>NC_044010.1:22580000-23194925 GCF_900496995.4 Aquila chrysaetos chrysaetos | reverse complement strand
GCTATAAAGCCACATCTTTCAATCTGACATATTCTTAAAGGTAAATCTGTGTCACACGCTGCCCCCCTTGCCATTCAAAAACTTGTCAAAAGTGCTTATCATCAGAGATGACTTGTCACCACCTCAGTGAAGTTTGGCAGCATTAATTTCTTTGGGTTTTAAGGGATTTAAATAATGGAAATGTCCTTGATAGAAGTGCACAAGACTGCAAGTAGAGGATCTTAACAGTTTTAAAGGAGCTATTAAACTTCCTGATGTAAATATACACTACCTGATCTTTTCTATAATGTGGATTACATAAATTTGAATTAAGTGACTTTTAAGAACATTGATTATTGATCTGATAAACTATAATGGCAAGCCATCAGGAACTATTGTGTAAATAACCATTTTAAAAAATTTGTTATGTCATAAAAATTCTTATGAAAGGTACTTATGGTACTTTACATGCTGAGTAACCACTTTTCAACATTAAGTACCTCAGCCAAAGATACATTTTTAAATTAAGAATCTTTTAATTTATACGTGATTTAAAAAGAATACTGCTAAACCACTCAGCATATACTTTTTTGTACTTGTGTAATTTTAAAATGGCCCAGCCAATGTTTTTTTTAATCCCTGAGAATGAAGATAATAGTAAAATAGGCAATCAAGTGGCTGTACTAGGCTCATCAATGGCTCTTTGTGACCATACAGCTTTTGTGACAATATGTACTGACAAATGTGCATAGGTCCAAAGAAGAGCCTTTCAGCTCAAATCTCATTAACAGCTTCCTTTGACAATTTGTTTGTGTCAGTTGATTTCCAGCAAAGATGGAGATACCATCTATCTGTGTTCGAATCTAGAAAAGTCTTGTTGAACAGGGTTTATACCATGTAGTAATGGCAGTAGAGGAGTTCTCCCCTAACACAAGTGGTCTGCCATGCCCTACTAAGACGGAAAAAAAAAAAGCAAACCAACAACTGAAAAGGTGGAGTTGTATGGGATGAAAGGCACCGACACAGAAGAGTCTGCATGCATGGAGTTGTCAAAGGCAAGCTGAATGGGGAGCAAGTGAAAGTACATACAAATGATGCTAAAGTAAAGCAGCTACATTCAAGCAAGAAGACGTGCAATGAGGAAGAATGATGCCCACAGCTGGAATGCCGTGGATCAGGAGTGGAGCCCACAGAAGAGAAAACAGAGGTAAAAGGGCAATGCAGACACCACCCACACAAATGTCTCCTGCTGGTACATTCACCAGAACAGCAGTACACTGCAAGAAGTATATCAGTTTCCTGCAACATAGCCATTTTGTTAGAGTGAATCACCCAAACAACCTAACTGATATGCCAGAAAGTATTTACAGTACCAGCAACGTAAAATCGAACATCAGAGAATGTGATAGGGAAATGATTTTAGAAAAGATACTGGCATGGAACAAAACCCAACCAAACACACATCAAAATGATCACAGGGGATATTTTCTCCAGGTGTTTTGAATGCTGTTGCTCTAACTGGGGCCTCACAGCTGCACAGACTCATGTGCCTTCCTCAGCACCAGTGCTTGTGAGACCAAGAGTCCAGACTGTGACCCAGGGCTACCTCATGTTGCAGTGGGGACCTCTGTCCTTTGACAGGGGGACGTTCCTACACTTGCATATTTGTGCAGAGTTGTAATGTACCTACTCCTCCCTGCAATGGCATGGCATGAAGTTCTCTGTCAATGAGGCTCTGCACCACAGTGTTGCAGGAACCACACTGAGCGTGGCTCCAAGACAGAGCTCAGAATATATGGGAGAGATCCCTGGGAACTGGAACTGACCCCAGCCTTACCCATATTCCCCTCTGGCTTTACTTAAAGTTGACTTGACACACTCAGCTAGCACAAACAAGAATGACAGGGAAGGATAATTGCACTGTGAATGCACTGCAAATCACTGTAGGGAGGAGTTTCATCAGGATAACAAACTACAGTTTATGGAAAGCTGTCTGTTGCAGGGGCCAGCTTGTACCGAATTAAAAGCAAAGTCAAGCAGAAGTGGCAAGGTCTTAACTGTCTGCTTTCATTCCTGTTTTATCAACACGTATTTAGGGTTGCTTCTCTCTGTGCTGCCACCCATTACCAGGCAGGACATTTTCTACATAGAGCCAGAAGACATATATTTGCGAAGAGAATATACTTCAGGGTAGCTTAATACTGCCTCTTTCATGCATCCCTCACCACACTTCATTTTTTAATCTCTGGCGTACTGGGAACATGTGCCAAACAGCATGTGTACCGTTCAGAGATAACCTGGAGTCAAGGTGTCTCACAGAGAGTCACCGGTACAAGCAGCATGAACTTTGGCCTCATACGGCCCATTCCAATTTGCCCACGCCAAGGCCTCATGTTCCCACAGCAGATGCCAGTGCCTTGTGTTTGCTGGCTACACAGATACTCTGAGGGAGTACTTAGGTATGCAGTTACATACATATTTGCTTTTGCTCAGCTGCTGGTTTGGGTTTTTTTCTTTGAAATAATGGAAATTCCGCTTGTAATTTTGGTGGGAGTTTAAAGTTCTGGGACTATATGCCAATGTGCAACACCATACTGTTTCAAACTCTCAGAGTAATAAAATGCTGAGAATCAGACTGATTAAACAGAGGTGAAGACGTCAGAAACTGCTCTGTAGATATTTGGGAAAAAAGATAAATGTTCCATCTGGCTTGACTACCTCTGTGCTCTTTCTGTATTTAATTTCCCTGAATGTTCTAGGAGACAAGTTGCCTAACAGCTTAGCAAGACCTGAAATTATTATTTTTAATATTTTTGCAAAAATTTTGGAAAGTATGAAGGAACAGTAAAGTGAATCTATTTTTACACATTGAGCTAGATTCAGGAGTTATATCTATCCACTGAGGAAGCAAAGCCCAGACCCCTGGCCCTTCTGTCCAGCAGGTTTAAATGCCACATGCCCATGACGGATGTCTTGAGAACAATCTAACAACCAGTACTTATTTGCAGCAACCGAACACATGATTTCAAGTGAGGAAGAAATTTTTTAAAAAGTGCTTGGATTACCAAAATAAAAGCTTCTGTTTGCCAAACAAATTATTCCCCATGAACTACTCAGTCATCTGTCGTAACAGCATAACTTTTTTTTGTGCATTTTAATAATTGGTCAGGACTATTATTCAATATTGTTTATGAATGTCTGGTGGATAAAGGGTCCTGTACAGTAAAAAGCATGTTTGATGTCAGCAGGAGTTCACGAGCAACCTAGGGAAAGGTCATCTTGGTGTCAAAGGCTGCAAGAAATGTCACATGTTTTCTCTTAATTAAGGCAGGCTGGGAGAGAATCCCAGGGAGGACCCAAGATCAGAAGGAGGAAACAGACATTGTTGTACCAATTATCACTGCTTATTTGAGCGTCTCCCTCTTTGTGATTACCGCAATTTAACCAAACATGTAATTTCTAGGCTGCATCAGTTTATCATAAGTGAATCCACTTGGATGAGTGTTCATTCCACATTTAAATATAGATAGACCCTCCTTGCCAGGTGCTGAGTTTGCTCAACTCCTACTGAAATTAGCAGGGGCTCAGCATTTTGCAAGAATCACTTAGCAGTGCCTAGAATTGGGTTCTTTATGTGTCTTATACATCAAACCAAAATCTGTGCTCCCCTAATGTCCATTTGCACAGTAATCCATATTTCTTTTCATTCATTTATTAACAAACAGACATCCACTTGGTGTTTCTCCTAAACAAATGTTAGTGGCTGTCACTACTAGATACTTAGGCAAATTGAATATATTCCTATTCCCTTTTGCACCATAGCAATATTATGCAGTGTACTTTAGCTTTCAGCTTTTCCTTATGTACGGAATATTTATGGTCCATTTTGGAGTTGTCATCCAAGCACTTGGGGTCATTTTCTTATTAAACAGTACAATATTAAAGCAATGGGGCACAGCAGGTGGTGTGTTTCTGGCTATTTTGTCATCCCTCAGGCTGAGTTGCCATCTTCCACCCAAAATAGTGTCATACTGAACATTTTTTTTTTTGTACCAAAAAAAAAAAATCCCAGTAAAACTAGATCATTAAAAAAAAATAAAATGTTGCATTGTAAGTTCCAAACTTACATGGGGGCATTTTTCATGTGGGAGCTCTTCAGAGAGATAAAGTGATTGATTTTTATAAAAGTTGGCATGCATGACCAAGGGCAGATGGTGCATAAATTTGGGTCCCAGTCTTAACATTCTGCTCTGTGTAGGTGGACCATTGAACTGCTGTGACTGAGAAAAAAGAATATAACCATGAACAGATGCAAGACTCCTGGGTACCATGATCAGGCTGTAGGACTAGGACTCAAACTTGCATTGCAATAATAATTTTAAACCCAGCTTTTGGCAATACATTCAAGCATATAAGCTAGAATTTATATGCTGCTGATTGATTGTGTGAAATGTGTGAGATGTCTCTGCTTAAGATATACTTTGTGCTGTTATAGATTGTGTGATAGATGTTTGCTCATACATCCTGCTAAACATTAGGTCCCAGCCATCATCACAACTAAGAAGAAGAAGATATGAAATACCCTCCCTAGCTAAACTTATTGCAGTGATGACTAGAGGGATGACAGAAAGGTGAGGAAATAGAGAGCCAGGCACTGTAGCAACACAAAGGACACTGTTCATTTTTCATCAAAAGACAATCCACATGGCTGCCTGCGTCAGATAGCTATTAGTGGATCTCATGTCTTCTCTTTTACTGGATCCCCTGTCTTCTATTTTACATTTGTTGTGTTCAGCTGATTTTCTACCACTGTACCAATCTAATGCATCAGTTCAAGCCAGACTGTTGTTTCATGTCTGATGACACCAAAAATATAGCATGCTCCCAGAATATATGCTGCCAAGAGCCAAATGTATACAATTTATCATTTTGTTGTACATTTACATACATAAAGCATAGGTTGTCTTCATAGGGTAACAAGCCTATAAGGCTCCAGTTTGTTTAGCATTTTCCAAATTGGAAAATGCCTGACATTCATATCTTTTTCCCTATGGGACTCCAGAAAGGTGTGCAAGGGTGAAGAAAGGGCACAAGGTGGCCACAGAAAAGAGACAAATAGATCAGCAAAGCTCAAAGGAAAATTGCCAGTGTCCCTGGAAAGAGCAAATCAAGAAATTTCAAAGAATGAATTTAGCAATCTTGGGAAATGAGGAACAGACAACATACACTACAGATTGGGACTCTCACCATTTACAAGCTTTTTCTAACATCTGCAGTAACCAGTCTACTATTCCAAACTGTAGCAGGAAATACATTTCTTTGCTGTCTAATTACCTTGGGATTATCACAGTACCACTCTCACAGAGAGTGAATTCTCCATTTAAGTATGGGGGATAGCAGAAGCACACAAAATTAGACAGTGATGTACTCCATCCATTTTTAAAGCATTGCCTATACCTTGCAATTTCTTCAACTTGTTGTGCTGTGGGCAGACTTACAAAGCAGCCTCAATCTGTATTTCAGTTTCACAGGATCCTTCAGCACTTTCAGAACTGCTGAGAAACTGGACCATGCCCTCCAGCTGGGATGGTAGAAGAACTCACCATCGTTTAGCTGAGAAATGAAGGGGTCTAACTGCTGGTCCTAGAGCAGCTGGACTAGGTAATTGTACAGAGCGAAGGAAACACTGGGTGAAGACTCCATATATTCCTGGTTACTTCTTTGTTTTACCTGGCTTATGAATATTTACATGAACAGATTTTGGCTCACACTGGAAGACTCTCTCTTGTATAAATCTCTATGGTAACATAGCAAAAAGGGGTTTTGTGCACAAAACTGGTTTTCCAACTAATTTCTCTTGATTTCTAAGATGATCAGCCCTGATGCAGAAAATTTTTTTAAGTGGTTAGTGGGTCTTTGAAACCTAAGCTCATTGTCTCTTGAACATTTTCAGCAGTGGTTCTGCACAATAATTACTACGGCTTCATTCTTTAGTTACAGATGCCTTGAGGACATTTTAAATTTGGCTTTATATTGAAACAATATCAGTGCTAAGATGTACTTCAGGTGGCCGTTCTACAGCATGTCTTTTTCTAGAATTTGTATTTTAAAATTAATCATGAAACCCTTCCATCATATATTAAATAGGTGAGATAAAGTGTAAAAACAAGGGCTGTACCTGATACTTGAAAGTTGCTATTCCTGACAGCACTTCATCTTTTTCATACCCATATTGGCTTTTATCCCGGCCCATCTATTCCTTAATGTAAGTGTTATAAATTGTTGTAAAGTGCCATAAAATATAATAAACATGAATCAATATTTCTTGGTTAAAAAACTTAGAAATGCTGATGAAGCTCAGGTTTATTATAGATGTCCTGAACCCAAAATATGTCTTTATTTTTTTTACCTTCATCATTTTTTCAAGTCTTGAGTTCATGTGTGCATACACATTCATTCTTCACAAATTAAAGAGGCAGTGAAAATTAAAATTACTAATGCAGAGCTAATGAAGCATCTAACATTTTAACCAGCTGTTTTAGGCAGGATATCCAGTATATACAGGGTTGTTATATTTGGTATGTATGATCCAATTCAAGCAAATTCCTTATGGATCTAGTGAATATTAAGCATGTGCATGGCACCAGAAAGTTTGGGGATTACGCAGATGCTTAAAGTTAAGCATATGCTTAAATGCCTTGCTGAATCAGGGCTTTAATGAAGAAGCATGGCACAGTAGTGCTATTTGCCATAAAAATTCATCATTGCCATGGATCTCTGCTCATTAAAGAAGATGCTATGATTTGTGTTTAAAATATGAAAGAAATATGATGCCTGCATGGTGCATTAAATACCCAAGCGTACACATGCATTTAAATTCTTGCTATCTTTTTAAGGATATTGTTGTGAATTATGTTCTTGTATATGCAAGAGCATCCTTCATAGTGGAGTGACAGTTCGTTTCCACATCCAGCTGATGCTCTTTACATATTATTAGTATTATTTATTCTCAGTCTGAAGCTAATGATGGATTTCTTTGGCCTCGGCCGCTTTTGCGGTTTCTCCACAGGAACCACCACGGGCCGCGGCATCGGAAGACGCTCCCCGGGGCAGAGCAAACCCGGTCCCTTTCCGCGGCTGTGGGGGCAGGCACTGCAGACACCACGCTCCCGCCACTGGGCTGGACCGGGGGTGCCCGAACCGCCCCCGCTCCCACCGGCTTGCTGCTGCCCGGCTGGGACAGGGCTGCCGCCCCAGCCTGCTGCGGGGAGGCCGGCGTGCA
This sequence comes from Aquila chrysaetos chrysaetos, assembly GCF_900496995.4. Lineage (NCBI taxonomy): Eukaryota > Metazoa > Chordata > Aves > Accipitriformes > Accipitridae > Aquila > Aquila chrysaetos. The sequence continues at coordinate 23,187,664 of NC_044010.1, read as the reverse complement.
CCACGTTAGCGAAGGCTACTGCGAACTGCCCCCGCTGTGAAAGCCGCCCGGCTCCGTCAGTGATACAGCCCCGGTGAAGGGAAGCAGCCCCGCTCCGTCCTGGTGATGGTCCCGCGGGGATTTAGGACCCCCTTTAGAGCCGGCCTGGCAGCCGAAAGGAGAAACACTGCAACGGTGTCTGTCAGGGCGTTGCCTTTGTCCGGGCCCTCGGCCCCGCAGCGCCTGGGCAGGGAGCCCTGCGGCGGCGGGTGCAGCCTCGGCGGTGGCCGCTGCAGCTGCGAGAGAGTGGCTGGGGAGAGGCCTCCTCGGGGGCTGCCGCCCGCCGTGGGGCCGTGCCCTCGGGCCGGCCCCTGCTGCAGCCCTCGCCCAGGCCCGGGCACGGTCCCTGGCCCGGCCCAGCTCACCTCACCGGGGGCTGGGGTACGGGGCTGGTAGGGGAGGGAGGGCACCGCAGCACCCTGCGGCCCCACAGCCCCCTCCGCGCTGGACCTTTGCTGTCACCAAAGGGAAGGAAATCCTGACAGGAATCTGTTGTAAAAGATCCCCATCCTGGTAAAACGAAATAGCTGCTTTATACTGTGACAATAAATTTGACCGAGTTTTCCTGGGACAGGGAGGCTGGCAAGGATCAGGGCAACGACTGCAGCCTCGTGCCACGTGCTACGACAGGCCTGTGCTGTCTGGCCGTTCGGACCGAGCATCCGTGGCTGGAAATGAGGCCACTAACGGGGAATGAAGATAATAACATGTCTAACCTATGTGGTGTTGTGCGTTGTTTTTTTCAATTCAGCTATTTATAAATGTGATAGTCCTCTGTTTCTCCTGCCTCTTTCAGCACCCCAATGAAGAATGTGTGAAAAGCTCTAATTTCCCTTGAGGAGAAGAGTTAGTATCTTGTGATTTCAGTGAAAAGCTGTGTTCGCACTGTGGTCAATAAATTCCTATAGACAACTTTTCCCCCTTGGAATTCTCTTATCTTATTAATTTGTTAATGCTTGAGATTAATATTTCAGCTCAGCAAAGACGTGGTGGAAAGCCATCCCATTTCTTGTAGGTCAGCTTCAGAAGGAGGATGCCAGAGCCTTAACAGACTGTCCTGGCATTAGGTTTCCCTTTTCTTTCATGAAAACTTAAATACTCTTCGTTTCCTTCTGACTTGGAGCAAGATCAAATTTCAAAATATCCAAATCCTGCATGAAACTGCATTACATCTTTCTCTAGAGCCCCAGTCATTACTTCTTGCGATGATAAATCCCACCAGTATCATAAAAAGAAACTTTTCGTTGAGAAAAAGGTTGAAATGTCTCCCTAGACCAAATCCATAGCTTCCTTTTTTTGTAGGCAAAAATACAGTTGGAAATATCCAAGCTGAAAAGTTCCTGCCTCAGTGGTTAAACTGCTTCTGCATTCACACCCCACATCTCTGTGAATTCCCAATGAAAGGAGGCAGACCGTGGGGATGACCGCAAAGGAAGGTGTGGCTCCAAATCAAATGTCCTCTGAACACATGTGCCAAACTGCTATGTGGTAATTCCAAAGTCATGGGAAGATCATGCACCCTCTAAGTCCAGGGATCACTCTGATCTTAGACCCATCAATAAACTCTGGTGCAGGTCTGCATGCAGAATTTTAATTACTGCCTTTAGATGTGCCATCCTTCTAATATATTTGAAGACTATATTCATTCTAAGAAGGCCAGCAAAGAAAAAGTTTGACAATACTGTTCTCTCTGATGATATTCTTTTTCTCCATCTTTTGGAGACCATTGTATATATGCCTTTTTTTTTTTTCTCCTTTTTTTTTTTTTCCCTAAGATCAGATTTGTCCTGTTAGTGAAGCGGTGTCACTTTACACTGTAAGACTTCTTATTTTCCAATAGTTAGTTTGGTTTTCTTAAGGTAAACATAACTGTCAGCACTATATCAAAGCACCGCTGTACAGAACACCACAGCCGTGCTGCTAATCTGACTGACAGCACACAACAAGATGGAAACAAAGGCAAAAGAAAAGTGGTTTAGCCTGATGAGAAGCTGCACTCAGGTCTTAGCAGAAAATTCAGAGCAGGAACTGCAGCCACAGTGATTAACAAGGAGTTTCCAGAAGTTAATATACCGGGCAAAAGGGTTGCTGCTTTGGAGGCTGAGCACTGGAGAGTGGAAGTTAAAATGACTTGTGCACCATTGAGCTGGAACATGCTGCTCCTGGGTCATTGATCTGCTCTGCTCTGGCAGGGCACCGCTTTGGTATTGTTAATTTTCAATGACATAAAGACTTGTATTAGTACAGGAAGCAGGATTGAAAGGCCAGAGACTAAAGGGAAGACAAAAGAGAGGCCAGCGGTAAACACGGCGGGTTCCAAAGACTGTGATGCAAAACCAGAAACAAATACAGCCCCTGAACAATAAGAAATTCATTACTTCACAGATCAAATGGACCACGCCAGATCCTCAGCTGCCATAGGTTAGAATTGTTTCTTTCATATCAGGGAAAGTAGCCTCACATGAACTGGAAGAGTAGGTGATCCATAGTTTACCTAGGCAGTGAAGCTGTATATAAGAATGATTTTTTTTCCCCTAAAAGGTGAGTGCACACAGAATTGTACACTGCATTTTTTAATAAATATTTAACATCTAAAGCACACTGCCACTGCAATCCCTTTTTATGACCCCTACTATAATGATAAGTATGAAAAGGTGCATAAACCTCAAAGAGCTATTCATTTATCAGGAAGAGAGATGCTCATTCTAAAAACTAGGGGTAATAATTTATTGTTTGGATCTTCTGTAATAAACTTGAAATAATGCCCTTAAATTTCAGAATTTTACTGTCACTGAGACAGTCATTAGTTCTTATGACTGAATTTCCACGCCATAACATTCATCAGCATCTCCAAACAGTCCTCCTGTACTTTTCCCCAGGCTTTATATTGCAGTGGGTACACTGCCCTGGAGTCTCAGTGGCACAGACACACTCACAGCTTCTGCATTTTTTTAACAACCAAGGCACTGTAAGTGTAGATATTTTCCTCTTTTTCTTTGACATAAGTGAAAGTCCTACCATGCCTCCACCTAAGCCACCTTGCGAAGGCAGCCATCACTTTGCCAGTAACATGTGAGCTGGCTGAGTTGTGTATGGGGGAAACAAGTTCTACTGAAATGTTCATCACGTCATTGTCTGATAGCTTTGATGTACACAGAGAAATGGACAGCTATGAAAGGAATTAAGCTGGTAAAGTGAGCTTTTGTCTACATATTTTCTGTGGTTCTGTATTTGCAAAGCAGAGAAGACTGCCTACTCCTTTCAACATAACAAATGGAGAAAATAAGAGGACACGTTGCGGGGGGGCTGTCTCTGGACCTCGTCTGGGCACTGAGTCAGTTGCTGGGCTTAATATAAAGTAGCAATTATAGAGAATCAACATTTATTTAAAATATCAACAGTCTTCAATTAACTAGGGAGGATGAAGAAAAGACAGTTGAATGGCAGCATGAGAACAACAGGCACAGTCAGACAAACTGGAAGGAAGCAAGAACTGTTGCCTGAATGAACTCAGTGGATATAGTGGTATGTCTGATTACATCAGTTGCTTAAGACCAGAAGCAAAACTAAGTGTTTAAAAGGTCACAACACTTAGCATTTAAATACTAGTCTCAGATTTTATTCCCAAAGAGAATCTCTAATTCAAAATTTTCTGGACTTCACAAGAGTTATTTTTTTCTGTCATTCCAGCCCTTCCTAATTCAAAGGTGGATTCAATGCAAAAAATATTTAAGCACTAAGGCATTGCTCCAATTTATTTTTTTTTTTGTTTAAATAGTTCAATAGCTTACATGGTGTCAGGAACCATGTAAATCATTGACACCAGCTCAACTCAACAACAACCTCGCAATGCAGAGTATCTCTCAATTCTAATAGATGCAAAGGAAGTATCTGAGTCTTCAAGACCATCTGTAAGATGTCTCAGATCTTAAATACTTCCCTATCCTAGGCTTGAGGGTGATCTTTTACTTGCTCTACAATGAATGAGGGCTCAGTGGTGCATAATGAAAAAATAAAGAGATTTTACATTAGGAAACAACAGCTTTTCTTTGCAGATTTATATGTAAAGCATATGCACTTGCTGAAATACAGCCAGTTTCACTGAGATTCTTTTTACTTTTTATTGCTATAGCAAAAAAATTACTGGATTTCAATGCATGAAAATCACAAAGCATGAGCAATTTGGTTTTTATTCTACTGAGAAGTTATACCAGTACTGTGTTGTGGATTAAAAATGCTTGAATTTTTTAAAAACACAGGCAAAAAAACTCCACACATAATTTGATTCAATGATTTTCTTTGGCTATATCTAAATTAGTAATTTAAGTAGTGCCTGGGCACTGAAACTCAATTGCCTAAAAAGTTCAGTAGTTTGAATGTGGCTTGATTTTGTTCTTTCACTTACAGCTTACACTGTCCCAGAATATTCCCAGACAGATTCTGAGGGTTAGTGTGGGACAATTTGTATTACAGACTGCCATATCTCACTGACCAATGTAAATGCAGCCATCCTGCTTTGAGGACTATGAGAGTATAATAATACGGACAGGCCATTCTGTGCTAGTTAGCCTCAGTGCCAGGAAACTAGGATAGAAGTAATCATTCTGGCCATGGGACTCCTGAAATTGTAAGGCTTCACTGGACAGTCATTGTAGGCTTTGGTATTTACTGACTAGGTGTGATTCATATTTTATACCTAAGCAATTCTCTCCCATTCTTTCTCATGTTCCATTGTACCTCCATGTATCCGAGAGCCTATGTTTCAGGTCATCAGTTGGAATATGGAATAGGGCAAAGTCTTGTGAGTACATTCTCCAGAAGGTAGAAGAAAGAGGAAAAACCTCACTAATTCTCATAATAACACTTATCTGTTTTTCTAGCTTCTCCTTTTCTTTGTCATGATGACCATATTTAAAGCTCTTCAGGACCAAACCTGGTATATTAAAAAAAATATTCTTAGACTCTGTATTAGGAAAAGAGTCTAGTAGCAGCTTTGCAAAAGAACCTATTGCAGTATTTTCTTCAGAGCCAAGAAAGCAAAATCAGTCACTTCAAATCCTTGGTCTTCCCCAAATGTGTAGAGTCAAAGACAAGATTTACAATAAATTGTGGTCTCAAAAAAAAATTAGAATCCACTGCGCTCTAGCATTTCCTAGGGTTGCCTGGTGTTATCCTTCTTGGCTTCCAGCTACCACTCCAGAAAGATGCCAGTCTCCTGTACGTCCTCTCTCATATCTGCCAGTCCTGCAAGGAAGTCTTGGATATCTTTGGGTATCTCAAGTAGTGCTACAAGTTTTTATTTAATCCTCAGTGTTCAGGCAGCAAGAACCTGGATGGAGTTCTGATCACAGATGAGGCTTGTAAATACTACAGTGAGACTAATTTTGAAAAACACGTTAGGAACAAGTAGTAATATTGTTCTACAAAACTGGCAATGTCCAGGCCATACTCATTTTGGGATAGATTTTTGAACTCTCACGCCAAATAGTTCTCACTCAGGCCAGCGGTCTCCCTGAATATGTGCTGGTCCGCATGAAGGAAAGTGACAAAATAAGACATCTCATATTGCAGCAGATTTGTTGCTTGGATACTTGAAAAATGGCAGACACTTGGTAAGAGACACCTGCCATGTGTGGTTCTGAGGAGCATTGCTTGTGACTATACTAAAAAGCCATGCATAGGTTTAGGTTGTTTCAAGTACCAACAGAATGCTACAAGTTTCATAGGCTCTTAGTAAATACTACGAACCAATGCACAAACTGTCATCCAACATCAGCATCTTTTACCTGAGATTTACAGGCTTACATCTGATCTACCAAGGTGCTTATTTGTGTGGCTGCTGCAGAGCTGTCTCTGTATCTTTACAAATCTGGACCCTATTCTTTCCATTCCTAAATCAGCTGAACACTCTACTAGCCCTGTGAGTAAGCAAGGGTGAGTGATTAGATATTCAACTACTCCATCAAAATTAGAAAGAAAGGAGACCTATGGGTGCATTGGGTGTATCTCTCTTTCAGTGAGATGGTTAATATGAACAGCAGTCAGTGGAGGGGAGCAGGGAGTTAACTCCTAAGCTGAGATCATTCTACAGGTCTTCAAGGACATTTGAATTATCCAGCCATCTGAGTGCAAAATCTTTGGGGTGCAGACTATTTTGCTATACCTTTATCAGCAGCACAGAAAAGATTGTCAGTGCTTAACCAACAATGAGTAATTCCTCAAATGCTGCATTCAGAGCAGGTATTACTCATGGTCGTTGACATCTCCATAAGGTGCAGCTTTCCATTGCATCAGAGGGTATCAAAAAATAGTCAGTCCCTAGATCTAAAGATAGCAATTTTATCTTCATGGCTGGTGCCAGGAAACCATTGCCAAGTTAGGTGGGTCCATCTCTATTTTGAGACCCTTTGGATAGAATAAAAAATTGGGTTTCATGGTAAGACAGTCCTATTGATGTACACTAGATAAGATTTTAGTCAAGTTATATGCTAAGATTGCCTGTGGCAGTTCTAAATATTAAAGTTCCAAAAACCAGCAAGGACTGGAAATTGATCACAGTTCAAAAGACTGCTCAAAGCACATTATCATTTTAAAAAAAAAAAAAAAATTAAAAACAAAGAAATAAAAATCAAAGGAAAAAGAAAAAAGGTTGGATGGCAACAAGATAATCAAATACTAACATCTACGTAGTTTGAAAGTCATATGATTACTCAAACAACTGCCAGATTGCATTTGTTTCTCATCTTCCATTTACTGAAGACAGGTTTTTTTCTCCTATGTGCAACTGCAGCTAAGAAGAGTCCCAGACAAATACTATCTAGCAATTCATAACTACATTTGTATTTTTATTGTTTTGCTATCAAGGGTTAAGGTCTACTCAGACGTATTAATTTCTTTTTTGGAATTTTCAAACGCATAAAAGAGTAGGAGATTCTGATAAGGCCCTATTGTAGTTATCATGTGATATAACTACAGCTAAGGTCATGTCGACCTGCTCTTGTTAGAGTACATCATCTACTTAGGAGAAAAGAAAACAAATTGTGTCACATTTTATTCCATCAATGGCTGTAAATGAAAAGGATATTTTGAGAAACTGAATTAATAATACATTAAAATAACTAGAAAGAAGAGCTGATAATTAAACATGCTCTGTAATTCAATCCCAGCCTGAACAATGAATCTACTCTTTTGGTAACAGTTCTTTTTAATTATAGAAGTGACAATTCTGAATGACTCAAACCTTCTCTGTCATCTTGCACACAGACAAAGCCAATTAAGGTGAGACCAAAGCAAAAATATAGTTCATTCATTTTGCACCCAGTTTACCCAATCACTTCCCTTCTCTTTGAAGATTGCAGAAGGGGAGCAAACCCCAGATCTGATATACATGTGGCAGTTTTGGTTTTTTTCTTGTTTGTTTTCAGCTTTTTTTTTTAAAGATCTCAACAATTCACTCCATAGACACAGGGATGTTCAGTAGCACAGCTTTCCAAATGTGATACAGAATCATCAGCAAACTCTTTCAAATAACTTCAAGTATTCTTGGAGTGACAAACTGCTCTACACAAGCAAGCAGGCAAAATAAAGCCTAATGATAGTTACAGTAACTTATCAGAAGCAATTAAAACTTTGGCTATCCAGGTTAATTTAATATCGAAGCATCATGAGACTTGGAAGCATTGTATCCTAGAGACAAATAACATTTACTAAAAGGATTTTTGTTGCAGGTTTCTAACAAAGTTTTGTTCAAAAGATCAAGACAATCCATCACTTTGTCCCTAGAAACTATTGAAATAAAACATAATTCTCAGTGCAACTCAGTACAGATACATTTACATTGACGATACTGTATGAAATTATACTGCCAAAAGGTGTGACTTGAAGAATATCAAAGAGAGAAAAACAGAGAAGAGTATCCTTGATGCTCTTTTGTTGGTGTCTACTAATAGTCACTTGCACCCATGTGCATGATCATATTTGGATCGTCATTCTGCTTTTCAACGCATGCATGTATTAATGTTGATAGTTTCAAACCAGGATTTGGCAGCAAATTCCAAATTCTTAAAATCCTTTCAAAAGGTGTGTGCTTCCTGATTGCTATTTTACTGTCTGGCCAAAGAGCATTCCTTCTTGCTGAGGGCTTTGCAGTAGAAGGGTGGAACCCAGGTTTACAGCTGGGGAAGGGACAGAGAAGTTGAGAAGATGTACCAAGTCCATGGTGCATCTTTCTCGCTTGTATTTGTTCAGGCAGGGAGACTCTGAATAAAGCCTTGCCATAGAACATGCCTAAACTTGACTGTCACCATTAGATTTAAGGATTAACACCTCAAAGAGATGAATAGAATCCATCAAACTGACTGTCTTAGATAATCTGCATCATTATCATATCACCTGATTTTATCCTGTAAAGGGTGGCATATTCCCTGGGAAAGCAGTAGCAATTGCTTCTTCTTCAGTGCGTCTTATACACAATGCTGAAGTACTCTTCACAGAGCTTGGTGATGGCTGTTTCTTGTGTGGATTGTAGAAACAAATAGCAGGCTGCAGATGAAAGCCTGCTCTTCCTACAGTACTCGGGAAAAGTGTCACTTCTATCTTGTGAATAATGTGACTTGCCTGAATGATATTTTTCAGCATAGTTGTACAAATAATCTTGGATTGGTGCGGAAAAAATCCCCCACATAGTCTTTCTTCTTTTCCTTCAAAGAGAAGAGAAAATTTGGAATGTAATATCCACTCCTATCGATTTTCAAAGTGTGATCTTACTGTATTGGTCAGGGACAGGTCCTGTGTTCTCAAGCAAACAGTACTAAGAAGTTGCAGGATATGTGCTGTTTATTTCTTATGCTGGGAATGTCATAAAAGATTAAAGAGCAAGAAAAAGTCCACATTTCCTCTAGGCAGACCTATGCTAATGATAATCAAAAAAGGTCTTTAAATCCAAAAAGCTTGGTTGTTTCAGATTTAGTAAAGGTAAGTGCCACTGTCGTAAACAGCTATTTCACATAGGCCAGGTGAAGTGGGTATTTTATTGCTAGGGAGCAGACGGGCACTCACACCTTAGGAGTACATACAGTATGCTTTATTCTGAAGCTGTGCTGAGCCATATCCTTCCAGAAACTCCTCATGACCTACTAATTGATCCCACACCACAGTTTTGGAACTAGATTTTAGCAATAACCATTTCTTGCTATACACATATTCCTGATGATGCTGATATAAAGAAAAATCAATCAAGCTTTTAAGTAGGGTCAAGAATAATCCATTCCAGCTATGGTTTGAGGATACGATTCGAGTCCAACAAAGAGGAGAAACACCTCTTTCTATCAACATCATGGATTTCTGCCTGAAACACTCCATACTCCCTTCCCTATACTTGTCATTAAGAGGACTGATGTTACTGCACCCTGCAAAACATCTCATTTACTGAGATGATGTGAAGCTAATTAAGCCACTGAAAGGTAGATGAGTATCCCTCTCTGAGGAGAGACAGGATTCACTGAGGTACATGGTGCTGGTACTATCAGGTTCAGGGAGGAAGAACTGCCACGATCACACAAATTTTTTGTTTAAGACTTCCACAGAAATCCAGCCAGGAGCTTTACCAAAAGCGATTTCTTTAAAGACAGAAAAATACCTACTAATATCCACTGCATTTGAAGGAGAGTCATTGATCATTAGGACCTGGTTCAGCTTTCTTAGTAAGATTCGATGGGTGATGATGTAGCTGCCTATAATGATCCTCAGTGAATCTGAACATTTAAATTCAACAGTAAGCTCAAGGTTTGTACATAAAGTATACATCCTGAACTTCTATTGACTTTCTGTATGCATATAGACCATATTTTGTGTAGTTGAGAGCCAGGTAGCAATATGACCTATATGGTCGGGCATGTGCCACCTTATCTTGAACATGTACTCTTTCCAGTTCAGAAATACTCCTGGCCAGCTACTGAAATCTAAGAAAATGTGATTCAAATGAAGAACTAAGCTTTTTATGTAGGGCTTTTTTTTAACTTCCCAGTGAAAATGCAACCCTATATTCAATGCTTTCCTACAGCTAAGGAGAATATGATCAAATATATCAATTATCATTTTTGCTACTAGGATTTCTTGTATTACTTAACTTAAGAACTGAAAAATACAGTGGGAAAGCTAAAAGGGCAAAGTATAGAAAGAATCAAGTTAGCTAGATCCTAATAGGCAACATAAATAAATACTGTTATTTAGGTTAACTAAAGAATGACTGATTTGGGGTCAAACTTTGCAGCAATATAAAAAGCAGTAAAGGACATCAGGAAAGGTAGAAGCTTCTATTGTTAGATTGCACAATGAACCATAAATAATGGATACAACATAGGTAAGTACCTGTGCTACCTTTAAGCTAATTACTAGAATGCATCATTACATTGACTATTAAGTGCAGAAAGAATGATAAGCAAGAGAATACTCAATATAATCTACAACAAATATTACACTTGCGTGGTTGATCACTGAAGATAAAAAAAATCACGAGGAATGATATAACCTTACATCCTGAACTGAAGAATCTAAAATGCTTTATGAGGGATGTTAAATGTCCAAGTACAAGAATTTAGCAAAAGAATAAAAGTGGCAGAAGAAAAGTAGACTTAAAAAAACAAGACAAAGCAATTCCACAGATGGAGCTACAGACAGATCAAGAGGAGACTCTGCATTGCCTACAGAAGGCCTTCTAAAATCCCCACCTAAACTGAGCTGCTTTAGTAATTTATCCACTGAAGAATTATTTCCTGAGAGACAGAAACTGTATATTTCAAACTAAACAAAAGAGTGTTAGACCCTTACAAACATGTTCAGGGTGGGATTTTTAGAGTCCCGACCATTGCTTTCCCCAAGGTAATCAGCATTCTCAGCATGAGAATTACCCCTAGATACACAGTAAATATTCAGTTGGTGCTGTCAAAAAGCTGCTTTCAAGATTTCAATACTACATCTAAAACCACTGCACTAATGGATTTGAGTGTTAAAATGTGTCCCCCTTTCCCCCCTGCCCTGTTTCATCTGTCCTGTCCTTTGAGTGCACTGGACCTCACTGCTGGAAATCGTGACAAGGGCAGGCTCTTCCAGGGTTAGTGACTGTGCTGTCGCCTCACCCTGCTATGAGGCGGCTACAAAGAGGAATGATCCCCTGTAGGCAGCAACACTACCTCTCCTGAAAATGTGCATGTTTTTACTGCTGCAGTTGGAGAGAAAGCAGCAGAAGCTACTGGGTGACTTAGCTCTGCAACCTGCAAACAACACCAGCTTGTGAACTACTGCACAAATACTGCAGCCAAACTGAGCTGGGGGGGCACTTCCCAAATGTCTGTGACTTGATTCACCACTCTCAGAGCTTCTGTAGCTCTTCCGATTTACAGAGAGCAAAAAGTAAAGACGCTCTGATTCTTCATGCAGTTGAAAATGACCACATGTGCTGTAACATAACAGAAAAGAAAAGAAATATGATCAGTCACAAGGAACATTCACAGAGGATGAAACTTCATTGTATTAACTGTGGATGAAACCCTTTGGCTAGGTTTCCATATTAAATATCTATATTTATTTCTCTTTGTTGTTATTCCACTTTGTACTTCACATCTTCTACTGCTTGTGTTATACTGAAGTTGTATTTCCATGCTCCGGGTTTGTAAATGATTTTTGCCGAGGGGCATGTAGTAAAAGAAAGTGACAGTACTTGACCCCAGGAGCTTCCACTGAACACACAAGCCAATCTTATAGCTAAAAATCTTCAGAAGCCATGTCAGAACTATAGTTGCAGGTAAAATGGATTTTTATTCCTGAAAATGTTTGAAATTATGGATGTATATATATGAGTGTGTGTGTTTTAAGACTTTGTATTCCAATGATATTCCATGGAAAAATGTCAGGAACACCTCAAAACTGCCAGTAGCTTGGAGGTCCTCTTTTAAAATATAAGAAACCTTAGAACTGAACCCTTGGAGTGCTAAGGCCTCACTTTCTGGTGTGCTTTTTGTTACTCTAAACTCAATTTCTACTCTTGTCCGGATATTCTTCCCCACTATAAACTGAGAAATGTTTCCTGAAGAAACTGTCATTGAAACAGATACTTCTTGGCACAAATTTCTATGACTAGGCACTTTCTAATGAAAAAAGTCAGTCAAAAATTCTCAGTAAGTTTCATACAAATAATCACCAAAATTAGATAAAAAGTAAATGGACTTGGCATGTTAAATCAGCATTGTTTCCAAGCTCAAGGCATGGAAAACAGAAGCTCCTAGAGTTGTTTTAAAGTGAAAGTGTAATTGAATGGCATGTATCTTAATCCAAACAGTATTTTTCTTGCTTTTAATCCACTGGAAATGGCAATTTATATGCGCAAGCAGTTCTGCCCATGTAGCCAAACTTAAAATGCCTTTGTATTTAAATAGAGTGACATCTGACATTTCTGTGTCCATGTGTTATCAGACCTCTGTTTACCCTCTGGAAAGTGCCAGCATAAGGGGAGAATAAGGGAAAGTGAGAATTTGCCTGCTGGTTTGGGGACAGCTGAAACTCTGATTTACTATGAAAGTTCAGGATGTCCCAATTAAATCAGGACACTTGAGAGATATGAAGACTTAAATGTGCCCCCAAAGCTTTGGTCTAATGTGATTAAGCTGGCTGTTTTTGCTAATGATAGACACATTCCAAATTGCAGAAAAATGATAAGTAGATATAATGGAGTTTTACTGTTGTGTACTTATAAGAATATGCCCCCAAAAGGTTTCTATTCCCTGCTTCCATTTTCTATTGAATGTCAATAATTTATAACTTTTGGCACCTATAATACAGTCCTCTTTGAGATACATGATGCCCTTAGCTCTCAGAAACATTGTGATCTTTTTACCCCTAGACTCCTCTGCTACCTTTTTTTGTAAACTTTGCTTGTTAATTTTCAGATTCGCATGCATTTGTGAAATGCCTTTAACGTCTTCTTCATTTGGAAAAACACTGTTTATAGAGTGGGTACTAACTGAAAACAAAATGTGAAGAAAATGTACCACACTATGCAGTATAATACTGTACAAGTGTGCAGTGCAGCTGGAGTTTTGAATAGGCAAACCCCCATTATGTCCTAAACATCTGAATAGCATTGAGTTGGGACAGCTTAAGAGTTGCTCTCAGCTGTTTTCTTGACAACTGTTGGTGAACTGTAAGCAAATATAACTTTATTGCTTAACTTCCACAATGACAAATATTCTTCAAGAAATGAAAGGGCAAATAAAGGAAAATGTGTGTTCTGTACTGCTGAAACAGCCTAAAAAGGAATGAATAATAGAAAGAAAATCCACTTACAAGCTCATAATTTTTAAATTTCTGTAATTGTCTAATGTTATTTAAACACCACACACACACATTTTAGGTCAGTGATAAGTTACCATTCACAGTGAAATGTCTTTCTTTAGCATGATTGCCTCCATTTCCCCCCACCATGACAGATTGTATTTAATTGAACAGTTGCTGGTTTAGAACTGTCATTAAAAATGCATATATTCAAATAGTCTTAGTACAGCGTATTGCCCTTTCAGTTAATTTCCTCCTTTTATGTAGTAGTAAATATCCTTTTGTGTTCTGGTTCTAATTTATTTAGAAATAATGTGCTTCTTACTAAGAGCAAAGATTTCTTTTAAAGGATAGACTAAGCTTGTTAAGTTGCTTGCTAATATATTTTTTATTGACCTAGTGTCTTTCAGTCCTTGTATCATTGAACTCCAGGGTCTTTGTAGAGAGAACACACTTAGAGGAAAAATTTGGATCTAGTTTTTCTTTTTTTTCAAGACAATTTTAAAAGCAAATTCATGCTGTGAAAATAATTCCAGCCTTACATGGGAGAGAAATCTTCCACTTCAGTCAGCCAGCGCAGACCCTGACTGTAGGTAAACAGAGGAAAGAGATCTACCTAACTGGAATTTTGCCAGAAGGAAGAACTAGGGTGCTTAAACCATATCCAGGCACACTGTGACTGACTGAAGAAAATGTTTTTGGCTACCCTCTCTCTCGGTTTATACAATCATCTAAGTTGTCCTTTAAATACAACCACATACCAAGTTAGAGAGCAAGTTGTTCATACAGATGTTTTCAACAACATGTATATCCACACTTCATTAATAACCTGGGATGGAACCAGCAGGACATACTTACTATTAAACATTATTGCCTGCCCTGCAGCATTCACTACTTAAATTTTCACCATTTTTAAACTCTTCTTTTCTTCCTCTTTTATTTGTTGGAGGGATGGATCTAGGTACACAACAAATTAAAATTAGAATAATTCTATAAAATAGAATAACTGTGAAATATCATTATCCTGGAAGCAATGGGCCAGACCTTTGGCTGCTGTAAGCTGTAAGGCTTCATTAGCATAAATGGAGCTATGACAAATCTACATCTACTGAGGATCTGACCCATTGTTTGCTGATGACAAAATCTCACAAATGCCTGTGACTTATATATGATATGTGTGGAGGTTGCTCTGAAAGTTTCATAGACTATGAGAGTAAGGAATGGTTATCACCATTGACAAATCTAATGCTTTGAGTACTCTGACATTGCTCATTCTTCAACTGACTAAATGAGTTTTTACTTTTTTGAGATTTTTCCAGTAATACTGTTATGTACAGAGAAAATAAAATTAACGTTTCATTACTATTCATCATATGTCACTAGAGACAAACTTGAGAAAATATACCTTATTTACTATCAGCAAACTAACATTATTTGAAATGAATTAAAAACAATAAAATAAAAAAAAAAAGCATCACTAAGCTACTCACTAAGCATTCCTCCAAGACACAGATCTAGCAAAGTAGTTGGATGAGACATAACAGTATGTTAATTAGGTAAACCTAAAAGCCATCACAATTAAGATGAAAATTAGGAATAAAAATAGAAGAATAAGAGACAGAAAATGTCTTTTACACTAGGACTTCTCAAAAACGTTGAGCTACCAACACTGGGAACAGATCTAAGAAAAGTGAATACAACTGGAGTATTTAGAATCAAAAAGATCCATGATCACTGATGAAATTTGAATGAGAGAGATGTATCTTTATAAACATAGTTGGGTTTTTTGGCTCTGGACAAATCCTAGGATGTCTTTTCAGACAAATACAGAACAATGCCAGCCAACTCTCTGTCAAACCAAGCTTTTATGTGCCTCTGGAGCTATGGTAGAAAGATAACACATATATAGGCAGAGACCACCATCTCAGTGTCAAAACTGTTAAAATCTTTGCTGAAAGGATTATATCACATACGTATCACCATGAAATACTAAATAGAATTACAAGTGCATGTTTCTCAGTTGTCAGGTAGATACCTAGTGTGTGTCTTTATTTAGATTTTACATAGATACATAATGAAACCTCCACACTTTCTTAAACTTCAGATGTCTGTGAGGATTAGAACCTGATTCATAGCCACTTCTGCCTACAGTCTAAGCAACTAGAAGGTCATCAGTTCTGCCATGACAGCAATGACAAAAAACAGAAAAGAAAGAAGCAACACAAAGGCTTACAACTGGTAACACATTCGTAGTGTAACATTATCACTGAAGGTGCAGATGACTTGTTAAGCAGTTGCAATGACATGTTAACATGGGCTCTGTAAGTATAATTATTGGTCAAGGACAGATTGTTGTAAAAATGGTAATAAAAGACAATTTTAGATTCCTTTGCAACCAGCCTTCACAAAACCAATATTAGTCATACGTGCTATATATGCATATTTTGTACAAAGCCAATTAACCTCTTTATTTGGAAACAAGAGCTTCGTTATTGTTGAATACAGCAGCTAATCCTTTGCAGCAGATAACTTTCAGCAAGTATGAGTAGAATGAGTTGTACTGGCTATGCCCATGTTCTTCCACAACTGAAAGATTAAATATTTAATTTGCTAAACACTGGTATATATGAAGGTTAGGAAATTTTAGTATAGGAGAAGTCAAGGCATCGTCTGAGGATATAACAAATGTTTGTACTAGATCCATATTTCCATTTATTTCTTTTCTTAACCAGTTCAGCCCTACGGGTAAAAACATACCATTTTTTGGTCAGCAAAGTTCAGCTTCTGTTAAGGCGATAACATTTTTTAACCAGTTTTAAATTAGCATCATGATTGCATGTCTGCTAAGAGCAGCTATCCTTTTTTTATTTAAAAATGTAGCAAGGTTGCATTGGTAGACCAAGGTAGCTGAGCCATCATTTCAATCAGTTAAGATTAATATATTTCTCTGAGATGCTTAATACAGCATTATACATATTGCGGGGACAAATACCTAATCACAGTCCTGTCTTCATGATTAGGACCACACAAATTGATGCAACAGTAATTCCTGACTCATGGTAAGGTTGATGAAGCTCATTAGGAATAAATAGTGTGATGAATTAGGAACAAACAGTATGACAATGCAGTCAGAGAAGGCTTTCAAAAATAAACTCTTGTTATAAGAAGATAATAAAACAGATTATCAGGAGGCAAAACAGGCCAGCAGATCCTCCGTTCTAGACTTTAGGCTTAAGATCTGCTCTATGGCAACACCTTCTTTGCAACCTTCTCATCCAAAAGCAGCACTGATTCTTGGAGTCTACACAAGAACAGTGAGACACTGAGGGAGGCTTAACCTTTTGTTCAGTCCCAGCCAGACAGCACTACTAAGCTGTAGCCTCAACAAGGGACAGGACATTAGAAGAGTCTATTATCTTTCTCTGCTCAAAGAACAGAAAGCTTCTTATTGCAGTTAATACATTTAATTTTGAAAACAGACCTGTTTTCCTTACATGTAATTGAGTTCTGTTCCAGAACACAAAACAGGTAGGGCTCGCTGTTATCCGCAATGGAAAGAGGTTGATATCGAAGGACACAGATGCAAGTTCCACTTTATTTTCAAGGGCATAACTTTCTTTATGAAAGGTCTCCAGAACAAAAGATCCTCTCCTTTCTGTATTAATAAAGGCCAAATACCATTTTCACTGGATTAAGGTGCAAGTTGAACCTCTTCTGTGTCATTATTTCACGTAACCCACTCTTTTTCCCTCTTCAAGCAGATGATGCAGTGAGCACCAGCTGCAGTCAGATCTCCCATCACTTAACCCCTCCTTGCTTGGCTTTCTCTACTGTCACTTTGGTGTTGAATGGGTTTTTGTTTGTTTCCACCTTGTGTAAAGGAGGCAGGGTTTGGCCTAAACTCTGCGACCTTCTTTCAAATACTGGAAGAAAGGCTGGCTGCCAGCATCATGCAAGTTGTGTTCTGCTGTAAGAATGGCTGTTGAAGAGAATTGGCTGATTCAGCATTATTTGAAAATCATTTTGGAGTATCATTAATAGGATGTTACTGCTGAGCTAAAAGTAAGATGGTGATGTTGGAGCATAAATACCATTTTTTCACACAGCAGACAGGAATGATTCAATTAGAATGTAAGTAAGTCACTAGTGTCAGGGACTATCAGTTTGTACATGACTGAGGTTATTGAAGAACTGTTTCATGAGATGCCAAGATTAAATCTTTAATAATAATAATTATTATCATTATTATAGAACACAATAGAACAGGTGTTGAAAGCATCGGGGTTTTTTAATGGTTGAAAAGAAACACATAAATTCTATGTATGTGTCAAGTACACAAGTGCTATGATACGCACTAAGCTTCAAAACAGTATTGTATTTGATCTTCTGAGACCATAAAAGGAGAAAAATGGCTTTTGTGGGACCTGGGAATTCAGATCATGGCACAAAAGTATGTCTCTGCTTTAAAGACATAAGCAGATTGTCTAATTTCTCCATCTACACATTAGTATGTCCTTTATCATTCCTGTATCTCAGCAATGATATGTCTTAAAATGGACACAGGATTTCAGCTACCTGTATTCTGAAAACCATGTCCATTTATACTCAGAATATATCACTGTCACCTGCTGAACCTAACATTCTACTATAGCTTTCTTAGAAACATGAGGTGATTATAAGGGAACTCCTGATGAAACTTTTCCTCTTCCTCTCACTTATAAAAAAGTGACAGCTGGGAAGGTACCTTCACATGGCTGGTTTAGATATGAAAGCAACGTGCTGCTCAAGCTATCTATATCAAGACCCCTGGCTTCCTATATATCAATGAATGTAACTGGAATTTTCCTGAAGTACATACAAGCATTTAAGTTACACAGTAGAGAGTAAGAAAATTTCTCATACGTTAAGAGCATAGTGCTGAAAATCACCACTGAATTCCTTTCATTGTAAAAAAATCTAATGTTTATTTTCTGATATCTGCATTTTGCAGTGGGAAAGCACAAAGTCTTCTATATAACTACCATACACAAAAAAAATACACTGGTGTATATTTTACCTCCTTTCAATTGTACATTTTAAGGAACCTTACTGTGGCTAGACATTATTTAAATAACAAAAAATCCAATCCTTCCAAAACAGAAAGAGATAATTGGTATCACCTTGTAGTATTTATAAAAGGAGTTTCTGGAGAGGAAGTATTATCAGGGTCATTTTCTTACCCTCTGCTGAAAGTATGCTCACTGTTGAAATTAACTCTTGAAATAAACCTAAAGCTAACTAATGTTTACAGCTGCTCTACTAAAAATACAAGAAATAATGGGAACATGTGATCCTGTCTGCAGTTCCCATCAAAATCACAATGCAAGACAGTTCTGCAGTCATCATGAGGCAGATAACATTGATTAATGTTCCTGTATAGCAATGACACCGTACATTTATGGACAGACTGGTGAACCTTTGCCAAAGCTCACTAAAAGCAGCTGCAAGGCAGGACTGACTTTTAACCTCCCCTGTTTAATACAGGAACTTCTTGGCATAAAAACTGTGCTAGTAGCATGCAACCTGCAGGGTTACCATTACAAAAACAGATCTGGCCAGCAGGACATCTCTATTTCCCAAATAAACTCCTGACACATTACATGAAAGTGAAGTTACACAGGCATATCTGGAAACTGGAAGAAGAAGCAATCAAAAGAAATTAATTCTTAGGATACTCTGAAAAAACACATTTTTGCTTAATTTTTGATGTGACAATCTCCCTTTTCATTGGTTAACAAGTAATATTATTTGATATGAGAAGTAAGCAACTATACAGCTGTCTACAGTGGTGAAAGACACTCATATGAAGCCTTATTTCTGCAGACAAATTGATCTCTGAACAGTGAGGTGGAGCTTTTGCTTGTCTCAAAAATATATTGCTAAGGTGCAGGAGAACTGTTCTTGCTTGCTGTGGAGTCATCTATGGTTAAAGCCAGAGTGCGAAAAGTGGCTTGTCTGTGAGTTGCAAAAGCATATTGTGGGAGAACAATAGTATTTTCCTTCTCTTTTGGGACAGCAAAACAGGGAAATCCTTAATAAGGCATGCTGATTAAGGAGGATGCTTTTTACTCCTCAGAAGGCCTTTATCCATGTCAAATTCCATTTTCTGAATTCAGCAATATATTATTAGTGTCATTTTCTGGAACAAATGATACTGTAAATGATTCCAGCAAGTGCACTTAATATAGATTTGTTTGCTAAGTGGCAGTGTCTCCCTCCAGGGTTAAAGGCAGAATAAAATGTTGTTTATCCCATGGGGAAAAGAAATTATGAGATTTCTTGCTTCCTCTCTTGTTTTGGTCTGTAAGCCATTGTGATCCCGGGGCATAAGGTCTATCACATGCTAAAGGAGAGAATTCTTGCAAAGAGTCCTTTGTTTCAGTAGGGCAGTATCAGTGGCCCATTGTACCATTCATTAATGCACCATTTCTTTGCTGCTTCTCTTGTTTCTTTTAAACAAGCCAACTTACTTCTGGAAAAAGTTGTTCTGTGCTCAGCTGTGGAATTCTGGATTACAGCCTCCCCAATAACAAAAAGCAAGGGTGTTAAAGCAGGTGGAGGTGGCATAAATGATGTTCACAGAGGGGGCTCCCTGTCCCTCTTAGAGAAATCAATACTGCTAGTGAGGCCTTTTCATTGCAGAAGTCTGACTGTACCCAGGTCTGACTGACAGAGGTGATATGGCAATGGTCACATTTCATTTGTGTCCTTGGAGTGGACCCAGAGCTCAAGTCTCTGAAGCCTGGTGCTTGTGTGCCCATTTTCTTGGGCTCTTCCAAGCCACAGCCACTGCTGCCTCCTGCTCAGTGTCCCTCTGTGGAGCTGCTGCCTCTTCTCCTCAGCAGCAGCTAGGGCAATGGTTGTTGGACCTTGTACATTTGCTGCTATTGGATGCTTCCTTCAGTAGGGCAGCAAGGGAAGGGGGTGTGGGCTTCCAGAAGGATGAGAAAAAGTACCACTACTGGACATCAGATGTGTGTTTCCTGTTTAGCAGATGTGAATGTCACCATTTTACATATGAATACAAGAGCTGTCATAGCTATGGTGCTAGTCTAGGAAGTTTATTTTACTCTTATGCAGCTCTGGTCTAAACCTGATTCTTCTGAGAAAAGAGAAAAGTTGTGTAAGACATATTATTTTCCATTCAACAGAGAGCTCCCAGAAGTCCTTTAGGCCCCAGTCTCACATCCACTTATACCTTTAGTATTTCATTCCATGAAAGCCAACAGAAGCATCCCTAGGCAGCTGTGTGTAAGCACATGCATGTACAGTGCCTTATTTCATCACTTTGGTGGCAGACAAAAAAAGATGGAGACAGTTTTGCTGCCTCAGCTACTGGCTGTGAAAAAAGCAGCTGCTAACCAGCCTAACTATGTGAATTACTCACCTAAAGGATCCAGAAGGTCTTTATGGGTCCAGCACTGTATCAGAACACATATTATTTTTAAAAAAAAACATTTTGGTTTCAAATCTGAAAGCTGCTAGCAGGTGCTTCAATGCAGGAATGTTCATAAACGATTCATCTTTATACTATTTGCAGGCAAATGAAACGAATATTGGTTACAGAAAACTTAGGTGTTCTTATTACATGGAAGGACTCAAGATCTGCTGCCTCCTACACATACTGTTACAGGTGCTGAATTTCAAATCACAGCCTCCAAACTTTTTTCATTTTTGGCTGAGAAGAAACTAGGCTTGTGATAGTGAGATGAGCGTGCTAACATGGGTAATGTTTCCTGAAACTATTCAAAATTGTAGTCATGCTAACATGCTTTCAGATCCAAAATGTTTATTTTCTTAAGTGTTTCAAGCAAATTTGTTGAAAACAGTCAATCTACTTCTGAAAATGGTTACTTTGCTCCTTAGAACGGGCCTGATATATCACATCTGCAAGCAGACATAAATGAACAACTTTCAGACAGTGACTTTAGTAGCATCCTCCCTTTCAACAGGTACGTTTTAATCAAATACCTTCTATATGAGGTAACCACCACATAGAAACTGTAAATGCATTCTTTATGTGGAATATGTGTATGAACATTTGAACAAATTTCACTTGAAAAGTCAGCTTGATTACATCAAAATTACTGAGACACAAAACTGCGCCTAGCTCTCTACCTCTGGTCTATCTACCCATCTGTTCTATTTTCAAATGATTCATCTTGAGAGCACTAGAACACCTCCTGAAATGTGCAAGATTAATCAATCCTGCAACGGACTTATGTAAATGCATAACTATGAGGATGTGAGTTATGTTATTGACTTCATTGGAACTATTCACTGGCTTGAAACTTAGCCAGTCTGAATAAACATACTGCCAAGGTTTTATTTCTCTTCCCTGTTTCCCTACAGACCAATTGGATTAAATTTTTTTTAGGCTTAAGTTTTTTCTCTCTCTACTGCAATATCGGTCTTCTTTTCCTTTTAATCCTTTCTTTCATTGGTCCCTTTTCTACCTCTTGTCTTTTCTCCTTAGTATAAGTATTCACCTTCTTAGGAGAAGTTTTTACACTCCATAGAAGATTCTAATGGAGGACTTTGACTATCTGAGATAGCTTTTTAGTGTACAATGGGGCTCTCAGCTATAGCCAGTGCTCATCAATACTATCACAACATAAATATATTCAACAACAACATCCATAACAATGTTGACAGACTATTAACAGTGTCAAACACTCTCATATATCCAGGTCAAAGAGGTTGTTTTCTTAATGTCAGCTTGAGAAAGTGTATTTTCATTTTCACTCTAATGAGGAATTCAGCAGTGTACAAATGAGGTTAGGAAAAATGTGAAGAAGGTTCTTATCAGAAGTTTAGAAAAGTAGGTGTGGACTAAAAAATCTGACTGCTTTTCCACTTTTCAACTGAAAGGACATTGCACTTACATGCAGCAATATCAAGAAGCATGTTTTCCTAGAGTAGCAATACAATGAGAATATCTTTCCTCAAGGAAGAGATGCAAGTATATGCTGTATGACTAGAATGGCAATTGACACATGATTAAGGGCATTGCCATGATTTGGAATCACTCCTACTCTTCCATTATCAATAGAATTTAACTTCTGAGACTTTTTTTCCTAAACTGACAGCAGTGCTCTTCAAAATAGACAGACCTTCTATACAAATTACAACTGGAAAATACAAGTGGCACTGTTTGGCTAGCATATAAACCTCAACTGATTGTTTTCAGTTTGATTCATGCTGGGTGTGCTTTATTTCTGCCTAAAAAATAATGCCCATTTTCAAAAGGAAAGGAGCTGTGAATAATCCACTTTTTATATAAGCATTGCTACTAAGCAGAGCAGAATAAAGATGCCTTCATTCCACTAACAATTATGAAAAGATCATATCAGACAATGACCTTTAGAAATGCTTCAGTGACCACTGTGTCAGGCTGTAAGTCCTAAGTGGGAATTCTTCAGACAAGATTTGACTTCACTTTCACTTATATGCCTAATTTTGCCCCATTCATGTTAACATGATTTTTACTGTTGACTTTAACAAGGGAAGAACAAAGTCCTGATGTGGAATAAGCTCACAGAAATTAATAGATAGACATATGTACAACGGAGAACTGATTTTAGCTGTGTATTTTGCTTCCTGGCCTCCTGATTTTCCAAGGACATCCTCTAGCATTTGATGTTGATGCCAATTAGAGGGAAGGTAGAGGTAGAATTTATAGTACTGCCATCGATAAAACTCTTACTGAAGTAAATGGGAAATATGTGCATGAATTTGGCTGAGTATTGCTATGGTAGAAGAGAGCCCATGGACTGATTATTTTCAGTTTGTAGATGGACTAATAACCTCAAGAAGGCAATGAAAGAGAAATGCCTATTTGTTAAGGCTTTAAAATAACATTTTCAAGTGAACTTATAACAACACTCTGCGTAAGATTCAACAGTACAAATCCATAATATTCTCCTGCCATTCAAGGTCACATTAACCTTCTTGAAGAAGAAGCCAAGAACTCCTTAAGTTAATCATCCTCTACGTTGAAGCTGGTGCTTATTTGATTCTGAGGTTTTGTTCAAGATGGAACAAGCATGTGAAAAATTGGTGAAATGCAAGATTTCATTTACACAAGGTCAAAGTGACCTAGATTTCAAGTAAGGTCCAAAGTAGTATTGGTCCTTCACATAAGAAAAAGTTTTGTGCACAGTTCATTTCATATTTAAGATGTTTGCATAAGAGTATGTAAAAGAGCATTTTCTTCTTGCTCTGCCCAGGAAGGTCAAATAATTGTTAATACTAGATAAACCTTGTGTGAGTACTAGTCCCCAGAATAACTTGGATTATGTTTAGTATTCTCAATACACAACAGTTTATTTAAGGAAGAAATATATAGACAGGGGCATCTACCACAGATTCAAGTTGTACAGCTGTGTGAGCTCTGGCTGTGCCTGCTGAGGCTTTGGGCCCACTGTTAGCTAAGACAAGTAAGTGTAATGAAAATAGACAATTTATATCGACTGCAAGACTGGTAAAAAGTTTCTGAGTATTCAACTTTGTCTATGATGGAGCTCAAAAATAGAGGTAATTTTATTAAAAAGGGGTCACATTTTGAGTAGAACATCTTTATGACAATATATGAAGAAATCTGTGTTGTGGTATTAATATCTCACTGACTCAGACCTAAACAACCAGTATATGCGCTGGTGAAAAAGCTGCTAGCTTGAAAATTAACAATTAATTTTATATTAAGTTTGGCAGAATGAGAACAATGCAGTCAATTGCTCTAGCAAACAGCATGATTTATATATCACATTTAATTACACATGAATTCTTTAATGTTATTATTTAAAAAAGCACATTAAACTTCTTTTATAAATATTTCAGCAGTAACATAATGGACTGAGTTGTTATTTGTAGTAAGGTTTTTTTTCTTCACATTTTCCATCTGTCCTACCTGCCGACATGTTAATAGACAGATCAGGGACACAGACGTTGAAGACAAATGGCCAGTATGAGACATGCAGCATAACTGATAACTGCAACAGACAGAATCAGATTTGAGGTGATCTTTTTGTAAAGAGTGTTACACTACGTTGAAGTACCTACTCACTTTTAGCTTTTAAATGTTTGTCAGCTACTGTAATTGAAAGAGGAACACAAACGTTGTGACAAGCTGTGATATTTTTCCTTTAAGTATTTCCATAAGTTAGAGAGATGAGAAATCTTCAATGTACAGGTTTCCTAATATGTTTTTGATATCTGCTGACTTTCCTCATGCTGAAGGTTGAAAATTTGAAATTCCAGTTCAGAGGAAGGGCTGTCTGATGCCTTGAGGACAGGTCCCTCACTGGGGAGGCAGGGTCCCTGCCCAGCTTCTCCAGGAGCGCAGGTACTCTGGTACACCTGACAAGAGCACGCTGCCGCTTCCCCTGGGAGCCCAGCTCTTTCCACCGGCTAATGCAAGGACAGAAGAGCCTCTGCTTCAGCCCACTCCCAGCCTAACACCACTTCGGCAAGGCTTGTGGTGCGAGCCAGAAGCAGCCCTTGTACTCGCAGAGAGTACGAGCTTAGTAGCAGTACGTACCTCTCCATCTGCTCAGTCACTTTGTGAATTTTTACTCACAGACTAACCTGCAGAGAGGCCAGGAATTCTGCATCATTTGTCTTTAAATCCAGCACTTATGGCTGCAAGCCACTGCATTATTTATAAAAGGCATACTGCTCTCTTCTTTTTAAATACAACCCATCCTATTCTGAACACCTCTTTAAATTGAATATTGTCTTATGCACCTTGGTTGTGTGTGGAAATATACTACTTCAAGGTAAAAGCAGAGGAATTGAATTATTATCCTGGAGGCTGTTCGTACACTTCCATGATCCACCCACTCATTTTACCTTGAGGGCGATGAGAATTGCATGGGCTGGTCAAGAACAGAGCAAAGTACTCAAGTGCTGACTGACAAGGTTGCCCCTCCTAAGTGTTCGCTCTGAGCTCTGATCTCCAAGCACTATTGATACTCGGCAGTGAAGCAGAACTGCTGACGTTCCTGCTGGGCTCCACGCAGAAACCTGAACATCCCCACTGCATTCACAAATTGGAGCCAGAGTTCAAGGAAGAAAACTTAAAGCAGGAATTTTCATCTTAAATGAAAGATGTTTTCACTCTGGCTCCTATTCAGTAATGTACTAAAACATGCACCTAACTTTAGACATTAAAACCCTATTGTGTGCTGGAAGGCTAGAAGTCAGATGTGTGATTGAACTTAACTTGCTGAACTTAGGCCTGTATCAAGATAGAAACCTCTAAAGCACCTCTCTTTATTAAAAATATATTTCTACCAATAGGTGATATGTTCCAGATACGACAGCAGACTGTATTTCTTAATAGCTGCTTCACAATCTCAACCTTCCTAATGACACTGTAAACCACTGGTCATCATACCAGATTTAATGGGTGTATATGTAGAATGAAAGCTCCATTACAAAAAGAGATATGACAACTGGCCTCAGAACTCTTGCTTTATTATAGAAGAAAAGTAAATATATGTGTATCTACATATCTGTATGTATTTAATTTCTAAAACACAGGGGGTAAATTCCTGGCACCAGTAAATTAACTACCTTCCCATGGATTTCAGTACGACAGGATTTCTCCTCACACTTTTCATCAGCAGTTTGATCGCTTACCTGATTTCCCTCAGCATGTGGTTTAAACTTCACACAGTTCTTTTTTCCCCTACTTCCTGTTTTATAAAAATGAAAACATAACTAACCGTGATTATAAAAAGAAAAATCTGCACATTTACAAAGGCACAATTTTTTCCCTCCATCTACTGGAAATGTGTCTTTAAAGTTTTAAAACCACATTAGAATATTAGCTATAAATAAAATAGTTCTTTTACATGAATCCTCAGAGGTACACACTGAACTTAAAGTGGCAAGAAAATAATCTACAAAAGTAATTTTGAAATAGTTAGGCCTCCTTAGGAAACAAACAAAGAAAAGGGAAAACATGTAACGCATGTAAGTGTTAAAAATGTTGCTCTTAGAACTTGCTTGTGAGAGTAACAACATTGCATGGACCAAGCCACAGATGGGCACATGGTAGGTCTCTGTAAGGATTCTCGCTATTGCCATATGGTGTTGCTGCTGAAATATAAAGGGGGAAATCAGAGATGGGGGAACCAAAGACTGTAAATTCAAGGCAATGCTTTAAAAGAAATTGAGTGGGATGGCTTCTTAGCACCCAGTTGGCATGTAATAGAGCTCTTCCCTGTGTAAATCTTCCTGCTCTTCCACTGAATGCTTCTCACAACAACTGGAGGTGTATGTGTAGTAGGAGTGGGTGGCTGGGACAAGTTGGTTGGAAATGAGGGTAATAAAGAGATAAAAATATTAAACCCAGGTAGGTAAGGTGGAACAGGAAATCAGCATTGGAACTATTTTCCTGTAAAGGGGATGCTGTCAAAGGGGTGACCATCACTGGAAAGTCATCCTCTATCTCTACTATGGGCCTCAAAAAGGCGAAGTACCATCCAATCTTATGTGAGATACTCATGTATATCATGTATGTGGCATGCAGGTGGATGTAATCGAAAAAAAGCCCTCGATACGCAAAGCTTTAGACCCTTTGAAAGCTCTAGACTAGGGCTGGGCAGAGAGATGAGCCTTTCCCCCCTCACCTGTCTGAAGTCATGTTCTGACTGCAGTGTGGACTAATAACCCTCAGCTGCTAAATTAATTGAGCCAAAATTTGAAGGAGAGGGACCCACACTTCACCCTTTCCACATGCATGAACAACTCGGGGTGGGAGGGGGCTTCCTGATCTGCCAGCTAGACCACTCTGCTAACACTTTCAAACAACATACCTTCAAATCCTTGTCTAGACATGGCCTTATGCAAGCGAGAGATAAGAATCAGCCCCTGAATGGGTGTTTTGTTATATAACCACCGATGAGGCACAGGGAGTTAAACATTTGCAGTAGTTTGTAACATTCCTAAAGCATTACGTTTTCAGCAAAGTGGATTATCTTGTCTCATTTTTCTCTGATGAACAATCAACTGCGATCTTGACACATGAATTTATTATGCTTGGGTTAGACAAACTGAGCCTTAATAAGCTTCAGTTAAAAACCTCACTTCGTGTTTGTGGAGGGAAAACTCAGCACTTAGGTTGCCTGACAGGGGTATGAAAATGAAATCAGGCTTCCCTACTCTTACCTAGCTTAGGTTGGATGTCTATATACCAAAGATGTGATTTTTTTTTTTTTTATAGGTTTTGTGAGATATTTGATTGCTTTGTTGGAATGGTTCCACAGTATCTGACTGAGCTGACCTCCAGATGTATCTCCTCCGGGGCATTATGTTCTGTTTCGCATTATCGGCTGCATGCTCCAAAGGTTAGGTTGTGAGAGCTTGGGTGGGGCTTTTAACTCCCTCTTCCAGCCAAACAATCGCGGCGTGCCTGTTTTCATGTGCTCGCATGGTTAATTCTACCCAACAGTGAAAGAAAAGCAATACAAACTCCGCTTGATTTAATAATTGCAGTCGTGATTTATGTATAATGGTGTCACTTTATTGAACATTGATTTGATAGATACCAGAGAGCATGTGCCTGGCTTATCTGGAAAGTTTATTCAACACTACAGATCCTTTGAGAAATGTGCAGAAACTCCTAAATATATGGAACAAACTCATCTGGTGTAAATCACGTGTCTGATTTGACAACAGCAGTAATGGTAAGGCAATAATTAGTATGCATAACTATTTCAAGGTGTGTAAAGTAATACAGTTCTAGTGCTGGAGTGTCATGGATTTACGCCAGCTGAGGATATGGCCCGTAGAACTGACAAGGAATGTCTATGCCTACTAATTACTGAAGCTGCTAATGTATTTCAGCTGGTACTAACTGTTTTTATGTCACTGGAAAATTACAGAAGTGCTAGCTCTTGCAAATCTGACATCTAAAAGTTTTTGCAATTTTTTCAGTTAAGCGGTCAGAAAAGTGAGGCTGCATTTTGCACTGTGACAGTCCTCGTTAACATTAAACCCCAGCTTGACACACTGATCAGGCTTCTTACTAGCTTAGGCATCATCACTACAATTTGCACTGGCTTCTTCCTGGATTGAGGCAGGATGAAAAGTTGATTATTTGGTTAGCCTTTTGGCATAGTATGAAGATGCATTCAGGATGCTTTTGAGACTGTTACAATTTCAGGTAGTCACTCAGAAAGAAGCAGCTAGTGAGTATAGAAAACTACCATGTATTTCCAACAGCATATTGTTTATAAGTAGCGACAGCTGAAAACACGTGCAAAGTATTTTAAACCCAATGGCTCAGCTAGCTTCTAGTTTCTAATTTATGTAGAGGGTACTGAGGGTTGTACTACATGCCATATTTTGTCCTGCCAGATTTATGTCTCGGATCACTTCAGTCACTGGTATGTCTTTTCAAGGATTCGAATCACTGAAGGTAAAAGACCTCACAAACATGAGGACACCAAAGTCCTTCACAATGTGGCCATAAGTTGAGCTAGCACTCTTTCCCAGTTTCTGTTTTGTTCAATTCAAGGCCTGTGGGTGTTTTGAAATGCAAGGGTTTTTTTTTATTCCTGAATCAACTTTCTTTGGAATGTCATTGGCAACTGTTGGCCTAACTACTGGTGGGACTTGACCATGTAAGAATATTTACAAGGGTTTTTAAGACCAAGGTCTCTGCCCTGGCTTTACTTGTACTGCTGCTGACACAATAACAGTGAAGCTCCCTGGAAATTTTTAGGCTCTAACTCAGCCATTCTTCATATATTTGCATGCTCAACATATAAGATGTTTTGAGAAATAACTAAATCTTTGTTACATCCCCAAGAGCAGGTTCCCTTTGTACAGTTTTGGGCTGGAAGACAAACGAGTGAGCCCAAGTCTGTTCATGTTCAGAGAGTAACTTGTTTTTTTTTTACACAGTCAGTAATCCTGGAAAACAGATGGTTACAGAAGCATTTAGGCAATTCCTTCACCCCCCATTCCCAGTTCAGTGCTAGTGTGTAAGGTGCTGGAAGCCACATTACCTCTAAAGCTGAATGTAGTTCATATAAGAATTAGAAAGGAAATTTCCCCTTAAAGAATTAGAGTTATAAATCTAACAATTGTTATTCTCAAGAGTAAAAATCTGACCCACATGCTAGCAAAAAAAAATTTATACATCTGTGTAGACCAGCACCTTCTTGTGACCTTTGCTAGAAAAATATAAATAAAGAGGAAAGCTAACGGTGTTGTGATATTTTCTTGCTTTCACAGTCTAAGCCAAAACCTGATTTTAATTGTGGCAAGTATCTTTGTGTTAACATCTATTTTTCTTCCAAGTGACAGGCTATATTGTGTTATAATGTTAATCCATTTTGACAATACAGACAGGATATCTTCATAAGAACCAGACCTTAACAAGACTTTCTATTGACCTTTACCATGTAACTAGGTTATTTTCATAATTTACCTTGATTATCCTCACTTCAGCTATGAAGAGCCACCATACTTTAGAAAAAATTTAAACTAAAACCAAATTGGCCAATACAAAAAATTCTCAGATTTGAGATGCTTCTTGAGCAGATGTTTTGAATTTGAAATGACTAAGTTGGTTGTAGTTTACTTGTCCTAATATTATTCAATACTGCTGTGCCTTCTTTTACTAACACAACTGCTAAGAAATCATTATGAAAGAAGAAAAAGTATTACTTGTTGTTAAGCCAGATTGCTTTTTTTAACCCATTCCTCTTTCTTCCTTGGGTTTATTAACCACAGGGTTGGCTACAGCAACATTTAAGTACCTAACCTTTAAGTAACAAAGCATGTCCAAGTTATTATGCTTGTCCATTAGATCTCTTATGTCTTCCTTATTCTCACATGGAAAATAAATGTACTAAGCCTGATCCTTCATTGTCTACACTGTGAGTAGTCATTATGCCCATGCAAGACAAACACAACATGGAAGGAAAAAAATTTGATTTGGTAGCATAATGAATTTACTTTGAACTTATCACAATAATTACACAAGGTGATGAGTGATGAAGAATCTGGCTCATTATTCCTAAGAAGAAACTACCTTTTAGCTAGTACTGCATATCAGAGATATAAAGCCCCTGGTTTATTACAGTGATTATTATTAGTCCAGTTGCCAATCCAAAAATCATATTTGATTGCCTCATGTGCAGCAGAATACTAATCTATTTCCCTTTTTACTTCTTCCTCTATCCTTGTATAGACAGGTACATTAATCTATTCTGCCAAGAGCAATCTCTTTATCTATGCAGAACTAAAATGATTCTTCACTCTTATCAGTATCAGCATCTGCATATATGCAGAGGATAAAACAAAAAAGTTTCCTCACCCCATTTTTTTGTCAGTTCTCTGCTTGGAGGGTGATCAGATGATCAGATCATCTTTAATTGCATAGTGAGCAAGAAATATCTGACATTTGAGTTTGAGTGACTAAGAACTGCATTTTGTTGACAATATTAATATGCTCTTGTTTTATGTGTATCAATTTTTAGGAGTTTAATCAGAGTAACACTTTGCTGAAGACTCCCAAGAATACCTCATTCTGGCAATACCTAATGCTAGTCATTCACCAGATAGCACTAAGCTAAATTCCTTCACCTGAAAGATACTGGATGCGTCACATCCCAGTGTATCCTGGGAAGGTAAGTGGTAGTGAAAATAGACCCAGTTCTTAGGGAGGAGGTTTCAAGAGAGAGGATGATCCAAATGAACAGCTTGCTGGCAACAAAAAAGGGTGGTCCTGCTCCTCCCCTTCCCTTTCCTCAGGCACTGCTCTGATTTCCCATCAAACAGATTAAGCGCAGTAAAATGGCAAAATGAATCATCTTCTGAGGGCCTAGTGACCTCACCAGAGGAATTTCACCATCATTTCTTTGGAAGGCAGGATCAAGCCCATAGGGAGACTGAAGTAATTTATCTGTGGGAGGAGGAATCTGAAGTTATACGATCCTTAGTTTGGCTGAAGGGATAGGTTTTCATGCAAAGTTTTCATGAGATTGGAAACTGTGCTTAGTTTTATTTTAATAGCGTTTGGCTGTTCGGTTCATTTTTGAGCAGTACCTGAGGGTCTAACTAAAAGGGAGATAAATAAATGAATGAAGAGGACCTTCTCATCTGTTTGTCAGCCCATGAGTCAGCATGATGAGAAGAGGCAAGGTGTGACCCAAGTGCATCTTTCTGATGATATGTGAAAGCACAGTTCTGACCACTTGTGGTCATTAAAGATCCCACTGCAGTAATTATATCTGTAAAGTGTGTTAACTCTGATGACCTGGCCAAATGCCAAGTCTAAAAATTAACAATCTCCCTTCCAACATTCCCAGTTTGTTTCAAATGGATACTATAGTCTTCATTTCCTCTCCAAAACAGCTATGTTGTTGTAGGCTGCTAAATTCTTCCTGTGTTTCACCACAAAGCTTCAGCGTTGTAGTAGATTAAACAGTCATTATATGGCTTCTGTATCAGCTTGTAAGGCAAGGCAGTATTTCACAAGATGAAAGGCACTATAAAAATGTAAACTACTAATACTTTTGAGCCCGCTCACTGCAATATGAAATTTGGCCAGTGGCAAAAAGTACAGTCAGCTGAGACAGTGTTCAGTGGTTCCATTAACCATTGATGTGCAACATCTCTCCCAGCATGTTTAGTGTCATGAATGCGTAAGTTTGACCTAAAAATCAGATCTTTATGTATATCAGGGTACTGGCTCTGCTTCCTTTTTAGGCCAGATTCTCATCTGATTTGTGCTGCAAACATTAAGAAGTCCTACAGGACATACACTTGTGTGAACCACAAAAACTCCCAAAGTAGTACTTGGGCTTTTTGTGCATGTTTAGTTGCCTGCTTTGAGGCCAGTCCAAAAAGGAAGGGTGCTGGACAAAACTCATTGCTCTATGGGGTCAATAGCATAGAGCAATTGAGCTAAGGTAATAGCAGAGTCATAAAGGACACAAAACAAGCCATCTGTGTTAAACCAAAGTTCTCTCCCATCTGACGCCAATGCTGGGTGCTTAGAGAGGGAACATAAGAAAAGGGCGCAGCTGTAGCAGTATTTTCCGTGGTAGTGTCTCCCCAAATTCTCCCAGCTTCTGGCAGACTGCAGGATTGTACACAAAGAAACAATGCACAGACTGGATAAACCAGTGGCATGGAGAAATGATATACAGATGTAGCTGATGCTGAAAATGCAATTTGCATAATATGGTAATGTATGCATTATAGTTCCAACTACATACATGATCAAAGCATCCATTGTAAATGATACTGCAAATTAATTTTAGGCTCATTATTATTAATTGAACCTGAATAGAAATCAGATTCAGTAAAAATAGAATAAAGAAACAAACTGAAACTATGTAGGGAAACAGTCATTAATACGATTATTCTCTCTGACTTACAGTTAAGTACATGCTCCCGTCTGTGTTTCTCCTTCTGCCTTCTCTGGTATGATTTCAGATACAAATTCTCCATTATTCTGCAGCTCATGCTCTTGGTTTCTTGTTGATGTTCATGTCACTCTCTCAGCACACTTTCTCAAATGTATTATTAAGGTCTGCATGGTCTAATAGGTTGCCATTACCCTGAGCTTTATGCATCCCTTTTCCAAACTAAATCAAATTTGAGTTTGAATAATGTTGATAGGAACATTTGCCTAAACTAAGTTTGTTACTTCAGTAATGGGGTTGTTTTTGTGAATTAATGGGTCATTTGTTTTTAAAAACAGAACACCAGTATGTTCCAGATGTTCCTGCCCCTTCTAATAACTTTTAAATGGTGATCTTTTGTCCTGTTGTAATGGTTTCCGGTTTCTGCAGTGGCTTATGCCTGGAGACGGGAGAAGGATAAAATAATGGGATCGAGCCATTATCCAGCACTGAAGTTTCTGTCCTAAAGTGGGTTTTAAATCATTTAATCATATAATGTAATTATATCCTGATTTTCACTAAATATACTTAAATCTGGTGAGACTACATTTCTTTTTTTTTTTCCTAGACAGTACAGATCTTCAGTGACTACAAAATTATTTAGCATTGATAACTCTCATTAACAACCGTAAGAAATGCATAGTCTCCTTAGAATTAAAGTCACCATAGGGATATGAGCATCTTTTCTTTCTCTGTGAATATTTTAACTTTATCATAAACCTACTTTCAGTGTAGTATAATGCATTGGGCAAAGACTGCATGCAATTGTAGATGCAAAATAATATTAGATTTCTTCCTAAATTGAGGAAGTAAAAGAGGACAGATAAAATTTGTGATCTCATTCCTAAGAACATTCCTGTCTGTCTCTCCTTGGTAAGTTATTAACAACTTCATTCTGGCATTTTAAAAGAAATACCATTTTAAGTAATAATTAATTTTGTTCTTTTCCTTACTGTTATTTTTATTTTCCTTATTATAGACCTTATGATTTGTTTACATGTGGCACTGTGAGAAGTGTTAATGAAACTGCATCTCTCTTTTTTTTTTTTTTTACAGTTTATATTATATTGATACTTATAACTGCAGTGAAGTTGCACAGAGCTTATTATCTTTATATCACAGTAAGTACTAGTTAAAACCCAATCACTTTCCCAAAGTTATTTTAGAAAATGTGTTGGAACGATGTTGTGTTTGGTATCACAGTGGCTGCCTCTGAACCAACATGGCCAATACACCATTGATCTGATACTGCTTGCATCACCTACAGGGAGCAAAGATGGAGTGACAATTGGAAGACACACTTTACCCTGCTGTATTTGAGATGTTCTCACCCTCCCTCCTCCAAGGGAGATACAGGCAAGGAAAAGCCGAAACTCTTTTCCCATTTTCAAACATAAAAACATTCTGCTTGGGAAGTCCCCATTACCAAATGTGCCTGCAACATGTGCAGACAGTAACAGCATTAGAGCATGCCCAAAAGATGGATTTTGTCACCTTTATTCATGACAAATGGCTTTTCACTTCATATGTACTCACCAAAGTCAGCAGGACTTGAAGCAGAGTATGCAGATAGTGATTTTGAATCGTGGACCAGAATCGCCCCTCCTCCCAAATTTTACATTTTTCAGAAATGCTGGTCACTGTTTTAACAGCTCTAATACTGGATATTGCAGGTGTCCCATATTGACAGCTGCAATTTTACTGATGCTATGCAGCACAGGATGTCCAGTCTTATTATGTTTCAAGACATAGGAAATGCAACTCAGTATCTGAATGTATAAGAAGGAAGGAGCCTTTCAAAGTTCAAGGTAAGTAAGTGCCATTATTTTTAGGTTGTTGGAGGAAGAGAGAGCATTTAATGCTCCTTTACTTAATTTAGAGTACTTAATTTTAAAACTTGCTTTTCATTTTTAATGTTTCCTACAAAATTCAAGACGACTGTGGAAAACAGTACATGCTGATAAATAAATCAATTACAGGCTTTCATACTTACACGCTTCTGGCTTCTCCCTCCCTAAAAGCCCACAATAGTTGGAGGAGGTTCACAAATGGGAAATGCAGAACTACCAGAGACTTGGACCCTTCCTGTGAAGACAGACTGAAGAGAAGACAGCATACAAAATGTGTGATGCTATATAGAAGGCTTTGAATCAGAATGGGGGCAGGGCAGGGGGTAAGTATACAAATGCTAAACAAAATAAAAATGTGTAGAAAAATATACACATGTTCACTGCACTCAAAATTAGACTGTTGACCTTGTTTCCTGAGGTCATAATTTACATCAGCCATTCAGCAAGATTCAAAATCTGACTAAATATTGATGTGGACAACAACAAACTCCCAAGGTATAAAACCAAGTTTTCTTAAAG
Organism: Aquila chrysaetos chrysaetos; assembly: GCF_900496995.4. Lineage (NCBI taxonomy): Eukaryota > Metazoa > Chordata > Aves > Accipitriformes > Accipitridae > Aquila > Aquila chrysaetos. The sequence continues at coordinate 23,152,461 of NC_044010.1, read as the reverse complement.
TCTTATTGGAGAGGATATGATTTCCTACATTGTAATCCATAAGGCAGTTCCTGATCATCAGGAGCAAGGAGGAAATTTTTCCTGAGAATGTGTGTTTATTTCTTGCTTAGTTCCTTGCACTTTTTCTAAGCTTCTGCTCACTAATGGTATGATGATGGAAAACATGGACTACTGTGGTCTGATCCAGCATGGTGATTCCTACAGCTCTACTGAGAATGGATATTCAATAAATAAATAAAATTCCTTGTGATGTGCAAAGGGAGGAAAGGGACAAAGCACTTCAGGCCAAGGTCAGAAAGCCCCTAGGAGATCTATTCTCGATTACGGACTGTTTTTTTTTTTTTTTTTCACATGGCTTATTCTTGCAGACTTTGTCTGATGCCTTTCCATCTCTAAGGAATTTTTTCAGATATTGACAATAGGTGTTTTGCCTTAGATGGCAAGCATGACAAACTGTAAAGTTGCATACTAGATATTCTGGTATGTGCTCATATCCTGGTATGATCTCATTTTAAGGAATGTGATTGTGACTTTCCAGCATTATAAACTGAAATCAGGATTTGGTTGTAGACTGCTGCATACCATGTAAAATACTGTCTCTCTATGAATTTCAGCTCATGTCAATACATCTTCACAGCCACTGCTGGAAAGCATCACCAATTACTGTGGCTGTTTACGGAGCACAAGAACAGAATATTTGATTTTACCAGCCTCTAAGGACAACAAAGCTGAATTTGAACTGTAGTTAAAGTTTTGCTGATTACTCTTGACCTTTCTGGGACAAAGACATGAAGGTCACTGGAGTCATGATTTTTTTCACATTCTGCTTGTCTTTGTCATTCCCCTAACAATGCAGAGGACTAGAAACAAGAGCTGGGTGGTGTTTTTTCCCCCCTGCCTGGATATCTATTTAGATTAGTCGCCAGGTTTTCCAGTCTACGGTCATTGAAGGTCATTTGGTTTATAGCAGAAATTCTGAATTGGAACCTCATCTTGTAATCAGAACTTAAAAACTCAGGTGAGGTTTTGTATCTCCTCTGAAAGGGTAGGTTGTTGTATGATTAGCTTCAGAATGTTAAATGGACTGTCCGTGTAATGACGGGTAATTTTGGGGGGCTTAAATTGTACTATGAGAAGACCTGTCTTGAATAATAAGTACTGGGCTATATTATAAAGAACAGTATTCTAGGCTTCTCCTAAATGCTAATTCTATTACACATTAACATTTCCTTTGCTGTAAAATGGCAAAAGGCAAGCCAGCAAGATGTAAAAACCTTGCAAAGTGCATTTTCACTTACAGGCTGCTCCTAAGAGCAAGCTGTTTCCTGAAAATGTCCCTTAAATAAGCATCCACTTACAGTGGTCATCATTATATAGTCAGCATCTGCTAATAGCTGTTCCACGGCCTCGGTTGCTGGCAAATACAGAGTATTTGTTGTAATCTATAGAGTGATGGAAATGGGTGTATAATTTTTACACTAATTTTTTAAAACTCTTCTTAGCCCTAAATATGAAGCATCAGTCACACTGTGTAGATGTACTCCTAGAGGCAGTTCACGAAGTCCAGTGTCCTGTATATTCTTTGAGTCTGCAAGATTACTGGTGGAAGTCTGAAAGCCTTTTTAAATTTTTGATCGATTGATTGATTGATTATTTTAATGTCTCTTTGGCCCATGTGCAATTCAAACTTAAATACAAATATACACATTTACATGTATGTATGTGTATATAAATATATAAAAGTAACCAAAACTGAAGACTCCACGTAGGAATAAATCCAACCCTGCCATGATATTGTTATGGAGGTTATTTTTTTGCTTTATTAGGGTAAACCAGCTTTTTGGCCAACATCTCCTGACCTAGAAGTTGACCTTTGATTTCTTCATTTTTATTACTCCTTAGGTTCCTAGCTTCAGAGACCAACCCATAGATAGCTTTAGCCTGTTCCATCTCTCTATTTACACCAGTTGCTGGCTCGCTTTCTGTGTGTCCATTTGACCTCCACACAGCTGCTTGGATACAAGAGGAGGTTATCCTGCATAGGGTTCAGTGTCAGACACTGCCCCATGCAGTGCCTGAGCTTGATGAGTGTCTCCAGTTGGCTATCACCCCACAGTCCACCACCATCCCCATCATAACCTGTGACATCAGCTCATCGCTTGCTTCAGCAGGCATTATTGTCACTCTTATTGGCAAGCCAGGCATTTTCAGCACATGTCTGTAGGCAGCCGGTGGATCCACAACTTGGCCCCATTCCCTAAGGAATCACTCTTCAGGCACACCTTTTTGATTCCTCTCTGGGCTTGCATGAGCTGACATCACCCAGCTCTTAAGCTTTTCTCCAGAACCACTAACCTAATGCCAGATTACCTTTCTTCATCTTCTTTAGCCACCATACAAACAGAGCTCCTTTTAACTGATTGCTTTTGTGTATTCACTTTACATGGATTAAAAAAAGTTCAGTGGCTTTCAAAATACACCACTCCGATAGATTCCAGCTCAGCAAGTCCACCAGCTTCCCAGAAGCTGCAGACACCACAAACGTGCAAGTACCCCTACTCTCCATGTTTTTAATCCGTGACATATTATGGGATCCAAATTATGCCACTGTTGCTTTGCATCTCTCCAATGCAAAGATGATGGAAAACTGCTGTAACTGAATGTCTGGGGAAAAAAAAAAAACCCCAAAACACAGAAATAATTAATACCATTCAGAGCAATCTGCATTTTTCAGTTGCCATTAGCCAAACTAGACCCTGACTACTTTGGAGAACAGAAGGTGGCAAAGATGTTAAACAACTTTCTTTTACTCAAATTCATTTCACGATTCAGACACGTCCAGGGATCTGGGCCTGCATTTCTAAAGCAGGTTATTTGGTTGAGGCCAGGCTGACTTTTCCAGCTAGCTTCCTTTCTCCACAGCTGAGACCTCAGAAGAAAAAAAAAAAAAAAAAAAAAAAAAATTTAGTTTAACTCACATTAAAAGGGCACCTTTAACTCTAAGTACCATTCCCAGACAGCCTCCTGCTTCTCTCAGGCTGGCAAACAAATACCAGCGTATTAGCGAATGCATTTACTTCTTGATGAAGTACAGACCTTAAAAAGCTAAGCCGGTTACAAGGTTCATGACAGACAGCAAGGTCTTTCACTGCAGAAAGAAACATGCAGCCACAGAAAGAGACTGCCTACATTGTATTGTAGGAAGACTACAGTTTGAGGTATTTTGCTTTTTAATAGGCTATGTAGTCTCTTGGATGTACGTGGGTACTATGCTGACTATAGGGTCATTTCTCTAGCAATAGTGTAGGGAGCTGTGTGTTCTCTTCTAGCGCATGATTTAGTTGATGTTCCTGAATCTAATGAATTTTGGCAGCAGGAATGATAATAGCAGACAATTGTTTGTCTCCAGTCACTAAATTTTGTTACAGAGTTAAAATAAACCTGTCTGCTTGACTAGTCTCATGTGTAACAAAATAAAAATAAGCCTTCACAAAGAATCATTTTCAAGCACCATTTTACTTTTTGTCTTAGGCTCACAAATGCCTTTCATGTTTTCTGATATGTCAGATATCATAATGCAAAATAAATAACCAAGTGAAACACACAGAGGTATTCTCTGGGTGGCTTGTGATGGAGAAAAAGAGCCTTCTGCTGCTTCCTTTACCTCCTTCCTAGTCTTTCTTTTCCTATGCTTGCAATAGACGCTTCTTTGTAGCATGTACATGAAACACTTATGTTATTTTAATGCTGTACCATTTTGCAGCATTTTGGAGCCCAGTCACAGCTCAGGACCCCCACTGAGCTAGATACTGTGCAGGCAGAACAAAGTCAGCCCCAGCTCTGAGGACAGCCCATCCCACACTCCACCTCCCATGGCCGCAGGAGACTAACATTCTAAATGTTGATGCGTTCAACACATCTGCCGCGCAGGCAGATCATGGAGACAATGACATTGGCTGAGACGTTAGGGGTTTTGCAGAAATGCCTATTGGTTGCTAAATACATCATTCAAATGTAACCATTTTTTAAAAAGGCTTAAAGCTGGTGCTTGCCACAGGAGACCCATGTGAATTCAGTTTTGAAGGAAACAGAGGAACACGCAAGTGGAGCAGGACTTCTTAGGTCAAATATTTAAACGTCCCCCAGTCATTTAGGAACTCACAGCCTTAATTTCAAAAGTGAATTGGAATTGAATTTCAAGGAACAAAGAACTTAGGACATTTTTGCAAAGGGGACTAAGTTCCCGTTTCACTTTTCAAAATATTACCCCTTCTGTTTAAAAAACACGCTGCCACGTACAGACCCACTACCGTCACTCCACAACAGAGAGACAACAGCAGTAATTCTGTGCTCGTTAGCCCAGTGCAGTGCCTGCCCACTAACAATAGCTATTATCAGGGCTGGAGAGAAGAAAAATCTCTCTTACGCTCCTGCAACAGGACCTTTTTCCTTTTTTGGTAAGTGAATCACAATTAAATTTTACTGGAGCCAAAGTTAAACTTAAAACCAAAATACTGTCCTCCTCTGGTCCCTAGCTCTAGCATGGTAGCTTGCCTTTACATCGAAGCCGTCCAATAAAACTTCAAAATGGCATAGGACCAGTGACCTACCATTTAGCATCAGTTTGCATTTTTTCCATAAAAGCAAACCTGTTTGTGTTAGAAATAGCTATAGGCATTTGACTCATTAAATTTGTGTTTGAATGAATATTTTTTTCAGATCAAAATAAAATGTTATTTCTAAGTTACCCACAAAAAAGATCGATTAAAGCTCCTTCCTAAAACAAAGCAGACTTTCTACCCTTTAAAGTAGGGCTCATAAGTAAAGGCTGTTATTTCCATTGTCTATGAAGTTATTTCAGCAATTAAATCTATTCTGAAAAGATTTTTTTCCTCTATAAGACTAATAACTGTGTCCCTCAAAATAATAATAACAGAGTGGATTAATTAATTCTAGAAAGATAAATAAAATTGCTCTCTGCCTTACATTTTTTTTTGCTTTTGACCTATAGGTCAAATTAGGATAAAACTTCCTGTTAATACTCACATCTAGCTCTTTAAGGGAAAACATGTTGACAGCGGCTTAAAAGCAGTTTCAAAGAATGAATGATCCAGCATCCTCGCTTAAAATCCCTCATAAAAATCTCTTACTTCCCAGCCTGTAACCTTTCAAGGTCTCTTCCTGAAACCGGCCTCCACACCCAGCTGATGTTGGGTTTGCACTCGCTGCTGGTACAGTGCCCCCCTGTTCTGTAGGTGATGCTGTCCAGGGAGATTCCTGGCATCTGTATAACACCCTCGAGTTGCTGCATGCTATGTTTTTCCAAATTGTCTTCTGGTTCATTAAAATGCAGTGAAAAATTCTGTACTTTTAAAAAGTCAATGGGGACAGCTGCAGGAGCATGATTTTGCTTGGATGGAGTAAAACCGTTGGGACCCAGACCCATATCTAGGTGTTTAACCAGTGAAAATCAACAAGGCTTTGCTGATTTCTTGCAGCTGAGGGACTTTCTGTACATTTTTGAAGGGCCTCAAACTACTCTTATTAAATACCTGTCACACTGATACACACTAAGGCTACACTCTACACAATGGGATCAATAGCTGTTTTCCCACCAATTTCAATACTTCCACATATGATAAAACTTGCAGCCACAGAAAATCCTGTGGCACGTGAAGTACATTGTGTGGGTCATATCCTCAGCTGGAAGAAATTTGGCATAGGTCCCTTGACTCCATTAATGTAAAGTCAATTTGCATCAGTGGTATCTCTGTCCCTAGAAGTTGATTTATCATTTGGTCCTTTAGCCTAGGTCAAAAACTATCATGCGTGTACATAATTGCATGTGCAGAACAGTTGACGTGTATAGAGAAAATATGTTTTAAAAAAACATTTAAAGTATGTTTAGAAAGCCACAAGATTGTTCCCAGTTGTTTTTACAGAGCTTATGACAAATTTCTGATATGCTAACCACCTGTGAAGGCAATGCTAACTCCTTTCAGTTAGAAAGGCTTCCACTTGGTCTTTGTCTTTACGGCCAAAGATTTCAAGGACACGGCTTGTTGCTTAATTCATTTGATCCTGTTGGCTAGCTGTCAACAAAAGTGACAATCCTGTATTTGTAACGTCATAAACTTCCAAGTATGATGTTGTAAACTGAGGACCATGACTTTGACTTAAGGGCAGGAGCAGATGGCTTGGGCACTTATGATCTTGTTTTCAGGAAGCAAGACCTTGCAATCATAACACTAAAAAGTTACTTCATTGGAAAAGAAGGCGAGAAATCATTTTGCTGAAGTGCCCCTACTGTTTCTCCAAGCCTTCCCGAAAAAAAAAATAATTGATTTCTAAGATCCGTGCAAGACTGCATATTTATTGCGCTGAATGAAATATGGATTGCATGAATTCTGCTGGTGTGACATTCAACCCACTCGAATATTATGAGTTTGACAGTTTGACTCTAACTCAGTTTATTTCCCACTTGAGAGACTGGAAAGGAACAGATGGGGATGTGAGAACGACCAGGGAGGGGAAGAGCGTGCAGCAGCTTGTGCTGCCGGCCCAGTGTCAACGCACCTCCCTGCAGCTAGTCAGGGGTTGTGACCGCCATCTAGAAGTGGTTTTCCAGACATTATTAAAGCTGCAGAAGCACATGTAACTCTTAAAGCAGGCGTTAGGCAGCCCCAGAAGGTAAGAGAAGGTCTGCTGAGTATGGGCTGTTCCAAATTTAGCACTGGAAGGGAAAAGGTGATTGAGGTCAGCTTAACAGGTCTTGTAGGACATTGGCTGTCTCAACTGATCGTCGGTGCCATTGGGCATGTCCCTACATTAGTGCTGAGTTAATAGATAACTAGCTGCATCATCACAATATTTACTCCGCTGGTTTGGACACTTTTTTTTCCTGTTAATAGCATCTCTCTTTTTTAAATGTTTTGTGTATTATCAGGTCTTTTGTCTACTTACCAGACTTTGTGTCCTTATTACATATACTGCTTAGTCATATATTTACTGAAAATTAATGAAGAAGAACACTTGGCACGTTCCAGAGTCAAAATACTTTGCAAACATTAACTAATTAATAATGTATCCCTTATTTTCAGGCATGCTAGCATGCTTGAATGCTGAGTGAAATTCTGCTAAATCATTGTCTCCCTGCATGTCCCCTGCTCTTTTGCTAACCCATTACATGGTTCAAGAGTCCGATTATTGAGTTTGGTTATAGACAGCAAGTCTGATTCAAACTTCTGATAAGCACATGATTTCCGAAATGCCTTTATAATCCAGACCAGGCTTCTAAACAAAGCTCAATGTGACACATAGCTGTGTCTGAGTGCATGAGTTATGATCTTAAAATAAGCTGGATGTCTTTTATCTGACAAAATACAACCCACCATTTTAAGAAGGCCTGGCCCCAGACAGCTGGGGCTTTGCCTAGGAATCACAGAGATTTTACTCTTTTGTTGTATATTCTGGTGGAGACCCTGAACTGAGAGCACTCTGTATGCCAACAGGGATACTGCAGTAATGCTAGCCCTGCCTTATGCAGTAGCTCAGGCCAGGGCCTTGCATTTAACTCCTTGCCAGCCGCCAAGAGGACTCTGACAGTTGCTCTCAAGATAGAAAACCAAGACACAAATCTTATAATTAACATCAGCTATGCCCATGCTTTATAGAGCCTTGTAACCGGTTTGGTTCAAAGGTGTTTGTTTTCACTGCAGAGTTTACAGAGGCTGCGCCTTTATTTATCCCAGGACACCCTTATAAATGTTTGAGTGCAAGGCTCAGTTACTGCAATTCCCTCATAGCAGGAGTTTGCCATAACTCAGCTGGTTCACGAGGCTTGCTCACAGAGCTGACAGCTTGAGCGATATTGCTCCCACCTTGCTTTCCCTGATTTTTGCCAGCATTTGTATCACATTCCCCTTTCTGTTTACCGTCTCCCCGCTGCCTTAGCATGATGCAAACTGTCGTCTTGAAAGAAGCACAGGGCGTTGCAGAAGTGCTTTGGGAAAATATCCCTTCCTGAAACTTCTAACAGGCAGATTAAGTCATCTGCAAGTCCAGATGCCTCTTCAAGGGTTTTATTGGGGCGGGGGGTAGGGAGGGGCAGAGTTGTAGGGCTTATGGTTTTATTTTTGTTTTACAAATATAGGAAGAGAGCACTGGGTCTAGAAAATGGATGCTCTTAGATCAAGAGCACTGAACACTGCTTTCATTCTTGTACTACAGCCAGATGAGATGACTTTTAAAGATTTGCTTCCTAGAATGAGTGATACCCTTCTAGGATGTACCATCCACTTACCAAAAAGAACAAAAGGTACAGTATGTACATATTTGTAGGTAAGATTACTGAGGAAGGAACAACTAGTCTCTCTCTTCATCAGAAGCTTATCTGAATTCAGTACATCAGTTCTTTTGAGTTTGTGATGTTTGCAGTTTGGTCACAATTTTTTTTTCTACATTTTCCACCTCACTTAAGTGTTCCAAAACCTAATACGAGAGCAAGCAGTGTGCTTTTTCTGGTCTGCAGAAACTAGTATGCCCTACTTTTCACTTTGCTTAGAAAAGAAATTTTTTTCTTCAGAGAGTGTTCTGTGGCAATGCAATGAATCCTCTAGCCTGCTATTTTATAGCATGCTATACTCCCAAGGTCAATCGATTAATATTCTGTATTAATCATTAAACTTCTGATTAACTCTTGTCATGCCTGAAAACGTTATATAACTTGCACAGAACAGTTGCTGTAGTGATATTCATTGCTCTCTTCATTCTTCAGGTTATATGGAGTGGTTAGGGGTGAGCCTGAAACCACTAGAATCTAGAGAACAAAATATGTTTTAAGAGAACTGCAATGGCATCTAGGCACCGATACAGAAACAGCACCTCTTCTGTGTCATGCAGAAATTAAACCACCTGCCTAAGAACTTATTGCTTCTAGGATTCCCAGACTAGTCCTTATAAATAGCAAACTTGTAAATAGTTTGACAGCCTTCAGGGACTGCTGACCTTGAATTCCCTTCCTATGACTATATCTAAAGATTGTGCAAGCAATCCATGTTAAGCAACTCCTAGATTTATAAAACGTATAGAAATGAATAATGTAGCAGACCTGGCTTGGAAGCAGCTACTCTTTTGACTGTTTTACCATTCCACAGTTGTAATACAGGGGCGAAGGAACATCCAGCCATTAGTTCATCCTTGCCCCTAAGGAACATCACTCCTATGATTAGCTTAATGCTTTTTGTTTGTAATCCATTCAACCCCTCAGGCCTCCTAATCTAGTTCTCACTCCCATATTACATGTAAAAATAGGCAGAATAGCCCAAAGTGAAGCAATTTTTCAGTATTATGCCCAGCCCCAGCTTTTGGATCTATTTGTCCCAGATCCTTGGAGATGTTTGTCTACCCTAAATGTCAAAGAATCAGACTCCCATGAATGCTCCCGTCTTTGGGGATTCCCAGCTGCTGCTCAGACGTCTGCAGCCAAGGAGAGGGGAATGATTCAGAAAAAGAATTGTGACTGAGGTGCGTTTCTTCAATTTAAAGAGAACATAACGTAAAGCAACCCTTTGGGTTTTTTGACAAGTGCCAGGGACTGGATCAGACACCAGAAAACCCAGGTTTCAGAGCTCATGCTGACATCTGTGCTTCTTTCCAAATTCACGTGGAGTATTTCTCAGTTACTGACTTGAAAAAAACACAAGCAAATACAACCACACCTTTCCACCCCAGCTCTTGATTCTGATTGTTGACATACTTTAGGTATTTCTCTTTACCTTAAATATTATTATCAAGGCACTGGTGTAAACTGGAACATTTCCATTCAGTAAAACTCTTGATTCATAGTGGCAAAGAATTTAGTGATTTCTGTTATGGATGCTATTAAATAGGAAGTACTACATTTGTCTGTTTTGTCAGCTGAGCACAGAATCGCTCTGGTGAGATACTTATTACTAATTCTTCAGGATAACTTTGCAAATGTAGCTTAATAGGAAAATGTATAACTATTATTAATTTAAAATAGGAACTACATACGTTCTACTTGGACTTGCATTTAAATTTGATTAATATTCTCTCTGTATAATTTAATGCATCTTGTCCTATGTTTAGAGTTGGCTGATAAAAGAATAATATTGGGTGGGTCATATAAAGTAGCAGTGGTGAAATATGCTTGTTTGTAAAATTGAAAAAAGTGCACTGATTAAGTGGAAAATTGAAATTTGCAATGTGTCTTGAGCTCTTTTGGTTTTAAGAACCCTGATTACACAGCATTAATGCCTCCAGCTTAAACTCAGTATTTAAATTGATGCATACAGGAATAGGGGAATATAGATCTGCAGTGCATTGCTTGGACCTGTTGAGTTAAGGACATTTTGGGGGGGTTGCAATAAAAAATAGGTCTGGGATGGAAGGCACCAGGACACAGGGGCACTCTGATTTCCACGCAGGGCTCCTGTCCCCCAGCTGCCCAGACTGTGTGGTACAGCAGCTTCCATGCAGCCCATACAACTGGATGTCCTTCTCACGGAAACCAGGGAGTGGGTTCCCAGACCTAAGCTGAACATGCAACCAGATACACTGGGAATTGCTCCCAGGCTCCTCAGTTTAGCTGTTAACTGTGCAGGATCGGTAGTCTCTTCCCGATCACTATGACTATGTTACAACAGCAAAACACAAGATGGGAAAAGAAGAGTAGCTCCTCACCAAAATAGCTTCACCAAGGACTGAAGGTTACTCCAAAGAATAATAAGGCTCCAGCTTACAGTTAAAACCTAGTTTGACCAGTCATAGAACTGCAGTCCTGCAGTGCCAAAGGTAGATGAGGGGAAAAATAGGGCTTTAAAAAGCTGCTTAAATACAGCAGTACTTCATATAGTAAGTCTGTAAAGACAAAAATTATCTTGCACCTATGTTTCAGATCCAGAGAGACAGAGCCTTCAGTGATGCTGCTTCAGAGGTGCAAGCAGTACGCAGAAGAATAGAATTTACCAGCCTAGGTACAGTCTAAAACATTAACGAATTTTCTGAAACCTTAGAAATGCAAGAACAGATTCCTTAACTGGCCCAAGTTGAATTTCACTTATTTGATTTAACACAACTTCCCTTCAAGGAGGACCATCACTCAAGGATATTTTGTAGAGATACTGCAAAAAGGCGCTTGCTTTGTTACCAATTTTGTTTTACTTCACTGAGTGATGCAAAAAAGATGGGGACTTTCAGTCTCCATCAGACATAACAGGGATGGCTGAAGAGGTTATCACTGCTCGTTGTCCATCCTATCCCCGCACCAGAGGTTACTGCCACCATCGCTAGTTAGCACAAGAGAACAGGCATCACGTACGCACCTCTGCCACCAGAGTTCATAACCCAGCTTATTAATTTAAATTGCCACTTATGTCACTTTAATCTGCAAGACTTTAATTTGCACAGCAGGAACCGCGGTACATCCTGCCCGCCCCATGGCCTCTGCTGGAAGAAGGGGGCACCAGCTGAGACCCCAGCAAAATTCAGCAGGGGTTCCAACTCAGAGTCTTAACTTTCCAATTTTTCAGGGATGTGTATGTTATACTGTACCATTACACCAATTATTTATGGGATTCCCTCTGAATGCATTAGCAAAGGTTTGTTACCAGCATTGGCTTTTAATTAGAGCTGGTAGGGAACTTCTACCTGAAAATGGTTTTTACTGATAACTACTGATGCCTCAAATTTGAAGATTCCTCCAAAACGGAGCTATAAGCAGGAAAGGGTAGATTAGCCTTCCCAAGAATAAATGTGTTTTGAGGTTGAGAGGGCTCGAGGAGAGGAAGGAGATGTGAATTTGTCAAATGAGGTGGATTGGATGCATACATTTTTAATTGCTGTGATTCAGAAGGGAGGCAGTGTTTTATATCATGAAGGATCTTGTAGCAGAGGAGATGCTGCTCACCCAAATTCAACATTAACTCAAAGCAGAGGAAACACAAGAATAACTGTTGGTCTCCTGCAGTGTTTCCCTTTGATCAGGCCGAACCCTCGCGGGGTGCAGCACATTTTGTGATGACGCTGTCTGTTCCACGTCCTCCACCTGCGAGGGACCTCAGCGGCACACGGAGCCTCCTCACCCCTCCCAGCCGACGCACCCGCCAGTCTCCCGGGTTCCCTGCATCTCGCTGAACGAGCCTCCGTTCCTCCAGCATCGGCAGGCATGCTTTGTCATCCCATCAGCGCCATTGCAGTCATTTCAATAATGCACGAGCAAGGCTTATGCCCTCTTTTTTTACAGTTCTTAATCTGATAAAAATTAGATGTTTCTTAGATACCGCTGTGCATTCTGCTATGGGACTGCCACAACAGTTTGGTTTGTGTTGAGTTTTGCACGTAGAAATTTCACTGTACATTCAGGAGTAGGTGCTGTGCCCCTGGAGAGCAACCACCCAATTAGGCACAACAAAGCATGTCATTTCCATTCTGAGACTACGGGTAAATCCTTTAATTAAAGGAGTCTTACATACTTCAGTCGTTCCTTCTGGAACCACAGGATCCTCCTGAGGACACAGATGTCCTGCTCCACTTCTCCTACCTAGTCCTGTTCCTGGACCTCCTCCTTTTCATTAACGTGAGCGTGACAGGGTGGCTCTTGGCTCATTCGCATTCAGGGCCTGACCTGACAATTGGGGGTCACTCAAGGACACACCTGCAGCAGCTTCTCCGTACTCTCCCCAGTGACACCACGGTGGCCAGTATGCAAAAGCTGCGCAGGTGAAGCAGAGCTCCTGTCCCTGAGGGTTCATCGTGCCTGCTGCGATTTGCCTCGCTTGCCAGCATTTCCATCCACTTCTCAGCCCCGCTGCCTGCTTTTACTGCACCCAAAAGCAGGTGTAACACACCAGACGTGCCCCATGGAGCCCATCTTGCGTATGCCAGCTATGCCTGCTTTCACATATGGCCAAGCCAAAGGTGCAAACAAATGGGGTTTTTAATGCGATCCTGGGCAGAGCGGATGCAGCCAAAGTTTGCACAGCTGACGCTTCATACATGGTCCTGAGCTGAGGCTCAAGCCCCGCGGACTGCTCTGGGGAGGGAGCCTGCCCCGCACGGCACCGCGGTCCAGCCCCAGCTGCCCGGGAAGCCCGGCTCCTCCCGAGCACTGCGCCGCCTTACCAAGCCCCCTCCCCACAGGCTTTGCAGAGCAAGCTGGAGTCATCCTGGGCAATAACACCTCATTCAAGCCTCGAAATAGGACTGACCTGTAGATACAAAGCTACCTAGCATATCTATTAATGAGAAAGGCAGCAAAGTTTATCCATTCAGAAAGGAGACTTTTTAGGAGATTTTTTACATTTTTTCCCCACAAATTGCTTATGGCATCCTGGTTTTAGAATACCTGCAACCAAGATTCATTTTCAAGCAATGGCATAAATGAGTCTGTGAAGTTGTTTTAGCTACTGTTAAATAATTACGGGTTTTGTACCACATGAGCTTGTACTTGGTTTTCTCTTTTCTTTTTAACACAATTTAGCAATTCTGCTACTCTGCAGATGGCTACAAATATTATTCAGGAAAAAACATTTGAGGGCTTTTTAACCTTCAAAAAATATTCCAGAACTTTCTTTTGTAAAACTTTTCCGCACATTTAAATGTTCTGGCAGGTCCTGTTAATATTCAAATTCCTACTTAAAATAGTAAAAATATTTTGACATATTTCTGGGATTAGTCAACCCTGTTAGCTTCCACTTAAAGTGCAATTATTCAGGAATATTATAGATCATTATGTGGCTTTGGGGAAAAATCAGTACGACTCAAGTGCCCATTAGTGAAAGGGAAATGGTAGTAAGACACCTAGGAAAGCACATGTGGTATTCCCATGAATATCAAATTAATTCATTATGATAGCACTGGTAAAGTGTTAAACTATTTCCTATTTCATGACACAAGATTTATTTTCCAAGGCTGGAATATAAACACTGTCTGGCAGTTGTAAGAAAAGGTTTGTCATGGAGAGGTTTATGTAACAGATGGCCTTGGGTGTCTATATAGTGGTGCTGGTGGTGGCTCATTTCTTGTGTCTCCTTTTTCCAGTTAGAAAAGCTCCCTTGTGTTGTTTGGATAACAACTTATGCAAAAAAGAGGTTTTCCCTTCCCAAATTCTGCCTGGATGCAAGGAAGAGCAACTCTCCATTTGATGTAAGGTGTCCCCTGTTTGGAGGTCAGTGAGAGGACATGTACCTCAATACACAAAATAGAGATACATACCCCATTTGGAGTCAGGGAAGCAGCTCCCATGTTGCAAAGCACTCTGCCTCTCCCTTTCCTGGCCAGCTCGGTGCCCTGAGGAGACAAACGAGGGGCAGCATCCCAAGGGATCCCCCTTGCCCATTCCAGAGCAGTCGCTGCAGCCATCCCAAGCCATCAGCACACCAGCCCCTGGAGCAGATGATCTTCTGCCCCATCCTGGGCTTTAAACAGGACTCATACAATTGTCTCCAGCCTCCCATGAGCCGGGGGTATTTGAAGCATTCCCATGGCACAGCACCATGGCACCTTTATTGCTTCAGGTCCTCACGAGCCAGAGGCTGTTCTTCAGATGTTTGGTGTTTCTGGCAAGGTCTTTTCACATGCCTGACAGTCAGGGAGTGGACAGAGGTTATGGCACAGTGGAGTGACCAGGAATGTGACTTTTTGTGGCATCTCTGCTATATTGTGGCATACCTACCTATTATGGGTAGGTGAACAAAACGTTTTCTCATCTGTTTCTCACTCATTGCCATTTTGGTTCAGAGTCCAGCATGGCAATAGGAAAAATCCACATCTCAGGACAGGTTAGGATGTATGTGCTCACAAGGGCCATAGCATGGGAAAGGAATAAAGAAGTCTGGACATTGATAGGCTGCTCTGAGGTGTCGCAAGTAGGAGAGAACTGGAAAAGAAAGGACAAGGACCTCCTGGCCTTGCAACAGATCTCAGGCTTGATCTTCCATGACGCCTCCTGCTTCCTGATAGATGGGAAAAACAGAGTGTGCACATCCTCACCTCTGAAGGTACCTTTGTACCTTCTGAAGTTTCCCTTGAAGGCTTCAGGTGTGTGAACATTAAAACATACTTCCAGTCCCACATCATACAGCCAGGACATGCAGTGATGCTTGTCTGAAAGAATAATGGTTTTCTAGACCTAAGACAGGCATTTGCACTGTGACCATGATCATTATATGAAGGGAGGGGAATGATTTTGCAAAATATTTTGACCTCAGGGTTATCTGCACAACATATCATTCAAAGCTGACCCAATTGCTAGTTTTCTATATTTTTTTAAGAAATGCTTTTTAACCAAAAGATCAACTTTTTTCATTTCTCCTCAAGTTTCCCAATTCCTATTACCTAACCTGTGGTTCTATTCAGTAAAAACAAAAAAACCCCACCCCACAATCTTTGAATGTACAATAAGATTTAAAGACATATTTCCAAAAATATTGCAAAGAATAGAATCTTTAATATGAAAGAGATGCGGGTGGCTTTCTAAGAAAACTTTTTGAAGACCATTTGCTAAGAAATCTCAACAATCTCCAGTTAAAAGCAAACAAGTTGTCCAGGAAGCTTATTCAGGAAGTGAGCATCACACTTCAAGGCACCAGTGATGTAGTTGTCACGGTTCATCTCTCATTCTCAGGAAAAGGTCTGCAGACCATCCCTCGCCCTCTGTTTCCCCTTCAGTCCCTCACCCTTCATTCAGTGACCCATTTAGCTGTTCAGTTGCTAATCTGCTCCTTTAGGAAATGTCTCCCAACTGCCAGGGCATTTCACACCTATTACCTGTTGTCACCTCATCTGACACAGATTTAGTCACCCAGAAGGTTCCCCAGTCAAGGGACACCCAACTGATTCATCTGTTCTGTGTTGTAATTAAAAGTCTGCCAACCCTGCGGGGGTTGGGAGAGTCTTTTGTTTATGATCTAGGTGCAATTTACCCTGCAGGGCCCCATAGACCTTCCAATGACAGTGGCCTGCAAGCCTAATGTCCTTCTGGGGAAAGTGTTCTCAAAAATGATGGTACGCTTGGGGGGAGGGTTAAACCAGGAATTTTTTCTTCAGGGAAATGTAGGAATCAATGTGCAGGGGAATTAACCCTGGAGGATGCTCGAGAAAACTTAATTACAGTCATACCAAAGCCAGCATGTCCCAGACCAATAAAACAGAAGAATTAGGAAACGGAGGGGAAAACAGCTACAGCCTGAAACAACAGAGTACACATTTGCTCTTTGCAAACCAACACAAAGCTCTCACAGCTTTCCTTTGACCAGAACAACTCTGCAAAGACTAAGAAGCTACCTTAAAAACACATATAGTTCTGAAAAACCCCACATGCTCAAGAAAAATCGACCCATCGTTTAAGACTTCTTAGAAATAAATCTAATGAGTTGCTGATGGTACTGTAGAATTAGATGCATTACTACTACCCCAATAATTTGTGAGGGGGTTTTTGCCAGGTAGTAGATGGGCAGAAGAGTAATTGTAAATGGGGAGGAAAACTCTATTGACACCCTCATGACATCCCAAATGTGGATCAGATGAAGCAACTCTGACATCTGTCTTTGATAAATTAAGTATACCTATATAAAGGAGAGTACAATAGAACTCTCGTATCTAGATTTTAACAATGAATTTCATATGTTGCCACATAAGAAGTTAAGCTAAACAAAGCCCATGTTAGTAGCAATATTGTAGATATAGTTAAGGACCTTTCTAAGCAGTGTCAAAATGGAAAGTATGAGGATGCGGAGGAATGGTGCAAGGAAAGGTCCCAAAACCTACCAATCTTTCTTTAATGATCTTGGCACACAGGTAGGAATGCACAAATGAAATTTGCTGATCACAATGTTAATGTTGTGGTACTGTTAATACAGAGGACTCTTAGGATATCACATGGAAAGAAATAAATGACAAATGGAGTAATAGATATTGGATTAAATTCAATTATACCAACTGCAAGGTGACATGCTCAGGGACAAGTAGCAGAAATCTCTTATAAATTTGGAACTTTCAAGTGGAAACCAGCTGAGTACCCTACAGACTTTGATACAGTTATTCCTCCTGCATAAATACAAAGCCCTTGTATAACACAATCACGAAAGACAGAAATGCAATCCTAGACTGGACTGAGCAGCCAGGAAGAGAGGAATATAAAACTTCACTTGGAATTCTGGGCATCTGACCATCCATGTTCAGGAAAGATTATTTCAGATGAAGGAGATATGGACAATGATCAGGGAAAGGGAACAGTCATGAGTAGACTGGAAATCAAAAGAAAAATTTTAAATGTAGAGCAGAGAGATTCTAGAAAAATCCAGGCAAAAATTGTACCTACAATTACACTGGTGATCAATCAGCTTATGAAAAGGATTGCGTGATACAATTGCGATGATAAAGGATTTGAGCATAGGATGCTCACGGGAAAATCCCTAAATTTAATCAACTGAGCAGGAGAAAAAGAGGTCAAAGAGGAGAAGGAACTCATGGAGGTTGCCAAGTCATTTCTGTGTGGGTCTTCACTCTGAGGAGAATGGGGAAATACCTATCTTTGGCTTGTGAAGGTGAACTGCTGTCAGAGGAGTGTAAGAAAAAGTGTTGAAACAACTTGACAAATTAAATTGCAATAAATCACTGAGACTGGAGCCTATTCATCTCAAAGTTCTGAAGGAACCAAACAAAATAGCTGAGCTATTAAACATATGTAATTTATCATTAAAAACAGCTACTAGATCAGAGATTTGGAGGGGAGCCAGCAGTATTCCAGATCTATAATTTAAATAGGTACCCTGGGTGAGCCTAAGAAACATTACAGTAGTCCTGACACAACTGGCTAGGGGGCAGGAACCACATCAGCCACAAAGACAGGGTTTCCAAAAGGCTGCCACAGGAGGCGCCTTGCATGAACCTCAGCACCCGGGGAGGGGGAAAATTTTTGTCCAGCTTAGATTTGGGGCTGCGTTGTTTTGAAATACACTAGATCAAAGCTAAGGAGGGAAGAAATCACCTTTATGGAGATGACAAGCTCCCGGTGTTAGCCCACGGCATCATGTAGCACACTATGCCAAGGCACCCTGTAAACACAAACACATGTGTTTCTCTTATATATTGACTTCAGTGAGCCTATTCACCACTAAAGGATTTTTTTTTTTTTTTTTTGGGTGGTAGTGTTATTTGCTTTACTGCAGTCCCTTTTATGGATCAGGATCCCATTATGCAAAATGTTGTATACACAGGAAGGACAAGTGAAGACTACCCAATTATCCAGCAGAGACACGAGAAGCCTGGGCAGGTAGAGGGGGGACTACAAGAAAACAACAGTACAGATCAAGAGGATGAGCTGACACCCCTGTGTACCCACAGCCAGTTGTCCCCAGAGCTGTCAAAGGCAGGTTGGAGGAGAGGACTACAGCTGCACCCTGGTGCAGCAGGAGTGAGGGGTCCCAGGGCGCAAAGCTTTAACATGCTCCTTTGGAAGTTGAGCATCCTGTAAAGGAAGGACAGTAGGACTGGCCAGCAGACAGCAATAATATTTCCAAGATTAGTGCCCATCACCTTATTTTTGATTGAACAGAAGTACCATCCTCAACCGAAGATTTTCAGCCCTTTCTGTTCTTCAGACCCTTTGAACATTTCCTGAGAGGGGGCAAACAACATATAACAGATTCGAGTCTAATGACAATAGGTTTGCTTTTTTAGTTCATTTTCACACACTGTTTAAGAGCAGTTAATGGAGCGCAAGTTAAAAACTACTGGTTTATACACTCATGCATGTTAAAGAATGGAATATAGCACTATGGTAAATAACCTAAATTCTGAGAACTTGTATATTATAAACATTTGAACATATGCATGCCTAGTTTCATGACAGATTACAGCTCTTCTGCTTATACTGGTGAACTCATAAAAGTAGTCTTATCTTAGTCCATTTTTTAAAAACTTATTCCAGGAAACCACTTTTTTTTAGATATATGCAGCCTCAGACAGATTTTATCTGAGAAAGGTACATTTAAGTAATGTCAGAGAGTTATGTTAAGTGGCACATGTTTTACAGCAAACTTGACCATTAGAATTTGAATACAGGGCTGGGCTTTAGGTAGACTTATCCTGAAGGCTTATCCTGAAACTCTTCTGCAAGCGTTGTCTTGAACTGAATGCAAAATAAGGACTGTCAAAAAAAAGCCTGATTTTATCCTTCAAATGTTGGTAATTTCAGAGCTCTTGCCCCAGAAGAAATATACAGGAAGAAGTGGAGTTGACAAAAAGTTTAACTGATGTAAGACCACCACACTTGTGCATTCATCATTATACTTAAGTGCCTAGAAATTCAAAATGGACCATAGTATTTTAAATACTCTCACATAACAGCATCCTGGACTAACAGCTGGGGAACTGGGCTGAAAGTCAGAAATATATCCCTGTAGCTGCTACCAGTCCATTTTCTGAACTCCAGAGCAAATGCAGGCATTGGCTGCAAAACTCTTCCATGGCCCTGTCAGCTGAGAACGACAAGAAACCAGAAACCATTTGCCCCAGCTATGCGCACAAACCCCACGGCACGGGCACAATGGTGGTGACAGAAGGGTGTATTGGTCCCCTTCGCTAACACCACCGAGGGAGGTGGTGTGGCTGTGCTGCCAGGAGGTCTCCTTTCACCGGCACGGGATGTTTCTCCACTGGCGGGTGCTGCCAAGGCATCCATCCCACCAGCACAGAGGGACACTCTCCTGCTGTGGGCAGGTCCTCTGCCATCACGCCTCTCTACCCCTTGCACCCCAAGTTGTCGCTCCCCTTCGCTCCCAGGCTCTATCTGTAGATACAGACTGTTAACCTCCAAGGTGGAGATGCTGCTGCTGGGTGTTTCTGGCTTCTTTGGGGGCCTCCAGAAAGTGTCTTAACAGACATAACCTACTGGACACCTAAAAGAATGGAGCAAAGGAAAAGCTTTCCAGTTGCGATTTGATTAGCTTTGTAATGCAACACTTCACAGTATTCCATCACCAAAAAAGGCACGAGGCAAAAATAAAGACTAAGAATTACAGCCACATTTTGGGAGATGGAAGATTAGATAAACATCTTTTCAGCTCTAACAGGATTGTACATTTAATTTCAAATATATTATTTTGTATATGAAGAAAAAAGTAAAAGATAAAGAATCCTTTATTTCAGTTTGAAAGACCCCCAGCAACCCATGAAGGTAAAACATCATTTTAAACGGAAATGTAAATGAAATGTTGTTCACTGCTCTAGTGGCATCAATGAACTTTTGCTTGAAAGAGAATTTCTCCCCCAACTGCAAGTTCTGCAGTGCTGATAATTTCTGATGCACAGACATGTAAGATTCATTGACCTATTTAAATGCATTTCCCTGTTAAGAGGCCTGATTACCCAGGACTGGCCAAACTAGTCCCACTCTGTATCTAAATGCGACATCGTAACTCCAGTGTGATTCATTACTATATGATAAGGATGCCAGGAAGTAGCAAACACACAAAGTGGGGAGGGAACGCAAGCGGGAAATATCTGACATTCAGAGAGGGTGCTTGAAGCTGACTTAGTGAATGCTAATGAACAGCCAGTTTGGACCATTTCCTGCTTATGCTAATAAAAGGGTTGCTTTATCAGAAATGAACCCCCCGGTTTAAATCCAGGACGAGTGTAATGCATTAGCATGGTTGAAGAATACACCTAAAATCCCTTTTGCTTTAAAAAATACAGTGCTATTTCGGAACCAGGTCAGGAGACAAGTCTGTTGTAACTGACTCAGTTATAATTATAGTACAGATCAGGCCCTGACTCCACTGTAATTGTATAGCATGACAGGCTCGTGCATAAGCGAAGAGTGGGAGTCTTGGCTAGAGCAAGACAAATTCTAATATCACGAACATAACAGTGAAAATCATAATTACAGATACGCCACTGCAGATCGGGGATGTAGCAGGCATGGACTAATTCCCGGTGACCTGGGAGGGACTGACTCAGCTCCACGCTGCTGCTCAGCGAAGCAGGCAGGCTACAATTGCTGCGTTTTGCCAAGAGGGAAAATGATTCGTGGGGTGGATATTCCTTCTGGGTCATTGCCAGGCGATGGTGATGCAGGGGTACATCTTTTACTTCACCATGGTGGAGTGATCCCTGAAGGTGGGCAAGTGCCTGCCTCCCAGAGCAAAAGCCAAGGCACCAGCAACAGGGTACCTTCCTTGCTCCCGCAATGCACGGGAGAAGCAAAAGGTTCCAGTGGATCGTGCTGGGGTTATGCTACACATCACCATCTTCCTGCGTGCTCCGCTCCCCTACCTCTCCGGCAGCACAAAAAGGTGCACCTTCCCCTCAGCTAGCAGGTGACAGCAAAGCCAGCACACACTTTCATCAGCCACCTCTGCAATGCAAAAGGTGACCTACAGCAAAGGCACGAGATAGACAGCCAGCGGTGATACTGTTTCCCCAGCTGGGTTCATAAGCCTCCATCTACCAGAGTGCTTTGATGCCTCAGGGTTTGGTTCAAAGCAATCAGGGCACCAAGGAGAGAGCAGATGCAGAGAGCCACCACGAGCAGGTATCTTCAACATCTCACCTCTTGGACGTCCTTGGCACCAAGCACCAGGCTGCAGGGAGGTAGTGAATATTTTCCCCGGTGTACATTCTCCTGTTACACCTTTCCTTTAGGATTTGGTGATGATGTCAGTGCCTTTTATAGAACAGGGCAGTAGTTAAGCACTTTGATGGGCTTCAGGGTCCCCCCTTCACAAGTTCAGGGGCCTTCTCAGGTTTATGGATTCACATCTGACCTTTCCCGCTTCCCAGAACAGCATCCTTTAATCACCAAGCTCTAGGCTACAGAGAACAAGTGGGTCCTCCCCACCCTTCCAGTGCTGTGTGGAAGATATGGTTTTTTATATCCTTCCAAAAATCGGTGAGAAAGGGAGACATTATTATCCATTTTACATTAAACAGTTACTGGAGTTGACATTTGAGCGTACAACAAAAAAACAACAGATGGATATTGACAGATGGAGGAGCATGAAGAAACAATGAGACATCTTCAACCACTCTTCTCTGCTTCTGAAACATGTTATTGTTTCCCCTACCATCTCTCTTGACCCCAGCCCCATTTTCAAGTGCAACTCCATATGCTTCCTTTCTTTGCCTCCATATGTCTTAAACATGTAAAAAAAATTAAATAAATAAATAAATAAATCCCACTTCTTCTGGCCCTACTCAGCCAATTTTCTCCCCCTGTAAAATCTGCTTTCTGTTCCCTCTCGTCCACAGAAATGGCTTGCGGCGTTACCAGCAAAGTCACCAGCGAGCTCTTCCTCCCTTCCGTTTTAGGGTGACTGCACACCCTCCCTTCCTGAAAACCACCTGTTCTCCAGCTTTCAGAAACGCCATACGCTTCTTGTTTTCCTCCATTCCCATGCCATGACACACTTCCACATCTTCAACTACCCTTTACAAACTCAGCGGTTTAACTGCTTCGTTTCCACTCTGCTTTGCTAACAGCTTGCCTTTACCTCGACAGCTGAACTTCCTCAATATCCCTCTGCAGAAGGAAAACCACATGACAGCAAAGCGTGAAACTCAAGCACTTTCATCAAGTTCCTTCTAGTCCTTGATGCTCGTTAAGCTTGAAAATGTATCCTCTATTTTTCACTTACTGTTTCTTATCCAACTTTTTCCACTGTCACTCAGTCTTAAAATTCACACAATAGTATTTTCTCCACTATATCCAACAAACAAATATGCCAGCCCTTCTTATGTTACAGATAAGCAATACGTTCTTTTTTGGCTCCCGATATTTTACCTAAGCCCATTTCTATCTTAACTTTCAATTGGATCAAATCCCATTCTTCTTCAAGTTCTTTTGCTGATCTTCCTATTAAATTTAAGTTCTCTCCCTCTTGCCTTCACGGACATGCACGTCTTAGTGTCTTCCTATATCTCCTTCTAATACACTTCATCTGCAGAAACACTTCATCCACCACTTTCAAAGGTCCCCGTCCTGTCTTTTCTTTCCCTATGCTTGGAACTGATCCATTGGCCCAATCCATCTAATTTTCATTGGCTCTTCTTTGAAAAGAGCTATAAAGCCTACCTTTCCTGCTCTCAATATTAGAAATTACTAATAAAGAGTAATGGAGGTATTAGCCAGATGCAAGCAAACTTCACTGCTTGTTTATTTGTATTTCATTGTTTATTTGAAAATTTCATTTGTGATTATAAGCTGTGATAAGACCTTTGCCTCTTCTGATGCACCTCTAAGTAACTGGCATGTTTTGAGATGTGTATAAATTACACTCAAAATGTCATGAAATTGAACTAACGTTTAAAGCTTTGCAAAATTCATCTCCACCAAATTCTGATGTCTGAATTCAATGCTTCATTTGGAGCCTGGCAAGCAATGTAATTACAGTGAAAGGTGAAATAAAGAAGAGTAGTATGAACATTTCGCATACCTGCTATTCACCATCTGTTCTTCTCTGTGACAGAATGATACAGCTTCTCTTTACAGAGGAGCTTTTGACTTGATGCAAAAGGGAGAATAGCATTTTTTATTACATTGCAGAAATATTGTTATTTTATTTTTAAGAACCAAATAAATGTAATATTTCTTAGTGGGCTGTGATAATATATTAGATGACTTCTACCTTCAGAAGCCATAAATTAGTATGCCATTACCAGGAAATCACAGCACTGCCTTAACAGGACCACGAGGCACCAACAATAATTCCCCCCTTCACCTTTTGGAGTCATTTATACTTCATCTGGATTATGGGCCCTAAAAGGCGAAGCCACAAGCACTGGAAGTTATTCTAAAAACGTACTGAGGTTTTCACATAACGAAGGTCTGAATCATTAAGAAAAAAAAAATGCCGTTACAAGATTTGCAATAATTCTACGAACATTTGCAAAACTGAGAGTAAAAGATAGCATGGGCACAAGCATCTTAACTGAGCGACACTGGGTTGGGTCACGGTGAGAAGTTTGCTTTACCTTACAAGGTGCATCCCATACCCCTGCTTACCTTAACACAGGAGTAAGAACTGAGTGAATAATTGGTTGTGTGAAAATTGGCCGCAGGTGTCATTTCTCCTGCCTTTTTAGAGCAAATTCTCACCTGGGACACAGCCCTCCCCGTCCTGCTACCTCTCCCCTGCTTTCTGGGGAGCAAAGCTGCCCCAGCAGCAGGGCATGGCCTCTGGCTCCGGTCGCGGGCGGTTTCTGCTCCCGGGTCAGCAATTCCCCCGGGATGCTAACAGGAAAGCCCGGCCTTCTGCGAGCCTCCCACCCCGCAGCTGGTAGTCCTCTAAATAAAACCCTAATCGTCAGGGCATGGGAAGGGTTAACTTTTCAGACCCAGACAGTCCCCTGCTGATCCGGTAATGAGTAAGCAAGGCAGCTGAATGTCAATAGCTCGGTGTGAACTGGGGTAACCCAGCTGAGCCCTGTGCGGCGGGTAATCAGCTTGACCCCCCCGACCTTCCCCAGCCCGCTCGGGGTCCTGCGGCCCCAAGCCTCTTTGAGTCTGACTGCTACGTGCTGCTTGCCTGAGTGTGAAAGCCTTTTATAACAACTGGGTCTGAGTCAGCTGTTGGAGGTAATATAATATACCTTAGTCAATAGCTATATGTTGCACAATATACGATGTGGCAGTTCCTTTCTAACTTGGGGAGCCACCCAGTCTTTTTAGGATTTCCAGGAAGAGCTGTGGCATCTGACCTTCAACTGTTATTAAAAGAAATCAAAGATTGTATAACAGTCTGTCAGAGCTTTGCATTCCTTAGTGGAGTTACGTTTCATCAAATGCCTCCACATTTCTGAGCTTCCCAGGTTCTTTATTCCTTTACTTGTTTATCCTCTGGTAAGCATTTATTAATAGAGAGACTTACTCCTTTACTGTACTTGTTTATCTTTCAGGGGTTTTGTTTTGTTTTTCAATTTAGAAGCTGAAGGGTCTCCCACGCATTTCACATTTCTATCTGTGGGTGAAGCCACTGCATGGCTTTGATAGCAATCTTCCAGCTGTCCCTTTTCACCCTGGAATCCCTTCCTTCGGCTGATTTTCTGCATTATCACCAGACTTTTTGACTAAGACTATTAATCCACCTGTCCCTCTGTGAAAGCGGCTAGATTGGTTTGTGCAAAAGGGGAGTAAAATGGTATGAACTCTAAGTCTGCTATTAATCCCGTTAATAAGGGATTAAAGTGAAGCCCTGTGAGTAGGAAAGGCTGATTTGATTGTTTGGGACTATAACTTAGCTCTCACTTATGAAAGCAGTGTTTGCCGTGCATCACATTTTGTGATTTGCATATTTGGTCTCTGAGGAAATCAAGGTTAAATATAGCAAGGAGATTCTGCTGGCTTAAACTGGTAGCACAACTACGCTCCTTCAGCCTAACAGCCCCTAGGATAGCAGAAGAAGGAACCCTGTCTGTTCCTGCCTGCCAGTAACTGCATCCTATAATACGACTTACATTGTTAGCTTATGCTTTGCCTCTGACCTTTATATGCACTTTGCTTATGTACCAGATACGCTGCATGCCTTCTTTAGAAGGAAAGAAGCAACAGAGGAACTGGACTAAAATAAATATCTTGCCACTGCTATTTTCAGTAAAATGCTTCCAAAAGCAACAGCAAGCTGAACAGCACCACATATTCCCTGTGCAAGGCTATCATACAGAGCAACATCAATCTCATTAAAGCAAAAAAAAAAAAAGTTGATACTGTCTCTGTGTTAGAGCTTAGCATTCTGCTTCCTCCTCGGCCTTAAGAGAAGACCTATAAATTATTAATACTAACATCAGTGTGAGACAACAGATGGTAAAGATTACTTGGAAAAAGTCTTCACATTAACATATTACAGCCCTAGTTTCACAGCACGTTGGGACTGTTTCCTGCTGCTGCCAGCCAACCTGGCCCTGGGAGAAATCTCCCAGCAGAGGGGAATCCTTGGGTGGCAGCAGAAGGGTCCTGCCCTGGTTCAGCTGCACAGATATGGTGACCCAGCCACCACCAAGGAGAGGGATGGTTGTGTGTGATGGCACCCCTCTGACACCGTACTGGCCCTCCAAGGGTCCTGGCACCCACTACGCCAGGGATGAGGCCAAGAAAGAATGAGCTCGAGGTTAGGAAAACCTTCAGGTAGCTAAAAAATGTATTCGTTGCTGAGATGCTTCCAGGTGGGATCAGTTACACTGCATGCTCTGAAAAATAAGAAATACGCATTTATCGGTTTTGAACTGTTCTTGAGCCAGTGGTGATGAGAGACCCAAAGTATTCACTGATGTATACGTGCATTATCCAAAAATCTTGCAAGCAATGAAATTATTTTAATGTTCTCTAGAATGGGTTACTTCAGCTTCTTCAGGTTTACAAATGTGTTAAATCTGGTATCAAGCAAGTAAATGAGAAATTTCTTTTCAGAGGGTAAGTGTATTGCATTATCTCACTAGCTAGCACTTGTTTCAACAGAACATGACCTCCACTCTCATCTTGGAGTTACCAGTCTATGACCCTCCTGCCCATCACTCTGCTCATGCCATTTTTGAAGATAAGTCTGTGTCAGAACCTCTGACACCGAAGGAATTTATCTAGCTTTTTAGGGACTTATACAGTAGACATTTTCTCATGGCCCATTACTTCTGCAAATGCATATGCCACATGAGTGTTCCACTGTGATTAAATCATGACTTAAACATAATTCTCATGTTCCTACATCCTCTGGGTGTCATGGAAAATTTTCCACAAAGCCTAAATAATGAAAACATAAGCGAGCACTACCGTTCTCAGACTTACAGGGGTGGCCCAAGTGTGGGTCTGTAAAATGAGCCGGAACCAGCTCTTCATTTATCAGCTGGTTGGAATCTTCTGATCTCAGGATGGGCAGTGCACAAATGAGGGCATTGAATGATTGCTAGAAAAAGCCTTCAATGGCGTTGTTGCTACGCTGTTTTCATAAGTATCAAAGCCTTGGCCAAGCAGCTTTTGATTCATGCCTCATTATTTTCATAAACTAGTAATATCTATTTTACTGAGCAAATATGATTATCCCCTTCATGTTTTTGTCACATTGCCTCGCAGAATCCTTTGTTGCCTTGGTTTGTGCCCGTCTTCTTTAAGGGAAAATGTCTGTGTTTACACAGCTGCCAATCCAAAACCCTCACAGTGAAACTGTAGCTTAGATCCCAGTGGCATGGTGTCAGTGCATCCAGACTTCACTGGCAGGGACTTCTGGCTTCATGTTCAGCTTCACATGATGACTTGGAAAGTTAGGTGCTCTGTAGAGATTTGCTCTTGATGAGCGATTTTGCAATTTATCACAGTCCTGGGATGCCACCCTGGAATCAGTCAGCCCTTGAAACTTCCTGTTTTGGGAATGAGGTGCTGGAAGAGCTGTTTGAAGATGCCTCCTGTCACTGAGTCATAAAATGTTGATTTCTGACTTTGATTTTTTTTTTTATGATTTAACAATACAGTCAACAGGTTCTTGGAACAAAGGCCAGGTTAATCAGGTCTGCTCCTTAATATTATTTTAGAATTAATTTTTCCCCCCAAAATTCCACTTACTATTATAGTGCCTAATTTCAACATTCGGATTAAGGTTAGCAGGGAAAGCATTCAGGAAACAGTATTAGTGGCACAGAAAAGGGTTCCGGTGTTAGCATATGATAATTTGTGATCACCTCTACCTAAAAACAGCTACACTGGCACAGATTTGCATTTGCCCGTGGACAACTAACAACTGTTTACAGGCTCTGGATTACAATGGTGGCAATCTGTTATGTCACAAATAATCTTGTTTCCAAGTGCTGAATGTGGGTAATTTGTAATCCGCTTTCTGTGAGTGAATATACTGCTAATAACTACTTTTTGCTGGCTGATTTGATGGGAACTTTGGACTCGAGGCCTCGCTTGTCAGCTGCAGCTGACAGTGGGATGACCGGGCACAGCCCAGAGGGAGGGCGCAGAGCTGGTCCACAGCACCCTCCTCGCCCCAGCCCCACTCAGGGGTCATTTGGGGTCCTGGGGGAGAGCTGTTGCTAAGACTTCCAGCAGAAGGTGCAGGTAGGAGGGATTTTAGGTTGTTTATTTTCCTCCTGGATGAGTTTCCAGACTCTCCACCCCATCGTTGGTATCAGAAGGGTGATATCGTGGGGTCCTGGAGGCACAGGTGGCAACTCTCCCCTCCCATCAGAGAAGGCTGCTAAGGTTCCCTGAGGTCAAAGGAGAAAAGCAGGAAGACATGCATAAAAACAAGAGAGTGATAAAATAAGTGTAAAAGCAAGCTTACATGAAGGAGTACAGGCTGTCCTGTGCTTGTTCTGCCTGCTCTCTGAGCTGCTGCTGAGTGAGCAAGCTCAAATTCAGAGCCATGGACCATGCTTAGCCCATGTATATCCATCCTCCCCCAAGTCCTATCTGGACCTCAAACAGGAAGAGGTCCCCACATCTTTAAATTATGAGATGCAGTCCTAGTGAAATGATCTTTTTGATTGATGTGAATCAGCTGGCTTCAGGGAAATCAAACAGCGATGAAGAACCAGGGTAGCCTTTTTGGCCCAGCCAGTGAAGTATTAGAAAGATGATAGGAGGACTTGGCATCATGCAAATACATGTAGGAGGATGAAAGTCATTGCTAGATTTTTGAAAGTATAGAATCAACACAGTTCAAAACAGGCAGTGCCATCTCTGTCAAAAATAACAGTACAGGTGTAGCTCTGCATGTTACGCTGCACAGATGACATGAATGCTCAAATTCTGATATGCACTATGTTTTGAATGAAAGTCAGCTGGTGACCTATATGAAATAAAAATGCAGTTAAAGATAACTTTGAAAGCACTGAAACAAACCTAACTGAAGGTATTGGTATGTCTGAAGGGCTGGGGGGGAAACAAACACACAGAAAAAAGTTAATTAAGATTCCTGGGAAGGGAGGGAAACTGCTTGCTGCTCTGCAGAGGGACTAAATGCTGAAGGGAGGAGCAGACTTTAGGAGGTAATGAGAGTGCTAAATGGCAAAGTTTGGGCTGGGAGAAAGGTAGAGCTTCAAAGGAGGAATGTGCACAATTTGGATCGTAAGCTGCCTTTACGTCTGTCCTTAGCAAACTCGAAGATGAAAGGATCTGCACTCAGAGGACCTGCTTTTCTGTTGCCTTTCACCTTCTGAGCTTATTTGTATCTATGTAAAGAGTATGTAAATTGCCAGGGCTCCAGTTCAGTGGCTTGTTGTCTAGATATATAGGATGAACCAGCCTATATGCTGGGCTCTGAATACATGGGGACTCTCATATCCTACCACGTGCTGCTGATGGTGCCCCATGCCTGTTGTTCTGGTAAGGAGCGTGAATCTTCTCTAGCGCTTTGTATGGTGTATCCATAATACTGCGACTATAAATGTATGTGAGACAAATTTTGGTTTGCCTTGTTTGCTTCTCTGGTGAGGTCCATGGCACGGTGCCCATGCCTCTGCCCTTTTGCCTGCTGCCCTGCTCCCCCTCACACCACGGCAGCAGGGGTGATGTCCGTGGGAAGGGCAGCTCCCAGCCCTGGGTGGGCAGTCGGGCAGAAGAGCCACCGTGCACGCATCGTTAGCCATAGTAGTAGCCTTCCTGCTAATGAAAGCGGCCGGGTGCATGCGGGAATTTGGCTTGGGTGGGAGAGAGGGAGGGTACCTTGTGTGGTCCCAGACCGAAAGGCTGGGAGGGAGAGGAAAAAGGATTCTGCACTGAGGAGAGTGCCATCAATTTAGTCATCATCAGGAGAGCATGGAAACTGCGTAGGGAAAATGCTGAAGGATCAGGAACTGATGGAGGACTCTACAGCAGAATGCATATTGCACGGTTTTTGTCTCATTTTGCTTGTGGGAGTGTTAATTATGAGACTGTAGAAAAGCTTGGGAATGCCTGTATTTAGATAGTGTGCTTCAGGATTCACTGCAGTTAAGCCCCAATTACTCCAATGGTATTAAGGGGTCCTGTGTGGGTTTTGCAAAATTCATTTACATCCACTTTAAGGCCCCTTTGCACAGGCTGAGCAAATGATAACAGAACCTGAGTGGAAAAAATAAATGGAAAGGAGGAAAGATTGATCTCAAAAAGAAATGAGCTTCACATTTGTGGTCCATTATAGCCAAAGGCACAATCACCTAATCTGACTCCTAAGGTTAGTCCTAAATATCAGTGTAGGCAAGTCCCTGGACAGTTGCCAGTGTCTCAGGGCAGATAACATCAGCACAAGTCGAGAAGAGGTCTCCAGTCTAGCCTGTGTTTTAATATACTATTAAAATAAAATGAGACAGCAATTAGTTTCTCTTCAGCTATTCCACAGCATAACTTCATCGGTCAATTAGTATGAATAAATAAATATAGGTCTTGAATTATTAAACTGCAAATAGAAGAAGCAACTGCATTTAATATTTCACTGTTCCTTCTCCTTGCTCTTTTGCTTTGCTTGGAGTTTTGACTCAGTTGGTATTGTAGGAGTGCTGTTGTCTATTCTTAACTCTTTCCAAACTTTTAATTCTTCCTTAGGATAATTTTCTTACTCCAATAACACTTTTAATCGTGGCTCAAGACATAAAGGTTGGATTGTCAGAGGGTATGCATCCACAGAGCAGCAGTCAAGCCTCTGGGAGCAATGGGGAGGTCAGTGATTTAAAAAAAGAAAAAAAAATCAGGACATTTAAGTGCTTCAGTATGGGCTTACTAACTTTAGCTTCCCACTTACTAAAATCTTGGCCTTAATCTTTTTCTGCATGGGCTATAGAAGAGTAAACAATGTCTGATTATCCCACCAGTTAATCCCTTTTCCTAGTAAGAGAGGCAGAAACAGGGGTTGATCGGGGTTAGAATATCTCCTGTTCGTGTCCGAAGGCCTGAAGCTACCTGGGGCGAAGAGGGCCAGTCTGACAGATCTGCTTAGGAAACAGGAGTACCACAGGCTGTAGGAACTGCCCAGGACCTTTGGCACCTCAGGTTCTACGTGCTGTGTCTTTCTCAAATTCTATATGAATGCGATCAACAGAGATCAGTCTTTTTAGCTGCTGCATGGGGAAAAAGCCAGTCCTGCAGAAAAAGAAAACCTACTTATAATTTTAGACTGTTCTTGTTTCCAGGAGATCTCCAAAAAGGCAAATCGGGGCATTTTCCGACTTGTTTGTTCACAAATGCTAGCGTTGACTTCTTTGGTCACTGGTGCTGGTTCTTACAGAAATGGGTCACTACAGTTCTGTACTTTACCAAAGCATGTAGATGTCAGATCACGTTCCCTGTGGGAAATGGCCAAAGAAAATATTAAATAACAGTAACATGTTTAATATTCTGTTGATGGGAATGTCGATGCATATAAAAGGAGGAAGAAGTGCAACTTTAAGCCAATAAGCTGGAGAGAGCCTGAAAGCTCTCAGGGTATTTCTCTTCCTCTTGAGCTGCACCTGTGTTCTGACCACTGGTTTTGATTTTTGGAGCAAATTCTTACAGTGACAGCACTATTGTACACGAGAAGAGAGTGGGTTCTTCTCTAACTGCCTCAGGGAGGAAGCACAAGCAATGTCCATGACATTATTTTGCTTAAGATATATATGGTGGGGAGCCCAAACTTTGGACTCGGGCAAGCAGTGCAGTGCAATAGGGGTGGATCTGTAGAAAACAAGTGGTGCTGAGGAGCCAGTGTCCCACTGTGTGCGCTGTGAGGGTTCTTGCCTTGGACTAGCTCTAGCAGCCTGAACTCCTGCTAGCAGCTGGAGCACACCAGGTGAGCATCTGGGCTGCATCCTCCAGTTAAACTTTGTCTTAAAGAAGCCCAGCTTTCTTATTCAGCGACTGCCCCACAGCATGAAATAATACGCACTAAGTGTGGGCAGTTGGGAGATTTGTCCACCTGAATTAAAACACTAAAACTGATGCACCCTGCTTAAGGCAGCAGACTGCTGCAGGAGCACAACCACCCCCAAAAAGCCACCTGCCACAGTGCTGTCTGCCTGAAAATACAGCGCTGGCAGCCAGTGGGGTGAGGGAAGCACGCTTGCTGTGGGGAGTCAGGGTGGATTTACAAGGCTTCATAAGACACGGGAGGGAACGAAAAGGCTGAGAGCCACAGCCCCAGGTTGCAAAACGCAGTGGTGACCTACACCTGCCCAAGACAGACTGACTTCTGCTGCCATCTGTCCTGTGGTTTCCTACTCTTCAGTTTTCTGGGCTGATGACAAACCTTGGGCTGCTTCTGTATAAGCTTTAAATGTATTATTCTTTCCCCTTTGAAGCTGCTTGGGGCACTCTGTGAGCTGAGTGTATTCCTCTTAGATTGGCTCACTGCAGTGTATTTTACAATGTTACTTTCAATAAAATTAGTTTTTCTATTTTAGTTTAAATATTTTTTTGCCACTTTCTGGCCTGCTTTCATGTGCTTGTTTCCTGTTATTGCTAGTGTAAGATCTTTGAAGAGTGTAGTTTGGGTATGTTAATAAAACTTTTTCATACTGTACAGCTTTCAGGTAGAAATCACAAATGGGTCATGGCAGAAGCTGGGGGAGGATGTGACATACAGTCTTGTGGTTATGTCTTACAAGCGCTGCTGTCTGATCTGCTCTGGTCTGCAGCATTTTCTCCTCTCTGCTTAGCTGCCATGGTGATAGGTTACTTGGACATACCAGAAATAGACAGACTAGCAGGGCATTCACCGAGTCTGATCATGAGGACAGTCCTCTGGCTTAGTGCGCTCGAGTTTGTACATATGTTTGTGAAAACTGCCACTTGAGGCTGTCACCTACAAAGCCAGTGTGGCAAATAGCATCGTGCTTGCATTCATGAGTGTACAAGAGCTTTTACTGGGAGGGCTGCATCTAAGAAACAGGATACTTAATTCTGATCAATGTGAAGCAGAGGGGTTCCAGGCAACCATTTGCAAACTAGCAAGGCTCCACAAGGATTCAGCTTGGTAGGCAAGTGCCAGCTTTGGTGTCTCCGTATCCCTGTAAAGGAGAGATGGTGCCTTAATGCTGGTGGTCTTTGTGGTTGTGGAGCTCAGATGCAGGCACAACCACGCAGCTCCCCTTTCCAAGCGTGCCCCATTAACAAGTTGCTGAAATCCCCGGGTATGACATAGTGCCAGACTATGGGAGAGAGAAGTCCATGTCCAAGGGGCCAAGAAAGGATGCTCCCTGTGTCCCTGCAGGGTCATGTAATAACAGAGGGCTTGCAGCTTAAAGCTGCTGCCAGGGCCTGTGCCTTTTTGTGAGACAGTCCATGAGGTGCAGAACAAGTCTGTGCAGACAAAATTAAACCAGAGCTAGGACAGGGCAAGGACTAGAAGAATAAGTCTTGCAACTGAGACTCAACTCTTATGTCTGCAGGGCTGGGGTAGCCCACAACATCATCCTTTGCAGTGCCCCTCTGCTTGTTCAGGTCAGGTAGAAGGGCTCCTTCTCTGCCCATGTGCCGAAGGAAACCGATGTGTACAGGTGGTGCTCCTGACCCAAAAGCCAGCCTGGTGTGCTGACAGCAGCATGGCCAGGGCACCCTGCAGAGACCACCTGCCCTGTCGTGGCAGACGGCCAGCAGAGGCGTAGAAGTCTGAAAACCATCCCATGCAGTGTAGTCCCTAACCTGTGAGAGAGAAGAAAAGATGGAGCCTAGGAAAATGGGCCAAAAATAGCTCAAAAGAAAGAGGGAAGCAAGAAGAGAAGGCTTTTAAGAAGGGAAATATTTAATGTATGGAGGTATGTAGGTAGGTCAGCAAGGGGGAAAAGAAGCAGAGACACAATGGGTAAGGCAAGTGGAAGAAATACAGAAGGAAGAGGAAAAACTGGGTAGATGGAATAAAACCATTAATAAGGATGGTTGGAATTTTTAATCTATTACATGAGCTGTTAAATATAATTTTTCAGTAAGTATAGCTGATTTTTTAAATGTATTAGATGACCTCTTAAATATAATTTATTCTGCTCTCTCATGTTTGAATCTAAATTTTTAAAAGCAATTCTGAAAGGAGTCGATAGGATTTTTTTTTTAATGCGATTCAGTTGGATTTGACTGTTATATATCTGTCAAAATATTCTAAACTATAGCTTTTGCTGTTGTATTGGGCCTTTACAGAGCATAAACGCTGCAGGAGAGTGGCAGGTCATAGAAAGGGAGAAGAAACCATTCAGAGATTAAAGCGTTCACAAAATGAGAATTTGTAGGCGATGTCTCCAAAATGGAGGTGGAAATACAGAGTGTGTGTATGATGTGCTTATGTTTTATATATGTGTATGCATAAAGTATATATAAAATGCAATTAATGATGTTTTTACTAGTGAGATGATGATATATCAAGCAAACCCCTCCCTTAAAAAGAAAAAAAAAAAAACCAAGGGGGAGAAAAAAGTATTACCATTATTCAGATGTAACACCTTGTTGTGTTGGAGAGAAGGCATTGGATAGAGCTTAGTGACTAATTTGCTGACTATTAGTCATTCATTAGTTTTTCTTCCACTTCTGTTTGATTTATGTGCTACATAGCATGATTTGCTAAATAGTTTCTGCAAACAATTAGCTGATGTAGGAATATAATATTCAAAACTAAAGCTATAATTTAAATATTGCACAGACTAGTTACAGGCTATGTTTTTGATCCCTGACTGGATTAATAGAAAATGGATTCTGGTCCAAGCACAGAAGTCTAAACTAGGTTTTGGTTTTAAAAACAAACAAACAAAATCCCCAAACTCCAACTTCATTTCTTATCCTGAAAGGTCCTGTTACTGTAGAAGACCTTTCTGCGTTGATGGGGAGCACACATGCAAGGACAGAGGTGTTCCCAGAGCAGCTGTGTATCGAAATGCAAAGTGGCTCTTTGCGTGCACGTTCTGTGCCCTGATTCAGGAAAACACCTTCATAGGCTGACGTCCTCCTCGCTTTCTGATACGTTGGTGGGCCTGAAACACTTGCAGCAGGATTGAAGTATATACTTATGCTGTCTGAATTGGCATCTACATGCCTACTGTTTTTGTTACTAGGACTTTTTCTTTCTTTCTAAATATTGATGTCAAAACAGTACAGGAGGCTTTGTGACTAAAGAGTTCAGGTTTTCTAGAGGTTAGCTGATTTAGCCTTGGGTCCTTCAGATACTTTAAGCAGTTGTGCAATCTCATTGAAGTGGGATCTTTAAGTTCATGAAGTTGCCTCGTGTTCCTAATTGCTGTATATAGATGGCCAGGTCTTGAATCCTGTTCTCACCATGCTAGATGAGATGGCTCTTGTAGCTATAACCTCTTCAAAATATGTTTTTCACAAGCTTGTCTCTTTTCCTTGATGATAAGGGAAAAAACCCACATGTAATATTGTTGAATGATAAAATTGTCATTACATTTTGCAGTGAAAAGTTCTCCCTTGTATGGTAAATCTTTATTCAAAATGTGCTAAACTAAGTGTAAATCAAAGTCATCTGATTCTTCTTATATCAGTTTTGTTGTAACTGGTCACCAATCCTAGCTACCTGTTGTTTGGAGGATTTTTTTTTTAATTTTTTTTTAATGGCCAATGCCTGAAACTAAAGGGGTTCTTCTCCCTAAAATTCAATGAGAAATCTCCTTTAAAGGGTTGAGTAGCCAGGTCATGTTTCTGTGACGTTTTCTTCTGTTAGTGTCCAGTCAAAACACGGATCTGATGTGAAAATGAAAATAGCTTGTCAAGATTTACAACAGTATGCAAAGGCTTGGGAGTGGGTAAATGTGAGTCAGAAAGAGGTTCGCATGAACTTAGGTGATTTTTCTTTTCCATTGTATGAGATAGGTGCTACATGACAAGCTATTTTAGAAAACTACATAAACTCTGCACCTTCTGTCAAAGCTTTCACCAGAAGATGGGAGATACTCTTAGCAAAGAGGAGCTAGACTTAAATGAACAGTGGGTCAAATCTGGAAGCTTCTTGCTTTGACTCCATGTCCAGGGAGTCATCTGGGGCACTCTTGCTAAGCTAGGAGCAAACAGGCACTTCCAGCTGGTTTAGTTCCTTATCTGCTGTGGAGTCAGCAGGGGAGGTAATGCATGGAAATATGGCACAACACTGAAACATCATGGGCCACTGTAAGCAGCATACTAAATCACCAAACTGAATGGAAGAATTAGCTATTGCCCATTCTCTTGTGGGCGTGGGAAGATCCTTTCAAAAATCCGGTCATTTTGGTGCCATCCAAATGAATGCTGCGGCAGCGCTCTGCCCAGGGGTGTATGTACGGGTGTGCACTTACATTTAACAGCCATTGTCAGACAAAGGCTTGTGGGGGTGTCATCTGCGGTCAAAGCTGAATTTTCATTTGGTTGCTGTTTGAGAGCTGTCTTGAGCTTCTCTTGGATGTGGTGGCTCTGAGGTTGTCTTTTTTATTATTTTTTTATATACACTTTATTTTTTCCATGCTAAACTAAAGCACTCATAAAGCCTCTCCAGTGCATCTGTTCTTCCTTCTGTATCTGTACCCTCATGGCCTTTGCTGTGTCTGCTACAAGAGTCATTTGGTTTTTAACATGGTTTTCCAGCCCAGGTCTGGGTGATATGGTATTGCTGAAATCACCTTTCTTAATAATCCTGTGATTTCTGCCTTGTAAAACCCAGAATATACTCTCTGATGCTCCGATTATTAAACTCTTTCAGAAAAAGTTGTCCTATATCTTCAAGAGCCTATTTGACTCAGCTTATTGCTACATCCCAGATCTTTTGTTTCCTTTTCTAAGATTTTTTTTTTCCCAGTCAATGACTGAAGCCCTTATCTCCGACAATTTTTCCATCTCTGTTTTTCGCATTTGTATTGTATCTATTAAGCTACCACCATTGCCTCACTGTACAGACCTTGAAATCTGCAATCACAACTAATTAACATATTAAAAATTGTTTCAGCTGCCCTCCAAGCTCCAGTCCAGCAAAGGACTTCCACATGAGAATAGCTGTGAGTGCACGGAACACCCCGACGAATTTAATGGCCCAGAGGTTTTGACCATTGCAAGCAGTAGTACCGCTACTGTCCTGGAAAACACAAGCGCCAGCAGAGCTGGATGCATGGTGTGCATCAGCATGTTCTCTGCAGGGTGGTGCTTGTGAGGTTGTGCTCCTTCCTGTGTCGTTTGTCTAACGCACAAATGTTTAAGCACTCAAAATTTGCCTGTCTGCTTGCTCTGGGAGTAGTTTTGAGAAATGGGAAAATTCTTGTCCTAATCAGGTTTGGTTAAAGATTTGTGTCCGTCTTCAAAATCACAGCACTGCAATGTTACTGCATGGCAGCTGCATGTGGAATAGGCCACAAAATATAGTAACCTTTAAAGGAAGACAAGAAGATACAGGTTGAGAGTGCAAAAGGTAATAGTGATGTACATATAATGGTGGTGAACTTAAATGATGATGCCTTACTAAATGAGGTCATCATCTAAAATGCCCTCCCCTCTATGCCTAGGAGCGAATGTGTGGCTGAATTCTGATGAAATATTTGTCAGTCAGTGGGTGTTTCTTATGTTTACTTCTACAAGTATGGAGGCTAAATCACTTGTTTCAGGACCATATGAGTAAAGTGAAGGTCACTTTCAGCATACTTTAGCATGCCTTGGAGGCACTACTGATAAGGAAAAAGACAAAAGGACAAAAAAAAAAATTAACTTTTAATTTCCCGCCAAAACTATGGCTGTCAGAAATAGGGAGATGAGTGAAATCTCTTGTAACAAACGGCACAGGACTGTATATTTAACATCTTATGTGATTCAGCCTATCACAGAGACAGAGCATGTAATTGCGTGTGTGTGTCTGTATAAGTATGAATATATATGGATCCTAACACGTAGCTCAGAAAAATTTTAGTGACGCACTTTCATATCTAGTTTCAGTTTGAAATCTTTCTGCCCTAAATTAGATGAATACATAAACAAATCAGATATATTAATTTTCTGTTGAGAATGCTTTGGTGATTGCTTACAAAGAAAAGTTATTTACATGCTGATATAAGGCATTACTTAGCATAATGAACAGTAATTTTCTCATCCTCAAAGGTATTAGGCTCCCTTATGTGTTATACCCAACTCAGTTACATAGTTGTGCTGCTCAGTATGATCCCCAGGTGCATATTTGAAAAGCTTGGGTTTTATCTGATTGGGTTTTATGGAGCTGGCTCAGAGCCCAGGAGTCAGCATGCGGGTACCAGACAGGCAGCCCCCACCAGCCTCCAGCACCCACCGCCTCCAACTGGGGCGGCTAATGCCAGCTGCACCCTAGAGCCCCCCCGCCGCTGCCAGGGGGAGGTCAGACGGCAAGTGCTTTTGACCACTCACTGGGTGTTGGTAGGCAACATACCTACTTGCAACTATCCTTAATGCGATGGATGTAATGGTACTGGGGTTTTCTATTTGTTTTTTGAGAAATGACTAATACATCCCTTGAGGATAACTGGTGATTATGTTATGTTCTTGTGTGGGATCGCTTCCCCCTCCTCGTCTTAAAAATACATTTGCTATATATATGTAAGAATGAAGAGTCACAAATGATAATAGTTGTTATTAACCACTAATGACATTGATCTGAGGCTTTACAAAGAAGATGGTTTCTAGAGAGAGCTTTCAAAGTCTGAAGTATAAAAGATCATATTTTTCTGGCCTGAGTTGTGGAAAGCCCCTTCACTTATTTTGAGGTTTCCCAAAGAACTTGTTTCTGTTCAGAGACCATCTCTCTGGAAAAAGACTTGTGTTCATCCACTGAATGAATAAAGGGGACAGAAAATTAATTCATGTCTTCCTTGACAATATTTTGGGTTTGTTTCAGCCTTGATCTGGTCCTGAAACTACTTTGCCTTTTAGAGTCTCTGGCTTTTTGGTTTCTAGGTTTTCTATGGAGAATCGTGGCAAGGATATGAAGTGCAGTTGTGGTCTCCATAAGGTAGATGAGGAATAGCATGAGACTTACTGAATTGAGACAGTCAACTTTGTTAACATTTATTTGAATTCAAACCAGTGACAGGCTGTGAGCCCTACAGTCGCTCTCAGTTTTATGATATTAAATTATGAGCTGTTCAAAAATACATTGTATTTTCTGCTTAAATAGTTTTATGTCTGTTTATATCTTAATTGAAACGGTATGTAGGCATCTGCAAGTACCTTTTGTATGAAGGCCATTATTAAATATTGATATAGCAAAGGTGTCTTAAAAATGCATTTTTATTTTGTTACAAGATAAGTGTTTGTTGAGAATTTCTCCATTAAACAATTAAGCCTCTAAGGCTTTTGCCTGTAACAGGTATAGGTTCTGTTTTGTCAGCAACAAATGACATAACTGCCTGGAAATTACAAGAAAAAGATCTCGCATTGAGCTACAGAAAGGTCAGCATGAATCTGATAGCAGCCTGAGCTTCCCCATGTTTCAAAATGGCGTGACCTGCTCTTCTGAAAGCTCCAAGTGTGCTCCCCACGCAAGAGGGCCAGGGGGCACCTGAGCCTTCACCTTTACAAAGCATGCAGGAGTGGGAGTACTTTGAAGAAGCAAATATCGGCTTTGTCCTGAGATCACAGCCCTGATGGACCAGAGTGAAGGCAGGTGTTCATATAAACCGAACTGTTGAATTTACTCACTTCTTTTTGAAGGACCACAGAGGGATTCAGGTTGGAAGGGATGTCGAGAGGTCTCTGGTCCAACCTCCAGCTCAAAGTAGGGTCACCTGTGAGATCAAACCAGGTTGCTCAAGTCTTTGTCCAGGCAGTTCTTGAAAGCCTCCAGCAACGGAGCCTTCACAGCCTCTCCGGATGACCTCCTCCACTGCCTGCCTGCCCCCATGAGGAAAAAGTCGCTCCTTATATCCAGCCTGAACCGCTCTTGTTTCAGCTTTCAGCCATTGTGTCTCATCCTGCCATACACCGCTGCAAGAGTGTGGCTCCATCTCCTTGATCACTGCCCTGTTGGTACAGGCAGGTGACCATTAGGTCCTCCTGCAGCCATCTCTTCCCTAGGCTGAGCAAGCCCCAGCCCCTCAGCCTCCTCTCAGTTCCCTCAGTTATTCATCAGCTAGAAAAGATCTCTTTTGCCTTTTCTGCCTTAGCACACGTTCAGTGAGGGTCGCTCCCAGCTGCGTGCCCACAGATGTTGGGAGGAGAGGAGGTGGGAAGGGTAGTACAAAAAGGACTTCTGAAATGGGATAATACCTGTGCTAGCTGAGACGGCTTCTGCAGCTCAGTGGTGCAGAGAATTGAGTGTCCTAGCTTGGGAGCAGAAAGTGGCACAGGCTGGCTTTAAAGCTTTAAGTCAGAAATCATCGTTCAAAGTAAACAAGAACTGTGTGCATGCAGCATAGGAATACAAGTGCAGGATGTTAAGCACCCTCTGCATCATTGTGCTCTAACAGCACAGGAAGACCCTCTCAGCATGTGTCTGAAAGGGCCATGGGAAAGTTAGAGTGAGTCTCAGCACTTCTTTTTTGTGTCTTGAACTCTACTAGACCACTCTTGAGGTAGGACAGTAATTGCACTCTATAATCACTTTAGTTCCTGTATATGTACAAAAACTTTCTTAGTGAGTAATCATTGGCAGGTACTGTTAATAGAAAATCTGGAAAATCAGAAGTCCTAGCTCCAGCAAAGGAGTACTTGAGTTCTGCGGTAGTTACAAATATTAGAGGTTCCCAGCACATTTTGATTTCATTTCACTTTGATTTCTGTTGTTGTTGTTGACTGAAGAAAGGCTCTTCTCCCTCCCTCTCCATTCTCTTTGTTTCTGTACTGAGTACTGGATATGCTGTTACTCTCTCACCTAAGCCACTGTAATGTCATTAACTGCTCGCATACTGTGGAACACAAAAGAGAAAATCTTGATCTGTGATTTCCAGGATGCTTTTTTTTTTTAAAAATTATTTTGGGGGGGGGGGGGGGGGGGCAGTGAGTTCATCTGGGGAAAAAAAACTTTCACAGGAAGTTTCTTGAAAGGGTTCTGGGCAAATCTGCTTGCTATTCAGGTTCTGAAGACACTGGAAAAAAACCTACATGAAAATGAATTGAACTTTAGTCTATTCTGGCCCTAAAACCTAGAGGAGTTTGTTTCACACTTTTATCTTTCAACCATGGACAGATGAGACTGGACAGCCAATTAGCAATGATGCATATCTGTTGACTAGACATCATGGGACAAAGCTACGGCTAGTTTAAAATAGCATAATTCCACTGCCTGCCCTGAGTTTTCCTCTGTGCTGGACAGGGATCCTGCCTAGTTAGTGTATGTAGTGTATATAATGGAAGTGTGGGTATAATTACATATAGGTCTCCTTTAGAAAAATAAGACAACCACAGAAAAAGAAACTTTATTGTCTGAAAGCAACAATTCTACAAGAATGGGAGAGTCTTTGCCAGAGTTGTTATGAAATAACATTGGGGATCATGGTATACCTGAATGCTGTTTCTTTCACGTTGCATGTGAGGCATTCCAGCTAAGCCTTGTCTTTTTTGTGTACTCTGCAGGGCAACTGTCTCAAAAGAGTAGCTTATAAATTTGGAAAGAAGGCGATTCTGTGAAGTAAATCCCACTGGATATTTCCACTGTTCCTTTTAATTATTTTTTTTTAACTCTTTAACATTTTTATTGTTGGTTTGGTTTTTTTTTTAACAGATAAGGACCACAAAGCAATCTATCTAATTTTTGCCAAAATGTAGCTCCATCACAATTTCAATGCAAGGCTCAGACAATTTTAGCTACAAATTTACCCTAAAAGTTCTCCTGAAATCAGTATTTTTAAACAAAATTATGGAATTAGAGAAATAATAGAATTGATTAGCAGATGTTTAAAAGTTGCTGCTTTCCAGCATTCCTCTGATGATCCGTAAGTCAAAATAACAATGGGAATTGCTTGACTGGAAGACTAGCTACCATCCTGCATTTAATTTACATCTTAATGCATTGTTGTTGTTTTTCCTGTTCAAGTAAGCTACTTCTCAGGATGCACCTGTATAATAAATTTCCATGGGAATAGGCTTATGTGAATTTTTTCCAAGCTATGTTAAACGTTAGAGGGTCTTCCTGAGATCAGGCTGAGATTTAAATAGATGTTGTCTTGAACACTAGGAGTGAAGTGTAATTTTAACCAGGAATTAGGAGTTTAGGAGTCAGACCTCTCCTTTTCTTGGTATTACAAATACACAGAGGTTCAATGGGTTCGGTTGGTACATAAAAGCTAGTGTGTTGGCTATACAGAGACAGGCCCAACTGCGTAGTTTATTATTAGTGTCACACAGTGATGGGTATGTGTGTGAGAGAGCAAGCGAACTGTGTACGTACACCCAGCACGTATCTATCACAGTCCCGCTTCTGCCTATAATTGGGGTCTGCAGCAGCATACAGGCTTTCTGATAGTCTTCAGCACTGGGCTGAATACTGCCTACAGCTCTTGATCCATCAATAAAACAGCTGCCAACCATACCATACCACACCTAAAATCCCCTACCCGACTGGTCTCTACTACGTTTGTGAAGTCTTAGGAGAAATCAGGTGAATATATTTTAAATATACAAGTGGCGATGACCTTTCTGACTAACACTGACTATGGGTCTGACTGACCTTGGCAGCATGAGAGGGTCACTTTTTGACATGGCTGAACTGTTCTTGAACAATTTATCCAGTGTGCTGGGTACAAACAGTCTTTTCTTCAGTATCAGGCATGCATG
Source organism: Aquila chrysaetos chrysaetos (assembly GCF_900496995.4). Taxonomy (NCBI): domain Eukaryota; kingdom Metazoa; phylum Chordata; class Aves; order Accipitriformes; family Accipitridae; genus Aquila; species Aquila chrysaetos. The sequence goes on along the minus strand of NC_044010.1, from coordinate 23,109,806 downwards.
TCTTATCTTTCTACCTATTCTTTTTTTAAAGAATCTTAGCTATTGTGAAGCAGGCAAGGAAAAACATGTTCTCTATTTATATTGTTTGTTCTCCTCGGCCTCTACTATTCTATCTTGGACAATATATCTTGGACATTCATTTCATGAATGCCTGTTTTTACTCTTTTTGCTTGGATGACTTTAAAGGAGTCTCTTTCTTCTCCAGCACTACAGAATGGGGTCTCAGGGACTGATTCTGTGATGCTGATGTTGATGGGCCATTTCCAATTGACTGAACTGGGTTTAAACCAGTTACCTAATATTGTCTTGTGAATGCAAGAAAAGGAAAAAAAAATACTTGCCAGTCTTTTAAAACAGCAGTTCTTGAAAGACGACAGGACCGAGTGAGAATGCCTAGTAAGACAACTCCCTTCTACTTTGTCTTCCAAGGAAAATTCTACATTAATACAGGGAAGAGAACAGATTTTAAGGTACCCAGAATGACGAATCCAGTCAGCTCTGCTTTTTTTTGGAGGGGAAGGGTATGTGTGTGTGTCTCTAATTTCCATGGTGGGTTGTTTGCTTTGTGGGGTTTTGGGGGGTTGATCATGTCAGGTTTTGGTTCAAGATGAAAATCAGTGTTTTCTTCTCAGTGGATTATCAATGATAGTCTCCATAACAGATTTACTCACCTGAATTAGTCGAGTCCCAATGCAGACAGTGACAAATGCAAGTGTGTTTACGTGCAAGGTTTTCTTTTTCTAACAGAAATGCTGTGAAGCCACTGCGCATGAAGAATATCTCTGGGGAAGAAAAACATGGTTATGAATTTTAAGGGAGAGAATCAACTCTTATCTGCTCCAAGCCATTCTCCACTGCCCCGGCTGTTCTGTTGTTGGGTTTGTCTGGGGCTTTTTTCCTTCCATTTTACTGTTTCACAGAGGGTTTGGGGTAACTCGGAGGCATATTTTTTTTTTATTTTATTTGTTTAGCAGCCATCAAACATAACATTACATGAGCTTTTAGATCTGTATTGCTTCTTGTTTTCCTGAAATTTTAATTTTTTTTGTCCTTGTCATTATTTTAAAGTTTTATATCTGTTCTCTGTGAAATAGAGAAATAGAAGATGCAGGTGGTGTAGACAGTATTTTAACCATGTCATTTTAGGCCACAATCTAACAATGTGTAGTGCTAATTTTAATAATGATTTTGGTGGAAGACATCTAATTCTAGTGTAGAGCATGAATTGCAGAAGAAATATACCTGTACAATCCTATTAGGATGTCCTTGTTTAAAAATCCGGAAAGTAAAGCATAATGCAAATGAAATCAGTTATGTTATGAATAATGTAGGCTATCCATTATTCTTTATAAAAAGTTGCACGTGCTTCTCAAACCTATCTAGATACATTCCTGTTACGTGACCCCCATAGCAATGAGAGCCATGGAAGACCAAATGTTATGTGGCAGAAGGAGAGACCAGAGAGGATTATGTTTGGCTGTAGTGTTAAGCCAAAAATGCATCTAAATTACACCAACATGCCTCCATGTCTTCACATCGATGAACTCCTTCATGAAATGTAACTCCCGTCTCTGCAGGTGGAGGGGGCCAGGGCTTTTGCCTGTCTCTACTTTGCTTCCCATGGCTGGGTGTGCTCCGGGGGGGGGGGGGCTGTGTTTCAACTGTACATCCCCAAAGAGAAGTGAACTTGTGTTTCTGAGGACAGGGTTTGGCTCACAGAGTTACCACAAGCCTATGTCTCTTTATTGTTTCCAAAGAAAACAGTCTCTTTGGCTGAGATCCTGCAAAGATTTATGCACATGCTTAATTCTGTACTCCGGGAATAATCTCGCTGGTTTCAGTGGGACCACAAGCAATGTGTAAATGTAAATCATTGCAGCGCTTGTTTCTGAAAATCAGTGTAAATAGAAGATAGATCCAAATGTATAGCTGGTCATGCAGCCTTCTTATTTAAGGGGGGAGGGGAAAAGAAACATTTTCTCTTGATAATATGGATCTTGAAAATCCTTCTGCAGTCAGACATTATTTCAAAACTGGTAGTGGGAGCTGGTTTTAAATAAATTTCACTGCAAAATAAAGTTGATCATAAAGGTTTCTAGGTCTTAACTCCTCAGTGACTGGTGATAGAAACCTCAAGAAAAAATTATTTCAGTGAGGACTATTGACTTGCTTTCTCACTCAGCCTGGTCCAGTTCTACTACCTCCCTCTCTTTTGTCTCACAGGACCAGAGCTTCAGGATCTTGAGAGAAAGTAATCTTTTCAGTAATCAAGAATCCAAGAGGGTAATGTGGGATTAGAGAAAGTATGGCATGGCTAGCACTTCTTTCAGCAGTGTACGCTTTCCCACCTAGGATACTTTCTCATGATGTCCTCTGCAGCTTGGGATGCTTTCTGAACACCTCATTCACTCACTTGGAAAAATTTATATAGATGTATATTTTTTTTTTACTTTTTGTTAATATTTTCATTTCTTCAGTAAGTAATTTCTTCCCTCCCTTAACTAAGTTTCTGTACCCTGCAGAGAGTTAGAGACTGGATTTTGGCAAGAGGAGACACACCAGGCTTCAGCAGGTTAGCTGCTGACCTCACCGAGAGCCTCCTTGGAGGGGGAAGAGAAAGATCTCAGTAGACATCTCAGAGAAAGATCCAGGCTGCATGTGACTGGGAAGCTACACAGGGGTTTTGGAGACATATACCTGAGTATACCAGGGTTATGCTTGAGGGTGGGCATAAATGTTGTTGTTTTCTAATTTTTCGGGGAGAGGGGGAGAAGAGGGATTTTCATTGTGCAAGTGGGGCAGGTAGTACAACTAAGATAAAGAGAACTAAAAAGCAAATGCCCCATGTTCCTTTTTGACTGCATCCCTGCTTTTCTCAGCATCACTTCACCATTTGCCTTTAAAGCCTCCTATTTAGAGGGACTAGTAGAGGTGGAGATGGGGAAGGGAGTTTACCAGTACAGTAAAAGAGTGCTAACCTCAGTCTTGCGTACCAAAGGGCTTCTGCTGTTGTGGTATAATTCTTTGCTAGAACGAGCCAAACTCTGTTACTTAATTGGGCAAAGCTCCCATTGAGTTGTGCTTGATTAACAGCTCTGGAATCTGGCTGCGCAGATGTGATGAGAGAGGCTTCGGCATTTCAGCTCAGCCCGCCAACACTGATCTCCCCAGCTGCTGGTTCCCTGAATTTCCCAGCTACTGTTGTTGTGCGCTATTTGGGGAGAGAAATTTCTCTTTGAGCAGCTGTAAAACATTGTACTAGGCATACTGAAAGGCAAAGCCATAGGCTGGCAAGTGGGAATGAGGGTTAGGCAAATGGCAGAGCACAAACCTCTCTCCTTTCTGGCTCATCTCCAGTGTCATTGCCAAGAAAGTTTTGGGTTGGCTTCTTTCTTTTTTTTTTTTTTTTTTAATGCGATTGGGTTGCTTTTATGGTTGCCTTTGGGGATTTGTGCAGTGCAAAAGCCATTGGTATTTGGCATTAGTTAAGACCTTCTATCGGTCTGTCTTGATGGTACCAGAAGGCTTGGTTTTGTTTGGGTTTTGTCTGTTTGTTTTTAATGGAGCCAGCAGACCTGATTGCAGTTTTTAGCATCTCGGAAGTCAGAGGTGGAGACCACTGATGCTGCATCTTGGGGTTTTGTGGTAAAGTATGGTCTCCTCTAAGTTACAACAGGATTAGAAAAGCACTAGGCTGAGCATACACTTATGGAGACTGCCTAAAATTGTATCCTTCAGACAGATTGTGAGGTTTCACCTGATGCTCATTGTACATGGCTTTCTAATTGATGCGTGCAGTTTGAAACTCTGCATGTCAGACATGTACAGCTATACTGTACTGTTGCTACGCTGTTACCATATGCAGGAGTCACTTTAAGCAGAAAATAGTCTAGTTGGTACAGTCTTTTAAAAACAAATACTCTGCTGTACTTGCCTAATGAGCACTGGCCATGTTTTATTACATGTAAACTCAAAGAACACTATTCATCCCCTCAAAAAAAAAAAAGTCAAACTGTATAGACTGGAAAAATTAGGTAGTGCACAGGGCTGTTGTTAAAACACCTTAGATGTCCCAGTCAACCTTTGAATTAAAAACAAACAAACAAAAGGCCTGCAGGCTGCCTGGTGTTTAACTAAAGAGGGGCAATTAATGAATTGGGTGTGAAGCTGCACTGTGATTTTTATGAAAGATTATGAAAAGGGTGTTAAACTTATGGAATCCATAACATTTGGCACAGGGTTTATTGGTTTTAATTTCACATTCTTGGTTCACTCTTAACTGTCTCACATATAATGGACAGGAGAAACTTCTTGTGTAACACTTCCTCAGTATCTTCACTTCTTTTCTGTATAAATATAAAAAGCTTAAGCAAGAAAATATAAACAAGTACATTATTTGGTTTCTATTAGAGAATTATTAATGATACGGCAGATGTAGTGTTTGCATATTATTCTTGATCATTAAAACCTTGCTGCATATCTCCTTAACAGTAACGTTGAGCAATAATGTGGCTTGAATGAAGACTTCAGGGTTTAGCAAATGAGGAATACACAGGGTTGGGATTCAGAGGAGCTGATGCTCCGTCAGCTCTTCTGTGTTGACGGTGACGTGCTCCTGTCATGTTCACTATCTGTGCTTGAGAATTGCCTTTTGAGAAGCAACAGCCTCACGCTGGCTGAAATTGCTCTGGGGTCAATATCTTTATCCTTCTTCAGGAAGGAACATGGATCCTGCCATCCTCTCTACGGACCGCAACGTATTTCCATTCCTTTTGTTTAAAGGCCATAGTTCCCACTGTTTGTTTGTTCAGCTTCTTTCCAGTCCAGAAAGGTGTAATGACAGGGCGTGATAAACATGTATGAGTCATATGTATAAAAGGCTGGACACTAATTCTTGGGACAGAAGTAGATATAAACAAATGGATTTCTATGGGGCATATATCTATTTGATTTGCTAGGTAGAAGGGCGATATCACTACGGAAACAATGCTGTTTTGTTTTGTTACGAAAAAATAGCTGATATTTTGGCCTAATTCTCTGAATTTCTGGAGTTATATACCATCTGAAGAGTGATTTATTAGAAAAGCAAGGAATAGGCGCCCTTGGTTTGAAATCAGTGTCCCCAAATATGCAGCTGTTGTACACATAGAGCCAAAAAGAACAGATGTGGGAAGAAGAAACTGGAGAACATAAGAACGTATCATAAAATAGATTATCCTATACCCAGAAACATATATTTCTCACATGTATGCCTCATATGTAGCTTGCACCAATTTAGGTTATAGTTCCTGATATTCTGGGTAGATGGAAGCAAGTTTGGGTACACTGAGGGATGGTCTGATCTCCTCTAGGATACCTTTATTTTTATGTACGTACTCCTCTGAAATTGGTCCCATCTATGAGGCCCTGCAATGTTAAATCAGGTGAAGCAGGATCACCTTAGCACAGAAACTGCTACCACACCTCAAACACTGTGGCTCTGCTCTGTCTATTCTGTAACTTACAGTGTCACTTTTGCTGGGATAGTATAAAAAGAAAGGGAGGGACAAGTAAATTACAGCAGTGCAGTCTTTGGTACTCTAGCTTTTATGGGACTGCTATACCTGGCTGCAAAGGGATTCTTTACTCTGCTGACTTTCATTTTACAGCAGCCGCTTTGTGTTCTACTTTACTGCTGAATTTTCAGGAGTGTTACTTTGTTATTGATGTTGTTCATGAATTGCAGTTTTAATTGATGGAGACCTTATGTGGGGAAAAGAGGTTCTGATGTGTCTGCATGTCACTGTCATCGCTTTTTTCTCTGTGCCTTTCTATAGTAAATCTACTCTTATACTTCTGACGGTGCAACTGTAGTAACTGAGCTAAGTGATTATATGTAGATACACACCAGTTTTTCAAAAAGCAAATCCATTTACATTTCTCAGGGAGTGCTTTAATTTTTTTAACTTGTATTGGTAGCTGAAATGACTCTAAGCTTTAATGATATTAATACTATTTTGTGTATTGGGGTCTAATCTTTGATACATAGGATATCCCTATTAGTTAATGGTAGCTCTGAGGGTTCAAGATCTGTCCCTATGTAACTAATTCCTCCCTTTATGTTTTTAAAGTGGTAGAATAGTGGAAAAATATTTAATTCAGGGTGTATTTGTGAATATTCCCTCAGGTTGATTCATGCATAAAACTTAGAACTGATGTGCTGCTCAGCTAGCAACTTTTCAGCAGGCCCCCTTCCTCTCAGCAGAGAGACCTCCTGTTTTGAAGCAATAATTGTCCTTCCAAATATTTGGCCAAATCAAATCGTGGTGCAGATAAGCATAGCTTCGTTGGCCACAGAAGACTAATGACCCTTCCCATCACCCAAGGCTTTGATTGACTGCTTGTATAAAGGCAACCTTGTTACAAATTAATAGGAAAGTTATACTTGATTTTATGTGACTTTTTTTTTTTATTTTAGGTGAATTTAAACCATTTGGCAATATCTTAAACTGTGTGTGGCACTGGTTTTTGTTGATTGGGGTTTTTTTTAATACTAAACTCTATTAAGTCTTCTTGAGCTCTGTGTTGAGAGACATATTACACTGGTATACTGGAATAGAGGTAAACACAGAAATGTATGTCACTTCCAAAAATGGAAATAAAAAAATGGTTTTACCTGATTTACCCTGTTGGAACATGTGGTTTTGCTTAAGAAAAAACAACAATAAAAACATACAACAAACATCACCCTCCCCCAAAGCAGAGCACATGGAAAATATAACAACTCAGTAGGAGGCATAATACAGATTTGCTTCATGTAGTAATCCCTTTGATTTCTTTTTCTTTCATGTGTGGTACTATCATTTATAATTCTAGTATTTATCTGCATGTCTCTAACTATAGTGTTTACTCCCAGGAATTGTTTTGTGATGGCTGATTGCCCCGAATCAAGGATAGCCAGATAACCTTGTCTTTAGCTAAAATAGCTTGGTGTTTTTTCAGTGGATAAAATACAACTATTGATAAAATACAAAAATCAAATATTTTTCCTTTACTCATAACCTGCAGAGGAAATAAAATGAAATCTGACCTTCTATAATAATTTGTAGCACAATATTCACAATCTTGTTGAGAAATCAGATTCTTCCATTGAAATGCAAACTAAAAATGCATTTGCTTCTGCTTGTTTTTCCCTACTTGCAATGTATTTGGAGACCTAGTAGAATAGCATTAGCTTGAGGCTAAACACCTAATAAAAAACATGGTTTCCATTTTATTCACCGAAATCTTCACTCACAGAAAAAAATTGGACAAGCTTAAGCAAACATATTGGTAAATGACAAGTGACACCTGCCAGAGATGTGACTACTGTCATCATTTTGACGTACATTCCATAATCATTCCCTGTGATATCCTATACGTATACCAAAGATTGTTCTAAGCCAAATCCCTGTGTAAAAACATACGTATTGTCCCTGGAGGCCATAAAATCCAAGTAGAGATTTTGTTGTTGGACCCTTCTCTAATTTCATCAGGTATATGTGCTTTCATTGCAGATTTGTTAAATTACTGTATCAGCCCAGTTCTATATTCTACAGTTGCTATTTTATATAAAAAAAGATAATGGTGATACATTGCAAAATGCATCTTTCTGTTTGCCCGGGGTTTTGTGCCGTTTCAGTATCTCACAAGTGTAGGAAAATAGTAGTGCCATAAGAAGAAAAAGTTATGAAGTCTGATTTCCTATAGGTTTGTGCTTAATATGTGGATCTTCTTGTTTCTAATAAATTAACATGGCAAGTTTTCCTCAGCAAAAGCATTAACTTTCTTCTGCCCTACCATTTATACATGTACAAAACTCAATCAGACACAGTATTTTTATAACTGCTACCATTCTGTCAAAACCTCATTGAAATTGCCCTGGAAAACTGGAAGTTACTTTGCAAGATAGACAAATGGATAGATACACCTGTACAGGCAGTTGTATAAACTGGCTTCCTTAGGAAGGTGGACTGATAATAAAAACTGACTTGCTAAATTCAAGCTCCTTCAACTGTATGCTGGAGTAGATAACGTGTGCCTCCATTTGTCACGGAGGCAAGAAGCAAGAGCAGCCCTATTATGGCCAGATTTGATTTGCTGCAACTCAGAAGTGCTGTTCTACTTCTAGGAGATCTCTGAATGGATTCTATTCTGCAATAGTATCAGCTGGATGGTGATTGATTTGGTTGTGCTTTTTTTCTTCCCTATTGTGTAAGAGTCTTGGAGATTTCAAAAAAATGTTTCTTTGATAGCATTAGCTGAAAGACTGGGGAAAAAAAATAAAAATCAACAGTGTGTGTCCTCTCAATCCTTCTCTTCCACCCACCAGTAAAATTCAGGGAATTTGAGTTGCTGTGTTTCAATTTTGACTATAAATTTTTTCAAATTAAATTTTCATTGTTGTTGATATCACTTTAGAAATGGGAAATGTAGTATTTCATTCTGAAACCTCAAAATATACATACAGTTGGAATTTCACAAATTTAAAAATATTCCACAGCTTAAAGTGTGGTCAAAATGCTGCCTTCCTGGGCAGAATTCTCGTTCCTTTGGATCCATATTTTCTAATGACTGGTGGGGAAGTGTGGATCTATGATTATAAATAAATACATAAATAGAAATGCTCAGCTGTTCCAGTATTCAGGCTTTGTCAGCCCCTCTCTGAGGAGCATCTGTTGGGAAGTCTAAAAAGAAGTGTGTATTCTGGACGGTTTTCCTTTCCCCTCCTTTTCCCCCTTTGTTTTCATTTCCCTTCCTGGAAGGGAACATCTGAGGCTCCCAGGAACTGGGGATATTTGAATAAACGAGAGACTGACAGCACTAGCTTTTATATCGACAATGACTATCTGCATGTAACCTAAACTTTTAGAATACTTAATGATCAGCTAAGCTAAACAGATTGCCCAGAGTAGCTATAGGTTGTTTCAAATAGCTTTTTAACGGTCATTTTGGTGTAAGCATACTCTTGAGCAGGTTTTTTAAAGTGGACTTGGCACTGAAGAAATCAGTTAAAAAAAACCCAAAAAGCCTGTGCATGGAGAAGACGATGACACTTATCAGAAGATAAGGTTACCATAGCTTTCCCTTGTACTTCACTTCCTTGTGGCTGGAAAATGTGATTCTTGAAATGGCAAGTGTTATCTGAGTAACTGTTACCATTGGCAGGGCAACGCTCCCAACCAGCCCGGGAAAGCACATATCCCCTCTGCTCCAAGTGGGTACCTATACGTCTGTGCATGAGTGCTAGGAGCGTAAAGCTTTCATGCCAAAACCTAAGCCACTTGATGACGTTGCCCGTGGGATCTTCTGAGATGAAAAATAGCATTTAGATGAGAGATCTACTATATTTGTTCTGTATGGTTACTCGGAAGTTAGACTTGGGAAAAGAGCATGCAGTCTAAAAGCAGCTTTGCTAAGAGCAAAGAAAAAAGGAAGAGATTTAGACTCGGTCTTTCCTCCAGGACCAGAGCTCTGTGTGTATCCTGATAGGACTCCTAAAGCCGAAGTTTCTGCCGGTGCGGCACAGGCGCTGGTGGGAGGCGTGCGGACGTGCTGGCGAGGCCCTGCAGAGCGGCCACCGCTTCTCCTGCTGCCCCCCGCCGCCGGGGAGGAGGGGGCTGCCTGCCAGCTGCGGCTGCAGGGGCTGGGGTTTCTCCTTCTTTTTCTTCGTATCTCTTTTTAATGCTAGCGTCCTGGTTTTGTCAGCTGAGTTTTCCTCCTGCTTGAATTATTCCTGCTATAAAACTGGCTCTGAAAGTGTTCTGGTTTTAATTTTTGCCTTTTGTATTTTGAACATCCACTCAGGTAGCTGTTTCTACTGGTTGTTCTGACTCAGGGCACCTCTGGATCGTGCTCCTGCCTCTGCTCCACAGGGCTGGGGAACAGCCGACAACCCTTCAGAGACACCCAGGTACTCACTGAGACTTGCCGTGATGAATAGTCTGTGTCCGATGCTTGTGATGGCCTCGGGCAACTCTGGTTGCTTCTGGGTTTTAGAGCTGCTTAAAGATGTTTGTGGGAGCCTCTGGGTCCTGCATTAGACAGTAGCTGATCCCCTGCAAAGCTGACATTAGTTCAGACCTGTGGAGCTGTATCTACATGACAGACTTGAGCATGCCTGTCTTGCTCAGACTTAGAGGGATTGGTGTTGTCCGACTGGCAGACACCTTGCATAAGATGCAGTTGAAACTTTTTACCAGAGCAGTTTGTTGGTAGTAGTTCATTGACAGTGGCAGCTGAGAGGGTGGAGGTCATGACAGAAAAGTTGCTTCTGTCTTGTTCCTCCATTAAGTGAAAATTGCTGGTGTGGTAGGGCAGTATTCCTGTATCAGCAAGGGCCTCCTTTGGTATTATATTAGACTCTAGATCTCTTGCTGGAAGGAGTCGTCTGAAGAACAGTTATCCCAAGTTGACTGTGACAATCAGAGCTGTCCTGATGAATGCTCTGTGCAACATTGTGTCTGGGGGGCCGAGGCTGGTCACCTCCACTACCCCACCGTGTTCAGAGCCAATACGACACCACCAAACCATTGGTGGTTTTAGAAGTTTAATCAGCAGCAGTTAACTCTGGAGGATGAGGTACCACCAAGGTTCTCATCTGGTTGTTTTTGTTTACTTCTAATGCTCGAGTACTGGCGACGAGGATCACCAGGAGCTACCCAAAACATGACCTGGAATAACTTTCTCACTAGACCTAAGCCTTGCAAATGTTTTCCACTGCACTCCTGTCATTTCTTCAGTCCTGTAAGAGCTTTATGTTTCAGCCAGTTAAAAGCCCTTCCTGGTCTCATTTGTGCTACTGCTCTATGTGTACCTTTCCCTTTAGATGTACCTAGGCAGCTGGGGAAGGTTCCCTAAAATGGGGATCTTGATGACAAAAAAAAAAAAATACAGAAAATTTTCATGAAGTGTATAACTAACTGTCCTAGTTAATGACCTCTCCAAGAAGCTTATCAAGCAAATACTGAATAGTCTTTGAACTTGCCCTTAACACAGGCATTGATATTGGGCTCATCAGTGCTGCAGAATTACAGTATACTTCAGGGAATTTTTTATCACTGTGATCCTCAAAAACAGGATGACTGGAATGGTTAGAGGCAAATACCAGCCATTTTGTCCTGGCATGGGCTGGGTTTTCAAACACTTTTGAGATGATGAAAGCTATATTGTTTTGCTTTATGGATGTTATCCTGCCTGCTATTATCTTTAAGCATCTGGGAAATAATATTGCATTTAGATGGACTAACTCAGTTTTTTAAATAAAATATAAAGAATTTCCTGTATTTTATTCAGAAATTTTTAATTTTTTTACTTCCTCCCAGTATTTGTGGCTGCACATGTGAGGTACATCCAAACTGATGTACCTCATGGCTTGGCTTCTAATGTATCTATCACCTTGGGGTCTCTTTGGCTCTAGGCTTTTGTGAGTCCTTTACTCAAGTGGTGATTTCAATAGACTAAGCACTGAACTTTGAGTTGGATTTTTTAGAACTCAACAACAACTTTATATTATGTCTGTAACTGAACAGTAGTGGGAATAATATTTTACTCTTAAATTGCTTTTGTTTTCAAAGAATTTTTAGAAGTTAATTCACTGATCACTGAATCCTTCCACATCTGGAGTGGAGCACTGCTGTCAGACGATTTGAAGGCAAGTTCACACTTACATGTATGAGACACGCTGTTGTTGTACACATCGTGGCTAGACTATTCCAACATGAAACTGGAAAGAAAAGGAGAAACTCATTACAAGAGGTAGCATCAGGAGAAGCGATATCCTCCTCTCCGAAAATGGAGAATTTTATGTTCTACCTCCTCTTGTGTGATTAGTCATTTGGAGAACAGCTGTTCACCATGGACTGGGCAGCATTCCAGCTGTGTGATATTATTGACGTGCCCTGATCATCACCCATTTCTGCCTACACTTTCGGCCTACATGCTTAAAGTGTTCATTTTGTCAGCTTTTGGGTCAACAGGAGGCTGGAGCCTGTATGGAAGTGAGATGAGGGTACTTCTATAACAAACAGGACTTCTCATTTCATGCGTCCTTACTGCAGTTTTCTTCTTTCAGTGGGATTTCAGTTGAGTTAGCAAAGCTAACGAGGAGCTCCCTCAACTTGGGGATCAAGTTGCAACCTAGAGGTTTTTTTATTTAGCAGTCCTGGGTTAAATTATCTTCAGCAGCTAAAATAAGACCCATATCTTTTTTCAAAAAGGTGGGTTTCTGAGTGCTTGAGTTCTGTTGAGTAACTGAAGGAGAGATTCCACAGATAGTCTTAACATTTCTGTGTGGTCTCATGAAATTATATCTGTAACCCCTTCCCCCTCCAAGGGGTCCGTACATCATTATATCTTAGTCAAAGGGGTTTGGAAGGGTTACAAAAATAACTCTGTTACGCTCACTGAAACGTGACTGGCTCACTTGGAAATAAAACCTATACTGAGGAACCGTAAGAAAGAGATGAGCTACAGCTGTCCCAGATTTTGAATGCGCTTTTTGGTCTCTCTTTGCACTTCAGAAGCATTATGTAATTGTCAGAATGAATCAATGAGTTGTGTGTATATGGAGAAAGCTAAACCAGAAAGGTTAGTTGCTCAAGAGCAAAACCAAAAAAAGCAATAATCCTTTTCTTCTTAGTCCCACAGTAGATGTATTTGACAGTGTTAAGGCTTGTTCTCTTCCTTCTTGTTCCAAGGGAAGGGGATGTCTCTCGGTCCCCAGTGCCCTACTCCCACAGCCGTGAGTGGGGCTGGATCTCCTTTGAGCACGGGTGCTGTGGTCAGAGCCTGAATAAGCCCCAGGGACCTTGAACCCCTGGCACAGGAGGAGTAACTTACTTGCAGGGAAAATCTTGCAGGGAAAAATGGTGATAAATGTTCCACTCCAGCAGCTAATTGCACTTTCAATGGTCCCTTGAAAAATAAGGATTAATAAAATAGCAGAAGACTGGCATATTTAGGCTTTGTTTTACCTTGTTTTTAAGTATCTCAGTGGCTCAGCAGCTGCTTCTGAGAGCTCCAATATCACCTGGACAATCAGTGCTCAGAGAGACGAGCTTTATGTTTCCTTCAGTGTTAAAGGACAAGAGCTACCTGCCTAGCTGGTGAATGTGATTAATTGTTGCTTGTCTGTAGTAGAGGAGTTATGGCCTGCTGGCTTTTCATACTGGCTTGTCTGCCTTGCCTCTCCTACAAGGCTGTGAAAACAAGAGGAGGTGAGGCTATTATAGAATTTATCAGTATGATGCTGATATACAGTGAAATGCATGAGTATAAATATACTTTTCCTTTTTAAACTGATCTGCATCCACAAATAAGCAGACTACAATAAAGCATGGGGTAAATCTCTTAATTTTTTTCACAGATAAGTGTAGTCACGAAAAGCAGATCAGTTTCCAAAACTACTGCTTTGCCAAATGCAACATTTCTGTATATACATCAGTGTGGATCCAGCACTGACATCCTAACAGCAATGGAACAAAATCTTTGTCTTTTAATGCCAGTGTTTATTCTTTGTTCCCTCAATAGCTCCTCAAGACATGACTCTGTTGATGAGCATTCATTGGGTTTTGTTTAGAGGAATTATTTTCTATATTCTCCCTGGGACATGGGCTGGGGAAAGAGCTTAAAAACAGCAGGGCTGCCATGTAACTGAAAGTATTTAATTTTTTGACATTTTGTATAAAACTCATGTAAAATTATTATTATAAAAAAGGAAACTAGTGAGTTGTTATTACTTATTTGAAAAGAAAAAGAAGACCCTTCAAGAGATTCTCATCCTCATCATCTTGTGCAATTCTTATTTTTGCTGCTTATTTGAGCAGAGAAAAGTCCCAGTTTTTATAATTATTAGGTATCCGGATTATGCCCCAAGACGTTTAGGATGTAGTCCTAGGTGTGTTATAAGCCTATGTCCAGACAGTGATGATGTTCATCATATTTTTATTTGGGGCTTGGGGAAGATAGGACTGTAGTGAGGCATTTTAACACCAGAGCTGGGGTCCCCATCAGGTCTCCCCCACTCCAAACTTTTCTCCTGCTCTTCATTTTTACATTATTATTATTTTCTTCTTCCGTGTGTCCTTCTTAGCCTGCTCTCCTGACAGCCCAGCTGGTACTATTCATAATTGGCAGGCCATTCAGGGCTTAGGCAAAAATAGCTATAAATTAAAACACGACTGACTGACCACTCTCTCCCCTGCCTTGCACCTTCTGTAGATACTTCCACGTGTGGAAAATGAGTGGGGAATTATATCATTTTGATCTAGTAAGGTTTTATGTATGCTTTGAAGAGACATAAAATGTATATGGCTGGTATTGTATAGACACAGAGCCAATAGTTTGTATTAAGGCTTGTGTGCTAGTTCTTCCTTTGGTTCACGATTTCCACTTTTGGTATATTTCACTCATTTTAATTATTTATAATATTAATAATACATTAATCTTCCTTCTATTCTGTCCCAGAGGGACCCTATCATGAAAGTTAAAAATTAGATATGTTATTACTGTATCTGCTAAGCATTAGCAGTCTGATTATTCTAGATAGTGATATCTGGAGAGTATACTGATAATTTTAGATAGTGATTCACCTAGATAGTGAATTAGAATTGAAAGAGGGGTGGGGGGTGTCAAGCTATTACAAGCTCTATAACAGCAGCTCTGGAAACCTCAACAGTGATTTAATAATGAAAAAGATTCTAAAAGCATTAAAAAAAAATCCAAAGCATACAATGGTCCCTACCTGTAACAAGGCTGATTAATAAAATATTTTTGAAATGCTAATTATTGAGATGAAAGACTAATAATAAGTCTGTGTAATTATCAACCAACTTTCAGAACTGACCTTACAGCCATTTTCTTTCCTTTGGAAAGGATGATGGGCAGAGGGAGAAGGCTGCCACAGTGATCCACCCATCTTCACTGCACAGATACATACTGTGAGGTGTAAACCCCACAACTGGTTCTGTAACTCAGACAGAAAGTAAATCTGACAAGTAAATGCATTCACATTGAACGAGTGGAAGACATGCTTAGGTTTGGCCTGTTCTAAATCATCTCCTCTGAAAAATGAAAATTTCTGGGAAATTTTTGGCCTGGTTTTGGCGTCTGTTTTGTTGACTGTGTGGTGTTTAAATTCTGTACCTGGCTAAAGGGCCAATTCTGTTTCTAGCAGAAAGCTTACAAAGGAGTCCGCGTCCAATGGTCTGGTCTAACATCTGTAAATGAGGTCGAAGCCCTCTTAAGTCTACGTTTTAATAGTGCTTTTGCACTAATGGCTTTCCTTAGAGCAGGCATCCAATTTCTCTTAAATCCTTTTAGGTCCAGTTGACCCAGGAGAAGGAATTCTTAGCAGGAATTTTCCATTCCTCCTGCATCCAACCATTGTACAAACAAAGTGAAGAACTGAGCCCCTGTGTGTAAATTACTGTGTTTGGTATAAATGTCTTCAGACTTCAGCAACTACAAGATGTGCAGCCAGGCTTGTTTTAATTCTCCCCTCCCCTCTCCCAGGAACTGTTGCTCAGAAAAGAGTTTCTGGGGTGGGTTTTGACTAGCTGTTATCAGGGCTTTCTGTCTTTACATGTACTCTTCTTCATACATGCTTGCTAGCATGTTTGTTATATTCACTGGGTAATTGCTGTTCTGTACTGCACAGAGACCTTGATCTACCACTGAAGCAACTGCAGTTCCTGTGTTGAAGGTAGAAGCTTCTTTTTGAAGGCTGCCATAAAGCTCCTATTCTTGCAGAAGGTAATGGATTTCAAAGCTGTAAGGAAAGCTGTCAGTGGGATCATGCTGAATATTGCCCTAAGGCACATAGATATCTTTTTAATATTTTTCTATTTTTTTTTTCTTTTTTAATTAATTAATGCAGACTAAAGCTTCTCAAGACTTGAAATATTAGGGATCTCTTCGAAGTGGATTTGCTGGCAGAGGCTGGTGTGCAGGGTCAAAGATGCATAATAGATTTATTACTGAATGGACCAGCCTTAAAGAACTGAGAGTCATATCACGATGCAGAAGTCGATGGTGATTTTTTGATTTGTTGTGTAATCTATTTTGAGTGCCTGTCAGAGCTCTGCTGTGACTGGTTTTGTTGAGCAGTGCTTACTGTATAGTTGACTGGCTTATCATAAAGTTGAAGGTACATATTCTATGTTTGGGTCATTTCAAATCGAAAGCCCATTTTAGCATGTAGCTTCACACACTTTCTTTGTTGCAGAAGAGGACAGAATTTGAAAATGTGTGCTTTTTAGATGGAAAAAGAGAGTTTGTGTGCGTTTGACTAGTTCTTTTTACTTATTTGAAGACTGTACTAAGTATGTTAGTGTTATTGGACTGAAACAAAGGGTGAAGAAGGAATTAGTGCTTTGTGGACCCCTGTTGTAAAGCTGATGGCTGACTTGTTTTGGGACTTGCTTTCATTCACAGTTCCTGATGTTGGGGAAGCACACTTAGATTCCCCCTAGGTTTGGGTTTGGTGTGCAAGCACACAGCAACATGTTGACAGGCAGCTGTAATCCAAGCACTTCATAGGGTAAACTAGAGCAGCGACTGTACAACCTGAAGAGCTGTCACAGAGGAACAAGGGGAAGGATGTGAGAGAATGGATGGGCTAGACAAATTGGAGTGAAATTACTCCAATGTGTTCCTCACTACCACACTCTTCTACCTTTTCTATATTTTTAATGGGTTGCTCTTGGTCCGGGTGAGCCTGCTTGCTGTCTTGGCTCCTGTGCTTTTGCTTTTCCTGCATGCTACAATGGTTGCTGGAACAAGGTTAAGAGCATGAGAGATGGGGAAAATATGTTCATATTGTTTGGTAGTGGGTGAATACCTGAACAACTCCAGGTGAACCACCTTCTAGACTCACCAGGCTGCTGCCACACCTGAACTAATTAGCCTCACAGTGATATTTTTATTTACTCTAAGGAAGTCCCCAGAAGTTGTGCTGTCTGTGTAGGAAGAAGAGTTTAAATCATTCAAGTAACCCCTTTCTCCTACCCATTTTCTGTTAGAATTATTATAATCTTTATTCTCTATGTACTATTGAGAGCAAACTGATAATTGTAGCTTTCGTAAACTGTTGGTATGATCACTTTTTCTAGGTTAAATGATTTATGATGTTTTACCACAGCCTTATAAACAGGAGAAGCCAGCCTAAAGACAGAAGAGAGATACTAATTAGAGAATGGCAGAAATACAAATTTAAAGCAGCCACAGCAGGGCTGAGAATTTAAACAAAAGAGCGTCCCTTTTATTATAACCTAAGTCTTAATTATATATCTTAAGTCTTCTATTACATCCTAAGTTTAATTGCAGAAAACAGGGGATAGGAAAACTAAGCCTTCACAGCCATATTTGGCAGAAGATCCAGAATGAGATTGCCATTAGAGGAGAAAGTAGGAAGCGAGCCCTCGTGAGGAGCATCTAGGAGAGATCAGGACGCTCTAACTTGGCCAAGGGGAGACGAGGAGAGCCTGGAGCTCCTGCCACCACGGAACGGGACAGAAGTAAGTTGGTGAGTGCAGGCTGGATTTGGATGCCTCCTGAAGTAGCTGAGGGAGAAGCAGACAGTGAAGTATGATCTGATGACGTGTTTTACTGTTATATCATTTTAAAAAATGTTTAACTCTATGTTGGTGGCGTGTATTTGTAACAGGACGCCTTAACAGGCTCCCAAATTGTCTGTCAGCCACCACGAATGGTGTTTTCTTGAGTATATATTCCAGCAAATGCTTTTTTGGGAGATTGGTAGCATCGGATGCTAATCTTACAGAAGAAACACTTGTAGTAGATCATGAAAGGATACAGAATACAACTCCTCGTTACTTCTCAGTATTCTTAAATAACAGCAAGATTTCTCTACTATGCTTGGGGACTGTCTCCTGCACACGGCTTCCCCCTGCAAGCTGTCTCCTGCAGACAGCATCTTTTTGCTTTGTTTCATTTCTTCCCACCGTCCCCAAACTGGCCACTGAGGAGGGACGTGTCCTGCCTCAGCTAGTGTATGGGACTGTGATCAGTCCTGTTAGCTGGTTTTTCTTCCAGGCAATCCTGGACTTCTTCTGTTGTCCTAGTTTATTTTTCTGTCTCCAAATACGTTGGATTGCCTAGCTAGTGTAAATTGAGTCTGTTCTTGTGAGTGTGTTTATTAAGTCCAAATAATGAAAGCATCCCTCTCAGCTTAGTACAAACAATAAAAAGAAAACCATAGCCTAGATAATCATGAGGGCTTAAGCCCCCACAATTCATTAACTGAAAGGAGATTCCTCAGTTTCAAGAGTTAGGGTGGTTCTTCAGGGTTTGGGTTTTTGTGTGTGTAGTATCTGAGACAGAGTTGCATTTTAATTAAAAAGAGGTGGATTTTTCCTCACAAAGAAAAAGGCACTAATCTAACCATCTTTGGTTTATATTTTGAATTCTTGCTTCAAATCATGGGAATCCTCTAGAATTTCTGAATAAAATCATTAAGTATTTTGCATAACAATATTTTCTAATCACATTCTTTAAAAGCCTTGGCTGTTTTACCTGAAGTTAGACACCCAAAAAGAAAATGGATGCTAGTGGGCACTCTATACTAAATACTTAATGTCTCCATAATATCTTAATTTTTCAATGCTTAATATTATCTACCTATATTATCTCTATAGGTAGAAAATTGTCCTCTCTTTTTCCTTTTCTACTGATGAAGTGACACACAGAGACAATTAGACTTATGTCTTCAAACCTCTTAAAAGCATCAGGGCCCAAGGTCATGCAAGAATGATATGGTGGTGTCAGGAGCTAAGCTTCACTTCTCGGCTTAGACAATGGACCACACTCCTCTTCCTTCAGCTGAAGTGCCTCCGAAGGGGATTTGGAAAACTTCATACCACAAGCAAAAGCTTTTCCCTCTGCTGCTTCCAATGCAATTTTGGTAGAGGTTGTTTATGGTCTCCTTCAGTAGCAATCGTATGAAGTCTGGAAGTTCTCAGGGAGAGAGCAGTCAGTGAGAGACTCACAAAAACAGTGTGTGTGGAAATGGGAGAAGGTCTCTACCTCCATTATAAGTACTGTGGATTGTCATGGGCTCCGTTCCCAGCTGACGGAGGCACTAGATGAGTCTCCATGCAACTCTATTCCCAACTGAGCTAATGGGGCTGAAGGTTTTCTATCTTTATTCCCAGCTGCCAATCAAGAAAACAGTTTGTCTCCATTGCTGCCATCTGTTAAGGGACATTCAGAGAATACAGCTGGATTCTTTACCCATACAGCACTAAAGCTAGGGCTTTGGTCTATTGTAGATAAAGCAGATGATAAATTCTGTGTTTATATTATACAATTTTCACGTCTGCAGTATAAAATGTATCTGCAGCTGTGGCACTGCAAAACCTGGGCTATTAGAAGGCTTCTGCTTTTTTTTTAATGCATTCTTTTGCCCTCAGTACAGGATCTCTTTGCCAAAAATACCGGGGTGAAGAGCCACCCAGCCCTCACCTTGTGAAAGGTTTAGAGCGAGCTGCTGCTATATCCTCCTGGACTGGGGGACACAAAGCAAAGGCTGGCTGACACCTCTGAGAAACAAGAGCGTGTTTCCACTTCTCTATCTCCTTTGCATAATCTGTGATATCTGAATTAAGTTTCATGACATATTAACACTTTGAAGCTGAGTTAATATACTGTGTTGTATAATACATTATGTATGACTTGGGCATCAAATGTGCTGGAGCATCAGCAGCCACAGACTTGAAAATGTCTCTTTCAGTGACAGAAATCCTAAATAATACTGAAACCAAATTCCATTGGCATAATTTTATTTTGTATTCCTTGTCCCATTACAATATCTCTTACTTTCTCTTCTCTCCTCCATGTACTTGTCACAAAGTCCCCATTCCACATCTTTCATATTACAAATATTCCCATGGTGCTGCATGGTAATTTTAGTTTGTAACATCAGAAGTGTTAGGATTATGTTAGCTTTGCTGAGCCTGGGCACTACGATGTGAAAAAGAACAATGATGAGCATTAACATTTATAATAATGATGTGCTACAAAGAAGAGTAAGAAACAAAAAGAAAACAAACCCCACTGTGGTTTTTTTCTTCTTGTATATTCATATTTCATGCTTCGAAATACAGCTAAGATATAGCTTGTTTTATCAGAAGTTGTCTTGTAAACTATACATTGGCCTGACATTGGATATAGTATATATATAGGCAAATATGCAGTCAGAGGTTTATTGGTCTTAATATAACTCATCTTAAGCCTGATTACTTTGTTTCAAAATTAGACTCTTAGAACATATTAATTATGGACACATCCCCAGACAACGTGGCTGTTCCATGGGGGATTTCTGCCTTTAACTCTGATTAGTGTTAATAGGAGCTATCCATGTAAACTCCTAGAGGACCAAAAAGAGAAATAATTTTCTGCTAGCTATATTTTTCTTTTAGGGTATAGAACAATACTGAAGTGTTCTGGGAGTGAATTGGTAAAGTGCTTGACAGTGCTAGTCTGAAACTTTTCCTCTCTGTTGTAGATTCTGGATCTGATAAAAGCATGTTACTGGATCTGGATCTGATAAAAGCACAATACTATACACAACGTTGTATATTTTTAAGTTTTTATATAAAGCAATACTCCTTTTTGTTTGGTTGCATTTTTTTTGTTGTTGCTTTTGTTTTCTAACCTGAATTAGACATTAGAGAACATTTGTTTTTTTCTGGAAGCACTGGACTGAGGAATGCTAGTATTATATAAATGATGTCTACGTGACCTGGTGTTGTATGCACTAATTATCCACTTGTCATGATTCTCCCACCTTGGATTACTCAGGAAAATATAATCTAATTTGGAATTAGCAACAGGAACGATTTTCAGACAGAGCAGGTGGCTTGTGCTAGAAGCTAGATAAACTAGAAGATTATTGGGCCTGTGTTGACTGAGACTTCTGGGCTCTAGTGTAAGCTAAGCATACAATAATTAAAATAGTTTCTTAGTGATGGAGAATTTACTACATCTTTTGACAATTCATCTCAGTAGCTAATTATACTTAAAACGTGCTTTTTATCTCCAGATTGAACTTGCAAATATTGGATTCTGTTGTGTGTCTGCCCACTAATTTAGAGTCCTCTGAAATATCTTCTTCTTGTCTAGTCCCTTAAAGATTATAATCTTCTCTTTGAAGCAAAACACATTTAGTTCAGTGTCTCATTGGAAGGAGCCTTTTTTTTTTCCAGACCTAAATCATTCTTGTTGCTTTTCTCTGCACTCTTTCCAAGTTTATTCATTTTTATTTATTTATTTTAATTAAAGGTATTGTAGTTTCCCAGAGGCTTGCCTGCTTTGTTAACACAGACGTTATGGTTTGCTTGGCTTCATTCATGTTCACGTCTGTGACTGTCCCTAGCTAAGCAAATGGTACAGATCTTCATGCCTGCCCTCATGGAGAGAGGTCTGATGCCTTTGATGAACTGATGGAAAGAGCAGGCAGGTGTTATCCAAAATCCAACCTAAAGGTTTTATTGTCTAACACAATTCAGAAACTGTACCCAGAAATAAAGCAGTATCCATTCCAAATGAGAGCGTCTATTCTTAGCAATGGCTAAATCTTATGATCGTGATGGTAGACCCGTGTGACGGGAGGGCCGTGTTCGAGGGGTGAGGTGATAAGGCATACATAATGCATGCCTTATCATGAGGGGCACCTCAAGGAGGAGAAATCATGGATTTCTGGATAGAGAAAGGAAAATAATAAGGTGTAACATTCTTGTAGTTGTGCCAGCTGCTTGGCAGTCATAGGAGGGCAACAGTACTGTTACCCAAAATAGTAGTAACACAAGAAAAGTAATTCTGTCATTTTCTGTCAGTCTGCTCTCTGCAAAGAATGCAGATCAAACTCTAGGATTAGATGAATGATGATGCTTTCAAAGCAGTGCACTGAAAGTGGTGGGTAAATAGATGCAAATAAGAAAAGTCATGAGCTTCTCACAAAGAAGCTCAGGAGCTGACCATCCTCACCTGATTGCTTCTGAGTCCTGCCAGCCCAGCTTCACGCAAGGGAGCGGTCTGAAATTGCTTGATTTGATTTATTCTTTTCCCTCCTGTCTTTCTAGAGCAGTTGAAAATTTCCTTTTTTGTATCGTTCTGTTAACGAAAAGGAAGGAAAGCTGGGGGGTGGTGGTGGGGTGGGGGTGGTGGTGTGTCTCTCCCCATCATATGGAAGGAAAAAAAAAAGGAGAAGAAAAAAGCTGACCACAGAAGCATGGAAAGAAATCAATGTTGAAAAGATGGTAGTGATGGAAAATAGAAAGAGTGTAGCTGTGATCCCTCTGTCTGTGGACAATTTCTTTCAAACAGATTGTGACAAATACTTGTGATATCTGAAGACAAAGAAAATATACTTCCAAGTATATGTTTTATTCTAGTTGCATATGAAGAAGTGTTCAGGAAACCTTTACTTTCTTAATCTTCTTTGCCACTCCATATTGTTATGACAACACAGACAGTGCAGCATTACCAGGATCTTCCAGTACCTTTCTGTTACTAGGTTTTGTTATGGTAAATGCATATGTGCATCTTCAGCTTTTACTTCTGGTACAGAAATGATTTAAGCATTTTGTGGCCCCTCTCTTGAGGTTTTCATTTGGTCCTTGTTTAGGTAGGTTTCTGTTCCTGATTGAAGTTTTATATTAGTGAAGGCTAACAAATGGATCGGTCACAAATGGATCTAGGCCTTTAATATCTTCTCTACGAATTTGCTGTGCTGTGCATGTCAGCATACCTTATGGTGAAATACACAGAAGCCAAGCACGGCCCCTGCTTCAAAGTAAAAGCAGTAGCAAAAAACTGTACAACTTTAAAACATCCCATGACACTTTCTTAAAGTATGGCTTTTTAGTGTGAGTGGGCTGACACTTTCCTACAATTTTAGTTTTTTTATTTGGTGTGTTAAATGAGGTTGAATGTTGCCGCAGGCTGAGTTACTGTGGGTATCATCTCAAGAAGTGATCTCTGCAAAGACAGGCCCCAGAATGTTGCCCAGTTTCAGTAATTAGCTCTGGTTACTACAACAGAGTCGCTCAGAAGAGAATACACAACAAATATCTATGGTATTCAGAAGGTGCATAAAGTCTAACTTTTTTGGGGGTGCTTTTTAACAGTTAATGTAATCCTATCAAGTTGGGTGGTGGGTTTGGGAGAGGAAGGTGGGAAAAACCCCCTCACACCATGCTTTAAAGCTTCATTAACAAAGAACTTTACTCAAGGAGGAGATGTTAATAAGTAATGAAACAAAGGCTCTGTTATAGAGATTAGATGTGCATGTGTCCAAGTACAAAGTTCGTGTTGCAAAGTGCAGCTGTTTCTCTGCTCGCAACCCCGCAGCAGCCCCAGAGCCCCGGGTTCAAAGTCTGCCCGCTTTCCTGTCACAGAGCTGACCGGGGCAGGGTCTGGCCGAAGTTCAGAGTTCAGTGTCTGAAGGCTTGCTGGCTCTGTCTGCCGTGCTGTCTGATGTTTTGGAAGGAGTCGCTGAACTGTTTAAAAATAATGTGCTGTATAATGGAGTGACCTAACCAAGCCTCACTGAAGGAACAGACTAGTAAAATGACGCGTGCGGGAAATAGCGCCTGTTTGCGTTCTCCTTCCTCCTGAGGTTTATTTAAATGACGAAAAATAAAGTAAAAGAACTAATGCTCTATATACAAAGACATGAAACTGACCTCTTTAAAAAAAAAAAAGAAAAGAGCTAGTCCGTGTGTTTCCTTTGGTTCCCTTTGTGTCATGATAACAGTGTTCCACACCGTGGGGGTGAAAAGAACTTAATACATCTGGATATTCTGCTTTCAAATCCTCCTTCAAAGGCTTTTTTATGAAACTAACCCCAACTTTCTTATTCAGAAGGGCTGCAGACCCCACCTGTGCAGCTTGCTTGGTTAGCTGCTGTGCCCAAGCACAGACCCTGAGTGAGAATGGAGACTGATGGCTGAGAGCAAAGGGTGGTACAAACACCCTTGGAGGAATTTATATTTCAGGCAGTGGTGTAGCTGTATGACATGTAAGAATTTTTTCTCTATCTGTTGCCACATCCTTTCTCAAGGAGAGGATGGTAAACCGTGGGTGGTAAACCAAGTCATCAGTGCTCACTGCCCACAGCATGCCGCAGGTCTGAGCAGACTGCTGTTATTTCACTGCACTGAAAGGAACGTGGATGTTCAGAACACTTTCTCGGACATCAGAGGTCTGCCCCGTTTGTATCACAGCTTCTATTTCTCTGGGTTCAGTAAATTCAATCATTGAGAGCCACAATTAAAAACAGGATGCAAGGAAGGACTGTAGTAGCCAAAAACATGAGTTCTGGACCAAAAGATTTGTGTGTTTAGATATGATGATTTTTTTCCCTTCCTGCAAATTCACGAGCTGTCAAACTCCAGAGGAACCTTCCTCTGATGAGTTAGTCCTATGCTTTGGTTATTACCCCAGGTCTAACCTTCCACTTCTGAGCAATGTGTCTGAGAAGCTAACAGAGACCCTACAGTGAACACTCCAGACCACAGCTTGTTAAGTGTTCAGATGGGCACATGAGTGAGTTAGTGCTCAAAAAAAAAAAGCCCAGAGATCCAAAACAATGTGTTATAATGGCTAAGCCCTTCCTGGGAGGACGTGGGGAAGGAGAAATAACAGGAACTGCACCTCTGGTGTTCCATTCCTGTCCTGCACTGTGGAAAATCAGGAGTATTCAGGTTATTTTCTGTTGCTCTTGGCTGTCTCCATGCAACCACTGCAGTGAACAGGTCAAGTCACTGAGACTAGTAGTGACACTGGCAGTGCATATCCATAATTAGTTAATTTGGTCTGCACTGATGCAAATCCCTGACATAACAGCACCTGTGAGTAACAATTTCTGTTGCTCCCACTGCTAAGTTCCACCCGAGTCTCTGGCGTCTCTTTGCTAGAGTGATTATACCTGGTCTTGGAATCTTTGTTGCCTAAGAAACTCTGACTAGTGCCACTACTCTCCCCAGCACTGTAGGCTACTGAAAACATACAAAAGGTGAGGAGAAGATGATGAAATTAACAGGTGTAAAACATGTACATTGCTTACTGCACTGATAGAAGTCCTTCAGATGATAAAGCTCTACTGGGTGGTAACTACCAATTTAAGCCTTGGCTTGCCTCATCCAAAAAGATGGCCCTGTCAGGCTATTACCTACTGTGTGGGGTGGGTTTCTTTCATTTTTTTCCTCTTGGCATTGACCACATATTAATAATAATAAACTTGTAGGGGAGAGTATAGTGGGAGAAAGGAGAAGAGTCCTTATAGCCCTGTGGTTAGTAAGGTTGCATGGGCTAGGGTGGTAGGCTGAAGTTCAGGTACATAGTCCAAATGAAGCAAAACAGGAACTTGGACCAAGTTTGCAAGGTATCAACTATTCTGGTTGTTGGCTCTGCTGAAGTAGATAGGTGAATGTTTGTATCTCTCCCTCTTGCCTTCCCCTCCCCCATTTTCATGATAGTCTTCTGTGGCCATGTCACCTGGCTTTAGTTAGAAATACAAGAATAAACAGGAAAATTACTTGCAGGTCAATTCTTGTTTTCCTGGGTGTTTGTTTTTGGGTTTTGTTGGTTGGTTGGTTGGTTGGTTGATTTTTGTTTGGTGGTCGGGTTTGTTTTTTTTTTTTTTTTTTTTTGTCTGGGTGTATCTGCTTTTGTTTAAAATTACTTATTTTCTTTCTCAGCAGATAGTTTGAGAATCATCCCACCTGTTGCCTGCCTGAACCAAGAACCAGATCCTGGAGTAGGACTGTGCTGGTACTAGTTGGCTGCAGATCTGCTGGGATCCTAGTATTGAGAGAGACCTAACAGGTAAGTAAAAATCAGAGTTTATTCAAGGGGCTGAGGCCCTTAGAAGACAAGAATACTATTGCTATCTGCCCCTCTCTGAAAAAAAATCACAGGAAAAGGGTATATGCATGCAGATATGACTTGCAGGATTTTTTTATCCTGACACTAGTATCTTTCCACTAAGAATCTGAGCCTGTCAGTTGTTTTCTTCTCAGTTTACACACTCCCCAGCCCCTGTTTTCAAACCCCTTCAGGTAAGGCTATCGGAAAACCCCTCCTTCCATTTAGCTTCCCTCTTCTCATTCAAATTCAGATGTCTTACGAAAATATAGAGGAATTTCCTTTGGCAGGAATACTGGTAGAAAACAAACAAGAATAGTCCAAAACAGGATTGGCACAGCTGCCCTTGAGCTGAGGTTTTTATTTGTTTCTGATTATTTTTTTGGTTTTGCACTCCACTTCAGAATTTTTCTTTTCTGCAGTCAGTCTTGTCCACACTGGAGTGGTAGAGTAAGAGGGCTTGTCTGCAGCTAACATTTTACTGCTTCATTCTGCTGGCGTAGTTAAGGCAAACCCTCCACCACCCCTTGCTTCTTCCTAATGCAGGCTGTGTTGTATCAGTAAGAAAGTGCTTGTACAGATACTTACAATGCTCTGTAAAGCAAATTGATATATATTATTTGCTGTCATATTTATGCAGTAAAACTGTGCACTAAGACTTTTAGTGATATAATTACTTAATTTTAAAAATCATATTTCAAATAAAACAAAAAATGTCTACCGGGTAAATGTTAAAAGCAGAAGAGATCTCTGGGTAGCTTACTACTTTATACGTTGGTAAAAATTAAACTAGTACACCTTACAGCAGTGGCACACATTGTTACAAAATTAGAAGAAAGGAGTGAATTAAAATGGAGTTATTTTTATAGGTATATGTACATTTGCTATGTAAGGACTTTGACAAACTTCTTCAAAAGTGTTGTTGAAACAGTACTGGTTTTCTCCTTCCATCCAATCTTTCACTGGCAAGAACCTCAGGTTTTTGCACTTCAGTCCTATGGCATGGCCTACCCTATGTAAAATAACGATTGAAAGTGCTTTTCTAAGAAAAAACTGAGTAAAATCATCAAATTTGCCTACAACCTGTTAATTATGGCATAATATTGGTGAAAGGTTCAAGTCTTTATTATGGAAGGTCCTTGCTCCTTTTCGTCTTTCTGTCTGACACGAGATTTCATATGAAAACACAGATTTGTATTGCTTCTGTGTTAAGGGGAAGGTTCTGCATGATCTTGTCTGGATCTGGGCTCTGGTTTGCCATAGTTAAGGATGGAGCTCTGTGGTTTATTGTGGAGATGCTGGTTTTAAATTCAGAGTTCAGATTGTGGTAGAAGCTTGAGATTGTGGTAGAAGGGATCTCAGTTCTCAAAAAAATCTCAATAAACTGACACCTAAGGTGGGAGTGATTTAAATATTGAATGACATTTTGATTGGAAAATGAATGGACGTAGAAGGGTCTTCAAGAGTTAACAAAGGGTTTATTTCTTGCCAGTGTTTCTTTTAGCTTATTCTTCCTTTCTGTAAGTCACTCTCACACTGTGGGATTGATCCTTTGTTCCTGCTCTCGTTCCCCAAAGTGCTCCCTGCTTGACTATCAGTATGGACATGTAGTTTTCATCTGTGGAGAATTTTCTAACTTTTTAGTCATAACTGAAAATTTATGTGCTAAGTTCAACTCAATGAATTACATGACAAATCTGCAGCAATGCAGACGCCATCAGGGAGACAGAGAGACTGGCCGTCTGTCTTGGCAAGTATCTCAGCAATCCTAGGGCAGAATAAGCTTTCTAATGCGTGGTATATGTGATGATGAGATGTGCTGACTTTTTGAGATATACGTGTACAAAGTTCCTGTTAAAGATTTTGTTTCCCAATGAGAGTTTGATGCAGCTGGGTATATACCATGCTTTCATATCTGTTGGAGAGGGAGAGGGAAGGGAAAACATTAGGGCGTTTCAGTACATTATCAGCTGTGCTGGTGGGTGGTGTGAAGATCAAAAAGGAGCCAGTGTACTCCTCGCAGCTTTTAAGGTGTGTGCCTGCATGTGTAGGGTATGTTCCACAATGCAACTTAAATGATCACTAATTAGCTTTTGCTTATTTACATGAATTGAACTTAGACCTATATACTATTTTGATGTATTTATTTATATTTCAAAACTTTGTGCTGTTTTTTATGCTGAATATATAACATCACCATGCTTTTATTTCCTGTGTTCACAAGCAAACTTGCTTCCTTGTAAGCAGATGAACTGTTTACTTTTCAGACAAAATAAGAACATACTCTTTGGAAATATATTATAGCATGATCTGGTCTGGCTGAGAGACTGGTAGGTACTCATTACACAAACAACAGGTGTTCACATTTATTGCTACGGCTAAAATAGCATTTGCTGAAACATGTATATAAAAATCCCTGAAAATGCATGAAAGATTTAAAAGTGTGTCTGATTTTTTTAAATTCATATCCCATTTAGATAGCTCATTTTTTCATAATAGTGACATTGTTTTGGCTTACTTGGTTTCAGTTATTATTGGCTGAAGAAGTGTAGACAAGATAAAATAATTGCTTATCTTCAGTTATGTGTTAAGATGTATTTTTTCTTTTTCCAGAAAAAGATCCTTGAATTAAATATAAGCCAATTGATTTTTCATGGATTTCATCTAAGCCACAAGCTTTAGGTCAATGAGACTTTGATTTCTTTTTCAAAACACCAAATCAATTTATGTGAAGGATAGCATGTAAGTTTTAATTTTAGTCTCAGTTTTCTATCTTTAATATGTTTTCTGAATGGACTCTTGTAGGCTGGAATATAAGCAATTCAGGGCTTGCTTACTTTGACCGTAGTCAGTCACTGGTTGTGCATGACTGCCGTAGTGAAACGAAGCTGGTGGAGGGGAGGCCAGCCCTGCAGGAGAGAGGAAAAACCCTGCAACAGCAGCTTACAAACTAGCCAGCCATCTTCCTTGTAATATAATGATGCTGGCAAAAATACTTTAATTCCTACATTTTTTTCATGTCTCTTGTCTCCTGTGGAATTCAGCAAGGTGCCTCTGGGTACAGTCAGCGGGTCCAGCTTCTGTAACGTGGTGTTGATGTTTTCACAAAACCAAGCAGATATCAACCCCTGAAACACTACGTGTATGCAAAAGGAATATATGTATTTAGTTTCATTCCTTCCCTTTGCATGTAACACAGGTAGTTTTCACATAAGCAGGATAAAAACAATGTTGTAGTTTAAGCATCTTGCCGTAATTGTCATTAGATTTTACTTTTCTGTGTTTATGTACCCTTTTTTTTCCCTACTTTGCCATTGACTTTTGTGGGAAGGAGCTAGTGTAAAGAAGGTGGTTCTGAAAAACCCATGCTGTATTTCTTAAGCATCACTTCAGCAGTGAATCTTCGTTTAAGCTGCAAAGCCATTCCAATATTCAGGATTTTAGCCAAGGTAACAGGGCAAAACTCTTCTGTTGCGCCAAAAAAAAAAAAAAAGCCAAGGGACTTTTAATGATCAAGCAGAGATGATAGGACCTTGGCATATGAAAAACCCTGATGTAGTAAATCAAAGCAGGCTGTCTTGAGTGTAGTAATATTTTTATGCTAATAAATTAGTGTCATAAGTGATTTGTCAATAAGATGTAGAATATGCTATGAAAGAAGTCAGACAATATTTTTCTTTCACATAGAAAAACAGGGTGAGGTCATAGCAAAATCCTCAACATGATTTTTTTCTAAGAAAGGTGTTGGTGGTCTGACCCACTGCACAATATTTGAATATTTAAATTCTTATGTGCCTAAGATATCTTATATACCTACGCTAGATTTAACCATTTAGAAGAGTTTAATGAGACCTGTTATGGTAAGGAGCCGCACTGTCGTAGTGGAGAACACTACAGTCCAGGGATGTGCAGCACTTCTGAACCAGTGGCTCCAAAACTTGCTTGAGCAGAGCTCTATGCGTGGGCAGGGAGAAGCTCATGGCCCATCCCACCTTTCTTCTCATAGAGATGTACCTCACAGCTGCCTCTTTCAACAAGAACTGCATGCCCAAGTAGTAGAGACAGCAATGTCTGTCCATCACCATTCCCTCACACACATACCAAACCATGCCTACGTATCTCACCAACACAAACTCTCCAAACTCGCATGCTAATGTCATGCCGACAAGAACTCTTGACCCACAGCCATGCACAAATCAGATGCGTTCGCAAGGACTCATGGGAGTTACTGTGTCCCTGAGGGTGCAGGGCCTTCATTTCTCCTAGTCCTTGCACAATCTGTACGAGGATGGAGAGCTGCCCTTTCCTGTGTCCCAGTAGTCCAGCAAAGTAAAGGCCTCTGACTTGGCAGGATGAAGGTGTCAGTCCAAGGTAAAGAAAACTTTTCATTGGGGAAATCCAAGGGGCCATGATTTATTCTTTAGCTTTTGATCTGATTTTTCAGACCAGGTCCTGTTGCATACGGCCTTCCTCCACTGCTGCTTCATGCATACAAAATTACAGGTGGAAGTCCAGTCCGACCATTTGGCACTGCTCTCTGCAATGATACTAAGAAAAAGCCATGGGAAGGTCAAAGGCTTATCAAAACTCTAAAGATTCATACTAGTGCAACTTTGATCTGTTTGTTTTAATTCATTCCTGCTTTTACCAGATTCGGAAGTTGCATGTTAGTACCCAATTTAAAAGTGGTATGTGGATGTAATGCCTCTGGAACTTGCTGGGTCAGCAGCAGCAGAAATGGTAGCCTTCTATTAATCTACCTACAGGTATGAAACTGAGAAAAGAGTTTCCATCCCTCTCAACACCCAGACAGTTTGGAAGAGTAGAAGGTTGGCTTATTTGCCATATTTTTCATGGAAAAATTTTCTGCGGCTGCAATTATCTTGATGCAACACAATAATCTTCTATTGGCACTTGTTTTACTAGTCATTTGGATATTCTTGTAGATATGTGTAAGGTATGTGAATATTAATCTTTCTTATGCCAAGAAGTTTTTAAGCTTCCCCCCCACTTTCAGGTCCTCAGTACCTCCTCTCAAAATCAAAAGCATCAAAAATGAACATGTTTAACCCAGAGTCTATTGTAAGACTAACTGCAGTTGTGATGCAGAGATGGAGATTATTATATGCACTCATCCTCCGCAAGGGTATGTCTACTACAGCTGGCTGTTGGGTTTATGAGAAACTAGGGGGAATTCTCTCTGCTAGTAACTGTGCTTGTCAGCCAATGCAGAGCATGTATCTACCTGCACTGGGCTGTCCCATTTGCAGCGTGATGAGAGCAAACACATACTGCACGTACCAATCACACAGATGTACCAACTGCCTTATATTCACATTATCCTCTGTATTGCTGATCTGGGATAAGGCCTTCTTCTGTAGTAGTAAATCAGTTTCTCTGCAGTTTGGACCCGTTTTTAAGGGGTTAGCTAGAGCACGTCAGCCAGTGACTCAGAAGCAGGTCTCCGAGGCAGAACCCCAGCGCATCCTTTTGCATGTTGTACCGTACATTTTCAGAGCCACCTCTGCATTGTGCCCTGCGATTGTAATTTCTTCTTGTGGGTTTCTGATTTCAGCTCGTGATTCCTGTGCAGATGCTTATTCCTAGCTCGGGCTGCTGACCCTTGGTTTGACTTTCTGGTTCCTGATTTTTGGCCATGAACATTCGGCTCCTTTCCCAGTTCTGGACACGGGCCCTAACCTTTGGGCTGAATAGCCCATGCTCTAATCTGTAATCCTAGAAGGCCACCAGGTCATGTCTAGTAGACTGTACTCTAATTTATTCAATAACAAATGAAATATAGCAGATAAGTTATTTTTTATGACTATTTTTATGACTATTTCTTTGTAACCTGGTCTTCTATTAGTATTTTGCTGGATTGCTAAACATGAACTTCTCCTTTCCATTAGTTATCATATTGTGCTTGATGGCCATTCTTTCTTTGGGGAGAATATAATCATACCTCAGCCAGTGGAGCGGGTGAACAGAACTGTTAGCGCATATACAAATTTCAAATTGGTGGCTACAAGTCCTGTAAATTACACCAGAAAAGGCAATAGTGTCAGAGTATTATGAACTTCCATTTCATTTTTATATGAAATATTATAAAGATTATTGATATACTGTACACATAGTCTGTTTTGTCTTCTGGGAGTTCATAATGTCATTCCGTCACACATGACATAAGAGTGTAAACATACACTCAAACATAGCCACTCAGACCTGTTATAGTCTCGTGACTGAAACTCAATGAAAATATGAGATATAAAGTTGACAAAGTATGAAGGAAAATTTCGAGATGAAAGAGGAAGAACTGAAGCTTATAATGTGTGTTAATGTTCAGGTGGAAGAAGGGTCACGTTGCTTTGGCAGGAGAATTAATGGAGAATGAATACAAAGCTGAGTTGTAAAATGAACTTAACTTAATACTTTATCAGCTACAAGTAATACAGAATAGGCAGTAATGTGGTTCTGAGTGAAAATAAAACTGCTTTTGTATATACTCTATATGTTACATTGTTTATACACAAAGATTATGTAACGTAGACATTTATATGCACATGCTCAACAGAAAGTAAAAATCACAAGATCTGGGTGGATTTTATTTAACTTTGCTCATCAGCAATTCAGGGATAAAAAGCTCCATGTTGATGCAATGCTTTTGCTTTGTAGTATTTTTTATGAAGTTAGGTATCTAAAACCAAAGTATGATTCATCTGTCCTGCTTCTATGTCAAAATATGTGACAGTTGTCAATCTAGGAAAAGTGTACTTGTTATTTTTCTTTAGCCTAAAAGCAAATCATATTATAATCTGCTGTTCATTGCTGTTTCATAGAAATGTGAAGCTTCCTTAATTTCAGAGCTTAAATCAAGACATCATTATGGAGACACTTAGATTAACTTTTTTATTAAATTATACAAACATCCTTGCTAAACCCATGTTCTTGTGCCCTTTGACAAGAGGAACTGTCCTTTACTACAGTAATTTTCATGGGAATGCATATTTATTTATTTTTTCTGAAGCAGGGTAGCTCAAATAAGGGATAGCAGGATCTTTGTAGAATTCAGCTAATGGTGAATTGAGACTCTCCTTTGCTTAGTGTAAGTGAAGAAGATGGTGAAAGAAGCAAATTTAGTGTATTGCTTTGGTGTATTTCCTCCAAATTGGTCATGTACATTAACATGATTTTACATACTTTTGTTAAAATACCAGTTCAGAGAAAGAAATCTGGTGACATAAAACAAGTGACTTCTTCAATTTGTTGTTCAGGTAAAATTTGTTAGTATAAAAACCTAGAGCAGAAAAGTAGGGCATAGCTTTTATCTAAACTGAGAATTTTTACTTGGTGTAAAGCTCTTTAATGGAACTGCCCGTGAACTCGTGTGACATTCACCATGTGTAATGACATCCGTTTTTTTTTTTTTTCAAATGACTTACTTAAAAATGGAAAGTACTTCCAGTACTTCTTGGTAAGTACCAAGAAGTCAGATCCCTTGGTACCACAGAGGTCCTTTCTTCATTAGAGGTAGGTAGTTTCCATTATTCATATTGGGTAGCATTTCATTTAAAGTCCCACCATTAGTTAAAAAGCAAGATATTAATGAGATGTTACTGGAGTGCTGTCTTTCAATTTGATATTGTTTGACCCAGCTGTTTTAAAATTTCAAAGAATAAAGCTTCCATTCCCTTACATCAGAGAAGATTTTTACAGGCAAGAACATCTAATTCTTGCCTAGTTTCCCTTGATAGCCAATTGCCTTTCTTAAATCTTCACCATTTACCTCTAGGTTAATCCTCTTGCTTCACTTTAAGCAATTTCTCTGATTCCTTGATATTCATACATTGCAGTTAGTTATATATAGATATTTTTCATACTACCCCCATCCACTTAGCTGGTGAATAGCCAAGTAATACATACTTAGCGCTTTTAATTTTACCTCATAAATCAATCACTGTAGTTCCAAAATCAGTTACATTTTTTTCTTAAACCATCATTCAATACAAAGAGTCCATTATGCATGCCTGTGAATAATATATTAATTGTGTGGCTTAAATTCATAAACAATGTTACACAATTAACTTCATAAAATTGCTCACTTTGAAAATTGTACAACTACAATTTCTATAATAGTAGCTACAAGATGACAGCATTAAGCCAAGCACCGTCGCTCTGAATTGTGACTGGTAAAGCAGAGGCCACTTAAATGTGCAATTACGATAGAGAGTGTATTCCTTGTTACAGATTTATTCCTTTAAGTACTTTTTCAAAGGTTTTTACCTTGTTTTGCATTGCCATGCACTAATTGTGTAAGTCAAGATTACTTCAGTGAATGGCTTTATTAATATAAAGAAATACTACTAAAGATTTTTTTTTAAACTAGATTTTAAAAAAATTCTCTTTTTCACTGTGCTGTGTTCTCTATCAGGTTGTTAAAAAACAAAAGATAAAAATTACTTCTCTACTGATTTTGAGGTTTTGCTCTTGGCAAACACTGTTCTTTGTCTTTTGGGATGGACATAGAGATGGAATGAACAGCAGGATCTACAAGAAAAGAGAATACAAACCAAAACCAAAAGGAAACATGCTTATACGTTCATAATTATTTGTTCTGAGTTAGAAGACTAACCTGAGATCCAGATTCCATAGGCTAGACACAGTGCTAATGTCTCTAATGAAACTATTCCCACTGTATTACAGTGTGCTTAGATAAGGCAGAGAAAGAGTTGAAAAAGGCATTACCCTACTTTCAAATCTGGGAAACTGAAGTGCAAAGAGATGAAGCAATTTGTCCAGTATTACAGGATTCGGTAGGAGAATCGGTAGTGTAAGCTCCTGCCTCCCAGCTGAACTGATCTACAAGACTGTATTTATTCTATAATCTGTTTTTATGCTCTTATCTATTTAATCTTCCCCTCATACCAGTTTTTATAAGTATGTCTCCACAGAGAACTCCAGCATAAGAAATGTTTCTGCAGATGAACCCTGAGGTTTTATAGTAACACTGTATAATCATTACGTGGGAGGTACTCTGAGTTAAAATGGTGCAAATTACCATTAGAAGTGAATCATTTCAGCACAGGGAAGTAAGGTTAGGTATCTGCTTATTGCCACCTTTCCATCGTTCACCGTCAACAGCAGCCGTTCCTACGGCGTTACATAACGTTACATATGTTTAGTCAGATTGCCCGCTTCTGCTGCGGGTGGCGGGGACACGAACACACGCACCCTCTCAACCCCCCTTCTGCTGCGATGGGGAGGAAAACCCTGAGGAGACCCACTTAGGGTTGTCCTCCATTGCTTTCTGGGCGCGGGAAACTTTGGCTCGGGCTCTGTCCCTCTGTGTGTGTACGTGGGCAAAGCCCGGGGAGGGAGGAGATGCTGACACCCGTCACCCACCTCCCTCCCTTCCCGCAGTGCCGGGGAACCGCTGGCTGTGCTCCCCTTTTTCTCAGTGGTGCTGCTAAGGAAAGGCCGTACCCTGGCTCCTTCCTCAGCTTGCCTCATGCCTCTCCTGTCCATTTTTCCCTGTTACTCTTCTCCAGATAAAGGGGATGGGTTAGCACTGCCCCCCTGTCACCTGGATATCCGCACACAAGGGCTGCATGGTCAAAACCAGTGTCCTACAGTCATCCTTAACCTTTGCCGCATAAAAATAAACCGGGGGGGTTATCCCGTGGCTTAGAGCTGCGGTATGGAACTACACTAAAATGAAAGCCCAGGCGTGGAATTAATGGATTTGGTACCCTACTACTCAAAGTAAAACACAGCCACTAACACTTTAGCACGGTGTACCAGTTATTTCGCAGGTTATTTGTTTAAACTGAAGATTCCACCACTGCTTAATTGTACTGTATGTGAAACTCCAAATCTGCTACAGTTCCAGATTTATAAAAGAGCATTATATAGAATATAGGCCTATTAATTTTACAGTCTAATTTCTGATTAGATTTTACAGCACCTCAGATGAACTGCATAGATTTTACCCATTAAAAATGATGACAATTCAGTTCTGTCATTTTAAGAGGAATTAAATCCAGTATTGCCAAGTATGATAATATCCTATGAAAAAATGAACCAACACTTACTTACATTAAAAAAAAAAAAAAAATATCCCAGCACCATGTTATTTCTGTATAGGAAAAGTCCACTTGCCAAGACAGTGGAACTAACTGTTACCTGTTAGTGCAGTCAAGAGCCTGTTGGTCTGACAGCTGAGATCAACAGAAATTCTCCATTCAAGCTGAGCAGGTTAAGTAATGTTTTCTAGCACAGCTGTGTAATGTGTCTGTTGGTAATTAAAAGAGCCTGCTAGAGCTGGTTAAGGAAAAGTTTAAACAGTTTTCTATCAGAAAATCGTTCTGTTAAAAATTAAAATCTCTACAATGTCTATGCCTTGTTTTAGAGGAAACTAAAAAAAGTGGGGTGTTTTAGGAGGAAAAAAAAAATCCAACACGGAAACAGTCTGTCCTTGACTTCTTTTAAGATGCATACTTAAATAAACACCCCCAAAACCAAGAATGGAAATGCTGTAGTATGAAAATAACATGTCCATTTTCTTTAGTGTAAATTTTAAATTTGGGGAAGCGGCTTATTCTGGTTTGAAACAAAGCTGGATTCTG
Organism: Aquila chrysaetos chrysaetos; assembly: GCF_900496995.4. Classification (NCBI taxonomy): domain Eukaryota; kingdom Metazoa; phylum Chordata; class Aves; order Accipitriformes; family Accipitridae; genus Aquila; species Aquila chrysaetos. The sequence continues at coordinate 23,073,279 of NC_044010.1, read as the reverse complement.
AAAACAGACATAAAATGACATTCCCACTTGTGACATGACTTTCCATTTGCATTTGTAGATGCAAGGTATATTTTTTAGCTCTGATTTTTTACACTAATCCTGTTGACTTCACTTGAAAAGAATGGCATGTTTCCCACTAACTTTATTAGTGACAGGATTGGGCCTTGATGCAATACCTCATGTCACAGCAGCAAAACTTGTTGCCAATAGACTGTCTCAAGGGAGGAGATTTCCAGTAACTGCTCCCTGAGAACTATTCTAAAAATGCATCTTTTTCTGTCCAGCCGTTGGGATAACGATATACTCCATCCCTAAAGAGAGGGGCACTGACTGAGCTGCGTTGATGGCACCAGAGGCCCCTGCTGGCTTGTTCACTAAACAGAACTGGCAAGTGACTCTGAAGATAAAAGTTCTTGACGTTTTTCCAAGCTGGTGGAATGGAGCTGAGTGACACTTAGAAATAAATAGAGGAGGGAATAGTATGATTTTGAATGACAGAGGAGCTTTCATGAAAGACTTTCATGGGGAAAATGTGGGATGTACTGTTCCAGGCTTGAGTCTAGGGGATTTGTTGACAGTTGGATAATGTGCATGTTTACTACCAGTAGTATGAAATGTAGAGGAAAACAAAGGGAAAAATTCCAAATGAATTCTTTATTCCCACTTAAACGGTTAAAAACAAAGTACAATGATACATCTCTTTCTTCCCTATAATTGACTCTCTAGAAACTGCCAATCTCTTTGGAAATCTGCTAGAAGAATGTTCTCTCTCCTGACAAGGAAATGTACTTCATGCAAAACATTTGTCATTTCTCTGTTATTATAATTCATGGTCTTATCCTTCATTCTCTTGCTTGTTTAAGCAAACAGTAATAGTACTTTTAACCTGAGACTTCAAAGGTAAAGATATTGTGAAGAGGTCCCCATTCTTTGTCTTCTCATCTCTGATCTTAGCCAAAGCCTTTGAACATCAAAGCGGCTCAAAGTTTGGGGCAAGTTCTTAAGGATCAGGTTACTAGAAAGAAATTCATTGAATTTCCATGTTCATATTCAAGATGGACCAGAACAAATATTAATATTCAAGAATAGTTTAATTTAATCACGACAATTAAAACAAGCTGCTGCTTAATCTTGTGCGCAGTACAATGAAGCTCACTCATTCCATCGTACTGCTGTGAAAAATCCTTGACTTCTGTCAGTCAGAAATTGCTTGAAAAAATTTCTAGCCTAGGAACTACAAAGCAATTAGAATGTAAAATAAATTCTCCAAACAAAGAATGTTGCCATTTTAATTACAGTATCACACTGTCATGTAAAAGGTTAACACTTAAAAAATGAATCTTGTACCCTCAATCTATTACCTCTAAGCAATTCTCATTTTCACATTAATTTTTGTAGGCTGTCATCTAAATTAAATACTTTTCAGCTCTGTCAGTTTATCTCCATATGTATTCTCATTACAGCAGTCACTAGAGCCAAAGTATTTTAATCTTCAGTATAATCCCTGTAGGACCATATTCTTAGCTACAACTTTAGGGGTTCTACAACTGGTCTTTTTCTTTTAAACAGTGGCACTCCTTTGTGCGGCAACTCTTGCCCTTGTAAGGACTTTCTGTAAACAAGTGTTTTGCAGTCCGTTCTGAAATTACCTTCACTGTCAGTGGCTAGATAGTCATAAATCCTCCCTTTCCCTATTACTCACCTTCTAATTTCTCTGTTCTCAGGAAAGGTTCTAGTAACATTATTCTGGTAGGTTTAATTTCTGGTCATTTAAAAGCCAAATCCTGGGGATAAAACTCTTAATATATTCCTTTTTTTTTTTTTTTTTTTTACTCATAAGAACATATTGGACAAATAATAAAATGTGTTAGTCCTAAAGCTAGATCCTGCCTCAGATCAGTACAACCATACCTGAGTGTGCAAACCTGAGCAACCACAAGAATCAGTAATCAACTGTCCAGCAGAAATGCATGCCATCAGGAAGGCCAGTAAGGTGGGCTAGCCACTTTGCCACTCAACTGCTGCTGACTTAGGTTATGGTATGTTTTGTTACAGAGAATTTTCGCTGACTTCAGTAGCACCACCCAAGAAGTAAGGAACTTGTTTGAATAAGGTTGCCTGAATAAACAGGCTGCTGTTGTTTGTTTGCCAGGGTGGGCTTTGGGGTTATTTATTTATTAGTTAATAGTAAAGAGTGCTTAGTGCAAATTCTTACAAATGACTACAAGGACCAAAATAAAATTAAACAGCTCCTTAATCCATGGCAGCTGACAGACAAAACACCTTCACAAGCCAGAACTCCTCAGAAAACAATGCAAATCTTGTGCAGCTTGTGACATACTCAGACCATCGCCAGGCACAGCAGCCCAGACTGCCTCTGACAGTCCTAGTCCTCTCATCAACCTGACGGAAGGGAGGTCACACGAGGGTTTCCTTCAGAAGAAAATCAGTTTGCAAAGAAATAGTGTGTATACCTAGGTTTCACTTCAATATGTAGGATATAGCCATAGTGCACAAGCACCTGGATTCAGGAGCTGCAAAGCGCTTCTGAATCTGCCAGTTGGGATACACCAACTCTTTCTGAAAAAGACATAGTTACGAGCAGAAAGCCATCACCCAGTGTCCATGCAATAGCTTTAAGAACATGAGTAGAGGCCACGTGGGTTTACAGCTCATGTTTTCTGAAGTCAGTGATAAAGCTTCCATTAACTTAACTGGGTAGGATCAGCCCCCTGACAAATATCTCTTAGTAAGAAGTCAAAGTTCATGAAAAACTTCATAGGGCAAGAGCAGTAATAGCTTAAATAGATTTTGTGGTGTATCAGTAGCCACCATGAGAGAACAGCAGTTATGAAACATGCATTAGTCTGTACAGTACATTGCCCTGGAAAACAGAACTTGCTATACAAGATGAAATTTGATAATTGGTCTCATCGGTGGATCAACAAGCTGGGTATTAAAATAATCTAGTCTAGGGAACATAAAAGCATGAATGAGCAATAAGCAAAGCACGTTTACTTCAACTAATAATAGGAAGCCTTATTCTTTTGACTCCAATACTGAAAGAAGAGCTTGCAATCAAAAATGACATAAGGTTTTTAACCAGTGAACCTGGGTTGAATTTTAAAGATGGGTTAGAAGTTCAAGTGGGTTTGGGTTGATGGCAAGAGTCAGCCATGAACAGCTCAGTTTTGTCTGATTTTAACTGAAGAAAATTGATGCTTATAGAGGCTTTTACAGTCACCAGCTTGTCAATATGGTAATAGCATAGTTTGAAATTGCTGGTTTGGTTGACAAATAGACCTGTGTCTTGTCGGCATAGAAATGAAACCCAGCATCATGCCAATGAACAGCCCTGCGCACAGGCAGCTTTGGATTGCTGAGTAAGAATGGAGCCAAAATGGAACCCTACAGAGCCCGAGAAATAAATGCTCTAGGAGAAGAACACAAATTACCCTTGAAAATATAATGCAGGTAACTGTTGGATAAATACGATTTAAGCCAATTTAGAACCGTGCCAAACAGGAAGATAAAGTCCCTCAGGCATTCAAGAAGAACATCGAGATCTAGCAAAATTAGAGTAGCTGGAGAATGAGAACCTGTCTTTAGGAGAAGGTTACGTCTCATTGCTGTCTTGCTGAAAATTTTAAAACGTAAAAAGCCCACCCAAAATACAGAATTTGATTCCATGCTCACTGAAGTCAATGGCAAATCTGTATTTTGGTGATGGTGCATTATGGGGATGTAAAATAAGATAGTAATTCACGCAGGGATTTTATGCTTTCTGTGTATCAACATAGCTCTTTTTTCAATATAACGAACAGAATTTGTGCATCCTGGTGCATGCATCTCCTGGTGTTGCATCTCTTGCTTTGTTTTGGATTCCAGCAACTAAATAATGCTTATTGTTACTGTTTTTCATTTAACCCCAGAAGAGAAAAGAAAAAGATGATTAATCATAATAATTGGGTGAAACATTCTGCAAATCTGATTTTTATCAATCTTTAAGAATTTGAGAAAACCTTCAACAGGTTACTCTTTATCTTCTGGTTTACAGATTTTCTATCAGAAACATTCTAGCAGGATCGGAAAATGTTGAAAATGTTCACTGATACTTCAGCTCTCAGTGAAGAGATAGGGGAAGGAAGGAATGAAAACTTGTAAGGAAGAGAAGAGCTGTGCAATAGGAGGAAAGGTTGAATATCCTCCTCTTTTGCATGGTCCACACCATGCAATTTACCCCACAATTTAAAAAAAAAATAGAATTTTTTTTTTGATATGAAGGTGGAACTGGGAAGAAGCTGATGAGTCACAGAAAACAGAATTACATGTCTTCATGTCATGATTTACGCTGTGTTTTACTCATAAATCCAAGTACAGCTTATTACTGGAATTGTAGTAGATCTCTGTTACTGGGAAAGAGAATTTTGGTAGAGAATAGTGACAGTCATAAGACAGTAAATTGTTTCTGCCTTTTCTTTATAGAAAGGAAATGAACAAAATCTATTTACAGTTGAAGGAATAACTCTGGAAAACACATAAAACTATTTGTTTCAAAAAGCCAAGAATTCATCTGAATTTTTGCTTCATTTTTTAGCTTGCTTTAAGCATCCATATGAGCAACATCAAACAGATAGCATAAGTAGAAAATTACAAATAACTAGTACATAAAGTGGCTTGGGAGAGGTGAAGAAATGTTTATGGATTTAATGAATTTATATTCTGTCGACCTGGCAAATTTAACTGCTTATTAATTATTTGTTAAATAATTGTGACTAGTGATCACCTTTTCAAGAGTTTAAATCTGCTCTAGACAAACCACACAGACACCTTTTTTTCAAATACATTTTTTCAAGTAACCTTTTTTGTACATTTCTGCTGGTAGACAATGTTCCCGGCCAGTAAAATATTTAAGAGTTATAAGGCATACAGAACGTAACATATTTTAGAAGATACCTGTAAGGAGTCACATGAGTCCTTACCGTCCTATTAAGAAAGTTAGCAATAATGTTAAAGAACTGATGTATCAAGAGTTACAGTGTCGTTTACATTAAAGAAAGTATTTTAGGGAATGGAGTAATTTTAAATAGAGAGTATCAGAAAAACATGGATCCATTTGTATTTTGTATGAGATGAGAGTATTCTGCTTAAACAAAATAACAAAACAACAAAACAAAACAAGAAAGTAGGCACAGCATCAAGTTAGACAAAATTCAACATGAAAACTTTTGAAATATTTCTTTGTCCTGCTGCTTGACCATCTGATTCCTCAGATGGGGGAGGAAGTGAGAAGCAGGAACCCCTAAGAGTACAAACTTCTCCTCCCTCTGTATGAGCGTCTTCCAAGTTCAGGCTTCTTGGGAGTATTTTATCAAGACAACATTAAGGTCCTGGCTTCCCAAATGAATTGTACTGTGGGAAATAATTATAAAAATATTGGAGGACTTAAAATGTTGCTTCTCAGTCCAAATAAACATGAAACAAAACTTTCAAACTATTCACAAAATGTATTTTTTTTCTCCACTCAAGCTTTTACTCTAAAATTTAAAGTTGTGTGGCCATTGTAATGCAGCAAAATGGATGTTGTTCAAATGAAGAACGTTAACACAGAGACACAAGTGCTAAGTCATCAAAATTCAGAATGAATTTTCTCCTCCACAGAAAATATTTTCACTTTTTTTTTTAATTATATATCGGACAAGAAAAAAGAGATGCAATTATTTCAAAATTAGAATTATATATACAGAAACAGGTTATAGCATCTGCTGTTTATATATGGAAGTATTCCCACATTCCTACTCCTTGGTTTTCAAAACAAGAGCAATCTCGGGTAGTCAGTTTTCTAAAAAATATGCAAAAAGTGGCAAGAGAAATTTCCTAGCTCTAAGAGGGGACGTAACTTATGTGAACATAACTGTTGCTATCTAGTTTATGGTGAGTTGAATCACTCCTATGCCTCTGCCAGCTTTATGTCACACGTAAAATACTGGTATGATGATCAACAGCATCAAAGCTGGATTTGTTATATATCTAACATTTAGTGAACCTAATGTCTCCTAATAAAATCTAGATATTTGTATGCTAATAAAAATATGCAAAGATATATAGTTGGATCAGTTATAAAAGTATAGCTAATGTGATTCTGATAAACTAATCACATAAAATACAATCAAGCAGAAACATATCTAAGCTTACATGGCCCAGTGATTTGAGTTCCTTAAGTTTTTTGATACACAATTTAAGTGGATTTTCCCATTAGGCATCTGTAGGTAAACAGAAGTAGTAATCACTTGTGACTACATCTGTGATGTTAAGTAGGTAAGTGCCAATTTTTCTGAGAATATTTAATCCTCAGAACTGGGACCATGTTTTCCAAACAGTCACCTTTTAGGTACATAGCCAAAGCAGCCAGATTTTTTTCAGAATTTCTTAGGTGTTACTTTTCTGAAGGCCTTCATGAGTGATGTTAGGAAATGTTGGGTAGTAGTCCATGTTCTTTCTCTTTCCGTTATGTTTTTGTGCATTTGTGAAAATTGTTAAGTGTAGGTTTTTCCAAAATAATATCTTTTTCTTTTCATTATAAAACAAGAAAATAATAAAGACCTTCAGTACTTTTGGATTCCAGTAATCTTCTGAGGCCAACCTCTTCCCTTCACCACTCCCTCCAACTCTAACAATGAAAAAAAGAAAGAAAACAATCAGCAACTTAGAAAAAAAAATTACAGACAAATGGAAAAGATGCTACCTTGGCATTCAAGACACTGGTATTGTATTATTTCATCAATAAAACATCCATTCTTCCGACGTATGAGGGCTGAGCTGGCTGAAGTAAGGTACCCTGTGCCATATTAGAAATTTGATATTTACTTTACACTCTAACTGAAATCAGATAAAATAAATCAGGACTTGCTTGTTTTCCTTTTATTTGTTGTTAAATAAAATAAGCTATTATTTTTTATTTTTCTTACAAAAGGAGAAAAAGAATAAAGAAGTGAAAACTTCTACTTAATGTAACTCAAGTAAATGTTCCAAGTTAGTGGATGGGTAGAACTATAGCTTAAGTGTATTAAAATCACTTGTATTTCATATTATTGGCTTTCCATCAAAGGTTCTCTTATTCATAAGCTAATATGTGGGGAGGTAAATATATTTAATAAAAACACATGAGATACACAGTTTAGCTTAACACAGTAGTTTCATTTACTTGAGTCAGAGCACTTAAGATCATTTGTACTAAAGAATATTATTACAATTTTAATATGTAATTAAAGTGTTCATATATTGTGAAACATTTGCCCAGTACCTGTGTTATTCTGAAGGGCAAACACAGGGCACTTTAGCTTCATTTTTTTAGCTGGTTCCTAATTGTCCTTTCCAGAACTTTATTCATTTGCAGTGTGGTACTGGCTGCCAGATCACCGTATGTATAATTTGTACGAACTGTTCATTTTATTTTAGAACATACTGTTTCAACAACATGGCTTGTGTCATCATGAGAACCATGACAAAGGGTTATCCAGATTTCATGATAGCCAGCCAGAAAAATGGGTCTGTGAAACAATATTGCTGCTGAGACTAACTTCTAAATGCGGAGTGTGAGGGAGGGCACGACACTTCAGTCCTCATTCAATCGGTTATTGCCGATATAGGGAACATCTTTGTGAAAGAAAAGGGGAAAATACGAAGTCTGAAAGGAATATGCATGTTCTGAACAGTTTTGGCTGCATGCATATAACCTTCCCAAACGTTATCTTTGCATCATTGTCGACCCACAAGTAGTAACAGTATTTTCATAGTGTTATACCTGCTCTACTGGTACTTTCTCATGTCAGTTTGGAAGTAGAGACTCCATACTGGTTATTTTCTGGACAGGCCTTCAAACTATCAGGAACGTGACTCATCAGAGCAATGTTCTCATAAGTATATTTTTTATGTTTGTTTGTGCGAGTGGGATGAATTTGCAGAAAATTCACAAGTACAGGATGTGTTCTTCTGGCTAAAACCACCAATATCCTATTCTGGTAAAAATATTAACAACCAGTATACAGTAGTCATATCAACTTAGCATACGCCCCTTTGATTCTTCCATGAAAGGTGTTACAGGGGCTGAAAGCGGGGTTTATTTCCTGCCACCAAAGACCCAAGGTGTTAGTTCCTGTCTATGGTCAAAAATTGCACACCCCCACCCCAAAAATGCGTATGGGAAAGTAAGCCTCACCCTAGCTCATGCCTCAGAACAGATACAGCACGTTAGAGGCATGGCCAAAACTCACCAGATGCTGCAAGCATATGATTCCTCCATGAGAGTTTATATGGTACAGCTGTTTTTAAATGTTTTTGTAATTGAAAAGGCTCTAGCATCTGGTCCTTTGCTTATTACTCTTAGATCAAATAGTCACAATCTGAAGTCTACTTTCAAATAATGCAGAAAAAAAAAGAACTTGAGGCACTGAGGGTACATTTCTCTCAGATGACCTCCTTTGAAGTACTTGTAAAAATATAAATAAACTGTGTAATAAAAAAAAAAAGAAAAAGGCAGAAAACAACTCCGGTAGGGAATGATATCAGTTATGTATGCATACAAATACCTTTATCTTTTTAAATGTAGGTAGATAAAGTAACAAGTGGTATGTACTCTTGATATCTTTCAGTCATGTAAAGAGTATATTACTCTTCCCTGCACGTGTTATTGTGTAATTCAACTCCACCTCCAACAGTTGCAGACTTGCTGCTGTCATGAACAAAACAGGATATGCGCTATGGTACACCCTGCAGAAACCCTTGCCCTGGACCAGCTTTTCCTCTGGTAACACTCAGAGGGTTCCCATTGATTCCAGTTAGTCCTAGACAGTACTCCTGAAGAAAGTCAGACCTTTGCACCTTACTAGTTCAGATTTATGGATGAACACTGTTACATGATTATCATTTATTTAGGCAAACCTCCTCTGAAGTCAATTATTGAATAAATAAGAATCATAATGATTCCTTTTCTTTTTTTATTTATTTTTTTTAATTTATTTTGTCTGCCTACATAAATTCTGGAATACTAGGTGATTTAATCCTCTGTGAAGGCACTTCCGAAATAGTGGGTAATCTGACATATTACATGAATTGAACTAGGCTGAGTCAAGGGTGGAATTTCATTATTTGTCTATGTAAGGCTGACAAACTATTTTAGAGGAAGATTTAGTCTGGAAATGAATTTCTGTAAAGCCAGCTAGCTTCTCAACCACATCCTAAGCCTTTCATATCATGATTGGATGCCATAAAGCAAGGCCTTAATTATTTCGATTGAAAAAGGTAGTTTCAGAGCTGTTAGTTTTTTGAGAGGCTGAGATAGCCTCAAAGGAAAATCAAAGTAAGAGCAACTGTAGTTCTCCCAAGCTCTTCAAAGCGCTTTATGTGATTTAAAAATAGGCTAGCGTTAGCTTAAAAATATTTGGGAATCATGTAACAGCATTTTCATTTTCTTTTTGAAAATAATACATGTCTTGTTACCACATGGCACAGACCTATGTGTTTTACTTCAGCAAGCTAAAGACAAAGATAAAGTTTGTTACTGGAACTGTAGCTTTGTTCATAAATTTAAAATACATTATTGTAATCATCAAAGTGATAAAAGAAAAAGTTGCAGGTACAACAACAATTTATTTAACCATTTTCAAAACGGTCACACAGATTAATTTTGTACTTCAAGAATGTCAGTATCACAATTATATTTTGATAGAACTCCTACTAGATCAAAAACATACCTTTCTGTCTTGAGATTTCTGGTCAGCAATTGTAAAGAAGGGTGTGTGTGGGGGTGGGCGGGTGGGTGGGGGGTGGCTGTGTATTATTATGTATTTTTATAAATATAAAGTGGTTCACTGATATTACCAAAGTACGGTACCAAGAGCCCTCCACTAACTGCTTGCAATTCTGGGAATGAGTTCTAATACAACATCTATAAAGGTGTTTTTCTCTTCCAAGACCGATCCAAAGGTAGTTGACGTTTTCCTATCATAATTGGCCTTGCATTTACAGACATCTTACAGCAATGAATTCCCCTTGAAGAAAAAAATTGAAAAAATGTCCCCTTTTGCGATGTCTATAACGAAGTAAAGGTATAGACACCACCCACAGATGGTAGATCGGTAGGTACATCAGTAGATACTCATCTTCTTTGCTTGGCGAGTGTGTGTTTAGGTTTGGCTGAAGACTGCACAGGAAGAACCAACAAACACACATCAGTATTTCATACTTCTTAAGAGACTGATTTCACTGTGTGCTGGAAGTCTTCCTTTACTTGTACAGAGTATTTATTTTGTATATTGTTTGAATTCTCATAGTTTAAGTAAATATGAGCAAGTGGCACAGTTCAGTGTGATGTGAATATTAAGTGTTGGAAATAACCTGCTAAATCCATACATTGTGTTACTTAGTCTCAGTTGATTGTATCATATTGAAACTTGTGTCCTCAGGCAACTGTATGTTACCCAACAACGATCATTTTAACAAATATTCCACATGCACATTTTTTCTGTTGCTTGTCCAAGATTCCTCATTTTGTAGGTCTCTTGTCTATGCAATACGTTCCCTAAGGTTAAGAATGAAAGAGGTCTCTACTACAGACACTCTTGATTGAAATAGCAGCTAAATTGCTGCAGTAATGAGAAAATTTCCTTTTCCCTAGATAATTCAGCTGCTTAGCATTGAAAAATTTTTGAGATAAAGATTCTTTGTGAAATAAAAAAAATAAAGATCATTTCTTTACAATCAGAATTTGCTAATGAGCCTACTATGGAAATGCAGAGCAAAACTTGCTGTTTTAATGGAAGCATGGTCAGGCTCTATTATGAGACTTAACGCTCTCAAAAAAAGACTGTTGTATAGACACTGTGACACGCAGTAGCTTTAGAAAATGCTGCTGTGTTTCTGGAAAAAAGTGGTTAAAAACACACGACGATGAAGTTAACCTAAATCTTTCATTGGCTTAAAAAAATAGGTCAAGTAATACATTATTAGCTCAGCTGTAAGCCTGTACACAATCCGTACATTCCAAAATGAAAGAGGTTTTGCTTAACATTCCTACATCTACTTTCATTCATGGTATCTCTAGGTTAAAATATTTCGCTTTTCACAAGCGTGACTCCCCTTTGCTTTCTCTGAAGTGGAAATTCGGGTGTTCTTTAACGATACTAGTCTTTTGCTGAAAAAATGCTCGAATATACCATTTGTAATTATTTTACCTGAGTTTTAGAACTAAAATGTTGGCATATGGTAACGCAGTTATTATCCCACAATTTATAAGCGACTTGTAAACAAATTTGTTTCTGTTTTCTCAGCCTTTAGCTTCTAAAAGTATCACGAAGTGCTCTGTAAAGCCTTTGGGGAACACCATGCCCAGCGTCGAGACATTTGTTAAACACAGGCACACAGAAGGTGCGATGAAGGTCACACGCGCTTTGTAGCTTCGCCTGTGCAGCCGAGTTCAGCGTGTACCTCTGGGTACTCTCTTCTCTGATGGGGATGAAGTCTAAAGAACAACTTGACGTATAACGCGGTTTCTGGCAGCAGAGGTTGTGGGGATGCCACCTACCAAAATGGAGGGCTGACTCTTCTCGCAAGCTCTGCCCACGGCCGGTTTTCCTCCCAAACTGTGTTTACCGCCACGTGGGCAAACGGCACGGCTCCGAGGAGCCGTCGTGCCCCCGATTCTCGAACCGCTTCCGCGGGGGGGGCAGTCCGGGAGCCGGGGCCCTCCCCCGCCCCCCGCCGCCGGCACAGGGACCGCCGGGCGCCCCGGCTGAAGGCGGGAGGGATGCTCCCCTCTCCCGGGAGCGGCCACCATCCCCGCGCCGCCCGGCCTGGGAGGCAGAGGCCGAGGGGTAAGGAGACGCGGCGGGAGCCGTGAGGGCAGGCGGGGCCGGCCCGGTCGGCAGGGCCCGCCCGGCCCTCCCGGGAGCAGCCGCAGGTGCCGGGGCGGCCGCCGTGCGCTGGCGGGAGCCTTTTCGTTCAAGGGGGGGAAAAAAAAAAAAGTTTCTAGCGCGTGTTTTTCGGAGAAAAGGCGGAAAACAGAAGCTCTAAACCGGCGACAAATGGTAACCGCTGAAAGCGCCCCCCCCCCCCGTTATTCTAAGCGAGCCCAAGAAAAAAAAAAAAAAAAGTGTTATTTCTAAGCCACCGCTGTTTTCATTAAATACGGGTCCTCCGGTGCTATCGCTCGTAAGTTTGTTTCCCGGGGGCCCTGCGCCTTTAGTTAGATTAATTAGAGAGGGCAGGAGGCGACGCGACTTGCGTACGTGCGACGTGTTTAGCGGCGACCTGCTCCGCAGCCGCCGTCCGTCCCCACACGGTGCGGGGCGCACCCCTCCCTCCCGCCGCCCCCCGCCCGGCCCGGCCCGGCCCGGCCCGGCCCGGCCTCCCTTCCCCTCCCCTCCCCTCCCCTCGCCGGGGGTTAGAAAAGGGTTAAGAAACTTGGCTGGAGAGATGAATGGCGCGGCGCGGGGAGGGGCCGGGCTGCGCCGCGGCGGGCGAGGTGGAAGGCGGGGAGGATCGCGGCTGCGGGTTAGGCTTTGAAAGTCAGCCTCACAGGCATTGCAGCAGAGCCCCGAGCCGCGGAGGGGCGCGGAGAAGAGCGGAGCGGAGCGCAGCTCGCCGTGTATGTGCGCGGGGCCGGGCGGGGGGCACGGACGGACGCGGCGGGGGGTCGGGGCGGGGGGAGAAGAGGGGAGAGGCGGCGCGGCGCGTCCTGCCCTGCCCTCCCCTCCCCTCCAGCCGGGGGACCCAACCGCCCACCTCGGCTTCGGGAGCTGCCGCCGCTCCCCCGACCTCCGCGCCGGGACTGGCCGCCGGAGCCCTCGCCTGCTGTGGCCGCTGGGCCGGGCCGGCGCGCCTACCCGCTGCCTGCGCGGGGGGCCGCCGCCGGAGCCTCTCCCGGAGGCGAGGCCGGCCGGCGGGCACCGGGCAGCCCGCCCGGGAGGAGCCGCCGCCGCGGTGGGGGGGAGGTGCGCGGGCCCGCTGCGGGGTGAGTGCGGCGCTCTTCCGCCGGCAGCCGTGCTGGCTGGCGGGGGAAATGGCCGAGCGGGGTGGGCCGGGGCCGCGCTGGCGGGCGGCGGGCGGGGAACAATGCCGGGGTGAGCCCGGCGCGGGGGCGGCCGCGGCGGCGGGGGCCGTTTCCGGTGACGGCGGCCCCTCCGGCACCCCCCCCCCCCCCGCGGTGGGAGCCGAAAGTTTGCCTGGCCAGGGTGGGTTTGGGCGAGCTGGAGGGCCGGAAAAGTTACTCGTCTTCACCCCCGAGACCCGCGAGCGTTTTCCCGAGCGCTGGCTGCAAGCCTCCCTCGGTCCCCGTTTCGGAGGGGCACCCCCCTCCTCCGCCTCCCGGTGTGCGCGTGAATTATTTAAAGAGCCGCAAGCTCGGTGCGCAGCGGCTGCGGCGGCCGCCCGGGGGTGCGGAGAGACCCGGCCCCGCCGGCCGCGGCCTCGCCCGCCGCCTCCCGCCGCCCGGCTGCTTTCACAGCAGCTGCGGGCGAGGCCACGCTTCCCTCTTCTGCCCCCCCCTCGGCTGTTTGTTACTGCCCGCTCCCCCGCTCCCTGCGAGCGGGCAGCCGGTGCCTTGGGTGCCTTTTCCACCGCCTCTCGTTGGTGGCACCCGCTCGGCTCCCTGCTTCCCCCAAAGATGCCTTCTCATCGCTTCGGGCTCCTGAGGGACGTCGCTGTTTCCTTTCTAGACTAAAGGTTACTTGTTACTTTTCCAGACGTGTTTTTGTGTCCCTGAAGCCCTTTAAAGGTGATTCCCCCCCCCTCCCCTTTTTCTCTATGGAACGTGTTGTTTGAGGCTGTTCTTTGTAAGTGTCGGTGATTAAGTTGGAAGGTGGTGAAACCTAAAGAAACGTAGTGTAGGCAAAATAAGGGACAGCTTTGTAACGTGCGAACAGCCTTGTGTCTGTGCTGTACCTCTCTTTTTCTTCTCCTGTATCGTGGATTCTGATGATTTATTAGGTTTTTAATTTAAAGAAGAATTCAGCTAAAATGCTTGACACGTGTTGAAAATGTTGAAAAAACGGTGGGGTTTCTGGCTTTGGGATTGCGGTGCTGATAGGAAAGCTGAAGTGGAAGTTGTCCCCTTCTGCCTTACCTCTCTGGAATCTGGAGACTATATTATTCTTTTTTTTTTTTTTTTTTTTTTTTTTTTTTTGAGGGGACCTGCCTGCCTGCAGGGTCTGACAGCTCACAGGCTGATTAGAATTTAACTGAGTCATGGCACTATAAATGTTCAGAGATACTATAAAGCTTTATTTAACAAAGAGTGCGAATCCAGTCTGTGAAGACCCACGGGGAGGAAGCAGTCACTTTTGGAAGGGGGGTGGTGTATCCCTGAGCGAGTGGTGGAAAACATTTATCTTTAATATTCAAATGCGATTTACTGTTTCTGGGGCTGACTGAGCACACTAGAAAGTGACACGTTAAGATGTCATGTGACAAAAGCTTTCTGAGCTGAGGATATCTTCTGGTTAAAGTCTGTTTTAATAGGATCTGAGTAATTGTTGCTATACGGGCAGCAAGAGTTGATATCGCAGAGAGCAAAAGTTCTCGTCCAGAATGATGTTCAGGCAGGTTTGGGGCTTCTGCTGCCTGGGGCAAGTGTCTTCTCAAACTTGTGGTCGAGAGGTCTGACTTGTTATTTTATCAGTGGTCTCTCGAGATAGAGTTGACGTTGACTCCAAAGCAAGACGGCAAGTTTGTCACGAGTGAAATGCATACGTAAGGGTGTACATTTTCTGTTGAGTGGGATGGAAGAGGTGACAAGTAGTGACTGCGTGTTTCAGGTAGGGGTGAAATCTGACCTCCTGTTAGAGTAGCCTACAGTTCCAAGTTATCTAATGAGTGAGAGCTGTCAGTGGTTTTCAGATTCTTGTAGACCCCATGTGCATAGACTACAAGATGCTGTCAAATGCCAAACCGTACTGAATAGATTTTTTTTTTTTTCATGAGTCTTGGGGTAGAAAATTACCAGATGAAAATGTGCTCTTCCTCTCTGCTCCCTGAACTTTTTTCTTTCTAAAGTGAAAGATGTGCTAATCAAAATTGGAGGAAAATAAAATAACTAAAATTTATTATAGTCATAAAAGCTATGTTGATAAAGAAGTAAAAGTGAAGTGATGTTTTTATATTGTAAACTTAAATAGGTGATTTAAATGCTGGCTGTATCACCTGTGGTGTTTGATAGCTGTGTTTAGGGTGAATCTGTTCTGTAAAAGGCACCAAGGAAATTTTTTTTTTTTCTTAAGTGATTCAGTAAAGGTTAGAACTCAAACA
This sequence comes from Aquila chrysaetos chrysaetos, assembly GCF_900496995.4. Classification (NCBI taxonomy): domain Eukaryota; kingdom Metazoa; phylum Chordata; class Aves; order Accipitriformes; family Accipitridae; genus Aquila; species Aquila chrysaetos. Next base: position 23,057,979 of record NC_044010.1, on the reverse strand, counting down.
TGAATTAACTTTATGGTGATCATATTTGCCTGTAAGTTTTGCTTAATGTGAGAGTGGTTTAAAAGAATTGACAAAGGCTTCTTCGCTTAAAGCTTATTTTGTCTTTTCAGAGCTAACTTTATTTTTCTGTCTTTGAACAGTGGCAAAAGGTTTCTGTAATACCAGCTGTATTATTGTTAGCAGTGAGAGCACTGTTAATTTTACCAGTGACAGTGCGGGACATTAGTATATTAAAAGATAAATGATGTTTTGCGTTGTGCCGAGCACATGTATAAACTTGCCCGAGGCAAAGCCAGGGAGTTGCGTTTCCCAGTCAGCTGCCTTGCTCAAGGGTTGTGCTTGACACCTCCTTGCAGGGCTGTCGGAGAAGACAGGAACACTGTAATATTTCTTTAATTTTAGAATAGCTCTTCAGAACTTGCCTGAACCTCAGAACCCAAATGGCTTGTGGCTTTTTTTCCTGTCTGAACGCGTAGGGAGTGGAGGGGGTCCAGAAGAGAGACTGGGCAGAGCACGGGGTTTCCAGCTGGGTGCCTGACGGGGGGCAGAAGCCCCTTTGCGAGTGGGGCTTTGGTGTCCGACCTGCCATGCATGGGGCCTGCGGGCAGGGGAGGCTGGGCTCAGCTGGGCTGATCCCCTGCTGCTGGGTGAGGAGCAGTAGCTGGGGTAAATAGGATAACTATCCTACGGATTAAAAAAGTTTTGTTTTTTTTTTTTTCACCTGTTTGGGACAAGAAGTGCAAATTTTGAAGTATAAATTATTACTGCTTAGCAGGTGTTTAATGGCAGGCAAGAGGAAAGATACTGTAGGTAGGGAATGAAGCCTGAACAGGAGGAAAAGGTATGAAAGAATATCCACAAATGTACAAAAAAGATAAAAACCATAAACTTGACAGTCTATCTGAACAGTCTTAAACTAGAGACAAAAAGGTTAATGGTAACAGCATTTGTGGTTTGCTTGCTCTTCCTGCCAGCAGGCCAAAACGGTAAGAGCAGTAGCTGTCTGAACTGCACTGGCCTGCCTATGGCAAATGTGAGGGAAGTTATGAGGAAAGCATTTAAAAGGCTTGTGGCATTGCTTTGTGATATTATGGTGTTAGGGTTTTGCTAGGTGCATTTGAAAATACTGAATTGGAAAACAACGTGCGATGGTTGGCAGGCGGTACTTTGGGTGGACATCTGTGATCACAAAAACTTTCTTGCGTTCTCACATGGGAAGATCTGCCTCAGGAAAAGCAGGTGGAGGGATTCTTTTGGTAAAGATGAATGCCTACACTTTAGTGTTTCTGGATTATTTATTTCAGATACTTGGAAATGTTAACGGACCTATTTAGCACTTGAAAGAATTAATTTGGTTATTTATTTGGCTGTCTGTTTCAGGTCACTTGGCTTGATGGTTGAAGAAGGAGAATAGGAACTAAGACTCAACGTAAATAAGTATTCATGTGTAGAAAGGGGAAGAAGCAGTTGCTAGCCATCCTAGTTTGGGTCAAACCCCTCCTGGCATAGTCTTCTCGTACTTAGGTTGTTACTGGAGCTTGTTGCTCTGGTTTAATTGCCTGTCTTGAGAGGAACTCTGTTTTCATACCACTTATTTCTAAATACCATTGTCTTTGGCAGAGGAAAACCAATTTTGCTCATAGAAAAAATCAGATTAAAAGCAGAAGCTACAGATCTTTTGTTAGTCACTGGTTTCTGAAGAGGTTGAGTTTAGTGTAGAAAAGCAGCTCAGTGTTGGGGAAGACTTCTGGTGGGCTGCTCTTCCTCCTCTCGAGAAAGAAAGTTGTGAGGGAGTCACCATGAGAGAGAGCGGGTGCTAGATGTAGAATGTGTTTCAGTCTTGCCCTGAACTATTATTTGAAAACAAATAAGAGAGGATTTAATTTGCCCCAGAAAGTGCTTAATGAATTTCTATGTTAAAATGTGTCGGAAGTAGTATGTCTTACACGCAGAAGAACAGTGGTTTTGTTCTCCTTGGTGCTAGGCTGGTACCGCTGCTCTGATGCTGATTTTTTTTCATAGCAAACATTTAAGATATTCAGCTACGGGCTTTCTAATTATTCTCTGTGCACCGCCCCACCATGAAAATGGAGTGGGAAGAGAAACTGAAAAGGCTTTTTCAGTGATACAGAAAGTAGAGGTAGAAAGAAATGATGATTCTTGCCCCAGGAGCTTGTCATGTTGGTGGTGTTCATGTCATCACCTATCCCACTTTCAGCAGTTTAGAATATGAAACAAATCAATGTTCAAAAAAACTATAAGGTGTGCAAAGCAAGTGATCCAGACGTGAAGTTTTGCGGAATAAAGTATTATTCTAGAAAAGCTTGCTTTTTTAAATTTGTTTTTAAAATGTTATTGAAGGAATATGGTATTTTCCCCAGAAATAACAAATTCTTTTGTTCTCTTTTCTATGAACTCTTATAAACCTTTTGCAGTCACTTGGAACAATGCAGAAAAGACTGTTCAATGCCAACCTGAAGGAAATCCTGTCTATACACTGAACCTTGATGGCAATGCAGTGTAGGGTGTTTGTTGTTTTGTTGTCCGTCCTCCCCCAAAAATCTGTCTTCTCTTGGATGTAGGAATACTTAAATAAAACCACTTGGCAGTGGTGGAAAACATTTTGTCTACATGTATAGTATGGAACAGAAGTACTGGAATTAACTACTTTTCTCAAATTAACTACTTTTCTCAAATTAAGGTGACTTGAAAAGGTGATGCTTCCTTCTGCTCTAACGGACCTCTCGTCCCATTTTTCCTTTGGTCACAAAAGATTCCACATCCAGCTTATTTGCCCTACCAGTGAAATGGAGTTGGGAAGGCTTTGCACTATGTTTATTACTACCTTTGTCACTGAACTTGTCATTTCTCTGTTTATTTTGACTGCAGTGGTAGCTTTATTTTTTTTTTCCCCTAATTGAATCCAAATGTTGAGGATTGCTACTGTTCTGTGGTGCAAATTGGTTTTTATTTTGTGATTTATATAGGGGAAGGATTTGAAATAATGTCTGCATGTAGTATTTCAGGGTATTTACTTATTTTTCGGCTTAATTGGATCTGTTGCTTTTGTTGTGTCTTGATACTGGCAGTAGTCCAGCATGCTTCTGTTATTTCATGTACCTGAAAGCTTTGAATAGGTCTTTTTTGGATGACGACCCATCTATCAACACCTGTATCTTTTTTTCTCAGGTAGCACACTGCAGTGGTCAGTTAGATGTTTTCTCTAAGCCCAAGCAGTTTTGCGGAAGGGGGAGATGCTGAGAGCTGCCCCCAATGTACACAGTTCCCCCTCTGCCCCTCTCCACCCTCCACGCCTGTAGCCACCTGTGGGGTCCTCTGTGCTAGAGAAATACTGTGTTTATAAAGCTTTTGTATGCAGTTTTTGTGAGAACAGAAGCTAAGGGTGTGGAAAAGAGGAGAGGAACTCTCCCTCTGCCCTTCAAGAGGAGGGGAAAGTTCATCCAAACAGGGGAGAAAGTGTTGTGTGGTGTGTGGTTGTTTTGGTATTTTTTCGTTGTTGTTTAATTTTATTGCAGTTAAATTTGACTCTTTATGCATAATAAACTTGCTGCTTGGGTAGTAACTTTGTGACAGAAGAATTAATATAACTTCTAATAATGAGGCTTGTCACAAGAACAAGGCTGAAATAGTACAAACAACAGTGATCTGGGCTAGCTGTAAATTTGCATCTTTGAGCAAAAGTTTACTTAGGAATAATAGAGAAGTGCCGAGAAGAATTGTTAAGGTGGTGCTTGTGATAGATAATGTCTGTCTATGTTATGTACTATTTAATTCCTAAATAGCTCAAAAGCAAGTATAATTTCTACTGCTTTAGTTTTTTCTAACTAATTTTGTGGCATTTAGCATTACATCACCAGTTATACTATTCTCTTGTCTTTTATTGGTGTGTATATATATATTTAAATTAATAGGGGCTCTTTAAAAAATATGATTTTGATGTTCATAGGTGCAAGTTTGAAGTGTTAAGCAGTAATAGCTACATAAGACGGAGGGCTTTCATGTCATAGGTGTTTTTTGAATGAAAGGACAAAAAAGAGGACCATGGCTTTGAATCAGAGTTGAACATGGAATTTGTTCTTGCAGAAATACTGTCCACTTGTCTAGACTTGTATTGGCTAACACAAGTTGTTTGTTTTACTGATGGCTCTGTTTGGAAGATTTTGATTTCTGAGGTTTGGAGCTACATTTTTATTCTGAAGTAAAAATGTTGTTCACAGTTTTTACCAGCCAAAATGAAGCATCACTTTCTCTTACACCATCAACAAGAAAGTAGACAGAGGTATATTGGATAGGAAAAATTAGTATGCGGACTTTCATAGCGTGATTTCTGGTATTCTTTTCAGATCAAGCATGGAATTGCTGAGGAAGAAAATTAATGCATCCTTGGGCTCCTGAAGGAAGAGCTTTCCTGATGGGACCATTTTCAAGGTAAATAATTTGTTTGGATTATTTACCTTGTCTCTTTGGTTTGGGGTTTCTTCTTTGTCTCACCAAATCTGTCAGACAACTGTCTGCCATGTGTAAGTCTTTTAGGATTATAATATATTTTAAAGTGATAAATTTTCCAGTTAATTGCTTTCTTTTACTGTAAGACTTTAATCAGCACACACTGAAAAAAAGAGAAGTAAGTATTTCAGTAGCATTTGAACTTTTTGTATGGAATTTGCTAGTAAGTCCTGAAGATTTAGCCTGCTTGTTTGGGAGGTAGCTGCTAAATAGAGAAGAACTTGATTTACATGTAATTTCGGAGTGAAAGAGAAGATTAAATAAAATTTACTGTGTTACAATCTCTCTTATTTCTTAAATAAAACGGATCCAAATTGAGCTTCTGTGGCAAGGGACCGCCGCAGTAAAATCATTATTAGATATTACATTATAATGGCTTGTAGACATTTAGCACCACTGTCATTTTGTTTGGATCTGCTCCCTTGGTTCCCATTTCCTAAATCCTATTTTTCTTTGATACCGGGGAATAATTCCCCGAGTGTTGTCCAGTGATTGCTTATGTATACGCACTTTGGTTTGTGAGTGATTTTATTCACTTGAGTAGCCCCACTGTACTCGGTGGGCCTACATGCATGCCTAAGAACTTGAGAATGCTGATGAGCATAAAGAATACAATTTGGGCATGTAATGGTTGACAAGCAGTTGTTGTTTTGTTTCTGGTCTCTCTTAGGACTCATTTGCATTGCCTCCAGTGGCAACTTTTGTGAGCATTAGTGGGGAAGGTCTAGAAGCTGGAGGCAGTCATACCAAATCCCAGCCTGCAAAACTTCTTGCATATCCGTTGTAATGACACAGTTTGCAGATGCAAGCGTGTATTTTTCTTTTTTTAATAAATCCATGTGTTGCTTGACTTTACTTGAATATAACATTGGTCTGTGTACAGCAGTTTGAGCATCTCAAACACAGTAGAATATAGCAAAGTGAAATCATTAGCAAATACCTGTGCTTTTTAAATTGAAGGGATGTGGATTTATCCAGAATGAGTGTTTTGGAAATAAAGGGAAATCAAGATGAGGGATCTGTTTTTTTTCCCCATAATGTTTCCTCTTTGACTCCTCAAAAAAAGGCAGCTAGCATTGCTGTAGTGCTTCTTAGTTGTCCGAGCAATTGTATTTACAGGAAAGTTAGTTGTGTTACTTACTGGTCTCAGAATCAGTACGATAGGCCCTTCGGAATTAAAACACAATTAATTAGCTATTCAAAACTTGAGAATTGTGATCAGCAGCAGATGGGCACTTATACAGCCTTAATGGAACTTAGTAGATGGTGGCTTTTGTGGCAACAAGCTTTTCAAAATGTTTCACATCTTCAAAAATAAAGTCATTCAAAGCTTAGTTTCAGGATTGTCACCTCTGTTTAAAAGCAATTCTAGTTAGTCAGTTGCAGAAGTGTAAGCTGTAAATAAGGGTCTTGCACCAAGTATTCAGCTTGTCAGTAAGTAGGTTAAGCTAAAGATTTGAGAAAACGTGTTTGTCAGTGTATACATGGCTGCTAATCCTCACACAGTTTGCATTCTTTTTTCCATTTCTAACCGACATTATGAGACAGTTGCATGCTATGTCTTTATTTTTTGGGGGGTGAGGAACAGGTTTGTTGTAAGCAGTAACTGTAGAATACCTGTGTTGTTATACAAGTTTGCATTGTATACCACTGTAAATAGCTTCAATGTGGAGTGCAGCAGAGTTGTGTCTTGATCAGAGGTTGTTTTTTGTCACTGGAATTAGATTTCTTGTTTTAAGTCAGAGTTCTGGACCATTAGGGTGGTCTTTCTCCAACAGTGTACTGCTTTGCAAACATAACTGTTGATCTTGTTGAAGCTGTGTATCCTTCATGAAGTAAGAGATACAAGAGGGGAAGGCAGTCATGCTAAAGTTGAGCTTACATTAAAAGAAAAGTCTGTAGCAGTGAGCTGAAATTTATGATTTATGTCCTTGTTTAAGTTTATGCAAGTCTGAGAAACTGCAAAAGATGCAACTCATGAGAAGATATGGATGAGAATTAAAAACCAATAATAAATGTAACTCGTCAAAAGAACAAGGTGGTGACTCAGCATGTGCAAGGTTGGCAGAGGCAGCCTTTAATTGAGGAGGAATTGGTCACTGTAAACCAATTACGTCTTATTTTTAATGATAGGTTTCAGAGAACAGCAAATGAGTGTAGTATGATCTTGGCTGATAGTATGTGATGTTCTTGTTGGATAAAAATGTGAAAGCCTGAGGGTATGAAGTTGCAAACAGAAGTTTCACTTTTTTTTTCTTTTTTTTTTTTTTTTCTCCTCCTTTCTCCTGTGAAGAGGAAAAAGTAGGCTATGCAAGTGGAAGAAACTCCACTTTTTTGCAGTGAAACCTTTGGATGTATTTTGTCTTTGGTGACTAACAGTGCTTCCACTTTGTCAGCCTAGGAAATTTGGTAAAGGGATTGGGAACTTGCAGGGTAGAGAAATGTCCCTCATTCTTTCTGTAGCTTGGCATTTAATATTTTACAGCAAACTTTTAAGTTTAACATATTTGAACTTGTACCAGATAGGGTTAATAGGCTAGAACAAAAGGTCAAAGCATAAGGCATTAGGCTTAATTAAGGGAGAGCAGGAGTGGCAGGAGTATGTGACAGTTAAATGGGTTTCCCACAGACTAATGTCTGGTACAGTGCAACCATGCCTCAACTTAAGTGGGTTATTTTGTGCAAAGGGCAGCCGTGATTAGCAGTTTGACATGCCAGACATTTCTGGCCAATCCCATCTGTTTTAGAGGTTAAAAAAGCACACCTTTATGAGCTGATAGATTGATTTGTGTGCCCGTCTGGTAAAGATTAGTAGTCCAAGGCCGATGCTGTAAATGCCAGTTATAGAATATTGTACTTTCTTAGTTGCTCTTTGTTTAAACTGTCAGCTGTGTTGTAATGGGGCTAACAGCTATAAAAGTGACTGTGCAACATGAAGAACACGGCAGGGCTGCTGCGGCAAGTGTTTTGAACCAGAAAGGTCTGGGAGGAACATTTCCTCCTTCGTCAGGTTTGTTTTGAATGCGAGCCTGTAGGCTTTGGTCATCTCGCAATGCTTTGCTTGGAAGGGAATCTAGCTTAATGTGCTCCTGTGTAAGGCTCACGCCTTTTCTTCATAGCAGTCGCCGTTAATGTGCTTGTCCAGAGGTTACCTGCCTCGGCACAAGCAGTTTTCCAGTTCTGAGCACAGTCAGCTAGAGGAGAATTTCAGTACTTAAAAGGTTTCAGTATTTATGTCAACTTCATTATGTTCTCTGTATCCTTCCCACTCCGTTGCTGAACTGGGATGATACATGCGTATTCTGTTGTTTTTTCCTCTGTAGCTGTTACTCTCTGGATAGTTTTTCCAATTATATCATGAACTTGCCTTACAAGCCTAAAATAAAATAGGTAGCACAATAAGTCTTGACTGTGTTTCTCGTCATCTTTCTGACTTTGTAAAGTCAAAGTTACATTACTATTAATATAAGACTATTAATAAATCGTTGATGCAATAAAACTGTTTTTGCTAATGTTCAAGGTTCATACGTAGTTGAAGGTGATTATCCTATTTTAAAATCAAGTAGAGGTCAGACTGTATTGTCAGATAACTGACTGTGGCCCAAATGATACGTGATAGCTTCAAGACCAATGACAGTCTTCCTCACTTTAAATAAATACATGATTTTGAATTAAATTGTTAACTGTAAATGTATTTTGTGGTAACATACTGATAACTTCCTTTGTATTTTGTGAAAAGCAGTGAGATACATGTGCTCACTTAAAAGTAGTGCTTAAAGCTCTCATTTTTAAAAGACATTGTTTAAGTTATCCCTATTCTGTCCCTCCTCCATTCAAGCAGTGACACCTGTAGCTAAATATAACAGAAATAAAACTGCATGAAATTAACATTTGACACCTTGCATTTAACATTCCTACATTAACTTTTAAAATTAGTCACCTGTCTAAAATTTCATGTTTTTCTCCTTGCAAATATGATTCTTTCCCTTGCTTCATTTAAAAGAAAATAAAAATTGGAAAATAGTAATGACTTGATGTTCATACTATAAAGGCTGCTCCACATACCTGAGCTATACTTTTGCTGTAACAGCTGTGGCCTGTTGCTGAAGAGATTGACTAATTTGTGATTTATGAGTTACTTGTCTTCACCTTATCTAGCTTTGTAAGAGCCACCTTAGTTTTTCTTTTGTTCTTGTGAAAGTCTCTTCCTTTTACTTCTGTTTGAAATGCCTAGAAATATTTTCAGTGTCCTTTAGGATGAGCAAGGCAACATCATTATCTTGCAGTTTATTTAGTAACATGGAGCTGAAATGGGCATATGCAGCATCATGTTCTCTGTGGAATAATATCTATTTAAATGATTTGGATCTAATACATATTTACATGAAAAAACATCTTGCCCTTCTCTGTGGGGAGAGAAGGTGAACTAGCATAAATTTTATAATACTCATTGCTTCTCTTGCACTAAATCATACTTAAATTGCAGAAGGTTGTTGGCTTGAGAGTTGTGTAAAAACTGCTTGGCTAGTAAAGTGAGGGTGCAGGGAGATTTATCTAATTTAATACTAAGAAAATGTTGTCAGCTGCAGTGCATTGATACAGGATTGCCTAAATCCAAAACACGTACTTTAGATTTTCGTGTATGCATGTTTGTAATATTTTCATGGTTATAATATACAAAATATAATCCTGAAACAATCCATTAGTGCAGTGTGTGTGTGTGCTATATTTTGGCTAATTTGATTGTTATTGATTATACCTGAGCCATTATCTAATGTCTTGGGAATGGGATGGACTCTTGTGACTGCTTTTCTGCTGTTTCAGGGCAGAACATACTTTATTAAGTTTCTTGCAACAGTCATTGTTAAAATCTTTATAATTACTGCTTGAGTGTAATTAGCATTTCCTGCTCTAAGTGTAGCACAGATTAAATAATGAAGGTGTTTGGGTGGCATGCTAAAGATTGTACTCAGGACTTAATGCAGGATATTTTCCTCCCCATATCTTGGGTATAGTCTAGTTCTGTTGATGAGAGTGGAAGTCTAGGCAGTGATTTTTATCGGGCTTGGGCCTCTCTCCAAGTCTGCGCAGTTCGTGAAGTACAGTGATGTGGAGTCAGTATGGTGGCTTCTCTTCTACCGTTCCATTTTCATCATTGGATAGAATTCAGTGGAACTATTCAGTTTAGCGTTACTGAGTGTAACGGCACTATACCAAATATTCTGTACTTGTCAGTGAATCCACTGCATTTTGTTGAAATATGTCTTCTTTTGTATTGTGCCTTTCAGTTAGGATATTATAAAATATTTGCATAAGATATTCATACAGCTTGATTGGCCATTAGGCATTAAAAACAATTCTAAAGTGTCCATTGTTTTCAACTTCAAGTAGTCTTCAACAAAAGAAAGGATGCACTCACTGTCTCTGATGTTTCAAAGGATTTGCTTTTTTCATGTAATTGATGAAAAAGCGAGCATTTGGTTGGTATCCCTGACCCTTTATGAACTGGGTAGAAAGGATGCTGCACCATGCTTGTGTGAACTGGCCGACTATGGATTTCTCCTTATTTTAGATTTCCATACTCTTTGACCTTGTAGTTGTTGACTTTGGTCTGGAACAATTTCAAAGTCATGTAAATGAATGTAATTAAGGTATTGCTTATCATCTTGGAGGGTTCACAGAGATGCTTATTGGCCAGAAAGGTTTGTTTACTTAATATGGAAGGTTAATATAAGGTTAAATTTTACTGTGTAAAATGGCTTCATAATGTTTTTATTTAGCAGCTGAAGAAAATAGTGTTTGAAAAGGCAAATAATAGTTTTATTTGACCTTCATGTGTTTCCTGTAGCTTGCATTATTGGGAAAATTTATCTTCATTGCATAGTCTTATTACAGTTTTCCTTTCTCCTTGTTCCACAAAGGGAACTCCTCAGAACTATTTGTAGGCCTTTATATAGGAAAGGAGCTACATTAAGGGAGGAAGTGCAAAAATATTTGACAATAATTGCTCTAAGTAGTCCATCCACTTCCACCTATGTCTTTTGTCCCCCCTGCCTCTTTTTGCCAGAATGGGATTCATGCTTTGTTCTTTGGTGCTTCTTTTGTCTTTATTGCCACTGCTACTGAAATAAGGTGAAAAAGCAGTATAAAACAGCAGGGAAGAACATCAAGCTACTGGTTTCTGCCTTCGTCTCTCAGGCAGTAGAAAGAACAGGGCCAAGGCCTCCATTTTCTTGTCTGTAGCCCTCAACTTTGTTTGGATATAGTTGTTTTGCTTACCATTTATGGAAAAAATTGCTTGCCTTAGTGTTGTATTTTCTCTACTCCAAGTTTTTGTAGTTACCAAAACAGTGGGTACATGAGAAGTGTCATGTTAAAAAAAAAAACAAAACTAAAGACCAAAACAAACCCCAAAAGAAAACCAAACCAAACCAAAAACTCAAACAAGAAAAAAAGCCAAAATTTCAGTAAGGCCAGAATTTCACCTGAATTCCAAGACCATATGTTAAAGTCCTGGAACTCCCTGAATAATGGAGAAGAGGTGTATGGTTACGGGGTGGAAAGGCAAAAACAGCTGAAAAATGTCCTTTATCTGTTACCTCAGGCCCTATGTATGGGAAATAAGGGAAGAATCTATGCACCTTTGCCATTCACTTTTGCTTAGTTAACATACTAAGAGCAAATCTGCTCAGAACTGCTCAACAGTGGCCATGTAAGAGTGCAAAATTTCTTGAAGAAAAATTTCCCCTTGTTGCTGGAGGTCCAGATGATTTCTCAAGAATCAGTCCTGGTCCTCTCAACTTATTGGTGTTTAGTTCTCTGCTACCTGAAGTTTTATCCTGGTACAAAATAAATGCAAAAGGAACATTTAATAAACTGTGCTGATAGCATTTTGTAACCTCTTTGCACTCCCTCACATAGGTCTAACTGTCGAGATGAAAAGATAACAAGGTTGTGCAGAATCACATTTACAGTTTACTGAACTCTGCTTTGGCTTTGGATTGCAATATCAAAGATGAAAGTTTGATCATGTCTTTTGGATATAGCTGTTCAACACAGCTGTCTTGAGTGCTTGCTCTCGAACTTTTTTTTTTTTTTTTAAAGCTAGCTTGTCACGTCTGAGGCTATCTCAGCATGCATATGACCGAACTGGTTTTTGATCTGAAATGCATAAAAGGTTACTTTCCCAAACTTTATCTTCTAGACCTCAAGTTTTATTGTTAGTAATTTTCTACTATGAGTTCCCTTAATGGAAAAAGGGTCTGTTCAGTGTGCCCTTCCAGCTTTCCAGGCAATATCACTTTTGCATTACCCTGCCCTGATTTTTTTTCAAAATATTCTAATGTGCAATATGGGAGACAAACAGTACTTAGACACTGCTTTTGGGGTAATACTGGGTATTTTGGGTTACAATGCTGTATAGTTTCTCTAGCTCTGATGTCTTCAGAGCCTTGTCTAGACAAATACCAGCTGTTTTTTGTCTCTGCAAAACTGAACTTAAGCATTAAAGCGGGTCTTAAAATAACCTCTTTGTGCTGATGATCACGCTATTTCTGTGTCTCCTACCTTATGACTTCGTTGGGTTTTTTTGAGGAAAATTGCACATGCCTCACAAGATACCAGGAGCACCGGAACAATCAAATTTCCTCTGTTGCAGCCTTTTGGGGGTATTGTAGGCCATTGCTGTTTTGCTACTTAAGTAGATTTAGAGCCTCAGATATCAGTTACTCTTTTGGATAATGGATTGTATGAATTTAACATACAAGCATGCTCGTCTCCTTTTCTTGTCCTCCTTAAAGGTCACTGTACAGGAGGGAAAGTTGAGTCATGGGCTATAAACACTTGTAGATCTGCTATCTGATCTAATTCTTGTTCACTTATTGCTTGGTGCTGTGGCAGGTGGACTTTGTCAGGTTTATCCGTGGTGGTGCTACTGACCCTAGTGACCTGCTCCACTCCTCTGCCGAAGGTCCCTTCCCTGTAGTGGGATGGCATAAGTCAGGGTGTGTTGTCTCCTCACCTGCTGCCCTTCCTCACTGAGCAGAGAGTTGCTCGGAAATGCAACTGTTCCATGTGTATCATACAGCTTATTGCTGTGGAAAACTTAATTTCTTTTTTTTTTTTTTTTTTTTTTTAAAACTTGCCCACGTCACGTGGAGATCATCTGCAGGATTTGGAGAACTCTGACAAGATGCCCTGGATTGTAGAAATAGCAGTGGTTGTTTAAATAATTCAGAAAAGTAATACAAAATACTACAATATTCCTGAATATTGCAGTTACTGTGCTTCAGTATCAAAACTGTAGATAGGAGAAAGACTATTGGAAGGGCATGTGGCAACAGGTGTGTTGGAGCTGGTGGTACTAGGAACATCAAATACCTTGAAGACCAGCAGAGAAGTAATGGATGGTTGTTCAGGAACTAAAAAATGGACATCTCTCATGCTGTCCTGGGGATGAAGCACATAGTGTGGGGGTGGGTTTTGGGCTTGTGTTTTTATGGTTGGTTGTTTTTTAATCCTAATCTAGATTCTGTATTTAAGATGTCTATCAAATGACCTCATATGTTTTTATTTGGAAGAATTAAGGCAGAAGGCCACCTTATGACATAATTCAAGTTGTAGTGATGAAATTTACTTGTAGAAGGTTTTTTTTGGAGGGGGGGGGGGGGGGGGGGGAGGAGTAGTGATAGAAATCCTGGGCAGGTAAGTTGTGATTTATTTTGTATGCTTTCATATCTTTCTAATGAGTGAGAGCCTTACTCTTTCTGGGTAAAACAGGTCTCACTTGGATGGATCAAATGTGAAATTTCTAAATGTGTCATTTCTAAAAACCATTTCTGCAAAAAATGTTTGGAGGTTTCTCATGATTTGAAGAGTACAAATAATGCAATGCTCTTCAGCTGTAATAAATAAAAATGAGATGGAAAAACAAACACATGCTTACCTTTCAGCCTGCATAAACAGCCTTACTAATTAAGATAAGGGCAAATATCCCTATGATTTCTCTTTTGATTTAATCACTAGACTATATAAAAAATGTATACATATAAACATAATTCATAAACTCACTTTTCTGAATTCTGACTCCCCATACATGCACTGATGATGTTCCAGCACTCGATTCCTGTATTTGTTATTTACAAGTGAGTTGCTTAAGATATGTAGAAATAACTGGTAATTACTAAAATGAGATCAGGGAAGAAAAAGGTATAATACCTTCTGCATGCTTTTATTAGCTCTCTTTGGTTACCTCGTGTGTGCTATTTAGTCTTTGCGGATTGCTCATGTGCAATGTGTGCATAAAACATTTTCTTCTGGAAATGCATAAATGGTTTATGTTTGAGTTGTTCAGTGACCATGGTACAACCAGGAGGCTTGTCTCCCATTGGATTTGACCAGCACTGAATATTTTGATACTCTGTGGTCTGTGGGCATAGCTTCCTCTCGGTTTACAAGTGCTGTTTGCCACTCCTTGGGACTACATGTGTAAGTAATAGAAATCTGAACTAATGTCAGCTATGTTTTTGGAGTGACTTGAGGACCTCAGTTTAAGGTGGACATCTTTCATTAAATATTTTTGTCTTAGAGGCTCTAAATATACTGGAAAGCATTTTTTATTAAAAAAAAATAAAAATTGGTCTTTCTGTGCCTGAGTGATTAATACCCATGCCCCCTCCCCACAATGTGTGAGATAAATTTAGTAATTTGTTTTAATATATTCTATGGCAATCATTTGCAGGCAGTGTTTGTTGGCATACTGGTGGAGCAAACTGATTAGTAGCAAAGCTCTGAAGAGGAGTTTGGCCTGCCTTAAGAGTATATAGAGAAGGAGAAGATACCTGAGCTGTCCTAGTCTGAAGGCAGAACCCAGTATTTCTTTCTGAAAGTAAAGGAGAGAGTGAATGGATAAGCTGGAGAATGAATGAGTTGGGTCTAGCAGTGGGCATTCTTTAGAGATTTTTTTAAAAAAAAGATAGCATCCTTAGTTTCTGGGAAAGCCTCCTAATGTGATACACATAGGAATGTGATAGAGATATTAAGACTTACATGTCCTAAATACTTGGAACTTGGAGGACATTGTTACTTGTGTCACTGGAAATACCACTTCTTGGAGAGTTAAGGATATCGCCAATTTGGCACCTTGACTTCTATGTGACGTGTTTGATTCTCCATCTCTGTGGGCGAGAGGGGAAAGTCTTCATGAAATAAGTGTGTTAGTCAACAGTGTGTGGATGACAGGAATTTTGAATAATCCCTTTGGGCTAGGTTGAGTATCCTTCAATTTTACAACTTGATTAACAATTTAGAGGGAAGAGCAACCATGTGGAGAGGAAGAGCAATAGCGGAGGGGAAGGTGCTGTGTGAAGCACGCTTTAGCAACATGACTGTATGCAAGGCTTCTGGAGCACCCGGAGACTGTATCAAGAGGAAGAAGAGGACCTGACAGGAGCACCATGTGGCTAATGAACCCTGTCAGTGCCCTTCTGAAGGTGGGGTTTGTTCTGATTCCTGAGACTACAGGCTGCTGGAGACCAGTGGGAAAACGTGCTGCTCTGTGGACCTGAGAGTACCACTGGGACAAAGTTGTTTAACTTTGGTGTAGTATAAAAGGTAAACAATTGGATGTTCTAGCTTGTTGTACGTGCTGTCATCATCACATAGGACTTGCAGAGTCTGTTCTGCACCCCCCCCGCCCTTTTTTTTGTACTTTGTTGATACAATCATTGCATTCATAGCTTTAAAGTGTGTTTTTATATGTTATACGTACATATTGTGCTGGAACTGCTCTTAGCCTGGTAGCCAGTCTAGGGCATGAACTGTCACAAGTGGAAAACTGGCAAAATGTGATGTGTAACCAAAAATATGTAGTAGTTCTAGGCAGCGAAGTGAGGGAACAGATCCATGCTGTACTTCCCACCTCTGGGGAGGGGCTTTAACATCCATCAGTGGCTGCTTGAGTTTTGGTCTGCAGGTACTGCTCATTGGTTAGCTGATGTAAACTAAAATAGCTGGTTAAACCCCCCCCCGCCTTTAATCACCGTTACAGTTGTTTTTTTTCCAGCTGTTTGCAAGTGGAATGGGAAGAGCTAGCTTAGTCTAAAGCAACTTACTTCTTCCTTAAATATTTCACACTGTCACCGCTGGTTGTCTGAAGTCTTTCTTTCCTTTCAAAAGATGTGTGTTGTATACAGGCTTTCAGGTACAAGATCCTTCTAAATAAAAGTATATAAACAGACTTTGGTTAAAATTGTTGCGTTTGAGCTGTATCAAGCATAGCTAAAGCTATAGAAATTGAATTATATCTAGTAAAGAGAAAGCTGCCAGAAGGTTTAGTTAAGTATTTATACTAGAAAGTCTGTGGTGGGTTTATTCTGTTACAGAGATGCTGTCAAGCCTAAGCCTGGGCTGGCTACTTTATGAATGAAGGCAGATATGCTTATTTATACTCTCTTCTGTAAAAGATTGGAAACAGTGCTGGTTTGTGGTTTTTTTTCTTCTTTTAAGCCTTGCAGTATTTAATTAGATGGCTTTGTCACCTACTGTGACAGAAAGTACATATAATAGCATGCATGCGTGCTGTAGGAAGTTATAGGCCTTGGCCTGTAAGTGCTGTGCCCTGTTGCGTACAAGGGTGACTCTTTCCCTGTTTTGGTTTTTCTGCTCATAGTAGGAAAGGGTGGGATGCAAACCTCTGGCAGGATCACTTCCATGTCCTTGCTGCCTCCAGTAGTGGAATGGACAGGCTCAGCAGGGATATCTGGGCAGAAGGAGGGTAAAAAGTATCCAGACTCAAGTTTAAAAATTAATCTAGGAAGGACATTCTAAAAATAGATGAGAGCATGTGAACATATATCTATAAGAAAGAGAATGTAAAAGATTTTGGTCCTGAAAGAGGCTCTTTAAAGGGATAGCTGTACGTGTCTCTTTCAACATGCCAAAATGCACATTTGTGTTGCTTAAAAATATTTATTCTTCTTATGAGGGAAACCTGTCTTTGTTTGCTTTCACTGCTTCCTTCTCTTCTTGTAAACTTCAATACTGAGTGTGAGAGAACATCAGACTGAAGTGGAACACACCCAAATTTAGGGGAAATAGTCCTACTGTGCCTGCAGAAAGCGAGCTCTTTTGTTGAGTTAAAGGCTGAGTTTGTGACCAAACAGCTAACAATTTTAATATGCTAATTATAATTTATTTCAGTTGTTCCTTTTAGTAGCTATATTGCAGTAAATGTGCCTTTTCCAAGGAGGATAGTCAGTCCCTTAACCATACTGTGCACTGATTCCAGGGGGGAGCTCAACATGAAAATTGGTGAAACTCTAGGGTCTCCTGTGGGTTGGTGGCTTGGTTACTGTAGTTTCCTTTTGCTGGAAGTAGTAGATTGTATCCAAGGAAATATGCTAATGATTGTGTTGTAATACAGGAGCACAGAAATTGTAGCTGGAAGTAGTACTCCACTGTGTTTGGAGCATAAAACCCATGCACACACTAAAACAGAGTAAGAATGGGACTGTTAAAATTTTACAGGTGTGGGACTAAAATGTGGGGACTTAAGTTGGAGTGAGCATCCAGAAGGGAGGCCTGTGGCAAGAGTATATCCCATCCCATAGGCCCGCAGGATTATGCCAGCGTTCCTGGGAGGTTGTTCAGTCTAGCACTGACAAACACCTGGTTGTAGTTGCATGGAGGCATTACTTAACAATAGAATTACGATAGAATATAGGAAAAGATGCTTGCATAAAACTGGCAAGAATGGCAACATCTTCCTAGCAGTGCAGTGCATTAGGCTAGCCTGTGTATTAGTCAGGGACAAAACTAAGACCAGATAAGACAACGAGTAACCCCCTCACAAGACATAGTCTTCATTCAGAAACAAAAAAAACCAAAATAAGGATATTTATCTCTTTCTCTTTTCTTGCTAGACGTGGAGATTAGAAGACAACAAGAACCTGACCTGTGCTTTAGTCTGAAGAATTGAAGTACTTCTCTTACTTGACCTCATAATATAGAGGCAAATGCTCTGTTTCCTGTGTATGTGGCCAATGCAGTTGGGATTCAACATTGTTACCAGTGAGGGTTGTCTAACCTCTGCTAATCAGTTTTCATTTTAAACTAGTGTAAAATAATGTGAGATTTTGCTTGCACGGAAGGGTGATGTTGCGTATGTGAGGGAAAGCTTGGGCATAGTCACTTAATTAGATATGGAAGTGAAAGAGAATAGCAAGAGTGAATCCTTATCTATAAAGACCAAGTACACAGATTGATACTACAGCTCAGTTTCACTGAGCAAGGAAGTCCTATGCCTGGTCCATCACCCCTGCTACTTCACTGGTGCAGGCATAGACAGTGGTATTACCTTGTTGGGAGCAGTTTAAGGAGGTGCAATTATGTCCTATTAAAAATAGAAATGTCTGTGCTGTCTTCATTACTTGAGCCAGCTTACTGCAGAATCAGGGAAGAGAGTGCTGTCAGTGATCAGGGTTGGGGGAAGGTAGAGGATATTTAGGGAAATGTTTGCCCGAGGGCACAAGTGGAAGTAAAGGGAAGTGGGGGACTGGAAGTGATGGGGGTTTTTTGTTTGTTTGTTTTTTTAATTTTTATTTTATGTTATCACTACCCCCACCCCCTTGGCTCACCTGAGCCTAGGCTAGATGATCAAGAACAGGAGCAAGAGATAGATAAACAAAACACAAGTTAAGTATGTTAGGTGATTCTCTGAACAAGAACATTTCCTTTCAAGAGACTGTATCAGTGTTGGAAGCTTTCTGGGTTTTTTCCTCCACTTTCTTTGCTCCTTTTCCAATTTTATTTATTCTTAGCACTTTTCCAAAGTAAAGAAAAAACATAATCAGGTATTTAAGTAGAGGATATTTTTGAGTGAGGCTTATGACATATTCTACTCTAGTTTTGCTAAAGGAAATTTTATTAAATCAGAAGTCTGACTCATACGTGTTACATTCTTTCATTGTAAAATGCAACTCTCTACTATGGTTAATAAGGGACTATTCTAGCCTAGTATTGTATGAAAAGGCACATATTACCACAATAACTTCTCATTGGATAGTCTAAACTAATTTAAATAAAAAAACCCAAACACACAAAAAACCCGGACAGAAAACCTAAATTTATGAAGACCACTCATTTCCTGTAGGTTTTGTAATAACAGGTGATGAAGAGGACAGGCCTTAAATTATTTACAGGTTTGCCTATAGGATAAAAAAGTGGAACAAACTGATGAAATTCATATTCCAACTAACAAGCCATTCTGTCATCCAAAAGTACGCTGTAGGCAGAAATAGTAGTATACATGAAAACATTAGTATAACTTGGATAAGAAGGCATCAATCACAAGAAGCGGATCCAATTTCGTAAGTTTAGGTTCATGAGACTTTTCTGACTCAGAAACAGGAAAACATTCTTAGCTAATAGCCAAACTGAATTAACAGTAAGTAGACAAATTGGAAATATGCTTTTTAGTTTACTACTTTATAGGTTTTGTGTTTAAAAAAAAAAAAAGTAACCTTTTTCCTAATACTGAAATGTATCAATTTATTTAATAGCTTAGAGAACATACACTGTTTAACTAAAGTGATATTCTTAGGGAGGTATGGCAAAAGCAAGCAGTGTCTGTTTTTCAAGTAATGAAGTGTTCTGTATAGGAGTTAATTCCATACTTGTTAGATTTGTGTAGAAATGCTGATAGCCCATTTGTAGAAAAGTGGCTTGAAAGACTATAGCTTCTCTGCTGCTGAAAAAACAAGCATTTTGTTTTTTAACTCCCTAACATATTATTAACAACTCACTGTAATGCTTCTCCTGAATCAAAATGAGATAAATATTCCTTCAGTGCTCTCCTCCTGTTTTTTTGTGTGCGTATGGTGTAGAAGCATCACTTACAGCAGTAGGAGAGAGATGAGGGTAGGGGGCTTTAGGATTAGATTGCACTAAACTAATAAATCTGTGAGCAGAAATGGGCACTTCCGAAGAGGTGTATCATGAAGGGAGATGTGATGTTGTGGTTTCAGTATTGCATTGTGTGTTCAGCACAAATGCACTGAATTGAAGAAGCCCTTTCCACCTTTCTCCTTTTTAGCCATCTTAAGGGGTCCTGGATAGTCCTAGTGTTTGGGTTCTCTCCTTGATGCAGAAAGGCAACTCCAGGCTGTGCAAAAGCAGAGTGAAACCTTGGCCTGTCCCTTTATAGATGGCTGGGATGTAGCTGGCTGCCACACATAACGGGACTGAGCAAAGGATGCCGAGATCTGCAGTTCTGGGGGCATTTTTCCTTTAACACAGAAGTTGGATTTGCTGGTTGGTATTCTTGGTTCCTGCCATCAATCTTTAATCTGTGCAGCTGTTGTCTGCACTGGGAATTTGTGTACATAATACCTGTTCAATATGCAGTGTTCCAGAGCTTTGCTCTGAAGACTGGAGGAGACCTATCACAAAGTATTGATGTCCTTGTATGAATGAAAGAGCAGAAAAGGCATGATTGGGTATTTCCAAACTAAAAAAGCCCCTTGAAAAGTACTAACAGGTTATCAATGTTTTGTTGACTGCAAATATGGGTACAGAATCATAGAATATCTCGAGCTGGAAGGGACCTGTAAGCCTTATCAAGTCACTGCTTCTCGCAGGACTACCTAACACTAAACCGTATGACTAAGAGCATTGTCCAGATGCTCCTTGAACTCTGACAGGCTTGGTGGCGTGGTCACTTCCCTGGGAAGCCTGTTCCAGTGACCGACCACCCTCTCAGTGAAGAACCTTTTCCTAGTGCCCAAATGGGTAAGGGAAAGATCTGCTCAAGTTTCTAAAATGTGATCAGTGGGGGATTCACCAGGCTTTCTCCCTTTCATACGGGCAGACTGTGGTGATTCCTGTTGGCTTACATTGAAAAATGTTTTGTACTTCTTATTACAAGTACTTTTAGGGTTAATTTTGACTGTTGCCATATTTGAACATTTTATTCCTTACCTGGGTCTGAAACAGTATGCACTGTATAGGAGAGAAAAAAAAAAATATTTTAAGGCATTGTTTTAGGGTTTGGTTTTGTTTTTTAAATGGCACTGGCTGGATTTTTAGAAAATTATCCTTGATGCAAACAATTTTGGACCAAATGTGAAATTGTAAGTTATTCAGAAAATTTATTCAGTGTTAGGTATCTTTACTAGCTAAAGAGCTTGTACTTTGGGGGCTGGGGAGGGAAGTCTTTTTGTGTTGTCATTGGACTAACTGAGCTGTCAATGGTCCATAGTGCTGCACGTGCTGTAATTGCCAAATAGTTGGCTTGACTGATACATTACTTCTTTCAAATGTTCCTGCTTTGAAAAGTATATTTCAACACCTGTATTCTTAATCTTTTGAATAAAATAATACAAATATGGTTGGACTTGCTGCAGACTTTTGGTTTTCCAGCTGTGTTTGGGTCTACATGTAGCTATCCAGTTGTAAGCTAAATATTAGCTCAGGGTCTGTCGCTTGAGCTATTGTGTTACAGCAATGTAAAGAAGTTTTATAACAGTACAAATGGGCACTTAACCCATATTGGGTTGGCAAGGAACATCAAAACTACAGTCAGACTCTAATACAGTTATCTATAATAAAATTATTTTTTCTGGCACTTAAAAAGCATTAAGATTCAGCAGTGCTTAAATGCAAAGGAAAATATTGATTACAATTTGGAAACCTGCTATGAGTTCTGGAGTAAAACTATGTATTTTGATCTTTTACTCTTTAAAAATTAATCTGTTCCTTTTACCTCTATTGTGTAAAAGGCCGTGTTGTTCAAGCTGTGTGCGTAAGTAAGATGAGCCCCTGGCTGTTTTCTGTTCCAGCTGTAGCTTTGGAAAATATATTAAAGGCAAGAGCTCATGGAGTTGCCTCTTTTCTTTACGTGAACTCATTATATACATTGAAATGTTATTCATCTACTGTAAGTAATGTTTTGGAAATAATTGGAAGAATATGTGGAAGGAGATACTCCTCAGCATGAACAGTGGTTCTAGAATCTGACCTTCTTGGCATTGGCCACGATGATAACTCTGGGATTGAAAATGTGAATTTGAATTCTCTCTTCCTTGTTTGCATTAGTAAGGTGCATTCTCAAAATTACTACTGTTCCTAATTAACCATATTCCCTTAAAAAAAAAATCATCTGAGATCTTTGATATCAGATGAATGTTTCACTTTTTTTAAATCCTTTATTCTGGCCGTTGCCTCATCAACAGTGATAACTTTGACTACTTGGTTACTGTGGGGTGTCTGTCTGTCCGTCCCCTTACAAAAACTCATGTATGTATGTTTGTGACTCTCCTTGGAGTGCTGATCCGTTTTGATACTGCTTTCTCTTTCTCCAGATTCTTCCTCAGCACTGTTACATACTTTGCCTTCAAAAAAGTCACCTTCCAGTCATTTTTATTTCGTATACTAGTCCAACAGAATTGCATTTTCTGTTTAAAAAACAGAAAAGCAAAAAAAAAAAAAAGCAATCCTTCTCTGTCTTTGGGAGTGGTGGTGGTGGTGGGGTGTGTGTTTTGGGGGTTTGTTTGTTTTTTTTATTTTTCTTTTCAGCCAACACTCTTGCACATGGTGTTCTGAAGCATTTGTTGACTTCTCTGGATAATTCAGAGTCATCCAGAGTCATCCAGTCTGGTGCTCTTGTCAATAAAAAGATGACTTGCTTTTCCAGGTCATCTTTCCTTTCCAGTTGGACATTGCACATGCTTTGCCTTCAGAGTACGTGGAGATAAAAGTAGTAGCCAATAGAGGTTAAAGCACTAAAGGCAGGTAGTACTAGTTTACTAGAAACTAGACTGTTTCATCTGTCCTTTTACATAAGCATTTTGTGATTTGCTGTTGTTCTGAGGTATGTGCAGCCAGCAGCCTCCTAGCCTTCTGCATCAGGACATAGAAAAGCGTACTTACGGGGGCTCCATGTCATGGTGGCAATCTCCGCCACTGTGACCTCCGTGTGAGGCTACAGGCTAGCCTGTTCTTGAGGCTGCACTTGACCAGTGCTACAAAGCTTCAGTTTGAGAAGTAGGCAGCTGCCTGTCTGCGGAGAGGGCATGGGTGGCGAGAACATGCTCGGGCAGTTCTACAACAGCTGCGTTGGCTTCCGTTTGGCTTCTGGGTGCAATTCAAGGTTTTGGCCTTGATTGCTTTTAAGCATAATGTGACTTGAACTCCAGCTGAGAGGCTGCCTGCTTTTTTTGATCCAACATGGCAATTAATGTCAACCGGGATACTTGACCTAGATCATCCTAGTTTTTAATGTCAAGTAGCCATTGGCAGGAAGTTCTTCGAGAAGGACTTTTGACTGTGGAATGTGCTCCCAACCTGGTCTGGTGGAGTCAGCTTGCTGAGCGGGCTCAGCGCCAGGCCTATCTTATTTCTTTGCCTACGGAGATGACAATTGTTCAGTGCTTCTCCTGTTCTCCTTTGCCCCTGAAGAAAGGCAGGTTAATGTGGGTTTATAATCACTACACTAAGATTTTCCATTTCAGCCATGTGAGAAGACAAGTGAAATATACTTTACAGAAAAAGTAGCATACATGCCTTTGTACATAAAAGGGCCTTTTTCCTGAGAGAATATAATTGAACGTTTTGCATGAAATGAAGGCAAAAGACGTTTCCTCACACAGACCAGTTTGAAAGTATGGTAAGTTAAATTTAGGTAAGTGCTGTTTTCTTTCAGCTTTGTGGAAGACTGTAGTTCACTGCCAGGCACAGAAAGCTTCCTTCCTGCTGGGAAAGGAGATTTGTCAAACCATTAAAAGCCATCACCAAGTTCTTTAAGCTTAAAGTACCATTCCCAAGCCTCACAGCAGAATAGACTGTAATAGGGCCTGATTTACCCCACAAGAAGGTGTTTGATGCTTTTTTCCTAGCCATGCCATTTCTGATGAGATTGGTCAGTGAAGAAAAATGTTTGGAAGCAAAAGTGATTTTTGAGAAGGAAGGGTTTTGTCTGGAGTGCTGCATGACAACTGCATACTAAAGCTGGAGTGAACTGTTGGAATATAAACACAGTCATAACTTTGGCCTGGAAAAACTCTGTTCTCTTACAACTTCTGCAAGATGTCTGAACGTTTATTGGCAAATGCCCAACAGCCAGCCAAGATGACTATGGTTATAGAAGGGTATGAGGGAGGAGGAGGGGAGATAAATTTGATCTAAAGCCCTAAACTTCAGTTCAGGGAGCTGGGACCAGTTTCTAACAGTACAGCTACATCGTGCCTCTTTTTGCTCAGGTGAGAGACTGCCTGGTCCTACAGGCTGAGAGAGTTCAGCTTGCATGTCTGCTTTGGACAGGGTAGAAAAAGTCTAGCCACCTCCCTTTCCTGAACACGTTTTAACGCTTTTCCTGTCGGTCTGGCTTCTAGAGAGCCTCAGGAACATGGTTTAAGAGAAGTAAGGGGAGGAATTAAAGAGATTAGAAATAAGGAAAAAAGTTACTTGTTTCTGGAAAAGGTTAGGAAATAAAACAGAAGTAGAATTAGAGAACTTGAGAATACCCATAATTTTGGTTCTTGACTATGCAATAAAAAAAGATGACTCTGTAAGGAAAAATAAGAGGTAACAGAGATGATAAACCTGATCAGGTGGCTTGATTCAAAGTCAACTGAGGATTCAATGGTTTCAGTGGATTTTGGGTAATACTTTTTTTTTTTTTTTTTAATGTAGAACAAAAAAAAAAAGGCTTAAGAAATGGAAAACTTAAAGGAAATAAACTAGAAGAAAATACATAGGTCACACCTAAAGGGAAAGATCTTTTTGTAAGTCTTTTTCAAAGACTAGTAATGAAGAGAGGAAGTTTCTATGCTAATGAGAAGAGTTACTACCTGGAGTGAGGCAATTCTTGCGACATCTGAGGGGAAAAGTACTGAAGGAATAGGTGCAAGCCGCCAAATATGTTGAAATAAACATGCTAATTACTGTCATGTAACTAAAAGCAGTTATGTGAAGGACTGGTGTTTCCCACTAGCAGGCATCCACTGTATTGAGTGGGAAACTCAAAACTTACACAATCAGTGTTTTGTTACTGATTCTTAAATGAAGAGGATTGAGATGGTGCTAGGACATAGTGTGGAATTTCTCTCACCTGTGTTATAGATGTCTACCTCTTGAGTAGAAGGTGGGGGGAAGACCCTATGTATACTCAGCACAGAGATACAGGAACCCTGTAGAACTCTTACCAGGCAGGGTACAGAAACAGGCACTTTTAGGGTGTGATTCATTTGACCTCCTTTAGACATGTGCTATAGGATGAGTTCAGTAGAAGAGCCTAGTTCTTCCCATGGGCTGTACAGGGAGACTAACATGACCTGTTCAGATACAGACACCTACACTGTAAACATCTTTATTTGGTCAAGTGAATTCTGGCTTGGTGTCCACATCTAAGAATGGAAAGGCAAGGGTGCTCTGTTATTATGGCTTGTGGTTAAGTGTCAGATGCCCTCCATCCTAGTTGAGTAAAGACTCACCACCTTTTCAAAATGGAAGTTGGCATTCCAGGGCCTCCAGAGATCTGCCCAGGTAGGGCTAACGATTCATGCTGAAGCATTGCAGGGCATCACCCCTGTGCCATCTCTTCATGGGCAGCAGAAGCAAACCGGTTGTGACTCGTTGCTTCTCTTGTGTCAGTGTACATGGACACCAGTGGTGGATTGAGCTACGAGGCTGGGTCCTGCAGCATCACTGGCAAGATGTGAGCACGTGTATGGTTCACGTAGCTCTTGAGCAGGAAGCACCTTCAAAGAGCTGGAAGTAGTATCCCATTGAATTGCCCTCATCTAGCAGTGATTGATTTACAGGTGAGCATGTGTAGATGTGACAAGTGGTCAGACGGTGAGCTCCACAGGGATGCTGTTACTGGAGAGCAGAGCGTACGTTCTGGTGACAGGCTTGGTGCTTACCTGTAAATCAACTAGCACACATTTGGTGGGCTGTGAAAAGTAAATGATCTATTGAAGCTGGTTCCTGGGTGAAATTGGAGTGTTGTGCTGTATCGTTAAATAGGGCCACATAAAATACAAGAACTCTTGTTATTACTAAAAGTAAGTAATTTTAATCTTTTGTTTGGACTATAAGTAATATGCAGATGTTACCATTCTCTCACTTGTTTCTATCATATCCATACAAATCTGCTTTTATTACTTTAGGGCTTTGAGATTTTTGTTTATGCTGCAGAACTCCTAAATAAATCATGTAACTTTATTTTACTTGCAAACTCAATGTAATTTTTTTCCTCTCAATTTTTCCCGCGGTTTATTTGAAATACCAGCATATTATATGGTGGCTGCAGTATTATTTCTCTGGGTACACAGTATAATGGATGTCTCTGGAACTGATTTTTTTTTTTTTTTTTTAAAACAGAACAGTTTTAATATTCTGTTACTGTGAAATGTGCTCAAGTTAAATTTTTCAGGAAATTTTTGATAGGGAAGCTAATAAAAAAACTTGTTTTGATTTGAAGTTTTATTAAAATTCAAGGCACTGGACTAATCCTTTTTTAAGAAAAGGAGGGGTGTCAAATTTAGTGTTATGACTTATGAAATTATTTTATTAAAGTACATTTTAAAAGGCAGCCTTCTTGAGAGTGACTTCATTTTTATTGCAAAAAAACATAAACAGATCATTCTCATTATTACACCTATTTTCTTAAAGTGCTCATTGTCTCTGTGCAGGCTCATTTTATAATGTGTGCATCTGGTAATGAAAATAATAATTAAATTCTTTCACAATGAAACTGTGATAGGGGGGAGGGCAGGGGTGGAGAAAGCTCAAGTAATAATAGCAGCCAGACTCATACCTAGTAAAGCTGGCTAATTGACTACTAAGGCTGATTCTTCACCTAATGCATTTTAAAGCCTAAAGTTTTATATTTTAAAGCAGTGGTTCTCCTTTTCCAATAGGCACTCCCTATTTGGAAACACCACTTTTTTTTTTTCTCTTATTCTTCCCTTATTTTTTTCGCCCTTTTCTGCCACCCTCCCGCCATGTCTTCTCGCCATCCTCATGTATGTGTTCGGACCTTCAGCCATTGAGGAATTGCTCTTGTACTGAGGCTGTGAGTGACTCAGGCACTGACTTGGAAAAGTTTGAAGAAGGTGCTGCTGAGAAGGTTGGAGAGGTCTGAGAGAAAGCGGCTCTGTTGGTCCAAAAAGTGCACAAGGTGATGAGCCACGTTATATGACCAAACCCTAGTAAGTCTCTCATTCCTGGGAAAGATGAGGATGTAATCTATAGAGCGGAGTAGCACAACCAAACTCATGTGGATTAACATAGAGCTATTTTGGTGAGTCTGTGCTGATTAAAGTGTAGGAAATAATGCAACAGTAGTGTTGCAACATGGCTGACTGAAAGTATTTGGATTAAATCTGACTTAGTTTTTTAGTTCTTAATCTCCCTGCTTTTCATTTTGCTATTGCTTATTTTCTTTGTTTGGGATGATGTGCTTTCTTCATGGTTTTTGTTCGTTTTTTTTCTGAATCCTTGCCTTTTCTTTTAAATCTGTTTCTTTTTTTTTTTTTTTTTTTTTTTTAAAATAGCCTCCATTTATACTATTTGGCCCAACAGTACCTCTAACCACTGTTCGCTTTCCTGTATGTCTTCTGCATTCCTTTCAAGGCATATTCAAACAGGTCTGCTATTGAGTTAGGTCTTGAAAATAGTAGAAGCAGCATCAAATGTTTTGAGAGCTTAGGACAAAGTTTTGACAGTGCCCAAGCTCAGCATAGCTGCGGAGGTCTGTATTCAGGTCATCTTGCAGGCCCAGATTGAAGCTGAAATAGTCTCCCCGCCTTGGACTGTGTAATGATTCCACTTGTGTAACCGAGGGGAGGAAAATGAGGTGGGAAAGATGTCAGACCTGGCTGGGTATGTGGGTTTCAGCCTGGGGCAGCTGTAGTACCAGGGACCATATTTTTCAGGATGCTTTTCAGTCTTATCTGAGGCCTGGGTCCATATAAAATGTGATTTTTTGGGAAGGCTGGTCCAATCCATGCACGAGTGCTGCATGTTTGGTATGGTGTCAGTTTTTACTTTTTGAGATTAATCGTTGTAGTGTTTTAATAAAATGGATGTACAACCTACTTTTTTAATAAAGGCAAATGGTGTACAATATTAAAGACCTAAAAGATGCACTAAAATGATGGCATGTAATGTTAAGACTTACCTTGCATGAAGTGACTGGTTTTGAAGCTGCTGCTCCATCGTTAATTTGGAAACTAATTTTGGTCTTTCTTGGACTCATTTAAACTTTCTGCTTCAGTCACCACCTGTAGTTGTTTATTCCACTACCCTTAGCATTAAATACTTCTGCAGGACCTATGTATTTACTTGTATTTTCAATCAGTTACTTTATGTAACTTTGAAAATGTCTAAGTCATCTCAGAATATCTTCTTTCCTGATGACAAATCAACCTGGATCCTTTAACATCTTCATTACGAATGTCTAAGGTCACGTATCACCTTTTTTTGTCTTTTGTTGACATCTGTATTCTTCTTTACATCAAAAATGAGAATCAACATTTTTTCTCGTTTGCCTGCAGCAGCTGTATCCTTCAGACTTTTTTAGTGCCGATTATTTAAAATATACTCCCTCTCTTATCTTCTCCCAGGGTAAGTTTTTCCAGAAACTTGTAAAAAAGAAAAATTTGGTGATGAAAAGCCAAGTTTGGCATGGCAAAATCTGAGTTTCATGGGAGGATTTGCAGCTATGTTTACCTGTAGCAAACATTTTGTTATGTGAGACAGAACTTGATGGAAAACTGTAACTCTGCGCTTTGGTTTGTGCTTTTCTCTTTGGCCGTTAGAAGAGAAGAGAGTAACCCAGGTGCTCAGCTGTGCTGGTGGCTGCTCTGGAGGGGTGAACCAGCAGACCCCAGGTCTCGCCGCTTACCTGCCAGCCTCCGCAGGAGGCAGCTTCGTTGTCCAACGTGGCTTCCCTCTCCAGGAACAGCTCCTTCCCTTCTCAGGGGAACAGCAGTGTTCAGCCTCTTACGCTCCCCAGCTCTGTCACAGACATCTGTTCTGGCCAAAGAGCATCCCTATTAGAAATAACTAAAAAAACTTCTGCATCTTTCTCCATGTAAAGCCATCATCTAAACATCAAGCTATGCACTGCCAAGAACTTTTTTTTCTGAAATGAGTTGTATTTTGAATAGGCAGTCTTCTACTGCACACTCTCAATGTTTTTGTTTACATCCACAGAACTAGACTTACGGTGTGTTACATCTGACTAAAGAGGAAAAATCTTCTATGGGGACATTATCAAGTTCAGCAGGTTGTAAGCCTTACTTGTTAGAACTTTTAAATTGTTTTAAAAAAAGCATGAGGATGTTGTGTCCTATGTCCTTGTTTTGGCAACAAATTGGGAGGGGGGGGAGCAGGGACAGAGGAGAAAGTAGGAGAGTGTAAATGCCATGTGCAGCTGCGAAAGAGTTCATTCACTTCTACCATATAGAGATAGACCCAGAAACCAGAGTTCAAATCCATGTCCAGGTTTGTACTGTGCTTTTAGTGAACCCATACAGACTACTACTAAAAAACTGAAACCCAACTACTCTGATGGAAGAGCTCAACTGTGTAAGTACAGAAGAAAATTAGTTGGAGGTTTTGGCCCTTTCCTGCCGTTTTTCTTGTGGGCATTGGTAGTGTGGTGTATACAATGCATGTAATGTCTAACCAGCGTTTCTGTCTTGGTGAATGACGTTGTGTGACATTTGTATGTCGTGTTAGTGGTTGTGAGAAAGTACGACTTTAGAAGTTGCTTACATTTAAAGTGCTTTATTAGATTTATTTCCTGTTTCAAACAACTGAGAAGTGGAAAGTTGTTTTCTTGATGGGTGGATTAAAGAATTTTCTACATGTTCTTTACCATTATGAAAGA
Organism: Aquila chrysaetos chrysaetos; assembly: GCF_900496995.4. NCBI lineage: Eukaryota > Metazoa > Chordata > Aves > Accipitriformes > Accipitridae > Aquila > Aquila chrysaetos. Next base: position 23,028,557 of record NC_044010.1, on the reverse strand, counting down.
CTAGTAAATCCTGTTTCCATGAGGGTTGGTAAATTTTTATGAGTAATTAGTCAAGTTAATTTGAGTGTACAGTTTTTTTGTTTGTTTGGTTTTTTGTTTTTCCACACCACTGATGCTCAGGTTTCTAGAATGAATTATGTTCTTGCAGGACATCTGATTCAGTTTGTCTGCAAAAAAACCATATTGGGAAGGGGTTGTTTTAATTTTTTTTTAAGTAACAGAATACAATCCAGTAGCTTTGTTCCAAAAAGCATGTATGAATGAGCCTTCATTGTTCTTGAAATAATACTTTTTCTTATTTGCATTCCTTGATTTCACTGTCTACCAAAGGAATGGGAAGATCTTCATATTTCTAATGATGATTGATTGGTGTTTGTGAGATTTTCTTATTTTATCCCCCCCCCCCCATCAGTCATGGTCATCAATCTGCTCTTGAATTTGTGGACTCAATTTTGCAAGTTTTGTGTTTGTCCTATCATCCATCTGTCCATTCCCCCCGTCGTCCCCGTCCCCCGCCCCATGACTAACTAGTGTTGAAGCCAGTAGGTTGATTCATGTGATTAGATTTCTTCTGCTCAGGTTCAGTCACTGTTGTCTTTTTACTTACTGATCCATATGCTTGTTGTAAGGCTCAGTAAAATGGAGAGGATGATTCAATAGGCAAAATTCTTTTTCTGTATTTTTTAATTCTGAAATCTTCTGCTGATAAATGGAAAAACTGTGGATAGAAGTTTCCTGATTGTTATTAGAAATTCTAGCCCTTACCTTTCAGAAAAGTTTGTTAATAAGGCAAAAAATAACTCAGAGCTGTTACTTGTATCTGATGACAAAGAAACATCTGCTTGAAGAGCTTACAGTGACCCAGTTTAAATAGTCTGAACTGTGCTAAAACCAGTTCTACAGTATCAGGGTTTTTTCTTTCTCATTTTGAAAGAATCAAAGATAAATGTCTTGCACATTAAGGAGATGAGCTATAATAAAACATATATGGATAATATGGCAGCAGTCCAAAAGCATTAGTATGCATGCCCTGATCGAGTTGTGGTGGCAGCTAGCAGTCACTCTCAACTTACAGTTAAATGCTACTCAGTGAGCATGGCGAGCCTTCCTCGGTGAACTGTACCTGTTTTGAAAGGCAGAAACTCACCCCAGTTTAAGGTATTTGTTGCCTGGATTGGTGTGAAACCTGTTGATTTGGAGAACTAGTGCCCAGCCTCTCCAGGGAGCAACATTTGTTATGGAGGGTGTGGACTACAGATGACAATGTCTGTAGCCGGGTGGATAAACTGCGTTAGGATGGAGCATGTATGCGTTGTAACAGAGATGTGTGGGTAATATACAGTCATGCTGACAGACATGGAGCAAAATTCACATATATTAACAGGCTTGTAACAGTTACATGAGCACCGTCACTACTGCCTGATAATTTCTGCCCAGTTTTTTGATAGAGCGGAGGCTGCAGGTTCTTAGGAAACACAGCGGTGGGAAATCAGATGTGAGAGTAAATCCCCTAGCCCTTGCTGCTTCCTTCCCATATCTAATTTGCCACTGGAGAGGACAGCAAAGAGTGGGCGGCTGGCCAGATAAATTGTTACAGTGGATTGGATCTGGTCAGCAAGCTGCAGCATGGGCATTCTGGTTTGCATTACAAAAAAAAAAAAGTTTTATATGAATTTCTGACCCAGCTTGCCTTGAAAGACATGTACATTAGATGTTGATGATTGTTATGTTTAAAGACCAGGTTCTTTTTCTGTTCTTAAGTAGAAGACTTTTGGAAGATCTTAGTAGTTTCTTTTCCATGATTATCTATTTATTCCCTTTGCTTAGGGCGGGAGTAATCTTTACTGCTTCTCTGCATTATTACATGCTTCTTGCAAGTATTCAGGCTTTTGCTTTATTATCCTTTGGAGACTCTTTCACAGAGAAATGAACCTTGATGTCAGGTGGTAGTGAACATGAATATTCCAGAGCCAAATTGCTCCTGCTGTGGAAAACCTCATACATAGGAAGAGAATTAAGGGAAGGAAATTTTCCATGAGGTTCTTCCCACAGCCCTTTCTCCTCTGTTCTTTATATTCCAATGGCAAATGCAGCAGATCAGAGGAGAAGGCTGCTTCATGAGCATGGGAGATCCTTTGGCTAATGTTGGGATCCACAATGCAGAGCCATCTGTGTAGGTGCACTCTGTGGATTTGTTGGTCGTCTCTGGCTTTTGCAGGGGTACTATAAAGTTAATTTTGCTCTTGTCAGCAAATAAATTGGGTCCTTTTATTTTTTCAGTGGTCAATACTTTGTTGATTGGTGATGCTTTGTTTGATGCTTGTTAATGCTAACACACAAAAGATTGCAAGGAGGAAAGGTTTAGGGTTTTGTGTTGGTTCTCTCCCTAATATGGCTGATCCACTAACCATGAAAGTTGAAACAACCTGTAGGATGACTTCTGATGTTTATGCATACCACTATTTTATAAACGATGTAAATTATATTTAGAGTAGTAACCAAAACATTTCACCTCCTTTATCTTTTAAAGTTAGTACTCAGTTTGCTTTTTCCCAATAGTGCATGTTCTGCTTATCCGTGATTTCTTGATAGTAGTTCACTTGTACAGCAGGAAAGATGGCATAACGGAATAATGTTGTTTTTCATGATTATGGATGTTATGTACATTTCTAATAGCTCAAACCATTTTTCTGATGTTAATGAAAGTTTGGAAAGCTGAAAAAATTCCTTTTAAGTTGCTTTTTGCTTTTGAGGAAAATAATTATTCTCACAGTATTTTAATTTAGCAAATCTGTGTTTTTATGTAGATTCGTGCCCCTTGAAGAATGCGTTTTATGTCTGGCGCACAGACATATTGTTAGTCATCCTAAAATGAAAATAATTGATAAGTGACAGAGGTCTTGTAAATGTTTTGAAATCTTTGAGTGCATTTACAAAATTTGTGAAAGCTTCATATTTCTGATTCTTTAAATCAATTAGCCTGAGGGTGGTGGTGGGGACAGTTGTACTACTGGCAAAATATTAAGAATTAGACAAACTTGAATGGACTGTTTTACACTTTGAGAAACTGGAGTTACGTTTTGTAGTGTGCACTAAATACAAATTTAATGTGACTTCTGAAAAAGCAGAACAGTTTTAGTGTGCTCTGTATTTTCCAAAGCCAGTAGTTTGGTAAGATCTTCTGTAGTTTAAAAAATTGTTACGAGTATGGAGCTGTTGTGCTGTTTTATTGAGGCAATGTGTTTAGTTTGAGGGTTTGTTTACTACAAGACAAATGAGAGGCTTTGTTTCTAAAAGGGTCTGTCCAGTGTTTCTTAGAAAGGGAAGAGAATAATTCAGGGTAATTGCCTAAGAACTTTCTTTCCTTTCCCTTTTTATTATTTTTTAATTATTTTTATTATTTTTTATTTAAAAACATTACTGGTTCTGATGACTTGGTCCGTACCTAAACTTACAGCACTGGCTTTGACTAGGAATAGGATAAATCTCACCTGCTCCTACTAAAGTTTCTGTTGACTTCAATGTGAGATTTAATACATCTTCTAAGTTATACGGTAGGAAGTAGTCAAGAGGTCTAAAACTTAGAAAGGTAATAGAGATTCATAAACACTTGAGTTACTAAGGTTAGAGGAAAAAAAAAAAAGAGCCTAATATGTTGCAAACTTATATGTACACAGTAAAGTGGGAATCCCTGGCTTGAGTATAAGGCGAAGCACCTGCAATCCTAAATTAAGAATGTTGTAAAGTGAAATAAAACAGTAAGAGAATATGTGTCGTAGAGGGATTTCTGACACTCTTGCTAGCTGGAGAGGAGGTTTGAGTCTCTGTATGACCTAGGAATTAGTGTTGTTGAAGATAAAACGAACCATGTTTGGGAGAAGGAAATGCTCGTGGCAACGGAGTACCCAAATATACTTGATAACCAGGAATCACTGCTGACTACTGTTGGCTTCAGCGATTTTGTTGGACACATGGCAACAATATTACAATGTGATCCTTGCTGGAACTGTTGAAGTGTAATTAATTCTTCTGTTGGGCTTATCTGGTTGTCAGCTTCTTACTTGCCTCTCAAAATGGCCTGGGGTACCAGGATGAAGTATACATGTCTAACATAGACACACATGTGGAAATAAGGTGCGTGTATATGAAAGATGGCTGCCTGCCAGACACTTTTAGTTTTTCACTTTTTGTAACAAGCTATATTTTCTGTAATCAGTATGCTGCTTCTTGCTTTGTAATGATATCTGAGATTTCCAAAGGCAAAGAAGAGCATTTAAACAAGGGTATTTGAAGGTGAATATTGGCAATGCAACGTTTCTGTATTGATACAGAGACCCATCTATTTGTTGAAAAAAACAAAACACAATGTGTTGGGGGTTTTTTCTTCTTCCCAGGCTTGTGATATTTCTTTAGCAATCAGGTGTTCACAAAATATTAATAATAGTTAATACAACAAATCAAAAGTGTAAAATATGTGCTTGCTTTCCCCCCTTAGTCCCACATCCTTAATTATAAGAAGGAAGAAGTGATACAGAAGCCTAAGGAGGTTGGTTGGGGTGATGAAAGAAGAGGACTGGGGAATAGGGAATCTTTAACTTTATAAAACAAACTTGTGGGTTTTGGGTTTGGTTTTTTTTTTTTTATATTGCAAAGTATTGTTTAATGTAGGTGGCTTCCCACCCCCTTTTTAAGTGCAAATGTAGAAAAGCTTGTGTTTGGCAGAGCAGGGGAAGGAGCTCAAGGACCTGGTTCTATACTGGATGCCTTCAAAGGCTAAGAATGGGAGGTGTAGCTTAGACTTGGAGATTGCAGGAGTTGAAACTGATTTTTACATCATGTTTATACCTCCCAGATATGGGTGGCTGCAGAGATTGAAGGCTAAATTAGAGCCTATGGTAATAAAGGTAGCCAAGTAGAATTACTAACAGACAACTGATTAAGGCAACTTTAAAGGATGTCTTTTCACCATTTAAAGATGTTTCCAGACTTCACTTTGCTCTGAAGTGCACTTAAAAAAAAATTCTGTGCTCTGCAGACAGCCAAAAAGCTATGCTTGTGAATGTTAAAAATGACCTTGAGCAGAAGAACTCAAAGGTTGTTGGTGGCTTTGTACTAAATAAAATAAACTGGCACAGCAGTGAGAAAAACCTGCATTAAGGTTCAGGGCCCTGATTCAGCAAAACACAAACTTAAACATGGTTACGGTCCTTATTCTTCTGTGAATGCTCATGTAATTCTGGATCAGGACAGAAGTTAAATAGTAGAATAAACCATATTCATGAGTGTATGTACTATGAAGTGTTGATAATGTCCTTAGATGGGTATCTGAGATGTCTGAAGCAGGAAGTGAATGCCCCAAACTGAGTAGTGCTTTCTGTGCAAGCAGTCAGCCTCGCTTTTTTTGAGATGCACCTTGAGGAGAGGTGTCCCCAGGTTTGGAAGTTACTGCTTTTGGCAAAACATCTGCAGAAAATTGTTGCTGTGAGTGTTGGAGAGTTGTTGGGAGACCTAAATTAAATGTCTGGTTTTACTAGCAAGATGCAGAAGATGCCTGAGTATTAATTGAGATCTCAGTAGGATAAGGTTATTTCCCTTGTAACCATATAAACACTCATAATCTATTAAGACTTTTTTTCCCCCTGTGGATATGGAAAGAATAGCTATATTTGATCACTTCAATCTACATTATTCAGCACTTCTTGCCCTTAACTGTTGGTCTTAAGCAATAGTTACATACTAGCATAACTAGTGTATTGCATACTAGTATAAGAATGCTAGCTATATTAAGTAAACTTGAAACTAATACGCTAATAATAAGGCTTCTCTACCTTTGCTTCTTTACATCTAATTTCCGTGAGTTTAGTTAAGATGGGTAGAATTCATATAGACAAGTAAGTAGATGTACCTAACACTTCATAATAGTATTCATCTTCATTTTTCAGCTATGTTTTTCTTTATAACCATTCTCAGATTTATCTGTGCTAATGTTTTATCTGTTATTTCAGTACTTAATTTGTATCTGGTGATACGTTTCATGCAAGCACACTTGTTTTTACTATATTAGTGTTACTAGGATATTAGTACTATAAAGAACAATTTATCAAATTTTCCATTTAGTCGCATAAGTAGCTCCCCTTTACCTAATTTGCACTGAAAAAAAAATTGTAATTGCTTCACAGTATAGCTATCTCATCAACAGTGTAACAGAACGTAAAATAACGAGAATCATAATTTACAACTTTTGTCTCCAGAAAATACTCATGTGCGGTGCTAGACCAAGGGCTGCTTTCAATGCTGCTGGGAAGTTAGGTTAGCAATGTTGGGTGACATAGTCTCAGGACAATTTTTCACTTGTTCCTTGTTAATACCGGTACCGATGGGAGTATCTGCGTTTGCTCCCAAGAGAATGTTTTTGTCAATAGCATCTTTGCTTTGGCAGATGATGGTTTCATTTAATAATGGGGTCCAGGTGGGAAGAGAATACATTATATTAAATTCTGCCATCTTTGTCCCCTTTCTCTTTCTGCGCAGAGGTACACTGCATGCAAAATAACTGCCTTACGCTTAAAGAACGTTAACAGTGTATAGTCAGAATCAGCAGTTAGAAAATGGCAGAATTAAGGTTGCGCAGACAACCTGTACGTGGATGGGTTGTAAAATGCTCGTCCCGTCCATTATAGGGCTTGCACGCGTTTGTGCAAGCGTGCCTATGTAGGGAGCCACACAGATAGAAAACAGCCTCCCTCTCTGTGCTTGCTGGCCATGAGAAATTGTAGCCGCAAAGACCATTTTTATCAGATAGTTAGCAATGAATGACTGTCTGACTTCACAGGTGCTATGTTGTCACGATGGCTGTGTTTTGTGTATATGGGCGTGCAGGTGGCTGCTGTAGCTTTTGAGTTGTGGCTAGGTGCTGAGTAACCGCACTCGCTGCTTCTGTCTGATGTTCTTAGGACAACCTGATTTGGAAAGTTTTCGCTGGACTGTTGTGGCCCTGGAAGAAAGCTGCTAATTTGTATTTTTGGGTTTTGGCTTCTACTGTTGGCAGAGCCGCACAGTGTGTCCCATACTTGGCAGCAATGACTACCTGGCTTGGAAGCTTTTGTTGCATCTTTAAATCATCCCGCTCAGCTCAAATGTTGCAACACAAGTTCTTTGTTTTTGTTTTGGGGGTTTTCACAACACTTGATGTTTGGAAAACCCATAATATATTTTTGTTTTGTTACATGTTGGAGAAACTTAAGAAACCGCGCATGTTGCATGGTTGGCTGCGCGCACCATGAAAATACTTCTTGGTATTTTCTGCTAGGCTAACATGTAACATGTGAACTACTTAAACTGATCTCCCCTAATCCCCTTTCCTGGTAACTGGGGTAAACTGGAAAGTTTTCTAGGAAACAGTGTAGAACCCAGCACTGCAATAGTTGTGTAATATGGTAAGTGACCAAACTCTTTTTTTAATCCACAGTTGGCTGCCCATCTGGCACCCTGTCATTCAAAGGCCACAAAAAGGACACGTTTGTGCAGAAAGATCAATGAACCCACATGTGTGGATCTGCTCAACCTCCATTTGCTAGAGGCCCCGAGGTGGCGGAGGCGGCATGCGAGGTTTTGAGCCACCTCTAGCCTCCCACTGCCCTACAGCCGCGGAGGAGAGTCGGGCCGGGTCGGAAGGGCAGAGCAAGCCTTGCGACCGCTCCGAGCCGTCGCGGGGGTTGTTCTGACATCCAGGCGCTGTGGGAACGCCCTGGCCTTCTGTCCAAGTGTAACAAACGCTGTGGAAACCTTGGTAGGTCTGTGGAAAAGCACATGTATGGTGCGAGTTCCTCGTCTGCTGGTACAGAAGGCACCGTCACTGACATTACTGGAAACCAACACTTAAAATCGTTAAAGCCTTCTAACAAGGAGGGCATTTTGCGAGAAGAGCCGTGGTTGTTGGGCATGAACCCGTTGTAGTGGTAGGCGGAGGGTGGTGTTACAGCAGTTGTGACATAACTGCCAAAGCTGTGTCCTTCTAAAGTAAACTTGAATGTGTTTTGTTCCTGTCTAATAGACTATGGTACTTAAAAAATGACTGTACAAACGCAGACGAAAGGAAGCCCTGGGTGCTCAGCCAGAGAAGAATCACAACACCCTCTGCTGGTACGAGTGGCTCCTTCTTCCTCTTGTCTGCAAAGACTTACTTGCCTGGCTGGTATCCTAGAAATACTAAAAGACAGTTCTGAAGTGCAATGCTGGCTCCTCTCAATTAAGATGAGGTTATTTTAACCCATTTGTATTTTTTTTTTTTTTTCCCTGTAGAAATTTGATAGTTCAATCTGACCAGTAACACCAGAACTAAAATAGGTGCGGAGGAGGCGGTGATGGTTTTTCTCCACTTTCAGATGTGGGAATCCATGTTACTTTCTAACCAAGCATACAGAAGGCCACTCCTAGTTGGCAGACTCTTACTGAAGTTGGAGTTGGAGGTTCTGTGTGCCAATCTGTTTCTGAAGAAAGTGTCCATCCCTTCGATGTGCTGATAGTTGCATTCGAATAACGCTGCCAAATCCATTGGGTAAACTTGTGGTTTCACAGAGTGACCATGTGTTCCCAGGGCCTTTCCTAGAGGTTATCTCTGTGTGCGTGCTCAAGTTTTTAGAAAGCCTCTGTGTCACTCGTCAGATGATGAGCAGTCTAAAGCAGGCAGGCAGGCTGGGCGATTAATTTATTTAATTTTGTTTCCCCAGTGCGTAGTCATGCTCTCAAACTCTTGGTAGGCCTGTCGCATATTAATACCCTCTCCTCTACTTCCTTCTTGGCTCAGGATGACTGAGAAGGAAATCACAGGTTGAGGAGTGGACACTTCTCATAAATTTCTTCTCATAAAACATGTCTGATGCCTGCCAAAGCAACCTTCTGCGGGTTCCTGACCCTCCTCCTTCTCTTACCTGCCTTGCCCTAGGACACAACGTGTCGTGGTAGGTGCTGCCGCTTTCACTCGGAAAAATAACGGTCACCCACCCACAATATTTACGGAGGGGCTGGGACGGTGAGGCGCTGAGCACCCCTCTCTCCCCCCGGGCCTGCAGCCTGAGGAGCCAGCCTGCAGAGCACCGGGGTATGTCACGGCAGTGCTCTGACACAACCCCCAGCACCAGTTGGAAAAACGACAGTTTGAGTTGGCGGGGAGGAGAGGGACGGGGATGGCTGTGCGAAGGGCCGGCTGAGTGTTCGGTATTAACAGCAGCACCATTCCTAGTAAATGGTTGCTTACATAATTTCGTTATGAAAGAATGCTGCTGGTGGAACCGTGCTCCTCTCCGTGTCTTATTAAAGTGTCCCTTCAGCACGCCTGTGATGCACTGCCTCCTGCATGAGAAGGGTTAAGAGGAGACAACATCCTGTCAAAGACCTTGTTTTTAATTTTGCCTCTCACACTGGCACAGATCCGGCTAAGAGCAGCCCAGATTAGTTCGGAAAACCTTTGAAGAGATTTAAGATGTCCTTCAGCCAGTTTGAAGGTTTTTGTCTTGCAAATCCAGTACAAGGGCGCCTGCAGGCATCTCGACCCTTGCTGTGCTGCTGATGCAGCTCAAGGTCACACTAACCCGCCCTGTGACATTCAACAACACACACACAAAAAAAAAATTATGCGGTGAAACTGCTTCAGCATTCAGCCAACCAACAACTTCCTCAGTTCCTCACTAAAGGAAGAAGTGTGTATTTTTTTTTTCTTTCTGTCTTTTTTTTTTTTTTTTTTTTTTTTTTTTTGGCTTCGTAGATTTTTGCTGCAGGAAATAATCCAGGATTTCTGGTGTGTGTGATGACAAGGTCATTTCTTAATTAGAACACATGTAAAGAACAAAGCTAAATGGCTTCAAAACAGCTTTGTAGTTGATGGAGAGGATTTAAATTATTTAAAGAGATAGTCACCCAAGTATGATGGAAACTGAATTCTAAACACATTAACTCTTTCAGTACTCTACGGTTTCCATATGCTACTCAAAAGAAAATGTCAAACTTGATGAGCGTTATTGCAACTGCTGTTAAATGAACATTTTTACATTATTTATAGTTAGGGTTGTATTATGCTTTCTCTTATCAGAGTTATGAAAGCAAGATTTTTTTTTTTTTTTTTTTTTGAGTGAAATATTCCACGCTGGCTAGAGATCAAGAGATAGCCATAGGAAATTGCTTCTTGGACATCAGTGACTTAATTTCTACCACATTGTGTATTTTGGTGAATGTATTAGCATAAATATACGTGGGTGTGTGATTACATGTATAAATTACAGTGCAAGTATACAGGTATTATTTCATATCTGCTGCTGGGAGAAATCTGGACTACTGTCCTCAGTACTCAACACGGTTGCAAGGCGTAAGGATATAAAGAAGGTGGATTTGAGATTAGGGAATAGGGAATGAAAGGAGAGAATTGACAAGGTAAATGGCAACTTCGCTTAGTTTGAAATTACCGTGAGCTGGCTGGAAAGACTAACTATAGGAGACACCTTGGAATTTGAATTTTGTTTCTTTGACTCAAAGCACCTAAACATAAGACATTGGTACAGCTGTCTTAACCATGGTTTGGAGTGGTTGTATGTTAATTATCCATCCTTTTAATCTTATCCTCCTATTTTTTTTTTCCTTGTTCAGTTTTCTAGACTCCTTGTTCTGTAAATGCCTGGGGACTGGTAAGACGACCACCCTTCTGTGGTGGTTGCCTTGGGGGTGTGCAGGCCGAGGCGCCCGTGGGCAGCACTCACCCGTGAGCTGCTGGACCCGCTGCACTGGAGAGGAGCTGGAGCTGGAGCCGGAGCCAGATTTACTGTGGTCTGTAGGACCTGCCTTTTGGTACCAGCACACAGTAACTTCCCAGGCTGACTGCTTAAGAGAACAGTGAGGGCGAAAAAACATTTGGAAATTGTTCACCAAGGGGGGAAAAAAGGCAAAACCAGCATTGAATAGAAACTTTGCTGCCAAATTCAGGGCTATATGTATGCTTAGAGATGCCACTGCATGATGCATCAGAGAACTGAAATGTGGAGAAGTAAGTCTTCCCCCTGTAGTCAAAAGTCTAGCACTTAACTCATATTTAAGTGTTTGAAGTGTAAGTGACATAAAATTTACAGAGAGTTTATGGCTTGTTGTTGTTTTGTTTGTTTTTTTCTGGGGTAAACCTTGTTCCGCTGGAACACGAGGCACAGCACATGTCAAATGTCAGGCTGAAATGAAGTATGCTTACTAGAGAGAGATTGTGCTGGCTCTGAGGACCTCCTTGTGAGAAAGGAGGAAGCTGCATTTGCCAGGATAAAGAGGGAAGATCAGGCGCTACAACTTCTTTCCTCTTTGGGTTGCTTTTTTTCCTTTCCCTGCACTATCTGGCTGAGACAAGGCTTGCGAAAAGAAAACGAGGGAGGAAAACAGGCTCCACACAAGGAGGATGGATAGGACAAAACTAATGTGCTCTGTGAAATCTGTACATTCCTGCCCTTGCCTGGGGTGTGCCGTGCCCTTAATATTATGGGAGACCTAAGCTCACCTGCTAGTAATTTCTAATTTACTGTCCTAATTCATCGATTTGTTATCACTAATTGTACTTCATTTACTTCTGTGTAGTTTCCAGTACCTAAAGGGTTGAAAGGTTGCTGTAATTGGCACCCGCAGCTGCTCTTTCTTTTGACAGGGGATAATTTTGCAGCCTATGCTTTGTGTGACAGCTGCCTAATTGGGCATTCTCCCCTTGTAGCAAGCCTGCCTCCTCCAGCCTCCCTGCTGACAAATGGTGGTGGATTATAGATGAGGACACGCTGACCCGTTCGACCTTGCTGAGACAGCGGGGAGGGGCCTCCTGCTACTTGAGGGAAGCTTTGGGTCATTTAAAGGACAAGGTCATGAGCCAGGTGGGGAAATGACATGATATCACATGACAATAGCCCGATGACACGGTCAGTATGTCAAGGACAAACTCATCAGTATTGATTAATGCTGCTTTTGCCTGGTGTCTCTGCGAAGCCACGGATATTTCAAAAATTTTGCTAATTTATTCTAGGTAAAGTGCCAAACACTATTCTCAGGGTTGTTTTGGGGAGTGTTTGTACAGTGTTTTCTTCTCAATACTGATCACGTGCAAAAGCAGTGTTGTTGAAACCCTGCCGATGATCATTTATAGGGTTCATCTCAATGTTTTTGGCAGAATGTGCCTCTGCATGTACTGTAAGGAAAATGCCAGGAAGGATGCATGACAGGGCAGAACTTGAGGGGGAAAAAAATCCCTGATTTTAGATTCCAGTATTGCACTTTTCACTCCTAGTGGAAATGCACGTGTATGAACCTTTATGAAAACACATGTGTCCGCATATGTATGGCTGACTAGAATGTGGGAGAAGCGTGTGAATAAAAAGAACCAAAGAGAAAAGTTAAATATAAATTGAACAGTTAAAGAAAAAGTCTTGTATTAGCTCAAGGGTGATACAGTTAAGATAATGCCTTGCCTATTTTAAGAACTAGTACAGTATCCAGCTATGCCAGGCAATAAAAACCTGCTAAGTGGGTTTTCGAGAATGTTGTGAATACAAGTGACAATATTTTGAGAGCATCTTCATGTTGCATTTCTATGCTAATAAACTTCAAGGTAAATGAACAGCTTGTTTGACATTTGCTATGTTAGACAATAATAAAATGCTTTCTTCTGGAGTAATTAGACTTGATAGATTGATTATGTTAAGAGGTAAAGATAAATACAATCAAAAAGAAAAACTCTCTCAAAGGTAGTGGTTGCCTGGTTTTGAACTTTTAACGCTATTGTTCTGTTTTAGCCGATGCCTAATGGTGCATCTGGCACACATGGCGTGTGTGCACACGCATGCACGCGTGTGTAGACACGCACGGCATGCTCTGAGTTTTTGAAACAGCCTGTGAAGCTGGGAGAGGAGTGTTCACCCAGGAGCACAGTTCTCGTTTCTGTGAGATCTGATTTGTTGTTGGAAGCTGTTGTGTCTGAACCTCGTCAGTTCACCAGGATGTAATTTTACTCCCCCGAGGTAAAAAGCCGTCAGTGGTAAAGTGTGATAAATTAGTTCACTCAAGTAGATGCGCGTGCGTGTGCGTATGTGTGTATGTGTTTAATTCTGACCTTGCTGTGCATGTGTTTAGCTGCTCTCAGTGCCCGAGTCAAGCCTGGTGGAGGTTTAATCCTGTGCCCTTGTACACGTATACTTGATTAGTAGTTGTGGTTATCTCAGCAGAAGACATTCTGCCCTCCTCCTTGTATTGGTCGGGACCCGGGCATTGGGGAGTCAAGTCGAAGGAGAAAGAAAAGAGATTTTGCATTAGTATTCTATGAAAGCCTTACTGTCTGCAGAACAAATTGATTGCTACAGTGTACCTGTGCTTGGCACCACTGCTGTGAAAGAAAGGTATGGTTGTAATCTGTTTTATTGTATTACATATTGTGACACTCCAGGAATGTTTAACATTCGGCTCTTCTATGGCACATGCTAGAAGTCTAAGTAAAGAAAAATACGTGAATGAATGAAAAGTATGTGAGGCTGTTGTTATCGGTAGCTTTGTTTACTACAACGAACTAAGTAGCCCCTGCTAATGAGACAAATTTATTTTATGTGCCAATGGCAACGTAAGGAGATGGATAACTGAATTCTCTGTATTATATTCGGTTACTCGCATCTGCCTCAGTAGTTGCGACGTACCTACACAGATAAAATCCTAATTAACCTTTAAAGGGGGTTTTGGTTTAGCTTTAAAATGTGAAATATACTTCAACATGGATGTGTTTGCCTCTTTAAATGAAAACGTGGGGATTTTTTCTAGTTTTTAATCTGCTGCACTGGTCCTACATGGGGGTGGTGGTATGTGAGTGGAGGTATAAAAATATGAAAATCTTAGATGTGCCGCTATGATAAACAGAACAAGAACAAAGCTGAGGAGAAGTCTTACAGGATTTGAGCCTTCATCTTTCCCCCTCACCCCCCCCCCCCCCCCCCCCCCCCCCCCCCCCCCCCCCCCCAAATAACATGTAAACATGCACCCATATTTTAATGAGAAAACTAGTGCTCTTTATTTCCTTAACTCAGTTGCAGACTTTACACAGTTGATTCTCTGGTTTTATAGACGCTCAGCTGATGTCAGTTGTGTGTTTGCTGGGAAGTATGAAGCACTCCATTAATAAAATTCAGGCTGTTTCACAGAGAGCTGTGCTTAGTGCTTCGGTCTTGGCATTACGGAAGTTGTGTTGGTGATTATTTGGATGTTTGCTTGTGGTCACTCCAGAACATCTGAACTATCTGCTCTTGTCATGCAGACATTCCTGACTAATTAAGTTTAGGACAGGTGGCAGACTCCTCCTGGGCATTTAAATCTGCATGTAAACCTAATCTAATAACTTGATGAGAAAATGAAAATCCATCTTTCCTGGTGTGTTATCACCATGCATAAGCCACAGATGTATTTGTGAAATCCTCTCTCTACTCTTTGTCCTGGTACATGACAAGTAAATGAGTTGCTTTAAGGAAATGAGGGACTTGGAAAACACGGTATGCTGAGGAGCAGTCATGCACTATAATAGTTACTTCTGTCATATGGCCTTGCCGACTTAAGATTAACACTTTATAGATGTGCAGTATATTTATATGAGTGTACCCTTGAGCTTACGTTTTTATACCTGCAAAGAGTGTGAATACAGCCTTATGCATGCAAGTCGTTCATCTTCAAGATCCTTTGACAGCTAAGAAAATTTGAAGAACCCTGGATAGGGAAGCTCTGTGATGTGATTGTTTGTACTCAAATAATGACAACTTTAATTACAACTAATTAGTCAAAACTTATTTATTCAAAGCAAATATTCTGTGAGTGAGCTATTCTTCCCCCTGGATTTTTTTGGAAGTCTAAACACATGTTGTAGTGATAGCAAAAGTCAGTAAAAACAGTTGCACCATTTACACAGCAGATCGCAAGATTAAGGTACTTGACCATATGTAACAAGATTTTGGAAGTTAATTGCAGTAATACTGCAGAAATGGTTCAATCTTACCTTAAATTCCAAATTGACTTTTTTGTAGATTTTAACTAGTTAGTGGCAGGCGGTTCAGTTCTGAAGAAGGTGTTAGGTAAATATGGGGCAATTCTGCATTTCAATGCAATTAATTTTTGTTCATAAATAATTCAACCTATGACTTTAAATAAATGATTAGTGGAAAAGAAAATGACATGTGATTAAATCCAAGTCCTTGAAAACATTTTACCAGTCAAGATTACTGTGACTGCTTTGAGACTTTTTCTAATTCCTCTGTTGAGTAGAGCCAGTTCTGGGAGTTGTGGGGTTTTTGTTTTGTTTTGGTGGTTTTTTAAAATCAATTATTAGTGTATTGATAGAGATATGAGGTAGATTTGTTAGATCACAGTTAAAAGAGGACTGATGAGTATGTGGTTTTTCTCAATTTTCCTAGGGCCATGGAATATATCAGCTTGGGTAGCATGTGATTTTCCTGGATTTTTTTAAATGGAAAATAGAAGGATGTTTGCATAATTAAAACTTTTACTGCCAACTTTACTGAATGAACATGCCTGGTAACACTAAAATCTTGATGAGAATTTTGGAATACAACTTGGCCTGGCACAGACTGCTATATTTGAGGGGGTGGGATGGGTGGGTAGAACTCAAACAAGAAAACCAAAAAACACCAACCAAATAAAATTAATCAGATTTTAAACAATATTCTTACTTTACATTGGAGGCATGCAGTTTATTCCAGCGTTGATTAGCTGTGTAACACCGCCTTTCCTCTGGAAATATTTAATCAAGTTTTAAGTAAGAGTTGGTGCTTGAGTGTATCATCAATGTAGGCCGATTTTAGAGGCAAATTCCAGTTTAGGTGTGTTTTTGAAAGGTAGCTGTGCCCTGCTTGAGATTGTGAAATGCCTGTTCCCCATCTCCACCCCCTTTCCTTCTGTTTTCGCGTTTTACCATAGTAAAGAAAAGAGGAAGTTGAGGTGTTGCATAACTTCTCTAAGTAAATAGATTTTCTGTGCAGATACTGAAGGCAGCCTTAACTCAACCAGTGCTGTAGCTACCAGATTCCTGCTAATGCTAAAGGCAGTTGTGTAATTAATGGCCTTGTGCACTGAACTGAGACTGCTGCAAAACCTCTGGAGGGAATTATTTTATCTATTGTGTTGGTTAACTTCCCCTGAAAATTAAAAGTGTTGCTGATGCTCCGTTGGGGTGATGGGTGAGGATTTCACAAGGCCTGATGAAATAAGCTCTGGCATCTTTTTCCTGACCACCGGACAAAGCATCTGCAGAAGCAGAGTTGGATTGAATGATTGAAATTGAGCTGTTAAGAAAATTGTGATCAGTCTTACTTGAGGGGGTGAGTGTGGTAAGATAAGAAAGTAGAATGCTGCACTTAGAAGTTTTGTGTGTTTTTAAGATGTTCTCATTGTAAAATCACAGAAAGAATTGGGACCTGGTTTTGGTACTAGCATGGTTGCCTTTTGCAATGATGGTAAATGATTTAGAGTAGACAATATTATTAATCTTCTTTATCTAATCTATTCTCCTGAAGCCATATGAAAAACCTGAGGATTGTTAAAAGTTCCAAATGCCTTTTTTTGTTTGCATCTCTGCTTCTGCAACATCAGCCGTAGGTGGCACTGACTATTAGCAGTTATAAGGTTTGGGATACTTCCCGTCCTCCCAAATTTACATGTTTTGTAAAGCCAGTGGCAGCCACTTAATCTATTTTCTCTCACTCTGGCAAAGAGCACATGTGGCAGGTATCTGCAGGTTCTACAAAGGAGTAAGTATAGGAACTAAGTTTAGTGGATTTGGTCAGTTTGGAAGCTTCCATCTTCTGAAGCTGAAATTTGAGTTTGTGAGAACTCATCAGGAAAAATGTTAGTATTGATTGTTATGGGATGAATATTCTTCCTCTGCTTTTTGGCTCTTGTTTAAATGGGAGGCAAACTTGTTTCTGCAGGCTTAATTCTAGTTACTGGTGTGACTTGCAGAGGATGCTCAGTCAGGCTTGGTGTAATTCAGGGTTCCAGAGCCTGGGCACCACGGAGCAGTTCAGCACACACAAAAGCTGCCTGTCTGGATTCACTTGCTACTGCAGCTTTGTCACCTTTCCTTCATAGGTCTGCTTCTAGTGTGGACTGCTGGAGTTTTTTTTATACACTGGTGTACATATGGATGAACGCACACTGTTCTAGTCCATCCAAGCAATCCAATGCTGTGAATGTATTGCAGGTGAATTAGACTGGTAAAAAGCAGGTTTTGACAGCTTTCTAAAGCAAGGAAATAAAAATGGACCTGTTTGGGAAGGAACTGCTTAGATACATGTATACGTGCTTATACATAGTTGACTATGAAAGATCCTTGCTTCAGGAGCCAAAGGACTTATTGTTCTTGGTTATGAAAGAGACTGAAAGTGGGTGGTGGATCAGAAGAGCCACTGCTGCAAAACTCTATTTGCTGCTGCTGTGCAGTGGTCCTTCCAGCTCCGATCAACTAAATAGCGCTTGCCCAGCTCATTAGGACTGTTTCAGCATGTCAGACCTCTGAGAAATAGGAAAAGTTGGTGGAATTATGTTTTTGATCCTAATGCCATCATTCATCTTTTCAGTTCAGTACTGACACAGTTGTTTTCTTGGAGAGAACGTCGTTTCAGCAGGTATAGTGGAAAATCTGTATTGACTGTACTTGACTGGTGCACATCTACCCCTAAGGGTGATGGCAGTGCTGGTAATTTTTCTTATTTTGGAAGGTAAAGGCATTTACTGTGGTGTTCAAGTCCTATTCCTTTAGTAATCCCCGTTGTTTCCTCAAGCTTAGTGTACTCAATTTTTGTTTTATTTCACCAGTAGAAGAAGAAAAACCACCCACAAACTGTAGAGACAGAATATCTTGGAATTAAAGGGCAAACCTGAGATTTAGAAAATCTGCCGTCTTTTGCTATGGATATGGACTTCATGTGACTGTGGGCAAGTTGCTTAATCTTCCCCTGTGCTCACTGTTCCTCATGTATAAAGTGGGAATATTCTAAATGACTGCTGTGGTATGTTCATTGATGTTGTAAAGTGTTCCGTTTTGTTCAAAGACGGAATAACTTCTTTCTTGGAATTTTGACAGTGCCCAGTAGCCTCCAACATGGTTTAGACCCGCACAGTGCACGTAATGAGAGGTCGTGGTGAACAATGAAGGAGTGAAATTACTATGATCAGTCTCTAAAGAGCAGCAGCCACCTAACATCACATATTTAGATGTCAGACTGAAATAGGTCTTTGGTAACTGAAATACCTCTTACTTGTCACTAGTTTGTTTGTGGGTGGGTTTTTTTTACGACCTCACGTTATGTATAAGTAATATGAAATTGAATTCTGTAGCTCATTCGAGTCTGAAATAGTTTGGGATTTTTTTTTCCAGATTCATATAGTGGATGGATAATCTGTGAAAATCCCTTCTATAGTTGGGAATGTTGCCTACTGTCTGTAGCTTGGTGGGGACTACATCAAGTTTTTTTAATTAGGGAGTTTTTAAATGATGGCTGTATGTTGCATCGAAGAAAAACAGGATGCTTGGTCAACTTCAGACACTTTCTTCTTCTAAGCTTTTCTACCTGTGACTGTCATTTAAAAAAAAAAAAAAAATTTCATGGAAGGGTAGTTCACATGCATGTTTTGTGTAATGTGCAAGTGTGGACTCTTGCACATAGTTACAGCTGACAGAATACAGGCAATGGAGGAAAAAGTCTCTTATCAACAGTTCCCTGCTCTTAAGAGCATTTCTTCTGTTCTCCACGATTTATGAGGTCACTATGTCAAAGGTTTTTGTAGCATTCAGCTAGTTGTGATGGAGTGCAAACCAATTTAAAATTAAAAATGGCTGGATGAGCTTTACTATGCAAAAATTAAACTTCTAATCAAATTTGCCAATCAACCAAAGAGAAGTGTTTAACAAGAGAGGTTTTAGTGGCAGTACCTAGAGCGGCAAAGATTTTGCTTATATAACCCTATCAAATAGCCTGGGTTTTTTGGATGTGCATTAGGAAGACTGTTGTAAATACTATTACTTTTCTTGGGATTGGTATCTGTGAGGAACATGGATCATGCTTGCTCTTGGAAAATACCAATTTGCATTGAAGTAAGGTAATTAAAGGTGAATACAAGAATTCATGGAAGACTTGAGAAGGGTGCTTTCAGTAACATGTTATGTTCAGATGTATTAGCAAAAAGAAGGCTGTTGTTATTCTGTGTTCTTTAGTCATTCATGGCTTACCAGGTAGCTGATAAAAATAATTTACATTCAGTGCACACTTTGCTTCTCATATGTAGAAGTGAATTACAAGAATAGTTTAGTCTATTAATTTTCATTTTGGAATGTAAGCCCCCCATGCCCCAATATAAGTGGAGCTTTTGGTCTGAATGGTGATGGATAGGGAGTTACTTACTGATTTTTCTCCTTACCTCCCTCCTGTCCCTTTCTCAAAAACAGATCATAGAGTCAAGATGTTTTAGATCTTCCAATCCTCCCTCTTGTTCCATTGGTCAAGATCACAATAAAAATGATGTAACCCCTGAAGATTTTGACTTCCCATCCATATGCATTGTAGCATGATGTTTATTGTAGTTCAGTGGAAATACTTCCTACAATGGTGGAGAAATACAGCTGTTTAAGGAACCATGCTACCTAGAATTTCACCTCTTGCTTTATATTTTAATGAAGCAGGTTGCATGTGTCCTTTTACAGCGTGCAGCATCCTACATCATCTTGTTTCTGCTCTTCTTTTTCTTACTCTTTGGGACTTCATACTTGTGAGGCAGTGTCCCAGGCAGCTTGGATAGCCTCACTGCCTTCACTTGCCATTGATGCTTTTCTTTCTTATACCTACTTTTTCCCTACAACCCTTTCTTTCTGCTTAGTTATCCCTGTATCTTGTCTTAGTTTGTAAGCACTTTGGGGTTGTAGTCTGAATTTACGGGAATATAAAATGGTTTACAGTAGTAATTATGCCATGCAGTGTTTCCCAGCAAATGTCAAGCGCAGACAGACTTGCTCTCGTAAACCTGGCAGAATATAAAGGCGGCAAGTGGAATTTGCATCCCAGTAGGTTATTCTTGGTAAGCCAAACTGTTCACCTTCAGAAGTGCTACAAGCAAGCTCTGGGTTATGTGATTTAGTAGAGAGATACCAAAGGGACTTTGGAAGGAAGGGTTAAATTTTATTTGCAATAAAACTGAAATCAGAGGTAGACCCAGTAAATCAAGTCTCTTTGATTTGAGGAGTGGAGGAGAAATTATGTTCAAAACCGTGGAGAACTTGCAGAATTAAGTCTGCTATTTGCGCTGAGAATGTTATTTCATTAAGGCAGCTGAGACACAGAAAGCTTCCTTTGTTTCATTGAAAGAGGTCTGGGTTTATGTTTAACCAGTCCTTGGGACAGGTAGTTTTTCTGCCTTCACCTTCCTCCTCTAAAGTTTCCTTGTTCGCGGCATCTTTGGCACCACTTGCTGTCATGATTAAGAATAAATAAATAAACGTTGTTGCACTGAAAATAAGTTTTCCTAGGAGCAGTATTTCCTTTCCTTTTCTGATCTTACTTCCATCTTTGCACTCTGAAGTGAAAACAGATTGCATCAAGGTAGGGATACTGTTGTCGTACCAACCCCGGGAAGGAAAAGAGCTTTCACTAGATCTTTAATAGCAGCAGCTGAAGAGATGGGGAGCCCTTTCATGCTATATTTTAACCCTTGTGCATTATATTTCGGTCCTTCTGTACCCTTTTGTCCATATCATTAATCTTTGTGTTCTGTTGATCTTCTAGTGTGTACCACTCTCCTTCCCCTCCAATCATATGCAGTAAAAGAAAGGTATCAGGTGAAAACTGTAACAGTAACATGCATTGTTGTACTGCAAAAACAATAAATGCAGTTTTTCTTTTGTAAGAGGAAGGGAAAACATACTTATCCTGGAGGCCACAATTGCTCTAGAGCTTCATTTAATTGTTGTCCAGCTGAACTAGTATTGTGTTTGTACTCAGCATCTCACAGGTGCAGATGTATTTATTTTAAACTTCGTATATACTGTGGTGAGGGAAAGGGAACAAACTGCAGTGTGAATCTGTGAGGAAAGGCAAGCAACATACATCATTTGTGTTTTGGCTTGTGGTTTTGCAGGAGGTATTTTGGTGGATTTGGATGAATTTTTGCTATGGTGATTTACTGTTGGAGGAGAGGAAGAAATAGCCTCCAGAGTGTAGATGATCTTCGCCTGGGGAGCAGTGCAGAAGCATAATGGAATTTCCTGTGTGAGAGGTGCCTGAGTATTACAGTGAAAATGAGTGTTTGTGGAAACAAAAGGGTAAGGAAGAAGGACACAGTAAGTGGTTAGGCTATGTGGGTAGAAATGAAAGAGTTATTAATGTCTGTAGAACTCGGATGAGAAATTTTAAACTTAATCTAGAGCAAGAGAAAAGCAGTTGAAAACCTGAAGTAAAGGGTTATATGGTCAGAGTGTCCTGAGGGGAAGGATTACAATAACAGCTGTGGTTTGTGTAGTGTGGAAGGGTTGTTGGATGTTGGTAATGTTACATAAGTGTGGGTTGTAGAAGTAGGGAGCTGAGAGAAGACTAAATGAGAGTATAAGGATTATAGCAGGAGAAGGTGAGTAAGGTGTTAGAAAAGCAGAATGCAATGTCAGGGGTGTGTTATGTAGTTCATTTTTTGTTGTTTTTTTTAGTCATCATGGGTAAATTGATAGCAGGAGTGTCAGAATAAAGATAATCTCCTGATGGGAATTTTTTGGACAAAGCAGATAGGTCTCCTTGCCCAGCTAATACTATCCCCTATCTCCTGGCATATTACCTTTACCAGCTTGCTCAGCTCAGTTTCACTGGCCAAGCTGTGATGCTGTCACAAACTGACCACAAGTATAACCAGCTTCAGGGGAAAACTCTATTTTAGTCTGTTGATACCTTGTTAAGAAGTAAGATGGACTCCCTTTCATAAGCCAATCCTGAATCAACAGAATGACTTTCCTGTTACAGTAGAAATAAAATTGTTTTCCACCATAAGTTTCTGCATCCTGATTATAATGTATTTGTTTTTGGCAGGGTGGAGTGAAAAGCAGATTCACAAAGATCCAGCACTGACACTTGAAAGGTATGAGTTTCTGCCCCTGAACTTGGGAAGAAGTCTATTAACCTGTATTTTTTTCTCATCCCAGGCATGGAGTGGTAACTTCATCTAATTCACGCTAGCTTTGGTCCTTAACCTTCTTAAGAATTGTGAGACAGAGGGTGGTTTATTTCACATCGCCAGATCGTCTTTGATCTCTTTCTGCTGAGAATGCTAACTAGGGTGCCAAGGTAACAATCTGCTAAAAGTTTCCTGGGAAGCTGGAGACATGATCACCTGCCCACCAGAACTTCTGGCCTTTTCTCAACAAATGGATTTTAAATTGTATGTTTTTAGAGCATAAAGTCTCTTAGAAAGGAGTGGGGTTTGTTTTTTGGTTTGGTTGTTTTTTCCTCTGGTCTGTCTTTGTTGCCCTGTTTCGCTTGTACCTCCCTGTCCAGTGTGATTCACTTCTGCATTAATTTGGTATTTGTGAGTCATCTTATGGTTCTGTAGGATTCTGCAGGGATGTATGAGCCTGAACTGCTGTTGAATGAAATCACATTAATGTAGTCTTGAGTGAAGTTATTGTGGTATCATTCACTTATGAAATTTAGCAACAGGGGTTGAATGAAAACCTTCTTTAGTTTTATGACAGGATTCTTAAAAAGACTCTAAAAAAGAGAAGAAATGAAAAAAAGTGTAGTAAGAGTACAGGCAGTCAGTGAAACTTACCTTCAAGTCATTGATAATGCCTTACTATATATTGATTCAGAAAATGCTGGAGTTACTGATGGTATGTTGAGCTGGGAAATGACTCCTCCAGATACATCAAGGAAAGCTGGCTTCATATAACACAAAGGACGTGGGTTGTGACCTGTCAGTCATGCTCAGGTCTCTACCATGACAGGTGAATCTGGAAATAATACCTAGCCTGATCAGCTGAATTGATAGAGTTGTGGTTAGGGATAATAACTATTAAATAATGACTTTATACTACATGATACATAGTTTAAGCTACTTTGGTGGAGTTTCACGTGTTTATTTTCTAGATTCATGACTTAGGTCTTTGTTTTATGACAATTTCCCTCTCTCTCTATACTTTATCAGTAGACATTAAGTGAACAGATTAAAACTGTAATTACAACGTTGAGATATTTCTGTGGGTTCCCCCCCGCCCCCGCCAAAGCTGAGACAAGATTTACAGAGGGACATTTACCACCTACCGCCCACTGCCTTTCATTGTTACCACCAGCCAATTTTGTTAGATGATGAATCTGTATCAGACTTCCAGCGTGTGGGAAACCAGATCACCTGCTATGGCTGGTGAGTGTTGAACAACTTGAGGAATGGGAAAGCTGGAATACCTTTTTTTGCACATCTTCTTTGGAAAAGGAAATCCTGTGCTGTGTCCTGAATAATAGAAGAATATTCCAATTTTGAATGTGAACCAGTTTGCTTTTAATAGTCATGATGCTTAAACTGGTGATGTATTACTGTTTTTCAGTATGGTAGATGTCCATCTATCATGTGTCTAATTCTGCAACCTTAATCTGTGTTGCATCAGTTAGATGCCTCTCTCACAATCATCTACAAATCTGCATGTGTGCATAATCTTGCCATTATTTTGTTGTCCTATTAAAATCCATCGATCTACTTCTGTTAAGAAAAATAAAAAGAAAGTACAAAATTAAAGGACTTACTATTAAGCTATTCATCAATATATTTTAACATTTTTAAAAACTTGATTTGACATTTCACATGTGTAAATATAACCATAGAAAACAATTATACATTTACAGAATTGGGCATTGGCAGCCATCCATTGCTTCAAGATAACCCATTGTTGTGGACTGTTTGACTACTAAATTTGCCAGAAGTACTCTTTTCTTTGTGCTAGCTGTCATTTTAATTTTTTTTGCTATATTGGCTAGTCATTTATTGCAGTTTGTCATTACTCCTTTTTAAATGAAATGGTTTACATTAGGGTCTCTGTGCAGAAAGCTTTGGCTCTGCCTATTCAAGCTCTCCAAAGAGGAATGGAATAGAATTGGGTTTCAGACATTTTCTCCGTGGTGTCACAGTAGGAAGGAGACCAAAACTGCCACTGGCCACTGATAGCAGCCTGCCATATCCCTGATGCTTGAAAAATGGGGGATTTGATCCAAAATTCAGAACTAGCAGAAACCCCTTGCTCCTGCTGGTTACGTGTGTAAAGAGTATAGACTTGTATTTAATAGGGGGAAAAAAAAAAAAAAAAAAACCAACTGCTGCTGACTTGTTTTATTAAAGGTTTGGTTATGATGATTAAAGAAAGTTTTCTATAGTGTTAAGCATGAAAGAAGACCTAACGTGATACTGAATGAAGTTACTCCCGGTAATATAGCTCAATTAAAGTAAAAACTTTTTCGTGCATTCGAATTTTCATGCGTTAGTAAACTTAAATAAGCTATATGACTCCAAATATACTTGCTTTAGACTTTGACGTGTTGAATAGCTATGCTAATAAACTAATGTGTTTCCTAGAATTTTTTGGTTGTAAAATATATACACATTTTCATGTGTGTTTGGTTGTCAGAGTAAGTTGGTGTTTTGCAGTTGTTGAATGAACATCTGGGTTTTTATAATCTTGAATCATAATCATTGCCTGATTTTTTTATTTTTTTTTTCCTTCGTAATGCTTCAATGCAGTGAGAAGCTTTATCAGCCTTTCGCAAAGTAGGAAGGATAGAAATTCCACTTGGAAAAAAAAAAAACACAACCCCCTCCCCCCCAACAAACCTCCTCTTTTCTCCTGTTTTGTTGAAAGGGTTTAGAAAAGGAAGGACTAAGGAAGAGCAGAATTGTATTGCCCCGAGGTCTACAACTTAACTCAATTTGATCTTAAACCAGTGACTGTTTTAAGGTCTGATGAATCACTATCAGGGCTAAAAACACCTGTACCGTTGTGCTGAGAAGCTCGCATCCCAGGCTTCAGGATTGATTTGTATCTGGCTCTAGTAGCTCAAGCAATAGTATAGCTTAAAAGTGTCACAATCTAACCGTTGTGAAGGATGTTTTCAAAAAGGAGACAACTTTTTAAATCTTACCTTATTTTTTGTCTTTTTCATTTAAGGCCTCTTCATTAGTAGCTGAGCCAACCCAATCACACAGGTAGAGTGCTGCAAATGTAATACATATACAAAAAATAAATGGAGAAAAATCAGTAAACAGATGTTGAAGCATAGCTGAAACAAGATGCAGGAGGGTGTGTGATGGCATGAAGGTTTTACTGGCAATGTCTGAAATGCCCACATACAAGTGAGTTACATGGGTCACCCCAAATGGATTCCAATAAAAGCTTTAATACCAACACGAACGGTCTTATTTATAGACGTACCTCTCTGTCTAAATATAAACTGCTCCCAGTCATGTCTAGACTAACATTAGAGCTGTGCTGGTGTTGAAAGTGGAGGTTCAGAAGTAAGAGTACCAAGCCACACTATTCTTTAAATTACTACTTGTTACAATGAGCATCTAAACTTTGGGGCAGCAGTACACCTTTGAATGTCATATGGCATTGTGTCACCCAAGACACCTTTTCTTCCTCTTGTTTAAGCGTCAGAAGGTACGTCTGGTGGACGTGACCAGTAAGCTAAATATTCTTCAGCATGTGTTTAAAGCCTTGAGAATGTATCGGTGGGTGGATGGATGGATGGATAGATCAGTAAATGGCTTTCATTGCTAACTATTTTCAGCAGCTGAGTTTTAATGAGTCTTTCAACTGTTGCTACTGTGTTTAATCTGCTCACTTACTCAGTGTTCAGCATTAAAGAAGCTTTCCAGGAGGTAAATGTCCTGATTACAGAAGAGGTTAGTTTGATTGTGTTCTGCACAGACCTTGTGTTAAGAGTTCTTTTTTTATTTTTTTTATTTTTAATTAAGAAATATATGCTGTGCACACAGATAATTAGGATAGATGAGTGAGTGTTGTGCTTGGAAGTGCACATCCAAATATACAATTGCTATATTAAGATAAGTAACTTGGACTGCATGAAGTTATAAACTGAGGTCCTGATTCTTTAGCAGTGGTCTTAGTGTCATGTCCTATATTTGTGAGTGGATTCTCCTTTTGCATTTGTGATTCAATATGTATCAGCACATAGCTGAAGAGAGTGAAGAGGATGGCAAAAAGTGTCTTCCACTTTTTTTTTCTTTTAACATAAGAGTTCTTCCTTAGTTTACTTGATACACTGCCTAACATCTCTTGTCAAAATAAATAAGTACAGGGCAGCTGCTCTTAAAGGTAGGGAATACTTAAAACATGTAATGTGCCAATGTGAAGAAAATGTAGTGTAGTGGTATTTCTGGTAAGTGTACTAAAAAAAAAAAAATATATATATATCCAGGAGCTTTGATCAAATGCCAGCTCTTACATCAGTCCTCTTTGTAATCTTTCTTGCTGATCTGTGACCTTGACCTTGTGTTTGTGTTTGTATGTCAAATCTATTTTAGGGATGGACAAACTAAGTTCAGTTTAATAGGATTTATACTCCAGTTTCACAGGATGCCTCAGTAAAATATAAAAATCAAAATATTTGAATTAATTATTCTATTTCCAGTCATCTTTTCAGATTTCAGAGGGCTTGAATACATTGACGTTTGTTTGTTTGTTTTTAATTCTGTCTAGGAGATGCTTCTTAAAAAAGGCATCTTTATCTCACAGATGAACTCTTCTAAATTCAGCACAGACATTCTGCCTGGAGGTGGGGTTTCCTCTTGGAGAATCTGACTGGTGGCAATGCTTTCATTTGGCGTAAGTGCGGTTCAGCACTGAAAGGAGTGGTCCCTGCTCTTTGTCCTTCCCCATGCCACTCCCATAGGCATGTGTTCCCACGTGGAGAACTGTGAAACAACCACTCGGCAGTATCTTTGGGGTTTCTTTTTGACAGCGATGAGGTCCTTAGCTTGTCTTGCCTCGTAGGAGCTTTCTGTAGGAGTGCTTGTGTCAATGCCAGGAAGGTGGCAGGCGCAAGCGGCTGCAGATCCTTAGACTGAGGCAAGGCTATGCATTTTGGCAGCAGCTTCACACTTAGATCAGACAAAAATTCTTGTGGAACCATGTTTTTGTATACAGTTTAATGTGCAGCTTCTGAACTAGTTTATTTTATTTATTACTAGTGTTGTTCTTCATGGCGACTGAGGTGGCCTTTTTTTCTAGAGATTGAGATGGAGCTCACTAGCAGCCAGTTAGGCTCTGATGCACTGGTGCTGCTTGCGTTCAGCAGGGCTCTTGAGCCACAGGCTTAATTTTAGACATATGCTAACATGGCAGTGAAGTTGGTCTGTGTAACTGACACTTTGGGCATATGGCTTTATAAAGGCTTAGTGAGGTTGTTGGTTTGACAGGCGCTGTGAAAGATGGTCCCAAATTAGCTAATACTTATGCGCAAGTATGGAGTAATAGAGGTATTTTTAATAGGCCTTATATTTTGGGGGTAATATTGTTATATATAGAAAATCACACACCTTCTTCAGAAATCACACATCTGTGTTGTTTAGTTTTATACAGTTTTTAAATGGGTATGAGCACTTGTTTCAACTTTCTTGACATTAATGAAACAAGCAGTAATAATAAATAGTCTTTTCTTGCTATTTTGCAATTTTTTCCTTCATGCAGCACTCATGAAAGGCGGATATAACACATATTAGTAAGAGCTGTTTTCCACAACTTTGTGATGGCATATTATCTTTCTTCTTAAAATGCTTGTCGTTTTTATCAACATAAAATTTGAGAAATTACTTCAAAGTGTATGCCCCTTATATTGAGGGGTAGTTAAACACTTCCCCTTGTCAGCCATCTGCTGTTCCTGCCGTGGCTTTGTGGCACTGAATACAGTTTTCATTGGTTTTGAGCTAAGTCAGTATTTTAATTGTAATGATTTGACTCATGGCTAAGGTTGAGTTGCAGCCCAATTCCAAATGTTTGAGGGTATTATTAACTAACTGATCATCTACATATACATTTATATGACTTAAGGCTTTTAGTATTTTACTTGGGGATTTACGTTAGGAATGTCCTCAGATTAACTCTGGCATAGTGGTAAAATGAGGACTGTCTGTGACATTCTTTACAGGATGTTGTTAGCCTCTTCTCCCCAGGTTTCGCTAAAGTTGGTTCTTATGTTGTATCTTTAATTCCACTTGGTTTTATTGCTGCTTTGGAGAGAAAAAAAAAAATCAATTTTTAATGGTAATTGAACTAGTAGAGACCTTCTTGCTAATGCAGATTTTTCCTTTCCCACTTAACTGAAATTATATGAGCCTTTTCTGTGTCCATAGCCTTTAGAAACATCATCTACAAGAAGCTGAAATCTCCCATTACAATAGAAACTATATTGTCCTTACACTCACTTTAAAAAAACCCAGATCATCTGGGTCTCTAACATGGATTTATGGGGTTTTACATATAATTGAACACTGTGTGACTGTGATCCTATACTTCACCTTGCTATGGAATTACGGTGTATTTGTGTTCAGTTAGCTGAAACCTGTTGTGTTGAAAAGTCTAGAAAGTGGCTGTCGTTCATAACTAACCATGAGATGCTTGGTCCCAAGTGGAACACAACTACTACTGTCAGTAAAAGCTGTACATTACTTTTTAGTGCTTTATTGCAGTTTGGCCTCTGTAAAACCAATTCTTGGTTAAAATAACATAAAGTGACTTATCATGTGGCAAAACACCTAATGTACAGTTATCCAAACAAATCCAAGAAATAAACAATTTTATTGTAGTGCTGTCAATAAATGCCTGTATCTTTAGATCTCTCCAACAAGCAGAAGGTCAGAGTTGTGTGGAAATACATTATCTGCATGCATTGATCGTGACTCAAAAGCATGATTGTCCAGAAGAGGACATTGATTTCTTCACTGTATATTAATCAAGTTTCATTCTTGGGGGAGTTGACGTAGAGTTAAATGCATAATAAGTTATTTGGTTTTGTAGGTGTTGAATATGTAAGTGTTGGAGGGAATCTGGTTGTTAGTTTCCTTTTAGTTGCTTATTTATAGGCAAGTGGTTTACAAAGATTGGAAGGATGCATCCTCTGTCCATTCTGTTGTACCTACCAGTATATTATCCTCCCCTCTACCCTGAAAATGGATCTTGGTATATGTTTTTATGCCTGTTTGCTTTTGGTCTCTTGAATAAGAAAACTCAGTTAACCAAAAGCCTTTTCTGCTCACCGTACTTCTGAGCTTTGATCAACGCACTACCCAACTTAGTCGAGATTTAGTGATACGTGTTGTTCTTATTGGGTATAGAGTGGTGTGTAACTTTTCTGCCTTATTGTTTAGTTTCTGCCCCTTTTGTCTTCAGTAGCAGAAGATCGAGCAGTGACTCATGGGGCAGTTTTAGATGTCAAATACTCAGTTCCTTCACAGGTGGCATTTGTAGGTTGAATGTCTATTCCTCTTCATACTACAACTAGCAAAGAGTGTGTTTACAAGTTCATGTCTGAGTGTTAGCAGATCCCGATCAAGAAATGAACTCAAAGGTGCCCTTTACGGTACCATTACAGAACAAAATAGAAATGTTCCTCTAGTAGTATTTGTAGGAACGAATATATGTGCATGGGTCTGTGCTAAGGAATTGACTGAAATTTCTGTGAACCACTCAGTTACAGGGGTAAATCATAAGTTATATGAACAGGGTGGGTTTTTTCCACATCTAAGAGTGATTAATTCTTTTACTTGTTAGAATAAGAAATACTAATTTAAGGTAGGCTGACATTAGCTATTGTTTGAAGAGCGCCAAAAGCATGAAAAACGGCCACATGTGTGATTCATCTCTGAACTTAGCAGAACTTCTTAGCAGGAGGTTTTGACGTGCGGGCCAGATTTGGATTAAGCTGTGTACAGTGCTTGAGTGTACTAATAAACTTTGAGAGCTGCTACTAAGGCTTTCACAAACTGAGCTTTTATTGCACTTGGTGTCTGTCCCCCATTTCCCCCTCCCAATATACTTACTTCAGCTCTTTTGAAGGTTTGCTTGGTTTTGGGGTGTTGTGCGTGAGGGACTTTGTTGTTGTTTGGGTGCGTTTATTTTTCTTTCTTTTCTTTTTTTTTTATTAATTTTTTCTCCTCCTTACTGGTAGGTTTGTGAAGTAAGCTTCAAAAATACGAGTCGTGTGTAACTTGGGCAGAAATGTCTGCCTGCAGCCTTGTGTAGGCTGTGTACTGCTTTCTGGAAGAGGTAGCTGAGATGGGTTGAGTGCCAGCATCGGGCGAGTCACGGCAGACCAGTGCCATATTGAAATACCCTGCTTCTCGGGGGAGGCCAACCTCTGGGGGGTCCGTTGCCGCTGGGCTAGGCATACTCTGGCACCTGAGCTGTCTTGGCACTCTCCTGTATGCGTCAGTCTGCAGTGCAGACATACGTTTTTCTTCGAGCACCGCCGCTCTTGGGTTGCTGTCATTCATGCTTGGACTGTCCCTTCTCAGGGGAGAGCCGTGCATCGGACCTAAACGGGCGTTTCTTTGCAACGTGATTCCCCAGGGTTGGGTAAAAGCTGCAACGTAGCCAGCACTGCTCAGGCTTTTGGTCTTAGGCGTGAAAACGCTTCGCTGACGAGTTTGAGGCTCTCTGACTGCTGTGTCTCTCCTCGCACGGGTGCAAACGTGCACAGCCTGCCTTGCCGCCTTCCCGAAAGGCCCTCTGCATAAATATGAAAATCTCTCTGACATTTCCACACCTTATTTAAGCAGACAGTGGAAATATTATATTCCCCCTTGATATATATTACGTATCGTCCCAAAGCTCCTCGTTGCCGTGAGCTGGTATTGCATGGTCTGGGTGAGTCACAGATTCCTGGACTGTGGAGAACCCCATGTGAAATCTGAGGAGTGGAGGGACACTGAGATGAGGTGTCTGAATCCCCCCTTCCACACCCCAGAGGGAATTTGTAGGAACAGCCTTCCCTTCCTTATGTGCCTCTGGGGCCGCGATTAATAACAAGGGTAATTAGCATTTACGTTTTAGCAGTCTCTTAAAAGCCAAAGGAAATCTAGTCTCTACTGCCAGAACAGTTGGGTTTTTTTCTTCCCACTCAGTTGTCTGTTAGCTAACATTTCAGCCCAGTGGTCTGTCAAATCTTATTCTCACAGGAAAAACAGTTTCTTGTGTCTGCTGTGCTGTTGGTTCTGTGTTCCTGTCAATTTTATGTGACGTAGGACTTCTCAGTTACTCGCGGTTTGTGTGCTTTTGTAAAACGGTAGATTTTGCACCTCTCTGAGCTATTGCATCAACTGTTACGGAAACGGTTTTCTGCAGTATTTTTCAAAATCCTACCATTTAAGCCGCTAAAATCATCAGAAAGTTTTGATTGGGCTGGTTTGGGTCTGTTCCCTTCCACTCACGCCCTTCCGCCCACCCCCCCAATACTGAAAAAAACACCCCTTTCTGTTGCCCAAACTTCTCTTAGGAAAAGAAAGTAGCGTTAGAACTGTGTCTGGCAGTACGCAGCTTAACAAAGCAACAGGGAAAAGGCTTTTCTATTTTGTATACTTGCGCAGGATTTAGCCGTGAAGCCATGGCTGTCGCTAACCCTGCCGCTATCCAAAGGGGGTGTTCAGTAGAGTGAGCGATGCCGCCGTGTGTGCCAGCCTGGAGGGAACACTCCTGCCTGGGATGGGGACGCGGGCTCCGCGCCGGGGTCGGGGCCTCGGGAGCCCCTCCAGAAATCCTGGCAGCAGCGGGGGCTCCTGCTGCTGCAACCCGATTCCCCGCGTGCCCTATCTTGACCGAGCTGTCTAAAAGCGATAGGCTATCCTTTCCGTGTTTAAAATGTCTTTTGGAGTCAGTCAGTAGGCCTAACGAAGAAGTGAATAACATGCCAAGCTCCTGGGAAGAAGCCTATTTTTGCTTTCTCAAAGTGATATCCTACAATTGTAGGAGACGAGCCTGGTTTTGTTTTTCTTTTTTTTTTTTTTTTTTTTTTAATTTATTTATTGTAAAAAAAGGCTTGTTGATTCCCAAGTTCTTTTGAGTGCAACCATGGAAGAATTCACCCATTTACTGCTGAATTTTGCTCCACCACCCGCTCACTTTTGCCTTTTTTTTTGTCTTTTTCTAAATTACATTTGCAAAGGGAACCTTCAAAATGTCTTGGCAGCCTGAATCAAAACTGTGAAGAGGTCTCAGCTGCTTCATTCATCTCAATAGATTTCTGACATAAAGCGGGGATTTAGCAAAACACTTAAATACTTGATTCTCTCAAAGGACATGCTTAAGTGCCATTGAAGTACCTGCACATTTGTGCAGCTCTGTGGATTTGGTACAGTGGGTTGTTGAATCAGGCCTGTTTCACTGCTTATAACCTTAGCAAAAAGAGTCAACTGAAGTGCTTATATACCACCACTCAGAATACATCCTGCCTGACTGCTAAAATCAAAAGAAGTACAAATTGAGGTTAATAAAAAAATAATTCTGGGACAGCTAGTCTCATTTTCCCTGCTCATGTTTAGTTCACTGCAAGATGCTGCTGCAATTTCTAGTGCATCTAGGAATTTTTCTGGAGACCTTGATTTCATTGTGCTCTGCAGCATTTCACTCCAGGCAGCTATAAGGATGGGGAATCACTTAAAATCCTATGTTCTAGGTACTTAGTGCTGTTCCTGGAGCTGTTGAGCAACACACAGCCTTTAATATATTTATCCTCAATTATCTTTCTGAAGTTTGCATCTATTCTTACTCCGTCTGGGGAAAACAGGGTACAGAAAAGTAAAATGGGAAGTCAGATAGCCTATCTGCAGCCCAGTAACTGGACCCCTGGATCCCAAGCTGCCACTGTAATCGCTGTACTGCATTCCTCAAATCTGTAATAATTAAAATGGCTGTCTGAGCCATTGGTTGATGTGGTGGGCTGTAGCCTTTACACTTGGGAATATGAGAACAGGAAGTCAGTGAGCTCGTGAGTGACTCTTTCAGGCTCTTCCAGTAGTTTCTAACCATTAGAACACTGAATTTATTAAATAACTAAAGATTTTAATTTCACTGACCAGTTTGATTTCAGCTCTACAAATTCATGTTTTGACTCATCTCAACTTAAAAATGGAACACAAAACTACTACAGGAATTTAATAGTCATTAAAGAACTCTGAATGCAGTTAATAAAAATGTTTTATCTGTGTATACATAATACACATCTCAACCTCTATTAATCATTCTAACAATGTGCATGAGTTTGGATAATCTCTCTTTTTAGTAAGTGTTCATGTGGGCGATCTGCTAGCCATTGCTGGTTTCCTAAATGAATACCTTAATAGTTTCTGTAAGATTTTTTCATAAGATCTTGGATTAAGACTACAGAAGAAGACACAGAATATCAAGTTTTATGAGTTACCTCCATTAGATTGTGTAGCCCTCCTACTCAAATAATACTAGTCTAGTGTTGTTAATTTACTGGGGCTCTCTGTTCCATTAAGCAAAGGGATTTAACTAGAAACACTAGTCTGGGATATTGGAAAAATGTCTTTTGGATGTCATTTTGCTAGTTTAAATTGTGAACTGTTCTTAATTTCTTAAATGGCAGCAGTTTAATATCTGTTGGGTTAACTAGGAGGCTGCTGTTTGTTTAGAGTCTCCAATTAGGTTTTACAGTTGAGGCGTTGGTTAATTCAAAGAATTCTTTAAAAATAAATAAATATCTATTCAGGAGTAAAAAGCTATTGGCTCAGATGTTGTGGTGGTTTAACCAATTAGAAGATGCGTTCTCCAATTTCATTAGCTTTTGCAGCAGTAATATTTCATGGTAAGCAAAGGCTCTTAAAGTTTATTATTACCATTCTTTTAAAGTCTTTGTGACGGCTAAGTGTATCTGTAGTTTGCAACAAAGGAAAACTCCAACAACTGCAAAATTAGAATTAATATTCTGGACATACACAGTTCAGTGTACATTTTAATATTCTCTTATCTTCCCTGTTCTGCCCACAGTTTCTCCCTAGGCACATTTTAAAAGGCTGTAGGACTGATTTCCCATGGTATGCTCCACTTGGGGAGTGTCTCCCCAGGTTACAGCATTTGTGCTGCGAATCCTGCTGCTGCTTTAGTTCTGTCTAGGTAAACATGGCTTAATGAGCTGTGATCGGTGTGTGCTCTTAGAGGTTCTGAGAATAGTCTCTGCAAAACAAGTGGTTTATTTATTTGTTAGGATACAGAAGTCTAGGCAAAGATAGTTGAAGCAACAAAAAGGAGTGCATATACAGTAGTTATGTGGTTAAGAAAGCACATCAGCTTTACCGATTTATTTTGTCACTATAGTTAAATATAATTTTTAGGGCTAGAGATTCATAGATATTAGAGATTGATGTTAGAGGCTAATTGCAATAAGTTTACTTCAGCCCTTACTGGGAAATAAAAGATGTATTGCTGCATGGCTTCTCCTTTCTCTTCATTCTGCCTTACTTCTTTACGTTCTTTTTTTTTCTTTCCTCGGTTCTGGTAATTTCTGGAATAATATTTAATAGTGAGAAAACTTAACATTTCAGTGGGTCCAGGGAAATTCTTTGGTACAGTCTATATGTTTTTAAAAGGTTGCTGAATGGTTGCCTTAGCGTCCAGCTAAACATTAATTCCCAAAGCTGGTTTGGTTTCCACATGACCACACTTCAGACAGTGAAAGAAAAGTGTACTCAGTTCAAAACTCACTGGAAATGCTTAGTTACTGCCTTCAAACCCTAAAATTTACTACCTGGTTTACCATTACAAATAAGGTGTAGGTTTGGAGACTTTTTTTTAAAAAGTAATTTCAGTTCTTGACAGATGACTTCATCACATTTGTGTATTGTACATTAGGTCATGTAAGGTTTTATAATGCTGTAATACCTGTTGCAGCGCTAGATCAGAACAGGCTCTTCAGAAGGATCGCTGATGTCCCATTCCTTGTGTTAAGTGCTTTTCGGATTTCATTCTTTTTAATGAAGTTTCCTTTGCATCAACTCGATTTTTGTAAAATTATCGGTATTTCCTTAGTACTGAGTAATTTAAAAAAAAAAAAAAAAAAAAAGGTGGCAAAATGCTTCTTAGAGTAGTTATTGTATATAAACTGTACTGGCTACAAGTGTCATCTCCTGCAACAGGGTTTTTGAGTACTGGAGGGATTTGCATAAATGCATTGTCTTTTTTTTAATTACCCAGAGCTGTAATGAGTAAAATTTTACTGAATATTGGTTTAATAGTGTGCATTTGTTTGGGACTTTATCCAAAGGGTGACCTGCAAGGCTTGCTTTTATGAGATGGCAAGAATTGTTGAAAAATTTTCCATTTATTCTCTTAAACACAAAACACAGGGTATCACGGGCTGCTCACTCTTTTTAAGAACAGCATGCTGTCAGCTTAATTCTCTTTTGAAATATGAAAATGTGGCTGCAGATAAACAGTTTATTTTTGGAAGTTGGAAAACTGTATTTTCCAGATAAAGTGCATTCCCAAATATTTGAGGAAATAAGTCTAGCTGTATTGATGTTGCAGTTGCTGTATACTTGATGTATTCATTGGAAACCTTGATTTTTTCCAAGGATTTGTTATTTCTGATTTTAGTCTATTTTGGGTTGAAACTCTGCAAAAGCCCACCCAGAGGTGCACAGGTTTTTGAAGGAACAGTAAGGTGATTGGTAATTTTTAGTTAGACGAATCCACATTAAAGTTGTGGTTATATATTTGAATGAACACTGTGTGTTCTACAGGTAATTATGTAAATGCTGAATGTAGGCATGTATTTCTGAGAGAAGTACTGAGACCCCGGCAATAGATACCAACTTTTCATTTGATATTTAGATACATGGTTATACACAGTTACACTGCAATGCACTGCTGGTATTTTAATTCTTTTTGGGTTGGTTGGTTGGTTTGTTGGGTTTTGCAGTTTTTTTGGTGGTTTGGTTTGGTTTTTTAGGGTTTTTTTTGAGAGAGGTGTTTTTAGAGTTTCTCTAAATGACTTAAGATCTAGTAAGGAAGTATTTAGTATTTGCACAGGGGTATATATGGGCTGTTAACATTATGGATATTCAGTTGTTGGTCTGATTCTTTACTTCTTTCAGATCTGATATTTTTCTGACTTCTAGTTGCCTGTAGCTTTTGAATTAAAAAATAACCTCTGGGAAATCAATCATAAAATATTCATTCACTTTAAGGAGGCATGGATTTCATCTGTGTACATCCTTTTTAAACTTGTAAATACAAGTTTTCAATTGGCTTTTAGTCTGTGAAAGTGAATTGCCGAGTTAGATATGTGGAAAGACACCTAGCTTTGCTCGTGTTGAATATTTATGCCAGTTTAGAACTGAGTGAGTGAAGGAGTAGGCATGTGTGGTGTAATGATCTCAATATTGAACTGTGGTGACTATCTGAACTGTTCATGCTGTCACTGACCAGTAATATAACTGAAACTGAAGAGATGCATCTAGCATAAGTGCCATTGTTGCGCTTTTTAAAACAGCTTTTTATAGTGTACTACCTCATCCAAGAAAGTATTGAGTAGAGATGTTCTACACCCTTTGAAAATAACAAGGCTTAAAGGAAGACCTGGGGGTCTTTTACCATTGTGTGTTAAATACATGGAAAGAATGTAAAGGTAAAAATTCTCCAGTGAAGGGAGGATTTTGATGTCAGGATTTATGTTATATCAGGAACATAAGCACCGTTTTCTCCACTGCTATCACATGATTCTTCTAATGACTTACGGTAGTTCAGAGTTGGAAGAACAACAGATTTCCTCACTGTTGTGCTATCGTACTAGATTTTGTGTTACTAGATAGTCCTGGGCAGCAGTGACAACTTGGTTTCTACTTTTAGCATTATCATCTACCTGCCAAACAAAAAATGTACTGGTATATATGATGCTACCTATTCTGTTATTTGAAAATTGATTCAACATGAACCTAAACATTAACTTTAGGCATGCCTTTTCCTATTAATTGTCTTTTAGAGTGATATTCTGCATGTCCTGTGTATTTACATAAGAAGAAAGGTTGATGCAACTGTGAAGTAAAATCCAATGTGATTTTTTTAAAACTGTATTTAGAGTGATTTAAGATTTTTCTTCCATGTTTGCTGTTCCTTATTTTGAGCTGTAGGGTAGAGAAATTTGATGAACACTTGTAGTAGCTATACTTGTGATAGTTAACCTTTAATTTTTGTTTAAAATTTTCTGTCTCAGAATTGTTTTCACAAAGTTCTTTAAATTAGTTACCATGTACTTTGTCCATTATTTAATTTTTAATTTCTTCTGGAATGTGGTTGTTGCTTATATATCCTGAATATGTCTAACAAAATGTGTTTTTAAAAAAAAATAAAAAAGAAAAAAGTCTTATGCAATTAGATCTTATCCTAAATCTTTTCTTTCTGTTTTGTTTTTTTTTGTTTGTTTGTTTGGTTTTGGTTTTTTTTTTTTTTTTTTTTTTTTTTTTTTGGTTTGTTTTGGTTTGTTTTTTTTGTTTTGGTTTGTTTTTTTCACTTAGGAATTTTATGTGCATGGTGGACATGGAAAAAGATGAAAAACAAGCTGGCTTCCTGGAGAAAGAAGGCGGCAAATACTTAATGGAACTTTATTACTGTAGAACCGTGTTTTGAGTGCTCCTCCTAGACTTCTTTCATAAATATTCTTGATATCAACAGATTGATATGATTGGAAACCTGGCTCATCAAACAGTATACACTGGAAGAAGCCTGCTTGGAATATGACATTTTGTATTGTTTCTGAAAGTCTGTGAGAAAACACTACAGACATCTACCTGTTATTTCTTAAGTCTGCATCTCAATTCAGCTACAGCAAAACTAGTCTTTGAAGTGAATAGAACCAGAGCCCTTTTGGAAACTTTTATTGAACATGACTCATGGAGAAGAGCTTGGCTCTGAGATGCACCAGGATTCTGTTGTTCTAACTTACCTAGAGGGATTACTAATGCATCAAGCAGCAGGAGGCTCAGGTACTGCAGTTGACAAAAAGTCTACTGGGCATAGTGGAGAGGATCAAAACTTTAAGATTTCTGGAAGTATCTTTCCCAGCTGTCAAAGTAATGGTCCAGTTCTTAACACAAATACATATCAGGGATCTGGCATGCTGCACCTCAAAAAAGCAAGACTGTTGCAGTCTTCTGAAGACTGGAATGCAGCAAAGAGAAGGCGGTTGTCTGATTCCATTGTGGATTTAGATGGAAAAAAGGAAGCTTTGTTAGCTGGCATGGTTGAAAATGTGCCTAAAGGCAAACAGGATAGCACATTACTTGCCTCTTTGCTTCAGTCATTCAGCTCTAGGCTGCAGAGTGTTGCTCTGTCACAGCAGATTAGGCAGAGCCTTAAGGAGCAAGGGTATTCCCTTAGCCATGATTCTTTACAAGTGGAGAAGGATTTAAGGTGCTATGGTGTTGCATCCAGTCACCTGAAGACTCTACTAAAGAAGAGCAAAGCAAAAGATCAGAAGCTGGACAACAGCCTGCCTGATATAACAAAGAACCTGCCCAAAGAGAGGTTTATAGAATCACCTCATGCGGTGCAGAGCGGACCTAAAGTGATAAATGAGCCACTGTCCTGTGCTGCAAGATTACAAGCTGTTGCAAGCATGGTGGAGAAACGATCTAGTCCTGCTGCTTCACCGAAGCCCAGCGTAGCATGCAGCCAACTAGCTTTACTCCTTTCAAGTGAAGCTCACTTGCAGCAGTACTCCAGGGAACATGCTTTAAAAGCACAAAATGCAAATCAAATAGCAAGTGAGAGACTTGCAGCTATGGCCAGATTACAAGAAAGTGCTCAGAAAGATATTGGCCAATTCGGTTTAGCAAAAGGAACGACAAGCCATCTCAATGGTCAAACAGGATCATCAACCAAAACAGTACCTAGCAAAAGCAATATGGCACCATTTCAGAGTTCAGTGGGAGTCATGCATTCACCTCCCAAAACTGTGGGATATAAAAGTACTTTGGAAAGGAGTAACCTGAAAACCTCTCCCAGCAACAGTTTGCTCTTGCATCTACTGAAAAGCCAGAATACCACCAAACATGTAAAAGGGCATGAACAGAGTGAGAGAGCCAGCATTTTTGAAGACAGCAGCACACCAACAACTATTGATGAGTATTCAGACAACAATCCTAGTTTTACAGAAGATGACAGCAGTGATGATGAAAGCTCCCATTCTAACTGTCTTCCTATAGACCTATCCTTTAAACAGAGGACAGATAAACCAGATGCAGGTCCACCTGCATCACTGGATAACCTGACTCAGTCCTTGCTTCATAACTGGGATCCAAAAGTTTCCTGTCAGGAGAACAAGGAAGACAAAGACACTCCAAAAGCTTCTAAGCTGAATCCCCATCAGAAAGTAACACTACTTCAGCTGTTACTTGGGCATAAGAGTGAAGAAAAGGTAGACAAGAGTAATGACCCTCAGGGACCACACAGTGCAGCTGATGTGGCAAAATTCACTGTACAGACTGGTAAAAGGACTCCTGTTACTGGCAGTCCCAGTGCAAATCGAATGACTCCGTTAAGCACTCCACCTTTGCTGGCTTCTACAAAAGCAGACTCTCCTATAAATCTCTCGCACCAATCGTTAGCCATCAAGCGTAGCTCGCCACCATATGCTTGCAGCATCCAGACAGACAGACTGGTGAATCCTGCATCTAAACATTTGATAGACCTTTCTAAAAGCAAAGAAATTCAAGGAGCCAAGCTGAGCAGGAACGATAGTCCGCAGAACTCCTCAGCATTCAGTGCCAGCAAGCTGCTGCAGAACCTCGCTCAGTGCGGCATGCAGACTTCCATGTCAAGTGAAGAACAAAGAGCTAGCAAACAGCTGCTAGCAGGGAACACAGATAAACCTGTTGGCTTGATTGATAGATTGAACAGCCCTCTGCTTACGAATAAATTGAGTACGCATGAAGAAAACAACAAAATATTCAGCTGTCAGCCTGCACCCGCTGAACAAGGACTTCCAGGTTCGGAAATAGAAAATCTTCTTGAAAGGCGCACTGTCCTTCAGCTGCTTCTGGGAACTCCCAGTAAAGGTAAAAGTGAAAAGAAAGAGAGGATGCTTTTAAGAGATGAAAGTTCTCAAGAACAGACAGATAAGACTTTGAATGAGCAAATATTGACAGTGAAAATAAAAACTGAACCATCTGAAGAATCAAATGTTCCTTATAATTCAAATGCACAACAAGTAAGAGAGTGCAAGGGTAACAAATTTCAAGGATTTGTTCATTCACTGCAGAGAAACAGAGCTGCTTCTCCAGCATCCGAGGAGTTGAAATCTGAGCCTCTTTCACCTCAAGATTTCTCTTTTTCCAAAAATGGCCTGCTAAGTAGGTTGCTGAGACAGAATCAAGAC
Source organism: Aquila chrysaetos chrysaetos (assembly GCF_900496995.4). NCBI lineage: Eukaryota > Metazoa > Chordata > Aves > Accipitriformes > Accipitridae > Aquila > Aquila chrysaetos. Next base: position 22,988,085 of record NC_044010.1, on the reverse strand, counting down.
AGTTACCCTGCAGATGAGCTGGACAGAAGTCACCGAAACAATGAGCTGACACACCTTGAATCAAAGAGTCTTTGCACAGTACCGAAGAAGAGGAAGCTTCACTCTGAGCCTTTGGAAAGTCCATTAAAAAAGATGAAAAGTAATGTGTCTGATGCTGCAAACAATCATGCTGCTTCTACTGAGGCACTGTACGGGCCTTTGCTTAACCAGCAAGAACTGAAATTCAGCAGAAGTGATGCTGAATTTAAATATGCTGTAAGTCATGGTTCAAATAATGAAAGTGAAAATAGGAGTTGGTCTAGAGATAGTAAAGGCTTTAATGTGTTGAAACAGCTGCTTCTCTCAGAAAACTGTGAGAGAGATCTGTCACAACATAGGAATAACATACTAACGGAGGGCAAGAAAAAAGGAAACAAAACCAGTGCAACAATTAATAAACCTGAATTCAGCATTTCTTCAGTAAATGCGTTAATGGGAAGCCCTGTGCAACAGAACAGTTGTGTAGATCATAGAACATTTCAGTATCCTGTAGCGGTAAAAAGTCCTGCCAGTTCCCCCTTCCCTGAACATTTGGGGAGTACAGTATCTAGACTTGAGTCCGACCAGTTTAGCATGTGTCCCATGCCCAGTGAAAAAGGGCCCATCAGATGGGTAATCACAGGTATGGACAAGAATGATTATGAAAAAGACTCTCCAAGACTGACCAAAACCAATCCCATATTGTACTACATGTTACAGAAAGGTGGCAACTCTGTTAGTAGCCAAGAAGCACATGACAAAGAAATTTGGAATGAACCTTCATTTACTGATAGTTCAACTCATCTTACAATCAAAGAGGAGTTGACATCCGATGCAGAGCTTAAAACTCCTTTTAGTAACTTAAGAAGCCCTTACAACAGCCATATGGGGAGTAAGACCTCTCATCAACATGGTGTGAATGGAGAAGTGCATGGACTTCTGGAAAAAGTGCTAACAATCAAAAAAGAGCCAGAATAAATTACAGCCTCCTCAATGAGTTTACAATCAGTGGTTTTGAATCTTTGTTTAAAAAAAAAAAAAAAAGAAAAAGAAAAAATAAAAATGTATACGAACTTGACTACTGTATAAATTGAGCATGATTTTAGAAAAGCATGGTCTAATTGAAACATGTTTTCATTTGATAAACTTTTTATTTTTCTGGTGATGTTATTTAAAATACATGTAGATAAAATTTGCTTTACAATAGATTGTCACAAGGAAACTAGAAAGGTTGTAATTTGTACAAGACATTTCTGTATGTATCAGATTAAGTTATGAGTACTCTTTGATCAGAGTCTTATTTGGATCTGCAAGTTTTTGGTATAACATAAAGTGTAAGCGTACAGCCTAGGTGGTGGTAATGCTGCGTTTCCTCCCTCCCTGTAAAATAATCCTTATTTTTTGGAAGCCTGAGCATAGAGACAGTGTACCTTTTTTTTTTTTTTTTTTTTGAATGTTTAATATGTTTTGTGAAATTTTAAGAATAACTTTTAAGAAATGGAGCAGTCCATCCAAGGTATTAGTTTGTCATATTGGAAAACCTATGTCAGTGTTAATAATTGAAATGCACTGAAATGTATTTTTTAGTGCTTCCAAAATTTTTATTGTTATTTTTAAATCTTGCTTGTGGTCCTGCCAGAATAGTGGTGTAAAATCTATTTTTCTTCCTTGCCCTGCTCTTGACAAATGCCTTCCTCAGAATCCTTAGCCACAGTTATGAGTTACTAGTTACAATTAAGGGTTTTTTCTAGGTTTTTATACAAAAGGCAGATTTTCATAGGCCATGCAAGTACTGCATGAGCCCATTTGTCAGTGCATTCCTGTTGCTTCCTTGCTGAAAAGGGGAAAGCCAAAATGCCTCTTGGAGTAGTGCGATTAAGAAAGCTTAGTTACATATATTTGGTGAGGAAAATGGTGGAAAGTTTGTGAAGCGGATGAGCAGAATTGTCTGTTTAGCACCATCCTGCCTCCCCTGCAGAAGAATACCAACTGCGCTAAAGCAGCACATCAGACTTCCACTCAGAGATGGAATAGGATTTTAATGAAAAATGTTCTGGCCTCTTCCTACAACCAGGGAAAAGAATCCATATTCTGCCAATATTTATTACTCTCTGAACAGTTGATGCATGGTTTAATGCACTACCCTTTCACTGCAGAAAACCTGGTTTCAGAATAACTTTTCGGGTTGCACTGAAGATAAAATTGTGGTTTTGTCATGTTCTGTAATGGATAGCGGGACATGTCTGAGAAATCCTCCTCTGCCCTTTTCCTCAATCCCTGCCTGTGCTGTGATTTGTAACATCTGGCAATATCAGCCTGAGATGGGAGTAACTGAAAATTGCGGTCAAAGCTGAGACACCTTAAAAGAATTGCTGGCTGGGGAAGAGCCATGTGGTTCTGCTTTCCTGTTAACACTATCTGTGTTAACTCTGTTCAGAGCCCTTATTTCTCATGGGGGAGGAGGAGGACAAAATCCAGTTTCTCTAAATTATATGCGTTATTGGCAACCCTAAGTTTTGCTGAACGTCTTACGCCACTGAAAAAAATGTTCTATGTAGCTTCTAATTTCACTGATAATCCCTATGCTATCAGCAAACAGCTAAATAGTTGGCTTGCACAGATAATGAAAGCTACGCTCTGCGTTAATTTTGACCGTTTTCACCATTGAGAGCCGATACATGACAAAACTGCTGTTTCTGTCCCTCTAATGTTTGCACAGCAGAGATGAGTGATGGGGCATTTTGCTCATTTCCTTTCTGGTTTGGTTTTGGAGATCCTTTTCCCAGACTGCTGGCTTGCTGAGACAGAGCAAACTGTTGTCCCCCCTCTCATCCTCTGTCCCCTGCCTGGGATCAGTTTCCCTTCTTTCCAGTGCAGTCCCTACTGAAAGGGACTTTTCCTGGCTGCCAGGTGGAAAATGCACCACTATTCTGTTTTGCCCCACCCCCTGGGGGATACTTTCTTTTAGGGAACACAAATATTTGGCAGTATCTGGTATAAAACATTCCCCTGGTTTATATTAGAAATAACAGAGCGATTTAAAGATATATTTTTATGTTATTTGGGTGAAGCGTAATATATTAATGGGCTGTACAAAGAAGATTTATATTTTAAAACCTTCACGCAAATCTAATATCACTTTAAATGTCATTGTCTGAAGTATAATATAAAAATAAAATTTTGTTTGTCTTTAATATTACATTTGTAAGTGGCCCAGTGACAATTCAGATGTCTCATAGAATAACCATTAACGAGATAAAGTATATTTTGGATTGACAGTGGAACTGAATTCCTTTTATATGAGTCAACCCAGCAGAAGTATTAAAAAGGTGGTTATTTGTTCCATCCATTAAATGTCTCTTAAAGTCTTAATTGATTATTTTTCTTGAAACAACATGTATATAGCTAGGAAATATATACAATATAGAATAATAGATGGTCCCTGGAGTAAATACAGGGCTATAATTTACTTGAAGGGCTCCACAGAAAAATGCAGCTTGAATGACTGTGAAATAATCTGGTTGGAAAAACTTCATCAAAACAAAGTTGAGATGAAAAGTAGGGAGGAGAATCGAACCCTAACACCAAGTAATATTGGAGTCTAGGAGTGTGCTTACCTGTCTATTTATTCTATGGTAGTCTATTGTTATAATATATACTTTTGAACATTTAGTTTTTAAAGTTTTATAAAACATTTAAGTTAAAATGTTAACAGTTTGACCAGTTAATGATTTAGCTTTCTTTTTAGGTGATGTTAATGAAAGGGTATTACCATTCTCACAGACGTCAGTAAACTATAATACACAAGAATTTAAGTTTAGGACATGCTGTTCATGGAGGAATCTTACCTCTTGTAGACATTGCAGTCTCAAGCAGCATGTATCAAAACAATGAGGCCCTTGAGAGAGGGTAGGGCATGCCAACTGAATGCTCTTCAGTCAGTTGCTAAGAGGGCAGCAGTCTCCTACATGAAATTCTCCACTATCACTGATGTTAGCCCTCCCTAGGGAAGAGAGGTCTTTAAAATCTACCCCATCCACATTTACAGCCTTTAAACCTGAGGACCAAAGGCTCTTTAATAATTTTTTATCTTGTAGCATGGGTGAGTAAAAAGGAGACACCATTGTCTTCCTTGAGGACTTTTCCATCAGAAAAGGGGGGTGCAGGAGCTGGGTTTGCTGCACCAGCAGAAGGACCAGTTGGGCTGGCCGTGTTTTCCCAAGCAACTCAAAGATCCTTGATTTTCCCCCAGTCCCTGTAGATGAATGACAAACCAAGGTCATCTGTTGAGTATCGCTTGGTATTCTCCAGCAACTCCTGTCTCCTTGGTTCAGTAGACGTTCACTACTAGGATATGCATTTTGGCTGTCCTCAGTCTGTGGCAGTGGAAGCTTCCAAGAGAGCTCTGCAAACTCAGGAGGCTGAAGTTTCAGCTAGGCCTTTGGACTGTAGGCTTGAAGAAAAACAGGGCTTTGTCAGATACTGGCAAAGAGGTGCAGGATTGATGGGTGCTGTTCTGTGATCTCACTGTCAAAGGAGTAGGGAGGGAGGGGAGAACACAACCCAGTTGCAGCTGGGCGAGACTGCTGAGGGAAAGCTGCCTCTGCCTCATGGAGCAGTGAAGAAGTGAGTTAGGGATGTGTCTGTACCACACTTAGTTGTAATTGCAACCCCTTGGGACTTGCACCCGAATTAACTTGAACCTCACGTAACTGGGAGCAGTTGGGTTGCTAAGTGCCCAATGCCTTGCTCGAGGCAGCATCTACAGGCTCATGCCGCTGCACCTGCTGTGGTGGTGCAGCACTCAAGCTAGCTAGATTTGGGGATTGACTTGTAATTGCCACACAGATATGCCTTTTCCTTCCAGAGGAATGTGTACGGGACTGAGATAACCAGATTTCTAGTGTCTTCTCTGCCAAAGTTTGAGGAAATGATGGGGGGGTAATGCATGACCACAGAATCAAAGGTGTTTTGCTGGAGGGCTTCTCTGCTGATGCCACATAACTGGGTGGCTCAGTTTGAGAAGTTTGTAAACGTTACAAGATCAAAAGGGAATTCAGCCATAACTTTCACTTTTTTTAGCCATTTACTCTTAGTAATGTTTTTAAATTTTTAATTTACAAATGTTTTTAAAAGAAAGAAATGAATGGTTTAAATTTTCCCTGTTAAATGTTGGTGAAAGTATTACAGCTCTCATTGACGTCAGTGACATGATATTACCAGTTTGTTCTCTGCCACATCTTACAGAGGAGTAAACTGGTAAGTATATATTATATATATTTATATATAATGTAAATATATTGACTTGTTACACGTATAATATGTTGAAATTGGTTTTTAAAAGGTGATGTAAATAGTGGTTTCCTTAATGAAAAATACATATTTTGTATTCTTCTAATGCAAAGGAAAAAAACCTTTTAATCTTTTTTGTTATGTATATTCCATGTATAAGTGTAAATATGATCACATAGGTTTAAAAACTTTTGCATGTATGTATACAGTTGCAAGTCTGGAAGAATGTATAGAAAAATACTTTTATTTAAAGTTGTGATTACCTGCTGCATGAAAAGTGCATGGGGGACCCTGTGCATCTGTGCGTTGGCAAAAAAAAAAAAAAAAAAAAAAAAGTCTTAACAAGTCAGGTCAGTTCAAAACACAACAGTATTCCACTTCTGGACATGACTTCTGCTGTGGTATTTTAGCTTTGTGAAAGAATGTGCTTCAAATCAAAAGGGTCTGGGGAAAAAAAAAATGCAAAACTACTTTTAAAACATGAAGTACTTGTACAACTATAATCAGTCATGTAAGTTCAGGACTCCATTTTACATAATTGAAATATTGTACCAGGACTATTCCATCCCTGTAAAACAAAGGAATATTGATTTTCATTGCCATACATAAGAATTCAGGATTTTACCACACCCAATTTTATTGTGATGTGTCTTCAGTAATTTATCTAACTGGTCTCATTTTTTTATTAGAAATTAATTTCCTCATGTGATGTCACAAAACTGTACATACTGCAGTGTGAAGTTTTTTTAAATCTTTCCGTGTTTACTTCCTGCAGAAGATTTGAATAAATGAGAAAAATGCATTGTCTTTGATGGTTTTTAAATCTGCTTTATTTCATGTGTACTTTCTATTATTGGAGTGTTAGCGGGCTCTTTGCATCAGCACAATTAATACAAATTTCTGACAACAAAAATATCTCAAGGAACTTAGGGACACACAGCTTTCAACAAGGCTACTGACTGGAAACAGAGAGTCATGGAGCTGGAAATAAAACAATCTAAATCAGATTAGCAGCTTTACTTCACAAAGCACTGTATTATGTTTTATTCAAATACCCTTCTGCTTATTAACTTGAAATCAGTGACCATAAACTAGAAACCTCTAAATGGGAATTTTCATGTGAAAATCATTTTAAACAAATGTTGAAACATTTTTCAGGTCCCCTGTGCAGGGCAGGAAAGGTGTGTTTTCCCAGTAAAATCTACTTTAGTCCATATTACGAAGAGGACTTCTTAGTTGTATTCAATATAAGTTCTTAAGCAAATGTGTAGAAAAGTGCACGCAATTATCTGTGAAGACTATACAAAGACTTAACACTGCACTCACATCATATTTTGCAGTTTTTAAGTTAGCTTATGACATTAGTGCAAATGGTGGATTGCAACATTAGTGCTAGTGCTGTTTCTCCGGAGAATTTTTGTTCCAAGATGTATAGGTACACTGTGTCTGGAGCTGTACAGTTGCAAGAAAACACTTGGGTCATGACTATTTTGCGTAACAGTAGCAGCTATTTCCATGAATCATCCTATGTTTTCTGATCTCTTAGCCATAAATACGCATGCATGAGGTTCTTTGGAAGCTTTCTGGAAAGCATAAATGATAATCCATAAAGTTAATTTAAAAACAGTAATTCCAACTCCATAGATCTCAGGCAGGGCTTCATGAAGTATATAGCTGAGCATTTTAATTGTTTGGTATCCTAAATGGAGTAGGATTGGGATACTGTCTTCGGATATGTCATCTTAAAGTATGTATATAATGCTACCAGTGATACTCAGCTGTGCTTCAGAGGGAAAAGACCCTTGACCAGCTTCTGCGTAGACTCTTCTGTCTGTAAGTAGGCTTTCCCTGATTTGAGGGATGAATGGCTAAGCCAAAATACAGCCACATGAAAAAGCAGTATAGTTAAGGAGCCAATCTAGTCTTCTAATGGCTGTATGGCTTGGAAGTAATTACTGGAATACATGCTTCCTCACTGACTTGGTTCCTTTGGTTTGATTCTACCTACCAAGCAAAACCCAATGGTATGCCTTTATTTCTCAAGTGGTGGTGCGCTAGGACAGTTCCTTGGAGCACATGAATATCACTGATTTTTCTTTTTATTACTTGGGGAGTTCAGGCTCTTGTAACTTCACTATATTTATTCTATTTATTTTGCTGTAACACCAAGTAAAACTTGCTTTGTGTCTACCAGAGCAAACAGGCCTGTGGACTTGAGTGTATGGTATGCTAAAAAGCCTGTGGAGTGACAAGGATGTTGAACGGGTGTAAATATTCTGAGAAGTATTTCACTCCGAATGAACATTGACAATATTTGCGTAGTGATTCATAATAAACTGCTCAAAAATGCCTCAAACCGCCAGTGAATTCTTTACAAACAGACCTATGGTCATGTGGAATCTTCTTGATCTTCAATTTGTTCCTCACAAAATGAAAGATGCATGTGATGTTGATGATTTTTCACAGAACAGCCCCTGGATAAAGAAATGAAAGTTTCTGCTTCAGCGATTTCAGAATGTGGGGAAAAAATACAGCAATTGTGTTCATGGGACTTGGCAGTCCAACCTTATGGTCCTCAATGAAATTAACTCTAGCATTGTGGGCATCAAGGACAGATGTGGACTCTGATAGATCATTTGCAGGCCTGTGCATTGTGGAAGCCTTTATCAGAGTAGAAAAACTTGTTGCAGTAATACAAACATGTCTACACATAAAAAAATAAAGCAAATTATTCTTTATTGACTGTAAACTTTGTCAAGAAAAATGTGATTTTGAAACTGAAGAATACAATGACAATCTTTTTCTCTGTGACACAGCTTGGCACATTAGAGTACTGTAATGCACCCATGGGAATGTCTGTAGGGACTTGATATGAGCCTCAAGCAGTGGCTAGGACATGCAGGTAATAATTGTTGATAATATTTTTATTTCCTTTTGATTGTCAGAGTGACTCAAAGGGAGCATGGCACAAACTCAGGGCATGAAAATCCTCTCTGCTGGTAAATATCAATGTTGCTAATGAAAGAGCATATGCTGATCCAAGCTCACAGCAGCCCACTTCGATTTGGCTTTTTAAGGACTGCTTGCTCTTAATGAATAAAGAGATTTGTCACTATTTCCAGATTACTTTTCTGATTAAACTACTCAGAATTTAACTGAATGCAGAAGGAACATTATTGACTTGTGACTGTGCCAGTTAGATAAGCTTGATGCCTGCCTCCGCAATTAAACTCAGCATGTGCCTTCAGTGCATCTTGGTGTGTTGTGGAGAGATGGAGAAATAACTGTCCCCCTGCACAGTATTAGATGATCTTGATTCTCTTTGTCCAGTCTGGTTTGGTGAGGTGGGGATACTTTCTCACTAAATGGGAGGCAAGCTGGGCTGTTCTGTAAGTTAGTGTGGGCTCTCTGGCCCCAGTCTTTACTGAAGCTGGTGTTGACTTTTAAAGTCACACCTTTTTACGTGCTCAAATTCAGTACAGACCTCAAAGGTGACTTCTGCAAATGAGTTGTGGGTAGCTGCTGAGACGTAGATACATCCAATCTGTTGCTGTTGTCTATTAAATTTGCCTGTCTACACCTTTGTAACTCCAGCAAAATGTCATCATTTTCCAAGTTCTGCCTGACTAGAACCCACACCCAAATCTCATCACTGGTACCAAGAGAGAAAGAGATGAAATCCAAGCATGTTTTGGAGTTGGATGCCCTGACACTCAGTCTCTTGTATGCCATGACTTGGGAAAAGGTTCTGTGGAAGATGGATGGAAGTTCCTCTAACACCTCTGTTAGCTGTTAGAACTGTGCATTTTTTTTTCCTGAATGTGTTATTCACATTTGGCTTTGGAAGAAACCCTTGGGTTTTTTTAAAGAAACCTAAGTGACTCTCATGTGCCTTACAAATGGCTCAGCATGTGATTTGCCTTTGGTCATGCAGGAAGCCTCCTGTGTTCCTTCAGTTGTTACGCGCTACCCCCATGCTTGTATGTATCTGCATGCCTGTCCTTTGTGTTTGCTGTGGCAAACCAGCGACTTGAGGGTGTTACCTCTTGGGCTGCAGTTAATATAAGGAGAGGTGGAAGAAAGAGAGGGAAGGAGAATCTTAAGGTAGCAAGCTACAAAGATATTATTCTCAAGTGCCTTTTACTTTCTAATCCCACCTCATTTTTCTCTATTCAACATGGTCACAGGGAGAAAGTCTTCATTAGCATCTGCAGCAAGAATTAGATACATCCAGGAAAAAAAAAACCTCATGCATCTATTAATGTCACAGATAATGTACTAACTAACTATAGTTCAGTATTACTGCTTAAATCTCGGAGTGTTACTGATGCAAGTTTACTTACCTCCTAGTCCAAAATCAAAAGAAGCCTTACATTTTGTTATGCAGAAGTACCAATAGCTGGTTGGTTGGCCTGTAAATATGCTTGAAAATCTGAAAGGAGTTAGTTTAGCTAATCCTTGCATGTAGTGATGTGTCCATCTCTGGTGTGAGCAACTGCTAACTTATGTTATTTTTCCCCTTCCTCTTCCTTATTACTTTTGAGTCCTTTCATCTGATCTTTAAACTATATGGGAGCCCAGTCATCACCCATGAAAGGCAGAGGAGGCAAAAAAAAAAAAAAAAAAAAAAGTTTATATTTTTAGACAAAAAAATGTTTTGAAATAACTGTTTGCCTAAGGTAGTTGACTGTATCGAATGCTGTGTCTTGGGCTCTCCTACTGAAAGTATTCACCCAAGGCATTGCATAGTGCCTGCATACTGAGAAGTGATCATAGAATCATAGAATGGTTTGGGTTGGAAGCGACCTTAAAGATCATGTAGTTCCAACCCCCCTGCCATGGGCAGGGACACCTTCCACTACACCAGGCTGCTCAAAGCCCCATCCAACCTGGCCTTGAACACTTCCAGGGATGGCGCATCCACAGCCTCCTCCCTGGGCAACCTGTTCCAGTGTCTCACCACCCTCACAATGAAGAGCTTCTTCCGTACATCTAACCTAAATCTACCCGCTTTCAGTTTAAAGCCATTACCCCTTGTCCTATTACTACATGTCCTGGTGAAAAGTCCCTTTCTGGCTTTCTTGTAGGCCTCCTTTAGGTACTGGAAGGCTGCTATAAGGTGTCCCCAGAGCCTTCTCTTCTCCAGGCTGAACGATCCCAACGCTCTCAGCCTGTCTTCATAGGAGAGGTTCTCCAGCCCTCTGATCATCTTTGTGGCCCTGCCCTGGACTCACTCCAACAAATCCATGTCCTTCTTATGTTGGGGGCCCCAGAGCTGAATGCAGGACTCCAGCGGGGGTCTCACAGGAGCAGAGCAGAGGGGGAGAATCCCCTCCCTCTACCTTCTGGTTATACTCTTTTGATGCAGCCCAGGGTATGGTTGGCTTTCTGGGCTGCAAGTGCACATTGCTGGCTCATACTCAGTTTTTCATCCACTAATACCCCCAAGTACCTTGTCCTCAGGGCTGCTCTAAGTCCTCTCATTAACCAGCCTGTATTTGCGCTTGGGATTGCCCCAACCCACGTGCAGGACCTTGCACTTGGCCTTGTTGAACTTTGTGAGGTTCTCATGGCCCCATCTCTCAAGCCTGTCAGGGTCCCTCTGGATGGCATCCCTTCCCTCCAGCGTGTTGATGGCATCACACAGCTCGGTGTTGTCAGCAAACTTGCTGAGGGTGCACTCGATCCCACTGTCCATGTCACCAACAAAGATGTTTAAAGAGCACTGGTCCCAATAGTGACCCCTGAGGAACGCCACTCGTCACTGCTCTCCACTTGGACATCGAGCCATTGACCACAATTCTGAGTGTGACCATCCAGCCGATTCCTTATCCACCAAGTGGTCCATCTGTCAAATCCATGTCTTTCCAGTTTAGTGACAAGGATTTCGTGTGGGAGAGTGTCAAATGCTTTGCACAAGTCCAGGTAGATGACCTCCAACAGCACCTACCCCCAGTATCTCTTTATTTTAGAATGCTTCTTACTGTGGCAGAAAATTATATGTCATAAAGCCTTTTTTCCCCCCAAAATTGCTATTTAATGGCTTTTAAAAGTGACACAGAATAGAAGGTGCAAGTCCAAGGACAGAATAAGAGAAGGAAAATGAGAGGGATTTTTTTTTTTTTTTTAGTGTCCTCAGCATCGTCCAGCTGGCAGCCTGTTGCCTGCTCCCATTCTGTCCCACCACCTGTTTCCCAGAGGGAGCACACAATGGTGGTGCAGGCAGTGGTTGCTTCCCAGGGGGCCAAATGGTGCCATTTGCATGAGATCTGACGCAGAGAGGTGGGAGTTGGTGGCTGCTGCTCTCACTGCAAACAGTGGCAGCTGCTTATAGAGGAAGAGAAGGCACTGCTGAAAATGTTAACAGCCCAAAGAATCATCCTGCATTTTTGCATGGCGTAGATTTGCAGTTATTAATTTAGAAGCAGAAGGAATAATTGTCTAGTAGCAGACAGCAGCTATTGTATTGAATACATCCCACTTTATAACTTGCATAGAAGGTCTAGTGATAAAGCTAGTCACATTAAAAAATGACTTTTTTTATAACCAGTGGCTTCAACAGATTTTTTCATTGTTTTCCCACATCTGCTTAACACTTGAAAACTTGGTTCACTTTAGTAAGAAAGGTGCTGTTCCAGTTTTCCTGTTGTCTTTCTCTCTTTTACATGAACATTTATGTTGTGCTTACACTAGAACAATATGGCTGGCTATCCCTTGTTTGTTTTCAAACTATGTCTGTAACACAGTACAATTCTGCCTGCAAAATGTCTCCTGACAGTACCAGGAACCTCCTGCATGAACAGAAGTCTCCTCTGACCCGGACTAACTGCTGTGCCTCACTGGTAGGACTCCTGGAGCGGTAAGTGGTAATGTTAGTGATATGAGATACCGAGCCCTGTATAAATTTCCCCCTAGTTCAGTTTTTGTATTTCCCAGTTTGGATCAAGGGGATACAGAATTTTTTTGGCAGTACATAGAGCATGGGCTGCAGAAGTAGCAGCCAGGTTCCAGACATCTACTATATTCATGGTACCCTGCATTAATGGTGCAGCTGTGCTGGTGTCACCCTTTGCGCATGTGCCCAGTTGGCCCAAAACAAATACGATTATGCTGGAGCTGAGACGGTGCTGTCCATTTTGATGTGGAACATGGCTGCCTGTGGCATGGAGCCCTGTGCTTTGCAGGAAAGTAGAGGATTGGAGTTTGCTCTCCTCCTCTGCTTGATGCACTCACTGCTTTGCATGTAGTTTTCTGGACTGGGAACCAGGAGTAGAAGAATTGGATGAATGAGAAAAGCACTCCCAGGGCTAAATCCAGTCCCTGGAGTGAGGAGCCACATCAGACGGCAGTGGAAGCAGAGCGATCTCTGTCCAGAAAGGTATTGAGGCCAATAGACACATACAGTAGATTGGTCAAAGGAGGAGTGCTTGGAAAGATGCTCTATGTCTTTTCTATCTAGTATGCAAATTCCTAGTGTTACTTGGGACCTGGCAGGGATTAAAAGAGGTACTAAAAAGGGGCAATATAATGGAGCCCTGCTGGCCACAGCTGCTAGTGCTGCTCACTGGTGTGGGGGGGATACACAGTGGCCGGCTGGGTGGATTGTAACACCCTGAGCCTGGAGGGAATGACGACTGGGTTGGGCTTGCTGAACGAGTCCAGGGTAAGAAGGAGATGCAGAAAAGGACCTCAGGAGTAGTAGTGTGGTACCAGAATGCCTTGCTTTAGCATCTGAACAAACAAGGTCAAGTTACAAAGCCAAAATGATAAGGCTCTAGTAAAAGCAAAATTTCCTGTTTGCGGTTTTCCTCTTCCATAGCAGAAGTTACAGCTGCTACATCATCACTGTTTACTCAAGTTCAGCAGCAATCACTGCAGTCGTCCTGCTATGAGCAAGTGTTGCTATTGCCACAGCATCTATATACAGCATAGATGAGATTTACATTACCATCAGGTGGTGCCTGCAGCCTGTCATGACTGGCTGTGTTTCCTACCACCATTCTCACCGGGAGAAGAGGGATGGTCCCCAAATTATGATTGAGGAACCCCAGGTTTGCATTGTGGTTGACAGTGGGTTTTCATGGATTTCAGGTGGGTCACATGGCCATATTGTGTGTCAGGATTTCTGCTTGTTTTAGGGAGACTTCAGTGCTAGTAGAATGTCAACTGCACATGTACATGAGAGAGACAAGAAAGTATTGTTTGTCCTATATCAAGTTTTGGTGTGTTAAAATGCACACCATGTGGTTTGGCCTTCCTATTTAGAGCACCTAAATGTGAAGATTCCCATCAGATGGGAAAATCCCCAGAGATGATGGAACTGCTATGATCTGGTAACCTGTCTGCTGGAAATGTCTTTGCAAGTGACAGATCACAAAGATAAACTGCACAACTCTGGTCTCTTTTGCTTCCCGTCTGCATCAGTTATTTAAATCACACTCTGTAACCCTGGCCCTGCTTTGGTCATCTCACCTGGGACCTTTGAGTCAAACTAGGTTAAAATGTACTTGCAAGAGAAACATTCTGGAATTATAACTCACAGTGCATTAAATGAGCAAGTTTAAAAGCCAATGAGGGTGAAGAAAATGGAAGAAAGGTTTCTGAAGCCAGAGAGTAACCAAAGTGGAAGCAGGGCACCAGCTATGATTTGTACCTGAAACCTGTGAAAGCTGACCCCAGGCTTGCGATTGTATAGCAGGTCTAACCCCTAATAGGCTTGGACAAATAAATAAGACCTTGCAGCAGTGAAAGTGCCTTACTGCGACTGTGCCTGCGGGAGCCTGATGACAGTGATTTTCTCAGCCAGGCTACACCTCACTGTGTTTTCCTCAACATAATGCTTTTTCACTTAGGCTTAGTTCCAGTGTTCAAGATTTCAGTGCATTGTTAGCATGTTGTTTGTTTATCATCTGCCATATATTTCTTATATTAACAGCAGGGCAAGTTAAACATGGGATCTCATGTCTAAAATAGCTTTTTTTGATGAACACAAACTAACAGTGCTTTTATACTCTCTGATTAGGTTTTTGGGAGGGAAGGGGAACTTTTCTCAGAAGAATGAAAAAGTGGAAAATCTTTAAAGCTGACTGTGTCTCCAGCTGATCAAAATGTTTGGATTTATGTGCAAAATAAGGAATTTTGGTGCAGGGGATTATTTTAGCATTTCTTTCTGTGGAGAGAGATGTGAATGAGCATGCGTACATAAACACATGCAGAAGATGGGTACAATGACTCATGCAGACAAAAGAAAAATTAAGCAAGCTGACAATGCAAGGGCTGATACTTAAAACAGTAGGGGTGTATAGTGAGCATTCTTGTAGAGTAACCATTATTTATTAAGTAGAGACAGAGTGAGTGGAGCTATACAAAAATATAATGAGACATGCTTCAAGGAATTTGCAGCCTATTACAAACTCAGAAAAAACACTGCAGGCACATAAAGTACATTAAGTGCTGGTACAAGTTAGCAGTAGTGAAGGAATCTGGCTGAGGTCATTGTTGAAAAGTATTGTGAAAGGAGTAAGTCTGGAGGAGAGGAGAGAGGAAAATCATCTGAGGTGAAATTCTTTCAAAGACTCGAGTGGGCCTGGCACTTGTTCCTCTGTGTTGGGTGGATTTTATCCTTGATGCTAGGGAAAGGTGACTTCCCATTTGAACAGGCTGTTGGGGAGAGGAGGAGAAAAGGGAAGCAGGTTGAATTGGTTGGAAAGGCTTTGCAGTGGGACTTGAAGGCAACTTTTGAAGGCAGTGAGGGGAAGATGAGAGCAAGAAAGGGAAGAGGGAAAAATGTGGGTGTGTGGAGCTACAAAATAACAACTGAGCTTGATTTGGAGCTAGTCAAGAAACACCGTTTACAGATGGCGCGGAGCTGATTTTCAGGAGTTGAGTCAAGCCAGAGCATTCAATATCTTATGAAATATAGAAAAATTGTAAACAGAACAAGATTAGAGGAGGAGAAAGATTTATGTAATTGATAAATTCACTATCTAGGCATTGGTATTCCTTATTTTGGGAGATGGGGTGTTGTTTCTTAACTTGAAATAAGAATGATTATCTATGGCCTATGTCATGGAGAAATCAGAAAAGGGGCCTGTCACTGTGCAGCTCCCCAGTGATCCTTTAAAAAAAATTCCATGAACCCAGGAATAAGTATGAGGAAAAAAAATGGAGATCAAAAGTGGGTTGAGAAAGAAGTTACTTATTAAATCACCCAGAGAGGGAAAAAAAGTGAAAAAAAACCTTGTTTAATACATTAAGAAATCTAAAATAGGCATTGAGATATTTGGCTGAAAGCTCTGATGTTCTTGGAAATGCTGCTGGTGCCCACGCCAACACATTTACAGCTAGTATGTGTATGTCTGCACAGCCACAGCAGTAGAGCAGTGCTGGGCTATGCAGACATGCTCTCAGGGCTTTGCATGAGACTGGTCTTGAGATTTTAGCAGAGAAGTGAAGTGTCATCTGGATCTGAAAAATGAGCAGTAGTGAGGTAAAAACAGGAAAGGCTATATGGAGAGAACTGACTCCAAGTCCCTGGGTGCCCCCTTTGTTTATACTTAGTTGCTTTTAACTTGTACAGAAGTATAGTCTGGTGTGTGGGTGGTACCTGCGCTGCAACCCAAGGCTAGTCTTTGCTTAGTTAAAGGTTAGTGCTGACATTACCATCATATCACTGCAAGCTGAAAAAAATGTAATGGGACTTCCTAGTAGTGAATTTTAGGGAATTTGCCTGATTTCTGCTTGCAAGGGACAAGAAAATAACAAATTACAGCTGGTGTAGCATAGCTATTGGGAGGGTTTCAACCAGCCATAGTTTTATACAGAGTTTGATGAAGTAGATTACCTTACCTGCTCTACAAATTGTAAAAGAACCTACCCACACCTTCTCTTACCACATAATATTACTCTGTGCTCATTGGGGCTGCACACACACGGTGGAGCCAAGCAGCTACAGGTAGCAGATGAGCCTGGTTGTTCTGTATAGCAAACTATGCAGAGAAGGGGCAGATGAACTTTCTTCCAAGTCTTCAGATCATAAATTTCAGGAAGGAATTCTTTGTCCTTTTTTAAAATGACCCAAGAACGTCTTCTGGCCTTGGATCTGTTAAGCTATGAATACCTAGCCTTTGCTTTTCCGCTGTGAAAACAAAGCAGGCTTGTTTCTTTTGGGTGTGATCTTTGGCTCACTTTTGATGTAACTTCATGAGTGTTGGTAACACCTCATCTCTGCAGACTGACCTTGCTTACCTTTTTTATGGAGAACGTTGAGACTTAGACTAAACAACAGTGCATTTAGATATAAATTTAGGTAAACTGCACATTGTTCCCCAGGTATCTCACTGTGTGTTTGGGGGGATTTGCCATTATCTTCAGTTTCTGCATTCCTCAACTCCTCGATTCTGAGCAGGGGTTCTGGAATTCATGGCCGCCTGCATTTATTTCATAACAGTGCAGACACTTCTAAGTCAGTGAATTCAACTATCCTGACAAAAAATTTGCTTTTTCCAGCTGTCTTTTCCAGGAATGCTCAGAGTCCCTATGGCCCTAGTAGTAAAATGTCTGCTGTTGAGAGACAGTCTCTAAAGATTATTCATGTACCACAAGTAAAAGATGCAGGAATGCTTGATGAAATGAAATAAATATTTTGAAACAGTTTAGGTTTAATGGTGTAGCAGATGACTTTTTACCTATTTAGCATGTTAGTGTGAATATACCTTCTGTATGTTTCCTCAGCAAAATCTGTTTAGAACAACGTGCACAGATCTGGAAACGGAAACTTGCACTTTGGAAAAAAAAATGCATCTGTGGACTGCTGCCCCTGCCAGATTACAGGAGTTTATTACTCTTAGGGGAAAGCTTAATAGTCTGTTAATTGAGAAGACAGAAGAACTTTTACACTTGGCTGCACACTATTATTAGGAGCATAGCAATAAAGGGAGCAAACCTTAGCCTACATATTCAAGTAAA
Source organism: Aquila chrysaetos chrysaetos (assembly GCF_900496995.4). Classification (NCBI taxonomy): domain Eukaryota; kingdom Metazoa; phylum Chordata; class Aves; order Accipitriformes; family Accipitridae; genus Aquila; species Aquila chrysaetos. The sequence goes on along the minus strand of NC_044010.1, from coordinate 22,970,808 downwards.
ATTTTGCAAAATAAGTTTAACAAGGTAATGATGGATTATCTGTGCTACAATGTGTGTGGTTCTCTGCAGAGCACAAAAAGGCTAATAGTAGTAAAAGCATTGATTACAGACAGGGATTCTGCTGATTTTTATTACTGCCATGGACAAGGTGCAGTTGCCTAAGCAAGGCACATGTTTCGTCAACATTGTTTGAGGGCCAACACTGTGAGAAGAGCCGGGGTGTTTCTGGTGCTTCTGACTTAATCCACAGGTTTCAGAGTTGCCACTCTGTAATATCACGAAAGTGTGGAGAGAGGCCTAGCTTGCAGAAGATTACCAACTTTTCTGAAATCTCACCACTTTTTAGGCTTTGGATCCAGACTACTAGATCAGAGTGATCACTGAGTTCCTTGAAGGTACAGAACAGTTTGTTCCAAGGTTTTGCTGGCTTTGTATGCAGGCAAAACTGCTGCTTTTCAGAGTGTGATCTGATGGTACTGTGATTCACACATAGTAGCACTGGTACCATGACAACTCCAAACTCAGCCATGCTTGTGAAGTTCAATCTCAGCTCCCTGTGCCAGCCCCATATTTTATAATTCCGATGTTTTGGGTTGGGTTTGGTTTGTTGTTTTTTTTTTTTAAATGGTACAGTGTCACTCTGAATTGCTTCTAAGATTTTAATGCAAGTTGTTACTGCCCCAACTTAAACAGGCAAAAGCACACTTAACATTAAACTGGCAAACACTTCTGGGTCTTACATTTTTATACCTCAGTAAATTATGGCTCTGTAAATGAGAAATTATTTGATAAAGTCTATTGTGACTGATTCTTATCGACTTAAAAGAAGTCAGGCGTGCAACTGTGCTGCCAGTATGAAGTCTATGAAATTTAGATCTCGGGCATGCTTGTGAGTAGCTCCTGGCACTTGCACGTGGCTTTGCCTGGGCAGCTGCCTGAGCCCACATCTCCATTCCAGGGAGCCACAGAGGTCTCTTGCAAAAGAAACTGTGTGCTTTTGAATCTGCGTATCTAAATCCAGTACATTTCCAATGGATCTATGTCATATACCATTTGGGAGAAGATTATTTTAAAGCAATGTTTAGAGCATCTGCACTGGGGAACGTAGAGAGCGTGCAAGTGTTGCAAAGCAGGAGTAACATTTCTTTTTATGTTTGTACATTTCTTGTCACTGTGATTTAGAGATGCTACCACAGGTTTTAAAAAAGTTCTTTTTTTCACCCAGCAATGTAAGTTAATTTTAGTACAAATGCTCTTGTCCTGTCCTTTGGGTATTTGCTATGGGAGAGAAACTCACCCTCTAGGGGTACTTACACTAGCACACGAGACATACACCGGTCTTTCCCCAAATTTGAACACCACCTGTGTTTTAATCAGACCATCATCTGTTTTTATAGACAAGCAATTTATTCCAGTGCAGAAGGCAGAGCTGGAGGAAGGCACAGCACCAGGGTCTGTCTCCTTGTCAGGGAGAGCCCGCAGCCAGCCAGCCCCCTGCCCCACATGGCACTTTTGGGAAACCAGGTTTCTGAGGGACTGGTGGGCAAGCATTCATAACGTGCATATTTTTAAAACTTAGTGGTTTGCTCAAGAAACTTCTACTTATGCTCCTATTTTTAAAAAAAAATCAGGGCTGCCGTGCAGGAAGGGTTTGCATCTGGCATGATGCGACAGCTACGCTGTTAGGAGCTTTTGGTGGCTGACATGCTGGAGCTGACAAGGGTTTTAGCAGGAGGGGGGTTTTACGTAAAGAAAACTTATTAACTCCTATTGCAAGCATGCTGTAGCTGTAGCTTGAAGCACAGGAGCCAGCTCTGTTGCTGTACCATATTTGTCTCGACCATCAGGCTATGCGCCTGGTTGAGTCCTTGCTGCTGCTAAGTTTCCAGTATTTTCTTCTGTGAAGTTGTTTGTTTAAAAACACAGATAATCAGGGCCGTTGGTGTCGATAACGGCTTCCCAGGAGGCAGGCACAGCGTCCGCAAGGGCAGGGCCCTGCCGACCCCACTGCATCATCCCTGTCAGGTCGGGCAGCGGGTGCTGGCACCACGGCGGGCCTGTCGCTGTCCCTGCCTCCCTCATGGCAGGGCCCGTCCAGCCCCACGGTGGCCGCGGGGGCTGGGGCTGCCTCCAGGCCACCCCTGCTCCCGGCAGAGGCGGTGGGACAGGCCTGGCCGGTGAGGCCTTGCCGTGCCTTGCCGGAGTGGGTGGCTCAGGCCATGTCCCCAGCATCCCTGTGCCGTGGCAGGGGCGGGGAAAAATAGTGTCTGTTGAGCTCTCAGATGAGGCACTTTTCCTTGTTCAGGGGGGGCAGAGGGCAGGGGCCCAGGCAGTGCATTTGGTGGTGGTATCTGAGAGCGCTGGAAGATACATGGAATTTGCTTGCAAGACATGCACCATCCACTGATGTATTTTTCTAAATCCCAAAAAGGGGGGGGGGGGGGGGCAGGGGCAGGGCAGGACCGGACGGGACGGGACGGGACGGGACACAAAAAAAAAAAAACAACCCCAAGATGAAGAAGAGGAACTCTTCAAACCTTTCTTTCAAACACGTTTTTAAAAACATGCGGCAGATCTATTTTGTCTCATGACGAATACTGACTAGCCTGAAGTCTCCTGATACAAATTCTGTCAGTTCTGCCAAGAGCTGAGATTATTTTGGGCTCGTCCGGATCATGTCAAACCTGTTCGCACCCTCTTATCCCGGCACCAGATGTACCAATGTACTGCTCCGGCTGGGTCATGCTGCTGCTCCGACCAGCGCAGCTATGATGCAGACATAAAACCCAAACCGGTGCCCAGCGTGGGAACGTGCTGCAGCCAGTCCCTCCTCCCAAATCCTCCCGTCCTGGGAGCAAGAGAGAGAGAGGCTCACCATGCCACCCCACAGGAGAGGGCTTCTTGGGGCCAGAGCTTGCAGGGGCACTTGGGGATTGCTCAGAAAGGAGGAGATGGGGCTTGAGGAGAGCGGTACTGCTGACGGCAACTCTCCTCCACCGACGACTCAATAAAATCTCACAGCCAGCTGAATCACCACTAACAGTGTGTCTTTAGGTCTTGCTAGGACAAAGTCGAATACTGCGGCTAGTATGGCATCTCTACTGTGCCCAGATCTATGAGCTACTTAACAGAGTCAGGGTAGTCTAAGGAAACGTGATGACTGCTAGAGCTGCCACAGAGAAATTTGGCGTAAGACACTAGCGAAATACAGGAGACAGTGCGCAAGCTGATACTGGCTTCCTGACCAAGGGTTTCACAGCCCCTGTCTCTCTGACAGTGAGATCTGCTGGGTGTAGAGAAATGGCAATCCAGCCAGTCATCTGTGCCACCAGGTAGGGAGGAATCTCAGCTACTCCACAAACCAAGCAAGTGACGGAGACTGAAATGTGCCCAACAAAGGGAGAGGAAGTTTCTGCGTCTGAAACTGCTGTCCTTTTTTCACATTGGTGAAACCCAAGTCTGCACAGCTATGTCTGCAGAGAAGCATGAAAATTCCTCACAAGAAAAACTTGTGATGACAGTTGGCATGCTTCGCAGACCAGAGACGCTGACAGACGGCTCTCGGGAAGTGAATGGGAGCACCGCACGAGAATATTAACATCTGCCCACCAGGAACGAAGCTTTGGGGCCACATTTTCCAACAACTGAAATGAACTGACAGAGTTTGGGCAGGTGCCTTTGAATGTGGACCGGTCAAAGATTTGCATCTCCCTTCTGCAATTTGACAGCCCAATAGTGTAATCTTCCTGGTGGCTAATCTTTCCCCATTCACTTGGTTTCCATTGCTCCAAACTGACTGGGTGCTCTGATAGCCTGCCAACTGTTGGGATTTTAAGGCAACAAACAAACGAACAATTTGCAATTTTTTTTTTTTTTTTTTTTTTTGCATGTGCTTGTTTTAATGTGTTCAGATGTGGAAGTACTTAACTGCATAATGCCCCAGATGTCTGAAGGCCTCTCGGGAATGAGAGCGTGCATTGGTGATACTGTAGCCTGGGACTGTTTTTTGTGTGCATTAGGAATGACTACAGTTAGTAATGGAAATGTAGGACAGGAAACCACCTACCTAGAGAAGAGATTGACTACAGATGGAGCCATGCACAATAATTCTGAAAACCAAGCAATATTTAACATTCAGATAAAATGAAGATAAGTCTGAAACTCAGCCACTCAAAAAGCAAGTTAAAGTAGGTCAGTGAGTTTAGACCCAGCACGGCAGTTTGAACAACTTACAGAAAGTATCTGCATATTTTTCAAAACATAGGCACTGCCTAAAGCCATTGCTTTGCAGCAGATCCAGAAGCCGACTGAACATCGAAAAGTCTGATCCAAGACCTTCCAATGCTGCAATAACATAGAAAATGAGACTAACTCATCATTCTTTCTTAAGAAGTGTTCAGTCAGGGGAAAAAATTAAAAAGGGTTAAGCTTCAGCTGACACGTGCCCTACTTCTCATACGAGCTTACTAGGAGCAGTGGTAGAAACACAACACTGTGAGAGCAAGCCAAGCCTGAAGTTTGGTTTCAGCCACCTTGGGGTTTGTGTGGTGCCACAGTACTTCCCTCCGGCTCAGTCCTGCCCACAACTGGCTGCTTTGTGCAAGGGCAGAGCCTACCTACATCCAGGGCTGCCAAAAACCTTCCTGCATATGACAAGGTTGATTGAGTGTTAGTGTGGAGAAGAAAAGGTAGCAAGTATTCAGCTTCCCCTGGCAATGTAGGTTAGTAACATGGAAGTAATGCCTCTCCGAGATCCCAGCAGGGCACCCAGAAATGCAGCAGGCTGGGGCAGTACTATCAGAAACACCTGTACTGGTCACTGTTAGGAAAGCAGGCAGCAGGATCACTGTTTCGTCACATGGGTCCAATGCTAGTAATAAAAATAGAGTTAATGATAACTTCTTACTGAGGACGAGCAGCAGCATTGGCCAATTACTAGGGCTTCTACCTTTTTGTGTTGGTATTTCTTCTCTACTGAAAACTCAGAAAATTCTGGTTCTGGCATGCTGTTTCTCTGCGGGTTTTCAGCCCAAAACAAGAGTTGGTTTAAAAAACTAAAAAAAAAGAAGAAAAAAAAAGAAAAATCCCAACCCAGAATAAAGTGACACCACGTAGCTGGCTAGAATCCTTAATCTCTTTTGATAGCACAGGAAAGCTTGTACAGACTTTCACAGTGAATGACTCAGGTTGGTATTTAAATTTATTTGAGAAGAAATCAACCTAAAAATATAAGTGAAGACTGATGCAGTTTTCTAGGTTAGGTCTGCCTTATTTAGTGAGCCTCAGTACATGTTCAATGACATAAAACCAGGTGGCAGTTGACACACTAAACCAGTCTAAACAGGTCACAGTCTGCTCCAATGTCAATCATTTGCCTGGGGTCAGGAAGTAAAAGTAGGCCATGACTTCATTTCTAAAAACATCAGATTCATTTTTGTTCCTTGTTAGTTTTGTTCAACTTTCATGTTGAAATACAGTGGTCACATGCATCCCATGTAAGTAGCTGAATAAGTACTGTATCTTCAGTAGGAAGGCACTGCACAGGTTTGCTGCTGCTCCTCAGTGTGCGGTGTCTACCTCTCCCTTTTTTTGGCTGCTGAAAGGGTAGTTGTTTATTAGCCCTCCTGCCTCGAGCAAAAATAATTTCAAATTTCACAGAACAGCTCTCTTAAACACCTCGCTCTATGTATGCCAAAGGTATACACATTCGTGAAACATCCTTACTGGGATAAAAGTCTTAGCTAATCAGCTGGCATCACGATCTTTCATTTGGTGCAGCTCTGCTGATTTACATCAGCTGATTGATACCTCTGGTGCCTCTCTTTTCAGTTAGCAGGTTAATTACAGTAATACACCTTTTTGCTAAAATAGAGTTTTCTGAAAATATATCGTATACAGCAGCCAGCCAAAAGCTGATGCTGTGTGAAAAGAGAGCTTTTGTAAAACTGCATTTTGTACGAAACAAAGGCATACATTTATTTCAATGGACAGCACTTAATTGTACAATCCTACGAGCTTCATTCCTTGGTTTCCTATCTCCAAGTATTTACTCCATAGGAAAAAAATTAATATTCCTTGAAGTCTCAAAAACCAAAACACAGCATTTTACTTTCTTTTCACCTCCAATCCAGCTGTAAAGCCAGGAATTAAAGAGCAAGGTTCTCGTTTTCAGTCCCACGTTAAAGTGCAGTGAAAGCAGTGGTAGATCAGCAGAGAACTGGCCCGAGATTTTTCTACTGGGGCCATATCCCAGTCTGTGTTTCTTTTAGTATGCAGCACCACTTTCGCTGTGTGATACTTCATAATGTCAGTGATGCTTTCACCAGGTATTTTGGAGGCTTTAGTAATAAAAACATAGGCAACTGCTGAATCAAGTGAAAATTCATCACAATCCTTTTAGATAAGATGCTGAAGAACCCTTGACACAAGTCTTTCGGTGATAAATTTCTATTGTGTATTAAATAAAATTACTTAGAATCATATTCCAATTTTTAATTCCAGGCAGCTGTGTGGATCATCAACATTCCTAAAGGATCTGAGGTAAATTCAATTACTGAGAAATGTTTCACCTGATATAGAAAAGTTGAGTGGTGTGCATTACATTATTAGATGTTTGTTTATTGATTTCTGAGGAGTTATCCTATTATAGTTTTTTAATCCTGCTAAAGACTGCCTCAGGTTTTGAAAAACACTTTGGGTTTGAACAGCCATATTGAAGGAGCGATTTATTTGGTCCTGGTGTGAGAGAAAAAAAAATCAGCATTTTTAAATATATCACCAGTTGGAAACTAAGATTTAAATTTGACAAGGATCAAATCTGGATTAAGTATTTTAGATGCACTTCTCAATAGAAAAGAGTGAACAAGCAGAAAAATTCTAAGAGACAGTTCACAGATGGAAAAAAATACTGCTGTGCAAATGTTGGGAGAGAAATTTGCTGGAAACTGAGATGGAAGCTTTCCAAACTCTGATATGTACTGCAGCATAAGCTGGATTTTAATGGTATCTTCCATTAATTGTTATCTTTATCACAATTCTGTGTGGATCAGTAAATTCAGTGTAATATAGTAAGAGTTCAGCGTGTATATAGCTGGTGCATTGGGGAAGTAGTTTCGTTCATGATTACAGAGTGATTTGAGGGCCCCCCAACAGAAATGCCACACACTCTTGCTGTTATTAGGCAGGCCTGCCTGGGTTGACTTCAGCAGATTTGCAGCTTCTATTCGATATAGAGATACTCACTCCTTCCCAAAATTGCCGCTGTTGAGAGATGCGTGAGCTGTATCATGTATCTTGTGTCAATACCCAGTTAGAGGCAGCTGCTTGCTGGGGTGGGCAGCAGGAGAGAAAGGGCTCTTCAGGTCGTAGGCTTCAACTGTGGCTGACAGAAAGTGGCTGAGCAAGGCCTTTGAGTTATGACTGTGAGTCTGGATGAGATGAGTCCTGTGCTGCTTAGTCCTGATGCAATTTCCATCCAGAATCACTGTGCATGGACCTTCCGCAGAGGATATGAGTTATTACCAGGCCTCTCTTAAATAATTGCTTGTCACCTGCTGCAGAATGGGATACAACAGTACCATCTCTTCTTCTTCCCTGTTTCCAGCAAAAGAAACTCTCGGTCAAACCCAATACTACTTCTTTAGCCACTCATACGTTCTCTTTTCTTGTGGCTGGTTCAAAGTACACCTTTAAACACTAGAGACCAAGCAAGAATGAATTCTCCAATTCCGTATGTCTGAATACAAACCTGAGACTGAGCCATAAGCAGTTAAAAACAAAACCCAAATCCTGGGACCAAAGAAAGAGACTTGTGCTTCACAGTTCTATAAATACATTCTGATTTTGCAAAGCAACATAGTACTAGTGTTTGCCGTTACCTGGTAAAATAAATAGATGTGAGCTGTTAAAAAAAAAAAAAAAGTACTTTTTAGACTTCTATATGAATCTGCAAAGCATGATAAAGCTGATTGTGGGAATATTTGGTAAGGACTGCAAACTGAAGTGAGATCATTTTCCCAGTGGAATGTTGATTACTCATTTTTCTTGTTTTCCTTCATAGGAACTCTCGCCAAGGTTATGTATTTTAGGATCATAAGTGTAATTGTATCCTCAGAGCATATCAGTTCTGTTTATGTGGAGAGCATCATGGCATGTGTCATATGAATTCACTGGTCAAATGCTATCTAATGCTGGTCTGCTTTAGTTCAGATTATCAGTAGTTTGTAAGTGTAAGACCATGATCTTTGTTGTCATTCAGTAGATATCTAAAACAGAGATCATCAAACCTTTTTCTCAGAGTAATCCTGCTGTTGACAACACAGGCTCCTTAGTGATAGAAGCAAAAAGTGCTCTATTTTGAGTTTGTTGAAGGTCTGCAGAAATTAGTACTGCTCTGTTTTAAGTTTCAGAATAATTGGAAAATAACCAGGAATCTTCTATTTACAGAAGCACATTTTCTAGAATAAAACTGAGAACTCTGCCTTGTAACCACAGCTTAGCATCCAGCATTGAGAAATCAGTGTAAGTTTTAATAAGGTCTTTAATGAAATTGAAGGTTTGTGTTAACAGAACACCACAGCTTCTCGAAGTATCACAGCTGTACATGTTTTCAGTATAAAATCTTATTGGCTTGAATATAATGAAAGTATAAGAAAGAAAGATGTTCTACTGAAAAATCTATTTCTGACTTCAAAGAAACTTAAACAGAAGAGGTAGAAAACATGAGGTCACTGGTCTCTTTCTCCAGAGCCCTTAGAAGTCAATGGGAATTGCTGGATTGGATGCAATCAACCACAGCAAATGTGAAAGCTTGGTATGAAAATACCCTCATAAGCAAAGAGATATGATGTCTCATGGTTGTGAATGCCAGAAAATTACTTTCCATGAAGATTCTTAAAAACATTACTTTTTCAACAAATAGATGTATAAAATATTTCATGCTATACTTTATACCTATTTTCCAGGGTCCATGCTTTTAATTGCAGCCCACTGATTCAACTAAGAGTGAAGAATTCTAACGTGTTCACACATTTCTCTCAAAGGTGTTAACTCTTCACATAACTAAGAAAGTTATTAAGTTATTTCTGTGTTTCAGATAGTCTCCTGAATCTCATTATGATTGTGGGCAAGTTACTGTAACTGCTATTGAGCCAGGTTGCTGTTTATTTCAGTTCACGTTGTGTTAGACTTTGATTTCTAGAACTGGTTCAAATCTACATATTTTGATGTAACCAGTAGTGAAATCTCCAATTAAGCAAAGAGGCTGAAATAACCAAGACTTACATTGATAGAGGAGTGTAGGAAAGTTTCCTTCTTGTAATGCTTGGCTGTAGTGATTTTTATTAACATTTTATTTCCCTGTTGTAGCCAGGTGATACTGGTTAGCCACTGCACAATATAAAGTAAACAGCAGCTGGTTGGCTCCCATATTATTCTGTAGATGTCTTCAGTATAGCTATTTCAAAATTCGGGCTGGTATATCACTTTCCATATGTTTCACAGTGAATTCTCAGGAGAAGAATGTCTGTCTTAGCCTAGATACGTCCAGTCACACTTTCCTGGTGTGGAAAAAGTCCTCATTCATACTTTAATCACAAATGTGCTTTTTCTAGATCTCCACAAGCATTGGCATTTGCTGTTGTTCTTCTAGCTGCCTGCCATTTGTTCGCTGGCATTGTCAATATGGGTGAAAATAAAAAAATCTTTGGACAAAAAAAAGGATTTACCACTATTTGAAAGATTCTATCACAAGCAAGGTCATAGCAAAATACCTCAAGTAAGCCTGATAGTAGCAGCATAAAATATCCAGCAAGTATCCTGTATACTAAGGGAAAATGCAATCTCATATTTTTCTTAAAAAATAAAATAAAAAAAAAAAAAAAAAGGAGATTTTTAGTGTTTACAGGTTACTCTTGCCCTAATTAGCCATAGATCTTACTAGACTCATTGGAGGTACCCAGTAAGATCTCATTTGTCAGGATTACAGGTGAAAGCTTAGAAAATGGAGGATTATAATAAGGTCAGCTGCAAAAGGCCAGAAATACCTTCATGCTTCCCAGGCAGTGGGGTAGTGAGCGATGCTGTACAGGTGGTAGGGGCAAATACTTATTTCCCATTTGCTGTGGTGTGTCAACACACTGATCCATGCTGCTAAGCCTACAGGTTAAGGTTTCCTATTCAGCAGAATATGTAGTATAGCTGTGACTGATATATTATTGTGCTGTCTCATGGTTTTTTGTGAACTTTGAAGACTATTCAGCCTAAGAGAGAAAGCAAATTATGAAACTTTTCCTGTAAGGGTGTTTCTTTTTCCCAGGGTTACCTGTACTAAATGGCTCATTAGGGTGAAGAGGCAGCGGAGCCATAGCAGCTAATTTGCACAGTGGTGAGTGAAGACTTTAATTGTTTCTTGTCTGGCTGATAATCATAGAATCATAGAACGGTTCGGGTTGGAAAGGACTTTAAAGATCATCTAGTTCCAATCCCCTGCCATGGGCAGGGACACCTTCCACTACACCAGGCTGCTCAAAGCCCCATCCAACCTGGCCTTGAACACTTCCAGGGATGGCGCATCTACAACATCTCAGGGCAACCTGTTCCAGTGTCTCACCGCCCTCATAGTGAAGAACTTCTTCCTTACATCTAATCTAAATCTACCCGCTTTCAGTTTAAAGCCATTACCCCTTGTCCTATTACTACATGTCCTGGTGAAAAGTCCCTCTCTGGCTTTCTTGTAGGCCTCCTTTAGGTACTGGAAGGCTGCTATAAGGTCTTGTGGTTTAACCCCAGCTGGCAACTAAGGCCCACGCAGCCGCTCACTCACCTCCCTCACGGTGGGATGGGGGAGAGAATCAGAAGGGTAAAAGTGAGAAAACTCATGGGTTGAGATAAAGTTACTTTAATAAGTAAAGCAAAAGCCACGTACACAAGCAAAGCAAACCAAGGAATTAATTCAGTACTTCCCATGGGCAGGCAGGTGTTCAGCCGTCTCCAGGAAAGCAGGGCTCCATCACACATAACAGTTACTTGGGAAGACAAACGCCATCACTGTGAATGTCCCCCCCTTCCTTCCTATTCCCCCAGCTCTATATGCTGAGCACGATGTCATATGGTCTGGAATATCCCTTTGGTCAGTTGGGCTCAGCTGTCCCAGCTGTGTCCCCTCCCAACTTCTTGTGCACCCCCAGCCTACTCGCTGGTGGGGTGGGGTGAGAAGCAGAAAAGGCCTTGACTCTGTCTAAGCACTGCTCAGCAGTAATGAAAACATCTCTGCATTATCAACACTGTTTTCAGCACAGATCCAAAACATAGCCCCATACTGGCTACTCGGAAGGAAATTAACTCTATCCCAAACAAAACCAGCACACCACTGCATTCAGGGGTTGGATGGTGGAGGCTAATGACATCCTGGGCTGCATTAGGAGGAGTGTTGCCAGCAGGTTGAGGGAGGTGGTCCTTCCCTTCTAGTCAGCAGTGGTGAGGTCACACTTGGAGTACTGGGTCCAGTTCTGGACTCCCCAGTACAAGAGAGAGACCGATACACTGAAGAGAGTCCAGCGAAGGGCCACTAAGAGGATTAAGACTGGAGCATCTCTCCTGTGAGGAAAGGCTGAGAGGGCTGGGACTGTTCAGTTTAGAGGAGAGAAGGCTCCGAGGGGATCTTATCAATGTATTTAAATATCTGAAGGGAGGCATAAAAAAGACAGACAGGCTCTTTTCAGTGGTGCCCAATAGCAGGACAAGAGGCAATGGATACAAACTGAAACACAGGAGGTTTCACCTGTACATAAGGAGAAGCTTTTCTAGTGTGAGGGTGACAGAGCACTGGCACGGGTTGCCCATAGAAGTTGTGGAATCTCCATCCTTGAAGATACTAAAAAATCTTCTGGACATGGTCCTGGTCAGTCAGCTCTAGATGGCCTTAATGTTTACAGCCCTTGTGTTGTTAAACTTTGGAAGTTTTGGGGTTTTTTTCACACAACAGGTCCCTTGAAAAAAAAAAAAATAGCAGTAGCACTTTGTTTTCAATTTCTAGAATGGACTTTTCTGATCTTCTTTTTCCTCATTTATTAAATTATAAGTATTACAGTTGATTTATCAGTCTATGAAATTTCAGAAATGAAGCTTATTCAGTGGCAGGACTGTTACATCAGCAGAGACAATGGCAGTACAATAGTACCTCTTCTTTGCCGGTGACATGATTCCTGGGCTTGATCTGTAGCTCACTGAAGATAAATGCAGAATGCCCACTGAGTTTATTCAGACCTGAACAGGGATCTGAATTAAACTCAATGCACAGAGAAAGACAAGATTTCTCTTTTTTATATCCTCAGAACTTGAAATTCTTGGTGGGAGGCTTTGCCCACCAAGTAAAAGTCACTTTTCATTTAGCAGCTTTTAGATGCATAGCCTTAATAAGAATATAATTTATTTTATCATCACTGGTTTAATTGCTTAGATTATGATGCTTCTGAATATGAATGGAGAGAGTGTAGTTAAAAACTTTCTCATGATATTTCACAAAAACTTAGCATGTATTTCATGTGTTAGAGACAACTAGGCTGAATGTATATTTTTCCTCCCTGAGTAACTTCTGAGTAATTTGTAAGAAGAGATACAATACTGGAGTAAGAATCTGTAAAATACCATGACATAAAACCCCCAAGCTTCTCGTCACAAAGAAGTTCAGCCTTGTATTTCTGATGCATGTCTAAATTCTATAAGGATTTCAGTCTACAGATTTGAAAATGCCTAGAAGACTGTCTCAGCACCTTATCAGTTTCAGTGCATCCAACGTTTTGCCTAAATATGTCTGCCTCCGTTGATATACTGCCTAAACGCCAGTAGAGTAGTTTTACATTTGGAACAAGTTCTAAAATTTAAATCAGGAAAAGACCTTTGCTGCATTTTCTATAAACTTTAGAAAAAGTCTACAGAAGAAATGATATAACCTAGATTCACAGTTACAAAAAGATTAATAGTAATATTTTGTATTCAGTGGGACAAGAGAGATTGGTGTTATATAATATTTCAAAGCTGCTGAACAAAGCAACTTGATAATGGAGGTAATATGAAGTGAAATATCCAAGGTTTAAAGAAACTCTGATGGAATGATGCTGTTAAAGTCACCAGGAAGGCTGCATCTCTGGAGACAGCCTTAGCAAGGAACTAGGCCAATGAACTGAAGCTCTCAGCTTCATCTTTAATAGATAAGAAGCTCGTTTTGCAAAAATCAGTGTAGCGCAGTTAAATTGATGCTCTGGTAATTACAGTGGCTGAGTTCCTCTGTTAGATATTTCTTCCATGCTTTCTCTTATTTATGCTTATGCTGCCATGCTATCCTGCCCCTCTACCTTTTTCTTTCCAGCCTCCAAAATAACACCAAAGTTGACTGGCATCCAAGAAAAACCAAATGGCCAGCAGTCAGGCAGTAAGTGGCATTATGGTAGTATTTCAACTCTACAACAATAAAAGCTAAGGTGTCCAGAGAAACTACCAAGAGTACTCTCAGAGCACAGTAGGGTTAATGCATCTCTGCAAGAGAGAAGCAGCAGAGCATGGAAGTATATAGGGCAAAAGGTCAAACAGTTTTTGGTAACAGATTTACATGTAGCTTGTGGTCTGGGGTTTTAAGTGTGGTACAGTCAAGAAGCAATAATGAAGTTTTGGAACCCACCTATAGTATTAAAAACTCTGCAGGTCATTAAAAAAGATAGACTGGGTGTCATAACGCTTACTGAGCCCAGAAGAACATAAAGCAGAGAATGTAGCAGAATTACAAGGAAAGATCAGTGCAAAAGCCAAAGACTGAAAATCAAAGATAGAAAAATATGTGGGAAAATCCCCAGAGAAGAAACAGGCATGCTGCTGCTGTTGCTGCCTTTTCCAATAAAAAAGAATAATAACCATTTTTTAGTTGATTTCCACCTGACAACATGACAAAAGAGCGCTTGGAATGACTATGACAAGAGCCTATGTCCCACAAACCCTTACTAATTCATATATTGATTTTTGTAGAAAAAATTTCTAGCCTTGTATATGTCTGGTAAATATAAATTAGTGAATTGAATTACCAGCTGCTTACTCTTATATACATACAGTGATGTGATAGTCTTAACTAGAGGGATTTGCAACCTTATTACTTTTTATCTCATTTGGAAAAGTATAAATTGGGTGTTGAAACTGCAGTGAACCTTATTAAATACCTTCCCTATCCCCATTGGTTGCCTTAAGTGCACAGTAGTTCTTTCTTGTTGCTCTAAGAGGGATGAAAGATTTAGAAGCTCAAATCTACCCGAAAGGCAGCACACACATGCAGATCTGAAGATGGTGCTTTCTCATTTGTAACAAAGCCAAAATTTTATTGTGATGCCTTGGAAGCATCTCTAGATATTGATTCTGAAAAATGATGGCACAGGTTCAGCGCTAGTGAAAGCAATGGAGTCAGCTTATCCAGCTTGCTTTTGGGGACTTCAGCCATCTATCAAGTGAACATAGCAGTTTTGGCATATCTGAATGAAACATTCCTGTACAGCAAACTGTACAGGAGTGTACAGGAATGCTTAGCTTAATCTTAAAGCTACTAATCTAATATACAGTTCACAATCAACACTTTTTTTTATCTCAAAATGAATTTTCAGTGACTTTTTGGTTTGAGATTCAGTTACTGTGATTTCAACTTTAAACAACTGATCTGTATTGTCAGAGAGGCTGCCAGCTCTTTCATTATTAGGCACGGGGATCGTCACGTGCTCCTTCCATTGTGCCTGTAGATCTTTTCCCTTCTCTGGCTCATGCTGCGTAACCTCCTTTCTCTCCTACGTCACAAGCACTGCAATCCTTTTCCTTTTCTGTTACATGCACAGCAATAATCTCCTGCTAACGCACCAGCTCTGACTAAGAGAATAAGCCCTGTCACCCCCAAGCTCAAGCAGCTTCCTGAATAATACCACATGATGGGAGATTACATGCTTAAAATGTATTTCAGTCTTAGAGTTTTCTTGCTTGTTGTAATTCAAGCCCTTCCTTGCAGGTTGTGATGTTGCCCAAATCCCTCCCCAGGCCTATAACCCTGTTGTTGTCTGGTATGTCTGGTCTGTTGTCTAGTATGACCTGACTCCGTATTTGGCCTTCTAATGAGTCTCCAGGTTGCTGGTGAGGCACATGCCTTCTGACGTGCCTTTAGCTCCCAGGGATGGCACTTTACCATGTCCCTCAGCTAAGACATTGCAACAATAACGCTGTGCCCTGGTGCAGCACTTAGACCCCCCAAATTGCAAAGTCCTATGCAAAACAGGTTGCATTTTGCAATCCTACTGTCTCAGAATGTAGTTGATTATTAGCTTTCTTATTTACTTCTGTAATGTTGTGGTTATGTATGTATGTGTTCATATTCATCTAGCTGGGATTTTCACTAAGTTTTCAATAAATATGGTAAGTATAAATCTTATACAACATTTTTGGAAATAAAGCAAGCAGGTTGATATATCTGAATATCCTAATATACACTAAGAATGGGGTGCCTGAATAGCTCTGTTACATAAAGTCTGAGTTTGTGTGCAAGTACTGGGGTATATAGGTGCAGTTATATAAAATTTTAGTATTGAAACAACCTTAGAAAGTGGATTAAATGTTTCTTCTCATCTCTTACCATTTTTAAACTGTTTCTTTTCCCTGGGCTCTGAAGATTGGCAAATAGGTAATTTAGTTGCAGAATTCTGTAGTAAGGCTTTGACGCATCATGGAGTCGGAGATCTGTAAAGTACTATTTTCTTCTTCACTGAAACAAAGGGGCTGATGGGGTCCATCTATCAGAGAAGGGGTAGAGCATCTTTGGTCACAGGCTTGCCAAGCTGGTGAATAGGGCTTTAAACTGAAGTTGCCAGGGGAGGGGAACCTCAATCCATCCCATTCCTACCAGTTTGATGTCAGTGCCAGGAATAGGTACCCAGACCCTGCAGAGGGTCAGCAGGAGAGCACCTGAAGAGCAGCACAAAGGAATCCTAGCCACTCCAGCCACTAATTCAGCTTCATTGGGGGCCCAACTTAAATGCCTCGGTGCAAACACACGTAGCAGGGGGAATAAACAAGAAGAGTTAGAGACATGCACACGCCTGCAGGGCTACAATCTTATTGGCATCGTGAAGACGTGGGATGGCTCCTATGACTGGAGTGTTGGAATGGAAGGATACGGGCTCTTTAGGAAGGACAGGCAGGGGAGACAAGGAGGGGGTGTCACACTCTATGTCAGTGACCAGCTGGAGCACATGGAGCTCCACCTGGGGATGGAAGAGGAGCCAACTGAGAGCTTATGGGTCAGGATTAAAGGGACGGCAGGAACAGGTGACGTTATAGTGGGGGTCTCCTACAGGCCACCCAACCAGGAAGACTGAGTGGATGAAGCCCTCTATAGACAGGAGCAGCCTCACATTCACAAGCCCTGGTCCTCATGGGGGACTTCAACCACCCCAATATCTGCTGGAGGGACAACACAGCAGGGCATAAGCAGTCCGGGAGGTTCCTGGAATGTGTTGATGATAAATTCCTTCTCAAAGTGATGGAGGAGCCAACGAGGAGAGGTGCTATGCTGGACCTTGTTCTCACCAACAAGGAGGGGCTGGTGGGGAATGTAAAGCTCAAGGACAGCCTTGGCTACAGTGACCATGAAATGGTGGAGTTCAAGAATCTTAGGGCAGCAAGGAGAGTGCACAGCAAGCTCGCTACCCTGGACTTCAGGAGAGCAGACTTTGGCCTCTTCAGGGATCTGCTTGATAGAGTACCATGGGATAAAGCCCTGGAGGGAAGATGGGCCCAAGAAATCTGGTTAATATTCAAGGATCACTTCCTCCAAGCTCAGGAGCGATGCATCCCAACAAAGAGGAAGTTGGACAAAAATGCCAGGAGGCCTGCATGGGTGAACAAAGAGCTCCTGGACAAACTCCAGCACAAAAAAGGAAGCCTATGGGGGGTGGAAGGAAGGACAAGTAGCCTGGGAGGAATACAGAGAAATTGTCTGAGCAGCCAGGGATCAGGTTAGGAAAGCTAGAGCCCCGATAGAATTAAATCTGGCCAGGGACGTCAAGGGCAACAAGAAAAGCTTCTATAGGTACATCAGTGATAAAAAGAAGACCAGGGAAAATGTGGGCCCTTTCTGGAAGGAAACAGGAGACCTGGTTACCCAGGACATGGAGAAGGCTGAGTTACTCAATGACTTCTTTTCCTCAGTCTTCACCAGCAAGTGCTCTAGCCACACTGCCTAAGTCACAGAAGGCGAAGGCAGGGAGTGGGAGAAAGAAGAACTGCTCAGTGTAAGAGAAGATGAGGTATGAGACCATCTAAGGAACCTGAAGGTGCATAAGTCCATGGGAGCTGATGAGGTGCATCTGTGGGTCCTGAGGGAACTGGCAGATGAAGTGGCTAAGCCACTATCCATCATATTTGAGAAGTTGTGACAGTCTGGGGAAGTTGCCACTGACTGGAAAAGGGGAAACATAACCCCCATTTTTAAAAAGGGATAAAAGGAAGACCTGCAGAACTACAGGCCAGTCAGTCTCACCTCTATTCCAGGCAAGATCATGGAGCAGATCCTCCTGGAAACTATGTCAAGGCACATGGAAAATAAGGAGGTGATTGGTGACAGCCAATATGGCTTCACTAAAGGCAAATCATGCCTGACAAATTTGGTGGCCTTCTACGATGGGGTTACAGCGTTGGTGGATAAGGGAAGAGCAGCTGATGTCATCTACCTCGCCCTGTGCAAAGCATTTGACACTGTCCCACATGACATCCTTGTCACTAAATGGGAGAGACATGGATTTGACAGATGGACCACTCGGTGGATAAAGAACTGGCTGGATGGTTACACTCAAAGAGTTGCAATCAACAGCTCGATGTCCAAGTGGAGACCAGTGACGAGCGGCGTTCCTCAGGGGTTGGTATTGGGACTGGTTCTGTTTAACGTCTTTGTCGGTGACTTGGACAGTGGGATCGAGTGCACCCTCAGCAAATTTGCTGATGACGCCGAGCTGTGTGGTGCAGCCAGCATGCTGGAGGGAAGGAATGCCATCCAGAGGGCTTGAGAGGTGAGCCTGTGCGAACCTCATGAAGTTCAACAAGGCCAAGTGCAAGGTCCTGCACATGGGTTGGGGCAATCTCAAGTGCAAATAAAAGCTGGGCAATGAGTGGATTGAGAGCAGCCCTGAGGAGGAGGACTTGAGGGTATTGCTTGACAAGAAGCTCAATGTGACCCGGCAAAGGGCGTTTGCTGCCCAGAAAGTCAACCGTATGCTGGGCTGCATCAAAAGAAGTGTAACCAGCAGATCAAGGGAGGTGATTTTGCCCCTGTACTCTACTCTTGTGAGACCCCACCTGGAGTCCTGCATTCAGCTCTGGGGCCCCCAACATAAGAAGGACATGGATTTGTTGGAGTGAGTCCAGGGGAGGGGCACAAAGATGATCAGAGGGCTGGAGAACCTCTCCTATGAAGACAGGCTGAGAGATTGGGGTGGTTCAGCCTGGAGAAGAGAAGGCTCTGGGGACACCTTATTAGCAGCCTTCCAGTACTTAAAGCGGGCCTACAAGAAAGCCAGAAAGGGACTTTTTACCAGGGCATGTAGTGATAGGACAAGGGGTAATGGCTTTAAACTGAAAGCGGGTAGATTTAGATTAGATGTAAGGAGGAAGTTCTTCATTGTGAGGGTGGTGAGACACTGGAACAGGTTGCCCTGAGATGTTGTAGATGCGCCATCCCTGGAAGTGTTCAAGGCCAGGTTGGATGGGGCTTTGAGCAACCTGGTCTAGTGGAAGGTGTCCCTGCCCATGGCAGGGGGGTTGGAACTACATGATCTTTAAAGTCCCTTCCAACCCCAACCATTCTATGTTTCTATGTAGTAAAGCCAAAGTTGCATGGGATGCCTGAGTTCATTATGGGCTCTACAACACAAGTTTAAGAGTAATATTTTGCTGTGTGGTATGCTAGCTGTAAAATGAAGGTATTAGTTCCTGCCTTCTTTAGTAAGCCTATTTGAGGTGAGATAAGTGTGAAGGGATAATTATACATTATTATTATGATAACGCTGTTCTTTTTAGTGTATGGTTTCATACAATACTTCCTAAAAATCTTATTGCTATGCCATTGAAGCATTCATTAGCCTTTTCCATGTTAAACTATGATTTTTTTTATTTTTCACAAGAGAGCATGATTTTTCTGATGTAACTGCCTTTCTGGCTGGGGACTTTCAACCAATGCTGAACTGAAGGAGAGAGAATATGTTTCTTTTTTCAGCATGCTTTTCTTGGCAGGCACATGAAATGGATACAATCTGGAATTATATAGAAGAGTTTTAGGGTGGAATTAATTTTCTTTTTATTTGGCTATCTAAAAGTTTGCCATCCAGTGGAGGTTAATTGTGTAGCTAAATATTTTCTAGTGAGTACCTAAGTAAGTCTGCTATCAGTCTTCCTCATAGTCTGGTTATTCGAGTCTGCTGTAGAAAAACTTTTGTCAATCCAATGTAATGAATATTTTCACATATGAAAAGAAATGAGCTTTCTATTGCAGAGTTGTGATTTTTTTAACCTGGGTGTACAAGTTTCTGTATTTAAAAAATGTAAGTGTATTTGGAGGTAGTAGAAATAATTTACCACAAGTAGAAATGTAAGGGAGGTCGAGCATAGAATTCTTTCTTGTGATTTCAGTTTCTTGCTACTAAGAATATGTCTAGCCAAGAGACAATTATTCCTGCCCTATTACGTAGCTATAAATAACTGAAAATTCAGTGGCATTTATTCAGAGAGCTGGAGGGATTATTAGGCACGGCTTGGTTTAGATGTATTTTCTGAGATATAAAAATTTTACCTGAGTTTTGCTCTGAAGTTTGAGCCTGTAGCATGTTAGATGCATAATTTGTAAGGGCATCAGGTAGCAGAAGGTCAAAAAGCGAGGTCTGTTCTGTTTGTTGATGTCTCTAGACTAGAACGTGGCGCAATTCAGGACACCAGAGTTAAGTTGTAAAGTTATAAGGTGGAAGCTGGACTGTGGTCTCTATGCAGTGCTGAATTTTATTATCCTGAGTGGGACTACATGTGAAATACCATGGCTTATTTAAGCTTGGGTGACTTCATTGAAGCATTGATAAAACAGAGAGAGAGGATGCTTCTTTCAAGGTGCCACATGAGCTTGCACTTGAATTTTATGGGCTCTGTTAGGTGCAGAAGCTTGATCATCTACTCTGACAGATGTATAGAAACTCTATGAGTTCAACATAATTTCTTCTTCATTTTAGATGGCAAAATCTGTGACATGGGAAAGGGCTGTACGGTTGAATGAATCATAGCATACAAGAAGTCTGTAACTGAGATCTATTTTTCCTGACTTCTACTCCACGGATATGTCTTCCCTTACTCCACTGTCATGCTGTCATAATGTGCCATCGAGGCTTTGTTACTGATACAATGGCGTTACAAAAGAAACCTAATTAGAAAACTGAAATCTTCTCCTTTAGCCCTGTTTGAAATTCATATGAAAGGTAGTGAAAGACACCATAATACCAATACTGTAAGGTTTTAAAAATACATTTAATTCCTGGATTTATTGAGAAATGTTATTAGTAGATTTGGAGCATCAAATGAACAACTGCATAATGCAAGGAATAAGAAGCTGACAGCAAAGAATAGATCAGAGACAGCTAAAGCAGAGTGTTAATTGTGGTTCAGGTTAAATATTTGGAGGGGCAAGCTATGAACAGGAGAAAAGGTAAGAAATTATTAATACCAGTTTCAGCCAGTCAGTACTTAAGATCATGATTTGCTGAAAGACATCTGGAATGTTACTTGAAGTCTCAGTTTTAAAATTAAATTGAGTGCTTAGGAGCCTAAGGCCATGGTCAGCCAATGACTGCAAACACAACTGTGCATGCTTAAGATGCCACTGCCCACCACATGGCCACCCCCCGAGCTGAGTCAGAAGAGCAGAGGTACCTCAGAAGGGGTATGAATTCTAAATTGCCTCAGTACGAAGTTAGTTGGATTAGCTTAAACTGCTGTTCAAAGCAGTTTAAGCATTAGATAATTGACAGCTTTTGTGCTTATGTTACTATGAAGCAAGTAATGGTAAACATTTTATTGTTTGTTTATGAGACAGCTGAAATATATTTTAAGCAAATAATTTAATAAAAGCAATAACAATAGTAATTAAACTTCTTACCAAGTATGCAAAATGTACCAAAGACTTCAACAATTCTCGGAATTATTTTTGTGCTGTAGTGCTTAAATTTTCAGAGTTGGCAGGAACAGTAAACTAAATAATGCTGGATTACAATGGAATTCCTACAAACGTGTATATGACATCTAGATTAATACCAAATGAGGCCTTCATGATTAATATTACCATGATGAACACCAAAGATATTAATAAAAAGTAGACCAATAATTAGACAGTATCAACCAAAAGAAGATAGTTCAGTGCAAAATGATGATGATCAATATGAAAAAAATCAGTTTCACCCCTTCAGATTCTTGTTAGCAAAATGATAAGGATCTGACTAAAACTGAAGAGCCCAGACTGTCCTCTTAAAAATGCTGCAGCCTGATCCTTTCTGGTGAGGCAGGCATACATGTCTCTGCTGCCTGAGGGGCACCCTGCATGGTTTGAGAGAGATGGTACACTGCATTCACCATGACCAAATTTGGATCCGCCCAAGGAGCACCAGCAGCATTGTTATGTACAGAGAAGAAAGCATGTCTAAAGTCTGCCAAATATGGTTTCCTTAAAACTCAAATAACAGAAGGAAAAAACCCCCGACCCTAATTCAATAGCTGTGCAGATGGCACATGGGGGTAGTCCATGAGAAAGTTTTTCTTACTAGTTTCTTTGCATATCATCTCCCTGTAGACTTTCTTCTACCTCAGTAGCCTTCTCACCTTTGCCTCTGTTTTTCTGCAGTTTATTTAAAGGATTAAATTTAATTGAGGTAATAGATTATCTGAGGATTTATTTTAAACTATAACTTACTATAACCTAGTAAAGTTTGTATGTATGAAAATGAAGTGTGTTTTTTAAATATGCTCAGTATTTAAATTACTGACAAATGTTATTAGATTTTGGTGGAGTCATGTGGCAGATAATTGATCAGTTCATGCTGATGAACTGATGGACCCAAAACAGACATATCCACTGGGCATCATACGGTGCTGTAAGAGGAAAGACTATGTTCGGAGGTTGTTTGCAAGGAGAGAAGTACGAGGATACAAGCGAGTTTGATGCAATACACTGAGGGGATCATTACAGATGAAGATGTACGGAACAGGTCGCAGAATTTCAGTTGCTTTTCCTACCCTGCATCTGAAAACATATACTCTACAATGGCACCCAGCGCAAGGGGAGGGCTCAGAAGGTTGGCGAGGAGTCAAGGACATGGTTCGGCATGCAGTATCTTGTCCCAACTCACAAAGTGAACATCCTGCCACCGCTGATGATCATCAGGTCACAGTGACCCTAGCCTCTATTTATTGCAACAGTGTATTGTTTGTTGTGTAACCACGTGGGCATGATACATGTAATCTGCTGTTAAAAAGAAAAAATATGTAAGTTGAGGCAGGGACATCCCTGAGTTGAGCCCTGACTGGACACGTGACCCAAATGTCCCCATTTCCCCTGCAACCCTCCGATGGTTACTGGGGCTCCTTACACCAATTGGAGTGTGAGTATATGATCAATAAACTAATAGCTATCTAGCCCCTGTTGTGGTCCCACATTTCACCTAAAAGTATCAAACTGCACAACTGTTTGTGAGTATCTTTTTGCCTACACCCAGCATTCTTGACAATTTTTTCCTATGTCTCCAATCACCAGTGAAAACACAGCAACCTCTATGGTGGTGAGCGAGTGATGGGAACTAAGACTCTCCCCAAAGGGAGCTGCGACGCTGGGAAAGCATAAGGGACAACGATATGAGCTACAGGAAAATAAACAGCATGATCCAATTATAGTACTATTTTCAGAATATGTTTTTAAACATTTTTAACTATGTTACTGAAAAATGAAAGTGATAGGAAAAATCTTCCTGCTGCAATATCCAGAGCGGTTAGAATGACATGCAATTAGTACTTTATTTGATGTATGTAACTGTTCTCTGTTCATGGAACAGCTCTGTGAAGTCTGCGGTGTCCTTTAATGCATTTGTTGTTCAGAATTATTTGACAAAGCATTACTTCAATTTTTCTCATTTAAATCAAGCTTTCCATGGGATTTTGATTTTAGTACTTGTTTCTGAAATCCTGTTGGTTATGTGTGAAAGGTAGATTATGCTGTATTGCATTATCCTCTGATTGGACAGCTGGTGCAGGCAAGACACTCCCCCATGCTTGTAAAATTTTATTTTATATTTTTCTATAAACCTCCTTTTCAGGCAATTTAAACATGGTTGCATAAGTATCCATACAGTTTACACTGCACAGAAGTTGAATTGGAAAAATTTTTAAAACATTTTGAAACAGTAGCGTGTTTAACCCCTGTCCAACAAATCTTCTGAACTTCACTCTGTATGATAGGAAATACAATCTGGGACACAGAGAAGAAACATATGAGACATCATCATCAGCTCCCATAAACAGCTTACCAGATAACTCCTGTGCTCTAATTGCTGCAGTTCAGTCAGAGGGACAATGTTAGTACAGTAGAGTTATTTCTGAACCAGGAAACAACTTTTCAGCAAAATCCAAATTTTCCCCATCTATGCATTTAGTCTTCACAGAAAGTTCCCTTTCTTTTGAGAAACTGGAAGCATGACCTTTTTGTCAAAGGTGACATCTTGCCATGGAAGGTAAATAGCTGCATATACATGGTGGCAGGGCAAGCCACAAATAGACACTTTAGGCTTTTCCTTATGTAGACTACAGGAAAGAAGAAGCACTAACTAAGCTTTCAAAGCTGCAAAGCAGCTATATAAACCCTCTTCATTTCAAACTCGTGTTGAGACCAAATGGCTTAATTGTCTAAGGCCAAATTCACAGCTGAAAGAGGTCTGCTGATGCAGCTCTGCTATCAAGTCCTGCTGGTGGTAGTGTCGTTAAGACTTGAAAAGATTGGGTTTGCCACCATAGCCAGTTCTGACTTCCTGGGTGAAATCTACCAACAAAATTAAATCTTTAAGGAAAAACACTCTTAAGTTATTTGCACCAGAGATTCTACTGCAAAATATTATTGAAATGAACATTTCTTCTCTGAACTACAATGTTGGAACAGTGAAAGATTTTTATGTTTGACTATGGCCTTTGAAAATCATCGGTGAAGCTTTATCAAATTGAATGGTGAAGCCTTTTTAAAGCATATGTTTCAATCCAGAACAGAGCTTCCCAAGAGCTTGCCTTGTGTTGAACAACATACTTGCCAACTGAATAACATGGTACCAAGCCCAGGACAGTAACTCCTGCTGAGAGGTAAGATGTATTGGCCCAGCTTTGGAGTTGTGCCAGTGTGGTTGCACCCCTCTGAATTCACTTGTATCATGGACGGAGCAAACTCACATTTGCCTAGAAAGTGGTATGTGGACATACAGTAAGATACAGCTGCAACAATACTTTTTTTTTTTTTTTTTTTAAATAATAGCAGTAGAAATGTTCCCATAGAAATACTGGAGTAGAAGGCATGTTTGAAAACAATAGGAGATAGGATGATAATGCGACCACTTTAGAACTCCTATAAAGTTTAGTGGTCTACAGTGAAATAATTTGACTTTAAAAAAAATCAAATGTGAGTGGATTTTTTTTTTTTTCCAACTCACCACATTCACTGACCTTTGCATTGACTGTTCTCTGTGAGCCTTTGAGATGGAGCACATGCAGCATGTGGAGTCCCATGTCATGTCAGTCGTCATTCTCTGCTTGACATTTCTTGTATTCCTAAGTTGATGTATTCCAGATTAATGAGGCATTTGTTCTCAATCAAGAAGCTATTTAAGAATACACTTTTAATTGTAATGGGTTGTATATGATTAATTATTTCTACATGGCTTGTTCATATTTTTGGATAGTTCAAAGCAGATTTTTTTTTTCCTCCCACTGGGCACTGCCCAAATCTTTTCAATGTTCATACTAGTTATCACCCAATAATTTATGGAAGTGAATTGTCTTCATGTGGGGTTATGAACTTCTTTGAGAAATTTGCCTGGAGCTCTTTGCTGTAATGACCTTCAGTGTTGTTTGTCTGTAAAAGGAATAAGAGGGCTAAAACACAAGTTGGTTGCAAAAGTTGTGTGTTTAAATTAATTCGTGGGTTTTTTTGAAGGACTCCATTGTTTTAGGACTACTCATCTCACAGTTGGTTCTGATGAGTGTATGTAGCTGTTTCAGTATTGTGCTCATCCTTCTATTTTAATTAAGGTCTGCTCTTTTAACTCAGCTATGTCCTTAGAAGAAATTGTGTTTCAATGGCCAGTACATACCAAACTGGACCAAGTTGTTCCCTACATGTGTGCTCCCTGCATGGGGGAAAAGGGACGTGCCATGTGTTTTCATTTGCAAAGCTTGCTTCAGACTTTTTTCACACCCTGAAGAATTTCCATTTGTTGCTGTTCTTGAAGGGACAAAAGGCTCAGTACTTAGGGCTCTGGGTCTTGAGGGATTATTTGAAAGCTCTGATTTTATGACCTTTCATTTCTCTTGGTTGCATGGGACATAATTTTGGCAAGTGTAACCATGGGCCAAATGGCGGGCAGCACACCAGACTCTGAGCTCAGAAGGGAGTTTGTACTTATAAGGGAAGAGATTTTCTCTTGTCTGAAGAATAATTAAATTAGCATTGATCCTACCCTTCCCATAAAATCTGTTGTTTGTGGCTACAGAGATTGCAAATGAATCACCTGTAGAAGGATTTGGGTGCAAAGGGAGGCTCTTTCCCTTTTCACATCACCTTTGTCTGCAGCTATCAGACAGATAATCTGATCATCCACTCACAAGATACATTATCCTTTTATTAAGTGGGTCCAGTCTAGTAATATAATAGCCATGAAAATGCTACAATAAAAGTATAATAAGAACCCAAAGTGCTTGCTAGAGCTGTCTGTAGATAGCAGTCTGCTATTCACTGCCTTGTGACTGATTTTTTACAACTTTCATGTGAAATGTACTGTGGGCAGCTGGCATCCAGCTATTTTTCTTGACTGTTTCCATTTTAGATGAGCAGGGGTAACATTATGAGGAAAGATCCATTTGTTCAAAGGGACCCATTAGGTCTAAACTTAGGGGCTATAGCATCAGATTACATGCTATCTGTGGGTGGCTTTTTGTAGCATATGGTGATTGAATCTATGTTCTCTCCTTCTCTTCTCATACAGAATATGTCATGAGGAGCAGCTCCTTCAGAAGAGCTTTCTCTGTAGGAAAGATATTCAAATTACTTTGATTTTTCCTAGTATCCATCATGGCAGTATGTTCCTGCAGGGCAAGGGACAGAGCTTTGTCAGTTGGGTTTACAGTAAAAGGGCACAAGTGGTGCAGAATGACTTAGCAG
Organism: Aquila chrysaetos chrysaetos; assembly: GCF_900496995.4. Taxonomy (NCBI): domain Eukaryota; kingdom Metazoa; phylum Chordata; class Aves; order Accipitriformes; family Accipitridae; genus Aquila; species Aquila chrysaetos. Next base: position 22,944,302 of record NC_044010.1, on the reverse strand, counting down.
AGTATTAGAAGGAGGAATTGCAAATGAAACAAACTGTAGAGTCGTGACAAAGTGCAGAGATGATGAAAACATCCAATAACTGCCCCCCTGCCCCCGCCACAGGAGTATGGTGTGTCATTCAGGGCTCTTCTCACAAGTGCCAGTGACTCATTTGGTTGAAAATTCAAAGGTTAGCACCCTTCCCCATTCCTCGGTGGGAGGTCATCGCCCTTGATGCAGAAGCAACAGATCTGAATGTGTTATTGCATATAAGCCACCACAGCTCATGGCTGATCTGTTTTAATTTAAGCTGCTGCATAGTTGTTAATGCACAGAGCAGTAGAACGAGACAACAGGAGAGTAGAAACACTTGATGCCAGTCAGGAGGGCAGGAGGGAAGCGTAATCCTCTACTTTTCCCAGTGCAACTTGGTGGTGCTCGTGGGTCAGAGCTCTTGTTCTAGAAAGCACTTCTATCCTGGCTGTCAGAGGCTGAATTTTGCACTCAGAAGTGCTTTTGTACAGATGCATGCGTGTGAAGGGGGCGAGATGATGGCAGAGATGAGTAAAGAAACTCTCTGAAGTACTGTTTTTTAATTCTGTGGCTACAATTACACTTCAATAAAAGCCCAACAATGCAGCTTCAAGAGAGTGCAGTATGTGTTAGCAATTTTGCCCATGAAGTTTATTTTACTGCAAAGAAAAAGAACAACTTAATTTTTTAGCCTGAAGGTTAAGACACAGAAAAAGCCAGTTTGAGTTAGCCTGCAGAACAGCAGAGCTGAGACGTGGAACAGCTATAGTTAAAGGCAAAAGGGCATATGTGGAGACGGATAGAGAAGCAAAAGTGAACTAGACTAGTTCACGTCTCCCTGAGGCTGACAAAGTATGCCTCATTTAAAATGATAATTTATGGAGGTCTGATTGCCAGGTATTCAATTTGGTCCTGGAATCACTTAAACTCAGATTATATTTGTGAGAGAGTCATGCTTTGCACAAATATTGTCAGCGTCAGCTGTATTGAACAGTCTGCTTTTTTTTTTTATATATTAAGTATAATTATAATTAGTTGAGTAAAATGGCAATTATGTCCAAAAGGGGCCTGTTCCAATAAAAAATTATGCTATGCTACCTATTGCAAGTCTCATAAATGGTTTCATAATCAGATTCAGTCATCCTTTCCTCTGTCTGGATGGCCTGTAACCTACAGAATCTGTTGTTAATTTGTGAGTTTGGGGTTTGAATGGAGCTCGCTGTGAAGGTTATGCAGAGTTAGTGCCAAGCACCCTCTTTGGAGAGACTGATGTAAATACGACTGGGCTGGCCCAACTAGACCCTCTTGTAACGTCACCATCATTAGCTGAACTTTGGGACCGCTGAACCTAATAAACTAGTTCTGCTAAAATAGTAAAACTTTTCTACTGAACTGAACTTGAAACAGCTCGTGTGTTGAAGTCAATTGCTGATCACATAAAGGAGAGAGAAAACGTTTCTCAGAATATTCAAGGAAAACTTATCTTTGCTGTAGTCTTCATGACAGTGTAAACAAGTGACCAAAATGATAAAGGAGAGATGCTTGTAGAAATGCTTGATGAATGGTAGGTTAAATGGAATAACAGTTCATGCAAAGTCTGTAGGAGAACTGAAAATCAAAACGGTAATTTAGGACAAGCTTCCTAAAAATGAAGATTTGCAGGTCCATTGCAAAGTGCATATTATTTTATAGACACAGTAGTGAACATTATTCTGTGAGAAAGGCCTGGAAATGCAACCAGTGAAAGAAATTCTAGAGCTGAGTTAGATTTAAAACTTCATTTCTCAAAACTGAATTGTCCTCCAAAGCATGGGTCGGGTGGAGCAGGATGAGGAAAAAAAATCTTCAGTTATGTTCTGAGAGTGAGATGGTCAGATCTAAAGCATGCTGAAGTGAGAGCTCATATTGATTTTGCTGAGGTTTGTATCAAAGAACAGAGTCACAGGTATCGGTCAGAGCAACACTTCTAGGCTCACTGTGGGAGATTTTTGCTTGCGGATACAGCAAGACTGAAATGCTGAGCTTCAGCTTCTTTATAAAGGAAGTAGGACTGAACTGTTCTGGGAATATTTGAACTTTAATAAGCTGATCTTTAATAAAAAGACCACTCACACCATGGCAATAAAAAACTTACATTATAAGAAATTCCCTAAGGACAGTTCAAATTAGAATTTGTTGTTTTTCAAGACTGCAGTTATCCAAAATTCATGCATAGCAATCTATTATCTTCCAAGCCCAGAGCATTTCCTATTTCAGTTTCATAAATGCTTATCCTGGCCATTAGACATGGGACAAATACTAAAACCAAAAGTAACATTTTTGTTGGCTTTTCCTCTTTTTGGAAACCTTTTGACCCACACCAGTTAGTATTGGTCTCTTCACAGCTATTGAATACCCCTCAGGGAACTCCCATAGCACAAATCTGAACTGTGTTATATAAAACCAGATATATTTTAGATTAACTGTTTTGTATATTTTATAGCAGCATAGTTGCTAAAAGGTCAGCAGAGCGATCTTATTCTTTAGAGAATGAAGATAATGAAAACACCTATACTTGACACATTCACCATTGACCGAACTGGTGAACCTGAGCTTGTGTGAAATAAACTGTGCAAAAAGTCCTGGTGGAGAAACATCTGCCATAGATGTTTCAGTAGGGAAAATATCTGAAAAATGTAGGACAAATTCACAAATGCAGCATGTTGCTGTTTAACAGATATACGTGGCCTTAGGGACCCATGTGGCTCCATTACTCGTCCAAAGTTCAAAATAAAGAGAAAAATAAGTTTTGACAGTCACTTCTGAGGGAAGTGATAACAGATCAAAGGACTTTCTTTTATTGTGATATTTTCATCATTATGGAAAAGAATCACTTTGGACTTTAGCTGCTGTTTGAAATCTTTACCTTTTAATAAGTGAACTCTGTAAATGTAGCTCAGAGAACAAAGGTTCCTCTTTTACAGTTAAACTTTTAACCCTTGAGGTTGAATTGGTGGAGACCAGAGGGAAAATCCACTGTGTTTTCACTGAACTTTTTACCCTTTGAAAAAAGCTGAACAAGTTTAAAGTTCATACACTGAGCAAGAGGTCTCTACTGGGGATTTCTGGTATTATTAACTTCCTGACCTCAGATAATTAAAAGGGAAGAGTGGAGGCAGTGCAGACTTTGACTCAACTTTGAACTTTTAACCTCTTGAGGAACGTTTTTAGTGTGCAAGTGGTACACACAGTAAACTCTCTTATTAACTTTCTTTAACCCATGGACACAAAAAATGTCAGCAGGCCAAAATTATCCTTTGTCCTTTATGTCATATTTCTATTTGTGTAGCAGTTAAAACTCAAGGGAGATATTGTTTGGATACAAAAAGTGACAGACACAACTATTTCCCAGGAACTGGCAAGTACAGTAGGCAAGCAAAAGGGAGAAGCAACCATGAATCTGTCAGACACTGCAGCAGGGTTTGTAATTCAGACTACGTTGGGTTTTACCTTTAGGACATACACCAATATTTTAGTGTTGCCCCTTAGCAAAATTTTCCTTACAGAGTGGAGGCATTTTATCTCTTTATTCAACTGGGCTTTACTTCCTCAAGCATTAAACATAGTGATACTCAGCAGCCCAGAAGATTATGGATTTATTGACTAGGAAACAGTCAAACAAGTAGCATTGTGAATTCTGTATTTGAGCACATAAAAAGTACTTTCTCATGGCTATAACATAAATGAAAGAAAAAATCTTTGCTTCTTGTCTCAGCAAGATGAAGATTATCTGTGGTCAGTTGTTTGTCAGGGGTACTATTTACCATGAACTAGTCTGGGGAACAACGTGGGAAGCAGTAAAAGCTTCATTTAAACCTCCTAGCATTAGTGTTATGGGGGCGTAAAATAGAGTTATCATGAATCCATGTAGTCAGAGATAAAAGAACTTAAATGAAAAAAGAATACAAAGAATGTTGAATGAAAATATTTCCTGTAAGAGAAAGCTGTAAGCTGCTGGGGCAAAATGTCAATAATTGGTATCCTCTCAATTTTTTCACCGTAAGAAAAGGAAGAACACAAGTGAGTTTATGTCTTATGGTTCCCTAAATGTTTATTGCATATCATGGTGTCCCCAGTCATAGCAATCATTTGTCTTCTCCGCTAGAAACTCAACAGTGTTCCATGTAAATTGTAACATTCATTTCAGTTTTCTTTAGATGCAGAAACACAATCAGAAAAAACTGCAAAATGTCTTTTGGAAGCAGATGTGCTAGAGCATGAAATTGTTGTGTTAGGATTATTACAAGATTAGCAGAAAAATCTTGAGGCTGGCTAGACGTTATGGTAAGTATGGATGCGTGCATCTTGAAAGTTTTGAATTTGGAAGATTTTTCAAACCTCTTGATTAAAGCCAACTGAACACTGAAAAAAAATTGCTTTTAAAACAAATACACAAATCAAATAGTTATTTAGGGGATCATCCTATATGTTCTGGTGAAAAGAACTCTGAAAGACACAAGTCTTGAAAATTTTGGCAAAAATGCACCTTTGCTTGGAAAGGCACCAGATTAGCCTGGTTTTCTATTGGTTTTCATTGTTTTTCTACTGCTTAAAAATATTGGCTACATTACCAGATGCAATTGTGATGCAATTCAAATACATCTATAGAGTGAAACAGTTAGTGTGGTAGGACCCAATATTCGTGCTGTATGCATGTGGAGGGTATATTTCAGACTAGCTCTTGTATGATTCCATGAGCCAAACACCCATAGTGGCAGGAGCATGTTATGACTGCTTCTAAGGTTTATTTTCTGGTCTATTTTTAACCTGGAAGAATCGATTTCATGTGCTCTGTGACTGCCTTACAGTGCAAACCAGAGGGCAAGAAGTGGAGATGATGAAGGGATGCACTTCCAAAGCACCCTCCTGTTCTGGACTGAAATGCCCATGTAGGTGCACTTGGTGCCATTGAAACAAGGAGCAGGAGCTGGCCTCTGTGACCAGGTCACATAACATGCTGAAACCATCCTCACGGTTTGCAAGTAGTGACGCAGGTGCAGGCTCACCCCTGCAGCTGTATGGGTGCAGGCATGCGTGTAGTAGGCTGTGCCTATAGCGTGGTTGGAGAAGTGAGCATCCTTGGGAAACCCGCATTAGGATCTGGTGGCTGGGAAAGAGCCAGCCCGTAGCCCTCCTTCCACAGATGTGTCTATAAGGGTCAATGTGCAAACAGAATAATAAAAGGCCATTTAGTATTAATCTTTCACTACCACCAGCTAGGAACATAATCTGTGCCTCTTAGTAGTTTTCACAGTGACCCACACTGGGATGTGTGTAAGTGGAGGGGTGCTGAATGACCATGTGGTCAGAAGCACTTGCTGTTTAAGCCTCCACAGAGGTATCCAATATTTTCTGCTTGGGGTAGGACTGTCACAGCATGTGACAATGAAAGACAGCTTCCTTCTGCTCCACCCACAGAGCAGGGTGAATCCTTTCATTGTGCCCTGGCCTCGGAGGAGAGCACAAAAACCGTGGCAAAGTCTTATGCTTGGGCTGAGTTGGTTCAACCTCTGCTGCACCAGAGGCACCGAGCAATCTGGAGGCTGGGCAGGATTTCCCCTGCTCCCTTTGCAACTTTTAGCTCTGAAGATTTTCCAGATTTTCAACTGCAAGGTAGGAGGCTTCAAAGTCTGGTCACTACGCCAAAGTGGGCAATTTTTCATGTGGATGGCAAAAAGCACTCTTGGAATAAAGGCCCAAGTCCTCCAGACAAGCTTAAATTCCTGCTGCAAAGTATGGCGTTAGTAAGAGCATCTTTACTAGCAGGTTACCCAGATTTTATTTTTTTTCAGCATACACAAAACAGTGCATTTTTCCCTCATCCAGATCACTGAATTGTTCAAACTGTTTTAGTGCAGAGGTTTTCCAAAAAGCATTCAGCTTGTGGTATATAGTTGGCACAAAAAATTTCATCTGGAGCTAGGCAGAAGTTTGGCAAAGTTACAGGCAATTGATAGCAGGGTGTTTATCATAACAAGCATTGGGAAACCTTGCTACCAGCCCCTCCTGCAATCTCACAGTTCATACACAGCGACAGAATATGTAAAATCAGCTTGAGTGTATATGCATGTGAGTGTGTGGATGGATGAAAAGTGTCAACATGCGCTTGAGTTTGTGTACTGCAGAGAGCTACTTGTGAGAAAGTAAGTACCAGAGCCTATACCTAGGCATGGATTAAGGAAGGCAATTAGACACATGCTTAGACACTGGGGGTGCTTTCCTCTAGCAGACCTTTGCAAACTCATCTGTCCTTGTGCACCACTGTGCCTGTGGAAGCACTGAACTTCTGCTTGCCCTTAGATTTCAGCATTAGTGAACTGGCACTGGCTGTTCTCTGTGGCAAGACCCTCGGCTCTGCTGATCTACATTTGCTCTCCCTTGGAGCAAAGAGGTGTCTCATCTGTTTTTGCAGACTTGCCTCCGGAGCATGGAGAATATGTTCAGCTTTTAGTGGAGATGGAGATGCAAGCAGGAAAAACCTAGTAACAGAGATACTTACCACTCATATAGGACTCTTCACAGAGTAGCTATATGATATAGGAAAACATTGTTGGGACAAAACTGCATTGTATTTTTTTCCTGGATGGAGCATACAGGTATTATGGAAACAGATAAAATGTAAACCAAATAATTATTATCATCTATATATAGATGGAGAGCAGAAGTTAAATGGTTTACCTGGACTTCAGGATAAAACCATGTCAGGATAAGGTTTAGAAAGTCAAAGCCTTGTTCTCAGTCCTGCACCCAGCCTATACGTCATTACCTTTCTCTCATGCTGAATGTAGGTAGCTTTTCTTTTCCCTGCTTTCTGCGTGGGTGCGTGATGGACAGTTTATAAAAATTGGAAAGCAAAATTCTCACCTGGCCCTGCACATTGAAACATGTATAAAAGAGGAATCCTAGTAAATGTCACATCCCAGACACTCTGCCCTTGAGTCCTTCAAAGCCAAATGATCAAGGCTGAAATGTATTGCATGGAAGGAAGGAAGAGGAATTAAAAACCTGCTCCACCTTGCAAAGGGATACTTACAGCTTAAATTCTGGTCAAGGTGAGGGACAGAAAGGAGATATAACTGAATTACAGGCCCTGCTTGGGCATTTAGGGGGGATAGCATCCTCCTTACTAGAGCTAAATGGAAAGACCAAACCTAGCTCTAAATATGTGCAGTTAGTCAGGGTAATAGTAACGGTGGTAAAAACTGGCAGTGAATGTATCCATCCTTTCGTCCTGGGGTTCTGCCCTGCCTGCAGCTGCCCTTGGCTGGTCTGAGCACAGCTGCAAGTGTCTGACCGATGAGTTGAGAGCCAAACACCATGTCTGTAGTTGGAACTGGATCATATTAAAACTTTCCCCTGCAGCATTTTTTTTCTGATGGGCCATTTCACCTGCTTCACCCCTCACACCAAGTGGATCATGTGGCCTTGGGAAGACTCTGATTTAAAGTGCCGGAAAGGAGGAGTGGTTGCAAGGAGGAGCACAAGGAGAAAGTTCTGCCAATGAAAAGGAGCAATACTGGAGATCCACAAAGTGATTCCCTGACAATGTGAAATCAAGCTCCTCTGAGGGTGTATGTTCCTGCCCTCATCATGTTTCTCAAAGGCAAGCTTGAAAAAATCTCACCTTGGACTCATTTTTGTTCCTCAGCTGTTGCTCTCTCAGATAATGTATAAGTCTAATAACATGCAAAGATTTGTCTGTAATGACTGCTACTTATGCCGGGTTAGCTGATGGATGTGTGTGTCTGTTTTTCATTATTATTTTATGACTTTGCAGAGAAGACATCTGAGTGTCCACAGGGATGAAGAAGACATGATCCCTGCTGAAAACTGCTTGCAATCTAATTTGAGACTTGATAGTGAAGGATAGCAAGACAAAATGGTGAATAGATGTAGGTTGAGCAGGAGTTTTATTAGCAAAACAGACTGCGTGCTCATCAAAGCCTTCTTTCTTTATGGTCAGTTGGAAAAAGGGGGGGTTTTGATTTGTTTTTTTTCAATGTAAGTAAGTCCATGGGGCCGATCCATTGCTACAGGTGTTAAGAACGATGTGCCTGAAGTTTGTGAAGTGGCCAAGCAGATGCTGGTGTACAAATCAAAGAAAAGTTTAAATTTAAGATTGAAGCTCATCCTATAAAGCTGAACTTCTCATAAGCCAGCACCATGGTAGACAACTTCTCTCCTGTTTGCTTCTTTTGTGCCATGGCTGTATCTCCAACAGTTTAACAGAAGAGCATCCCAGTCAGATTAGCAATTACGTTTCAGTCCTTGTTGGCTAAGCTGGCTAATGGCAGAGAAATCTTCCTCCCTTGGATGGTATTTTCTTGCCAGGAAGGGAGAGCATATTACTCTCCACTGGTTAATTTATAGAACTATACAAAAGGAGGGACAGATTCCCATCTTCATGTCCAAATTGCTTATTAGTTGCTTATTTTTTTACTCTTAGCGGTGGGACTTCTTACACAGAATAAAGATCAAAGTGTGTTTTTGTCTCGTGCCTTGTGTCTAACCACAGCCACATAATAAAATATATTACTCCTTATGTTCCTTGGTGAAGAGCTGTGAGGCAAAAAGACACATAACTTTTAGAGGAATATACTAGTTTAAATCAGAGGTGCTAGTGAACAGGAAAACAAATAGCAAAACAAGTCTTCTGGCTTCTAATTAAGACATATTAAATAGAAAAAGAATGAACCACAACTGATCAGATTTTTGTTTTTATAAAATTTTGTTTTATTTCACAGTCTCATCAATACTAAAAAATATATCTGCTATTTAAGGCATAAGTGCATAGCCCAATTCATCTGGTAAAATGCTTTTCCTCTGACACATTTCAGTCTGTCCACTGAGACAACAGAGAATTTTTCTCTAATGCATAAGTGATGCCTTACATGTTATTTTATTATTATTTAACCTTAAAACCTTTTCAGTGTGCCTTATTCAATATTGCATACAGTAAATAATAGAATACTTTTAGTATTCCTAGTGTGAAATATTAGAATGAGGAACTAAAAATAATATATAAAAAGTAACATTAATAAGTAGCTGATATTTTTAAAGGTTTTGTTTGGTATTAGGAGTACAGGATGATATTTTCTGAATGTTTGTTATTCATCCCGAAGGCTTCATTTTTTGACGTGCCACAAAAGTCAAATCAAAGCACATAACAGTGGTCTGTGACCATGGTGAAGATACCATAAAATCAGTGGTCACAAGTAGTACAGAAAAGATTATATCGATGCTACACAACTGAAAAATTGCTGCTAGTAGTTCAGAAATTTACGCTTTGCTTCCTCTTATGAAGGACCCTTATTATGTTCTGGAAATATGTCATTGTAATGAATTAATATTTGTCCACCATCAAATACTGTCCAAGAAGAAGTCAGAGAAGAAGCCAATTAAAGGATTGGGGAGTTTCCTAACTTCTCACTATTTAAGGAAATTGAAGTAAATCATAGTAAGTGAAAGCTCAACAAAATCAAAAAGTAGAGCTGAGAGTCTGACTCAGTGAAAGAACATCAGGAGTCATCATCTGGCTTGAATTCTGGCTGTACCCCAGCTCTCCCTCCCAAGAAATGCAGATTCACCCTCCTTTTAAAGCACATTACCACCTAAGCAAAAAAATCCTCTCATCTTTGCTAGTCACAGTTGTAAATTTGACATGCTTGCTTTATTAGCTGATATACACTAGATTTAACAAAATGCATTTGTGTTGTGCCATAAGATGTTCTTGTTTACAGGTACCCTGTTCCCTGAAGAAGGGTAATTTTAATGTCATAAGAAACTTCACTTTTTTTTTTTTTCTAACACTGATATACCTAATGTAAACAGCGTTCCCCAAGGAAGAAACGGGAAAAGTAGGAATGCAGAAAGCACTGTAAGAAAACTTTTTTAGGACCGTGCTGAGCCTGCCTTTTCTCCCTGGTGGCAATGGGCACAGCACTGTGCTCTTCCTTGAGTGTACTGCCATTTTCTCCTTTTAGGGTAGCAAATCCTGATCTGTAAAGTTCACGGTGGCACAGGAGCCGCAGCCAGTTCTAGGAATCTGCTGCTGTTCCCTGGGTCAGCTCAATGTTGCTTTCATCAGAAGTGTCACTGCAATAGGGAGAAGTTGTTATAACAAGTTTCAGGAGGCATTGACATAATCAGGTCAGCTGGAGGTGCATAAACAAGGGAGGGGGGAACAAAACCCATAGAGAAATTTATATCTTTCTATCCTGTTCCTGGGAGACACGAAGCAAAAAGCCTTTGCTCTCACCTGCTGGTGTGGCAGCCTTGCTACCCCTTGCTTTTCTCTTTTTGGCTGTAAGGCGTTTTCTTCACTGCAACCTGACAGACCCAAGGACATTTTCATCTATTGCATGGATCTTGGGCAAATTTTTCCTATCTTCTTCTTGTTATCATGGCAAGCAGATTTTTTTTAACAGGCTGCTTAATGGCTAGGTATGCCCCACTGCAGGGATGTCCGTCAGTGAGATGGAGAGAGGGCGGGGTCTCTCTGGGGGCTTTGGGGCTTCTGGGGAGGGGAGAAGAGGGAACTTAAAGGAATATTGTACATTGCAGGAACATCTAGGGAGCTTGCACTTCTGATGATGAAAACATTACTGGGCTTTTGTATTTTCTCCTCTTGTGAGCCTATTGATAGTTTTTCATGACAACCGTGATCTGAAGAGAGCCAGGAAAAATACTGTGTTATGTAATTTGCATCTGGAGATGGCACATGCTAATGCAAAATTTAGTTAATCATAGAGCAGGCTGCTATTACAACTGAGGCTGAAAAATACTTTTTCAGTTTAAAAAAAATTAATCAAAAAATGTTGAAATTACTGGAGAATCCTTTTTTCTGATGTGACACTAGTCATATCAGAAGTAGGGCCTGCAGTCCTGGCTGGAAGATGAAGCACTGTGTATTTATTGGTCATTTAGACTACATACTTGCTAACATGCAGGCCAATATTTAATGCGATCTCTAGCTGTATTGCTTTAAGATAACTGATTTCACGAGGAAGAAAGATGGCAGATTCTGTCCTTTATGCTGTCACTGTTGCTGAGCGATTCAGTTTCCTTTGGAAGGAGAGGGCTTGGGGAATGTGAAGAGGCGTCTCCATCAGTCCCATCTCCATTAAGGATCCAAATTAACCAACAAAGGAAGAGGCTAGTGTTAAGAGGGAGATGGGAAACGTGTTTTATTCATGAGAAGCTGAAATTTTGTGATCTGCTGCAGCACTGAATTGTGAGACCTCATGGATTAAGGGGACCAGTTTTAGGAGATCCTCTTGGGAAAAGTTTGAGGTGCTCTAAAAAGAAGATGCAGTTGACAGGTTAGATGCTGTGACCTTCTCTTTACAGCAGTGCAGAGCTGAAGACTGCCTTTGACATTAGTGGGCGAAGACCTGCAGGGGTTTTGGATAAGACTGATGTCCTTGTAAGTACAATCTCCCACTTCTGGCAAGAGAGTGGCAGTGTATTACTCTCTGTATTTGGATTATTACCATGCTTTCTACCTACTTACACTTCACTTGCAATTTTGGATAAGTAGAGTCATCATCTTCATTTATGCCCCAAGCTTTTGTCTGGTACAGCTGTGTAGTGTTAACAGCTGCTGGTTTTTGTTACAGAAGCGGCTGCATTTTAGGAATAGGCAATGAGATTTCTGCTCTACAGTTTGTTCAACCAGTCTGTAAAGCACTTTGTAGATCCAGGTGTGTAAAAAGTACTTAATAACATTGATCTTACAATAATAATAATTTGGTAAAAAGAGATTGTGGTCTATGTTTTGATGTGCAATTTACTACTGATTTGTTATACAGTATGCAGAAAATCTTGGGCTCATGTTACTGAGCCTTATTGAACAAAACCCCAGGTCTAGAAATCAGATTACTTTTGTGCAGCTCAGTGATTAAAATAAAAAAATACCACTTGTATTTACATTCTTGCTGCAAATCAGGTCACCCTGCCCTTTGAGTTCTGTTTTCCACAGAATGGGCCAAATCCTTTCCCAGTGTGACTCCCTTACTCCAGCACAGTTGCACAAGAAAGAAGTATACATTTTATCTGCTTTCGAACCATTGTACAGAAATAACAATAAGACTGTAAATGACAACAAAATCAGAAGAGAAAATAAATATCATATCTTAGCTATGCCTTCCTCTGTAATGCCATACTCTGCTGAAAATACAGATACAGTTCTGCTGCAAACACAAGAAAGGAATTGGGTCCATTGGGCTTACTGCTTCCTCTCTGAGCTGGGAAGACTGGATATGGATTAGCAATGAGAGGGGTTATGCTCACCTGAGCACCCCACAGAGGAGGTGCAAAGAGAGAGCCAAGTGTGGGTACTAGCACCAGGACCCTGCTGGGAGAGGTGGGGAAAGGCAAAGGGGACCAGAAAGCCCTGTCTGCCTTGCACAGGTGGGACACCGAGCAGGGAGCTGCTCACCTTCAGTGTGGATGGGGGTGAGAAAGGCATGGGGGAGAAGGATAGAGCTAGCTGGGAAGGCAAATGTGAGAAATTAGAGGCTTTCTGGAGAGTATGGGATCAAGAGAAAGGTCAGACGAGGTGCCTGGGGAAGAGACGGTGGGACTTCTTTGGTACAGAGAGGAGAAGAGATGACTGACATGAGTCACCCATGCCGTGTAGCAGGAAAGCTTTCAGTGGACAACTGATTTAAACCCTCTGCCCCTATACAAGAGAAACCGGCCAAGACAGTCGTCTTTCTGTTGTCTTGTCTCCAATTACTTTGCCATAGACAGGGACCTGCAGTGCCCCAGACTCTGTCTGGTGGCAAATAAATAAATCTGATTGACTAGCGCTGTGAACATTAATGCTCTGGGAGTAGCAACAGAGTGGCATTGCCCTTTGTACATGCAAGGGCCAGGAAAAAATATACTATAGCACTTTTCTTCCTGATGTTTAGCTGAAAGTAACATTAAAGACCTCAGCTCCTCCCAGCAGGTCATTAAGCCCCAGGAAATACCCTGTTCCTCTATCGTTATTGCTTAATTATTTTCAGCTCTGTAATCTAATTTGCAGTTTGACTCTATGTTGATTCTAGCTGCCATATCATAACCTTTGCAGTACAGGAAATGTGATGCAGGGTCAGCTGTACTGACATCTAAATCTTTTGGTGAAAATGGCCTTTTTCTAAGCTTGCAGCTTCAGGAAATAACTTGTTTTCTAGAAAGCCTGAAACCTTTAACATTCTGGAGATTTCACTTTCTCCTACTTCCTGTTAAAAATGTTTTACAGAGTTTACAATGCAAAACTGAGTAATAAAAGGTCTTTTATTGAGTATGTGCCATCACTCTTTAGTTTTAAAGCAGGATGTTAGAGAAATATGTCACACAGAGGAGCTGTTAACGTATTCCTTTTATTTTAATTAAATATAACAGATGCTTCAGGTGTTCTAAAAAATGGGGAAATAAACTCATAGCTCTGTGGGTAAGCTGTCTGAATATAGGAATTACAAATTAGGTAGATTAACAATTGAAACAATTTAAAGCTTGAAGTACTATTAAATATGTGCTGTCTAAAGCAGATAGTTTTACTTCAAACAGAAATAACTGAGTTTATGCAATACCTACTACCTACTTGTTTTCTCTAGAAATCTCCAAAAACTAACAGGAAATTAGAGCCGTAGGGAGCCATCTGCTTTGAGATATGTCTCATCAAGACTCTCGTTCTTATGTCTGGAATTGTTTGACAAAATACAAGGATGATACATACAGTTCATAGTATATGATATATGAGATGCTTTTGAGCTCAAAGGTTCTTCTGGATGTGTATTAGTCACGTGAGCCTGCAGGAGGGCACTTAATCTGAAATAAAGCAAAGAGGGAAAGCATGTGAAGGGGTCTCTGAAGTGTAAGTCTCCAGGAAAAGCCGTCAGAAAAGGCACAGAAGGAAATCATCTAGACTGGGAGATGAGAATGGGGGAAGCATATGGAAATTAGCGATCAGCAGTCCAAGGACTACATTTTGAGTGAATATCCTTAATGAGTAGGAAGTATTGCAAGCAAGATTGTATTTTGTTTTTCCTGTAGCCTTTTTGTTTCCAACCTTTGCATGCATACCTCTGAACCTTGGCTTCAAACCAGGTTAAATAAACCTTCCCATTGTTTTGCTACAGGTCTGTCTTGGGTCAGTGTGCACCAGGATGAAACAAAGGGCCTAAGCCTGCAGCCTGAGGGGCTCAGGGTATCAGAGGTGCAGAGGGAGTGCCTGTGCTGTGTGTACTGAGGGGCCCTGGGATGCCCATGCAGATGCACTGAAGCTTGTGTTGCCACATGTTGGGTTGTGAGGCATTCCTCATGGCTTGTGCAGGATAAGCTCTTTCTCTGCAGTATACAGGCGTACACGGGCCATTTCTCAGCCTGTGGGGATGGTGAGGTACCCCTGTGTGCTTGTGCCCTGCGTAAAAACGAGGGTCCCGTCTCACTTCAGAATCTCAGGATCTGGGAAAATGAGATTTCCACGTAGTGGAGACAGTCCATTCTAGGCTGCTGGACTCAGCTGTGTCGGATGACGGTAAAATGCAGCGTGCTGTTCAGCCTTCCTCATATTAGGGGTGTGGATTATGGGAATGTATGGAAGAGTTATTCCTGCTCCTCTCTTCTCCTTTGTCACATAGTTCTGCAGAGCTCTTGAGTCTGCAAGCTACAGCAGCCCTTCTGCCAGGAGGACTGCCGTTAGCCTCACAGCAGGGGATTTCAGGAGCTAGTGTTAGTACACTAAAGTGGTGTGTGCTAACTAACCATTACAGTGAAAAATACAATAATACTCTTGAGTTGTCTCAGAGCTGTTGTTCAAATGCATGTGTGCAGAGGGGGAGAAAAGAAAAATTGCAATTAGCCTCCATATCCCCTACACAGGAAAATGATTGCTCTGGTGACTAGATCACCTCCTCTCTACTCCCCAGCCCTGTGTCAGAAATAGAGGTGAGCCTCCAATAATATGAAATAGTCATGGCATTGCAGATGCAAAGCCTTTCCTCCTGAACGGTACTGTGGCAGCTAAGCCTGGTAACAGAGTTAACTGAATTAATTTGGTGCAAATGAGACTGAAATGGATGTGTAAATAAGACTCCATTGTTATATAGAAATGTTGCACTATTCCAAGTCCTCTGTTGTTCGTACTAGGGGAAAACACTCTTTCAAGAACTATCTTGAATATCAAACTCTGCTTGGCTGATTAAAAATGAATAGGCAGCTTTATGGCCTCAGCCTGTATTCATTTTTAGGCTTAAAAATTCTGACTGAAGTAATTGGAAGACCTTTGATCCATTAGTAATGCAGGATCAGATCCTCTCTCCACATAAAACACATAACAAAAGGTAAGGAAATGGCAACCTCCCCTTTCTTCCTCATGCAGCGTGGTGACTCTTTTCTATGATCAGACACAAATGTAATGATTCAGGAAGAAAGGCCTTAATGCTTAGAAGAAAGGCTGAAAAGAGATGATATTCAAATGACAGCTAGAAGAAGGGAACAATGCTGATATAATTGGAGTAGACAATGGATGTTCACTTTGTGACACATTTTGAGAAACATCCAGGAACATTTGTTATGCCAAAGCGGGTTCATGGTTCAGTGGAAATGCCATCTTCTGATGGGGAAGTAAGCAGGAGAGGCAGTACTCTGATAAGACAAGGGAACAAAAATAGTTCAGGGTTCCAGATTGGATAGTTGTATACAAGTTTAGATATATTATTATGATAATAGTCCTGCTAAGTGTGTATAGCATTTTCCTTTAGTGGTTGTTCCCCTGAGGAATGACTGCAAACTACTGCTGTTTGCTAACAGAGGGGCCTTTTTAATTCACTTCATAAGCAGCAGTGTTCAGATGATCTACCTTCTCCTGTAGTTGGTACTTATGAACTAGGGACTATCTGTGTTTATTTCTGGATTTAAAATACATGATAAGAAGGCATGGTGAAGCCAGCTCATGCCTTAAACAATGTCTGATGACAGGGGAATTATTCAGATTTACCTACTCAAATGCTGGCAGATCTGCCACAGCAGTCTCATGTAGCAATATGCAATAACAATTGGAGTCCTTAGTTTAAAGAAAACTTTGCAGAAGTGGCTTTTTTAAAAAAACTTCTTATTAGAAGAAAAGCTTCTCTTTCCTCACTCAAGCTGCAACAATTTCCACAAAGTATAGGTATAGGGAGGCAAATTACAATAGAGTTCAATGACACAAGCCAGCCTTAGGCCATTTGGTCTGACCTGAATGACATGTTTCATCTGGCTTAGCTCTTGGTGCCCAAACATGTGTGTGCTTGCATATGTATATGTATACACACAGACACACTCACATACATATATATATTAGTACATGAACTACGTAAGTAGTCTAATATCCATATATGTGTGTGAGTGTATACATATATATAGGTATTTTACTTTGTTCAAAGGCGAATTATGTTCCTTTGTCTGGACTGAAACCCTGGGAGAAAAAGTATGTTTGCTCTTGGTGGTATTAGCAGCTGAATCTGCTCGGGGTAGACATTCCCAGGGAGGTTGGCTGGAGAGGGTGCATCCACTGAGCTCTCTTCAGAGGAATAGAAACATTTTCCCATGCAACAGCAGAGCTGCACAGGGTTTGCACCAGTCAGAAGATCACTGAGCAACTGAAATCAAGACTGAAAGCAGGACCTGCCTGCAAGGACAGCACAGACAGAAGGGGGAGCGCTTGGTAAACACTTCTAATACCCTTCTCAGTGGCTGAGATTTTTCTCTAAGTTAATAGTTCTTTTTTTTTAATATATATTTTAATAATACCTGGGGGGTTTGGGCATTTTTAAGTTTTAGGGTAGCTGAAGCGGTCTAGGCACATTCACCTCAATGCTGTTGTCTGGCTTGGGCCACACAGTGCTTTCTCATACAAGCCCAATAGTTTGTATTAAATGAAGAATAACTTCCATAAGGGCAAGCAGTGTTTTCCCAAAGACATGAGAAGGAGGAGAATCTACAACATCCATGCACAGAGTGCTGACTGATTTAACTTTTAACATTATGTTAAATTCCTAACTGGAATTAGTTAGGCTTAAGATCTTAGCCTTTGTTTTTGTTATGACTTTCTTTGCTAAATTGGTAAGCCCCTAAGCTACAAGTACCTTCTCCCCAGTAAAGCGATTTTAATGGCAATCAAATCAGCTCCCAATCTTTTGGATAAGAAATAGAGATGAAATTGTCTCTCAGTGTAAGGCATCTTCTCTTTCCTTCATATAATTTTTCGTCTCCTTTCTGTGTTCTGGTTTTAAAATGTAAGCATTAGACCTGTATGTAGCATCCTAGAATATATCTCATCAGTCTGATTCACCAAGGTACATTCATTAGCCCTGTTCCTGCTGACTGACCTCTCATAGGTGCATCCAAAGATTGTATGAGTCTTTTTTCCCAAGGAGATCAGGCTGAACTGCTGCTCACTGTGATCCAAAATCTTTAACAGAGATACAACCAGGGTGTAGCATCTCTAAGGGCTATGCATGACTCTTATTTCTTGTTCCTCTCACTCAAGAAATGAATTAATTGCTATAAAAAGTTTTAGTAGTTTAACAAACTTTTTTTAATATAGTAAACAAACTACATACATATAATTAATAAACAATATATATATGTAGTTACCAAAAGAAATAATATTGTGGTAGGTCACTTGTTTTGCCGAGCGCTTTGGTATGTTACTGTTGTTTGATATAAACCTGGTTTTGCAGAAAGAGTTATAGATGTAATTTGGACTGTTATGGCACAGCACAGCCTCTGGTGGTTTGATTTTCCAGATCTCGGAGACCTAGAAGAGTCTGCTGGTTGCACATTAAGCTAAGCTGATTCTTCCATAAGGTGATCGTCTGTATCACCTTGCCCTCTGAGATGTATAGCATATTTGGTGTTACAGCTGACCCCTCAAGGCCTTGCATTTTGAGCAAAGGATTGCTCAGTGATGATGGTGCTTTTACCCTGTAATGCATTCTTCTGCAAACTCTTTCCAGAAGCTTCTTCTCTTCTTTTTTAAAAAGAAAACACCTCCTTCTGAACTTCCCGTCTTTCATACAAAATCTTAAGCTGACTCAGAAGTAACAAATAGAGGTTTCAGTGTACTAAGTTAGATATCCACTTAATGCTGCATTATTCTTTAATAAGTAGTCTGATACCCATTGGTTCCTTTCTTATGAGAAGAGTGGGGAAAAAAATAATCTATACACTCCCCTTGTCTTTTCTAAAGTACAAGCAGCTGTTGCTGGCATCACTTTCAGTGTTTTGAACTTTCCGTTGTGACCGACTACTGAAGATTTTTCAGTGGAGATACCTGTGGACACAAGAGGCAGATCTGGCTGTGAATAAATTCTTTCATGGGACACACATCTGGTAAAAGCTGCTATTCAATTTGCAGTATTATTATAGTGGTATTAGGTGTGGCAGAAACCAGCCTATGATGTGTCTAATTTGGGGAAAAGCTATCTATTTCATTTCGTTTATGCAGTCTGATTGTGCATGTGTATGTACAGGGTACTTCTGTGCATGTAATACTTAAAATTGATCTCTTAGTAAGAAATATTTGGCTCCGAGAGCCTTAGAGCTGAAAAATTAAGTAAATCAGTATATCACTTACTAAACCAAGAAGTAATAGTTAGAAAACAACACTTGTTCATTCTGATTTGCACATTTGACCTTGAATCGTATCTAAGGCAAGCAACATTCTTGAGAGGTGGTGCCAGGATGTAGGTTTATTTCTTGTGATTACAATTCTCTAGGCTACTCTCAAACATGTTTCTGTATGGTAAGCCAAACTTATCCTTGGAGTAGGACCATTTTAGTCAACGGATGCATTTGGCCCATTAACTTTAGCCTGCGATAAAGTCAAGGGCAAAAGGATATTCTTATGCAAAGCAGAATCACTGTAGATACGCTACTAATCGCTGAGGATTAGAATCAGGATATTCCTGTCCTCATAGCACCTTCATATGGCTTTTTAGCCTTTTTTAAATAGCAAAATTACAAGAATTTTTTTCTCTTACTTCTAAGAAGAAATCATAGTTTCATCTATTAACATGAAGTAGTGAAACTTTATTAGAAATGCAATTAAGTTTCCTAAATCTTTTAGTACTTCTGTGCATGTGATTGCTAAGCAATACTAGTTCTAATTACAATTTCATAAACTGCCTATGGGCAAAATGGTAGGCTGTATGTGAACTTTTCAGTATTACTGTTTGGGCTTGAACATTCTCATGAATTATTTCAAGCCTACATATTTCAAAGGAAAATAAGTTCAAAATATCTATGTAGGACTGAAACCCCGTTCACCTTAATCTTGTATGTAAATCTACAGGAAATCAGTGGGACCACTTGGTTGAATATGACATCAATCATCTGTAGGCTCTTGACTTTCATTTTAAGTAGCATTTTATAATATGTAACATTTTGTCTGAACAATACTGCTAATATCCTTCCAGTATTCCGAAAACACAACCCCCCCATGGCAGTAAAGTATTTTATTGGCAGAATTAAAGGGATTTTCTCCTGCAAATTTAAAGACTTCTTACATTTTAATTTTGTTTAGACTCATCATGATTGGATTTTAGCAGCAAATACTTTATAGTGGTTTTTTTTAATGTATATACGTATAAGAGCAAGAGATTTCATTCATAAAGAAATACAGCTCATCACTATATTTAATTACAATGTTCTGAACTGAAATACGTAGCCAGTGGGAATAGGACTATTGATTAAAAACTAGGGTAGTTTCTGTTTAGTCTGTTGGAGGCTCTTCTTTTTTTTCAATTACTGTGTGTAGGAGAGGTCAATCTGATCGCATTATAAAATTAGGTTAAGAGACAGTATTTCTATCACTGAATTGCATGTGATCCATTTCTTAAGAAAAGACACATTAGAATACTTTCACTCTAATTTCAGAGCACTTTGCTGTGCCTGGCATAAAGAGTTTTTATTTTACCCTTCAAATTCATCATTACAAAACCAGAGGGGCCTACAAAACAAAGAACACTACAAACTGATATTCATATGAGTGTAAATAGTCTTTTTTGTACTATGTATTTGCCTTCAATTTTAGAGAAATTTGCTATGGAAATTACAGTGGATGTTTGGAGACCATAAAGATGCAGATGGAGTATCACATGGATTTTAAAGGAGATCTTGTAATAACATCTGAGAATTATAGATCTTCCCAGGGACAGCAGCTCTTACCTGACAACCTAGGCTGAGCTGTCTGAGCATCCCCAGCAGGGAGGCAATTGGGCTGAGAGCTGCTGAGCTCCATGGACATGGGATGCTCCATGTTTATCACACAGGTGGCTCCTCTGTGGCAACTGTTTTTATTTTGTATTGCAGCCAGGTTTGTATTTGTCTGATGAAATACGCTAATGAATGAAATGCAATAACGTTGATATATGAATAAAAAGCATAGTAAGATTTTCCAAGAAGATAATCAGGTTTTGCTTAATGCTGCTTCTCAGTGAGTTATAAATTGATAGAAAACACCTGGAAAGGATCTTGAAGGGTCATTCCCGCTGTCTTGACACAGAATTAGTCCTACCTAAACCAGCCTGACAGATGTTTGTCAGGCCTGTTCTTAAAAACTGCCTGCGTGAGGACTCCATGGCAGCCCAGGCAATCTGTCTTTACAGGTAGAAAAGCTTTTCCTACTGTCAAACTAGGAAATTTTCTTGGTGCAATTTAAGCCCATTATTTTTTGTCCTCTCCACAATGGATAAGAAGAACAGTTTATTTCCTTCCTTTTTTTTAGCAACCTTTTACATATTTGAAAGCTGTTATCATGTCACCTCTTAGTCTTCAATTCTCTGGACTAAACAAGCCCAGTTCTTTCTATACTCTCTCAAGGGTCATGTTTTTCAGGCTTCTGATCATTCAGGAAGTGTTTAGTGAAACTCCCACTGACTTGGGGAGCTGAGTTATATCTGCACTGTAAAAATCTTGTATTTGCAAAGCATCTAGACTTAATATAGGCATTTTTACATAAGTGCCTTGTAACTGGCTTTTATATCTAAATATGTTTGCTTAAAAAATAACAATAGTACATCTTAGCAATGACCTTGTGTACCCACACTGGTGGGAGCACTCAGCCTTTGACTTTTGTTTTAGAAATGTACGTGGGACAGATGGATATCTAGTATACTCACATGACAACATCTGCTGGTGAATAATGATTGTTATAAAGACATAAAATAAAGCAGTGAATGTGTTTACAAGTACTCAACCAATGTTGCATATACACTAGTGTACAGAGCTAGTTGAAAAGAAGACCAAAAACAATTACAAAAAGTGTGTCCCTATTCTCCTTGAACAATTAAGACATTTTAAATGTTTCTGCCATCTCTGCAAGTATATGCAAAGCTGAATGAAGAAATAATATGAAATAAGATCATCAGTCATCAAAAAGAGAAAAAATGCTGATGATGGACGTAGAGCTCCTCTTCTCTTACAGTTACTTTGGCTGCCATTCTTTTCATACCTCTTTAGATGTCTGCAGTACTGAGGAATTAATCTAAGCTAGTCACTGTACAGTGCCTTTTTTGAGTGGTAAATAAGAGTTTTTAGGGTGCGAATCACCTAATCATATTTAGATATCTGTTTCTGGATGAGATGAATTGCTGCTGAACTGTTTTTTTCCACTCCATTAATTTTAACTGAGTCTAGGTGACTAATTCAAATGAGTAGACTCTGCCTAAGTTGCCAATCATGTCTCCTAACAGGATTTTCTTTAGACCCTCTAGGGTCTATGGCAGCAAGTCCATGTTGTGGCCTCTTTAAAAGAAAGCACTGAAAAGATGACTAGCAGTCACTGGGAATTGAGTTGTATGGCTCTGATGCTCAGCAGGTAGAAGATCTGACACTGGCATGACTCCAAGGGGAAGTCTGTCATGGGTGAAACATAGTTCCAGAAAGGAGAATTGTACTATCTCTTTCCAAAGAGAAAGGAAGAAAGACTCAGAAGCAAAAATGAGTAAGAGAAAGAGACCTTCAAAGACTCTCCAGAGGAGGACAGCAAAATAAAGAAGGACTTAAGAAACAGCTTTGGTGGAGACATTTAGGAAAGAGCACTGGGAAGACAAATCGGGATGATCCTATTTTACCTAGATCCCAGAGCAGAGGAGCCGTGAGGAGGAGTAGGTAGGCATTTCCTCTGAACTGCTGTTTCCTACTTACTTCTGAATATTAGCAGAAGACCAGACTATATAGACTTCAGGGGTGTTGATAGCTGCTGGAAAGGAAGAGCTGGGACAGAGATTGCAAATGAGGGATACACACAATGTGCTTTGGTAGGGAGGAAAAGGAGACACCTGAATTTGTACTTCAGTGGCTGGAGAGGAGACAGGGGATCTTCATGCTAGAGCTGGAGGACTAATTGAATTGAGTTCAGCTGAAAGTTTGGAATTACTGGGATAACTAGAAGAAAACAGAAGCAGGTTGCCTGGAGGGCTCTCCTATGCTACAGAAGGGACAACAGCCTGTAATAATACCTTTGTTATGAACCCCAAGTTGCATCATCCTCCTTCAGGAGCAGCCTTGGATGGTGGTGGTTTCTGGGAGCTGACTCTAAGGTATGACTTCTTCTATGCTTCCCACCCTCCCCCACCGCCTTGTTTCTGTGCTGCTTCTTACCTGTATCTTTAGCCTATCGTATTGTACTTTGTCCTGGTTCAGATATATTAGTCAGTGCAAACTGAAGTCAGATCCCTGCCCATTCCTTCTTGCTGAGGTTCTCTGGAGAGACACCACATTCAAGAGCAACTGTACATGCCTAGATGTAACAGTAGGTAACTCTCACTTAAGTCAGGTATTCTTGCACTGCTATTGACTCCAACCAACAATTTTTTACCCCTGAACAGAAAATAGAGTAGGTTCTGCTTGTTTACATCACTTTTATGGAGGCTTTTTTCATGAGCAATGATAATGGTAAGTATGAGAAGCTGTTTGAGCATCCCACTAAAGTACAGCTTTATTCAAATCTAATGTGTGACTCTGAAGAAAAGTTTTTTCCCATTCTGGCTTGTTATCCTGTTTTGATTGGTAAGGGTATGATACAGAAATTTCTCTAAGTTTTGGATTGCTACCTTTCTCAATCTAATCATTGGGTAATGTCTAATCTGCAGCCGAGTATGAAATCAAAGTAAAGATTAACAGATTCTTCAATGGTACTCCCAATCCAGGAAATCTTCAAGGAGTAGAAGTTTGTGGTTGGTAGCAATACGTGTGCTTCAAGCTACAGAAACAGTTAGGTAATAGTCTATGTCATGTCTGGCTTGACTTACACAGGGACTTTCCTGTCTGAGGCAAATGCTGGACAGAGATTGGTATTCAGACCTGCCCAGTGACTGTGTTAACCTAACCCTGTCCTTGGCTCAGGAAATATTTGAGTTTTCTGTAAAAAATGGGCAAGTGAGACTGACAACAATCTGTCTAAAAATAAGTGAAGGTCAGTGGTGATGTCATCTTCAGGGAGATCATCGAGGTTACAATCCCCACTCCAGTCAGAGACGAGATTTGAACAGGGGTTTCCCACATCGCAGAGATGTATTCCAGTCAAGCTAACTGAGGGGAAGAGAAATAAGGACTAATTCCCACTCTTCCCGGCAGCACAAGTATGACTGTGGAGCACTCCCTGTAAGCAAATAGGGTAGGATGCCTAAGTCCCTGCATGTTTTCAGGAGTGTTTCCTACTGCAATGTGCCCTGGCTCCATGTATAGAGTCCAAGGGCCTACTGTGAACATCTGCAATGTTCAGGTTTTAGGTTGGGTCTTATTTTAGTTGCCCCTAAAAGCTGAGCTGACACCTGTTAGCTGAAGTCCTTTGTTGACCAGATTTTTTTTACCAACATTAACCTGTTGATGCTGAAGGTGTAGCTTCACAAATGTAGTCTTAGCTCAAGAAGTCCCTTCCTGCCTTTCCCTGGCTCTGCCTTAGTACTGACCTCTCAGTACAGCTAGGAGTGATGCTGCAGTTCCTCAGGATTGAGTGAAATGACCCTGTTTGGTTCTAGGTTAGAAAGGCTTTAGAAACATACCTGTGTATCAGCACATCTGAAGTACCCAAGGAGTAGGTATGAACTGGGGATGAGAACAGAGGCGATGGAATGGGTGGAGGTACTCCATAAACTGGCCTTGTCACTGATGTCCAAATGTCATGGATGTCCAAATTTCACAACGTACTTGCAAGTGCAGTGTGTTCAGGTATTCTTAACTTATGTTGTTAAGGGCAGTGAAAATAATGGTGTAGGTTAAGGTGCTTTTACCTTATGGTTTCATTTTCATCCTTCTTTTTGTGACTTTTCTGCTGTACTGATCTTCCTACAAATTTTCCTTTCCTTCATCTCCAATTACAAATATTTCCAAACTGATTAAATAACAACACTTCTATTTTATGTTTCAGCGATGTGAAGCAGAGCTGATTAAAGGATAGGTAGGCAAGGACACCACAAAATTTCTCATGTATCTAGCCTGCAATCTCCCCTGTAGCAAGTTTCCCTTCAGATGTTTTACACAGTTCACTGATGCACATGGAAAATTATGTTGCTGTAGTTAATAACCTTATTTTTTCTATTAAATTTATAACCCTTACCGGGAATTAAATGTGAATAAGTCACTTGATGTTTTTGCTCTTATTATAAAATCCATATGTTTCCTGAGGTCTCCAAGTCTTGTCATTTAATCTGACTATAGCGATAATCGTTTTTGGAGAAAATGACTACCTGGTGAATAACCAACAAATTTATTACTGCCTAAAACTATAGAGGACATACTTGTTTCTGTCGAAAGCTTAGTATTTTCTGAGATAAAAGACAGTCCCCACATACTTGTCCTCAGTATTTTTGGCACAATCCATTTGTGTCTGTCCTGGTTTCAGCTGGGATAGAGTTAATTTTCTTTCTAGTAGCTGGTAAGGAGTTATGTTTTGGATTTAGTATGAGAATAATGTTGATAACACACTGATGTTTTCAGTTGTTGCTGAGTAGTGTTTATACTAAGTCAGGGATTTTTCAGCTTCTCATGCCCAGCCAGCAAGAAGGCTGGAGGGGCACAAGAAGTTGGGAGGGGGCACAGCCAGGACAGCTGACTCAGACTGGCCAAAGGGGTGTTCCATACCGTGTGATGTCATGCCCAGTGTAAAAATGGAGGGGAGTTGGCTGGCAGGGGGTGGGGAGGTGGATTGCTGCTCGGGAACTAACTGGGCATCTGTCTGTGAGTGGTAAGCAATTGCATCACTTGTTTTGTATATTCCAATTCTTCTATTTTTATTATCATTGTTATTATTATCATTATTATTTTCTTTTCTGTCCTATTAAACTGTCTATCTCTGCATGAGTTTTACTTTTTTTTCCCAATTCTTTCCCCCACCCTACTGGGTGGGTGGGGGAGTGAGTGAGCAGCTCCGTGGTGCTTAGTTGCTAGCTGGGGTTAAAATATAGGGGGGTGTGTGTTGGTTTGGTTTGTTGGGTTTTTTTTTTTTTACAAATCCTGACATTGTTTACCTTTATCACATCTGATCTGACATAAGTGATATTTGAGGGCATTACATTCAGGTCTTTTTCAGTCTTCCTCCCTGAAACAATGACTAGAAAAAACAAGTGTCTTTCAGAAATGCTTCCCAAGTATCAGCAGTGCTTACTTTCCAACACTGACTGACATACCTACCCCTGTTCACTGGTGCATTCTTCTTTCATGTAATCAATGGTTCAAAGTCCAGCTGGAGGCTAGTCCTTAGTGGTATACTCCAGGCATCAGTTCTGGGTCCAACACTGTTTAACATCTTCATTAAGGACCTGGATTCATGGGGCAGAGTACATGCTCAGCAAGTTTCTAGGTGACAGAAAAATGTGAGGAGCTGTTCATAGACCAGGAGATCATGCTGCCATCCAGAGGCACCTTGACAGGCTAGAGAAATGGGCCAACAGGAATCTCATGAAGTTCAACAAAGCTGTGCACCTGGGGCGGAGCAACCCCAGACACCTGTACAGGCTGAAGGCCGACTAGACGGAAAGCAGCTCTGCTGAAAAAGACCCTGGGCCTTGGTGGACACCAAGCTGACCATGAGCCAGCAATGCATCCTTTCAGCAAAGGCGGCCAACAGCTTCCTAGATTGCATTAGGACCAGCACTGACAGCAGGTAGAGAGAGGTGATCTTTTTGCCTCTGCTCAGTCCTGGTGACACTCATCTGGAGTGCTGGGTCCAGTGCTGGGCTCTCCAGAACAAGAGAGACAGACATACTGGAGCAAGTCCACTGGAGCATCTGTCATATGAGGAGGGGCTGAGAGAACTGGGACTGCTTAGCCTGGAGCAGAGAAGGCTCAGAGATGCTTCCTAAGGCTCAGGAGGGTCTGATCAATGTGTATAAATACCTTATGGGGGCAGGGGGAGTGAAGAAGGAGGAGCTGGATTCTTCGCAGTGGTGCCCCATGACAGGACAAGAGGCAATGGGCACAAACTGAAATAAAGGATATTCCACTTCCATGAGAAAATTACTATGCTACTGTAAGGGTGGTCAAACACTGGAAGAGGCTTCCCACAGAGGCTATGGAGATTTTCAAGACCTGACAGGACATGGCCCTGAGCAACTTGCTGTAGGTGACCCTGCTGTGAGCAGGGGTTGGACTAGATGATCTCCAGACATGCCTTCCTGCCTCAGCTGCTCTGTGTGAGTCTGTGATTCTTGCAAGAGCTTAGCAGAAGCACTACAATAGGCTTTGTCTGGAAGCTCTATCTGTGGTCAAAGCTGACTCTTTTGTACATATTTTTTCTTGTTCCAGCAAATTTGCTTGTGTTTCCAGATGCTCATTGTTTTATTTTCCAAGTTTAATCCTAATGTAGGAGTCAATTATTTTCATGTTCTTTTTGCTCTACTTGACTCTCAAAATGATTTTATGAGAGCATTGATAATTGTGGAATATACAAATTAAGGCTTTTCATATCCAAGACTTCGTCTAACATATCCTATGGCTCTGCTTTTAGCAGGGCATTCTTAAAACCTATAGACTAAACACAAGTTGGGGTTAGCTGTGCTTGCAAAAGAGGAGCTTGGATTTCTCAAACACAACAGAGCATCTTGGTTAAAGGTCCAGGTAGTTGCAGGATGTTACTGTATGCATGTTTGTTAACCATGGTACAGCTCTGCGTAAACAGCTTATTCTTTAAGCTCCTGTCCTCGTGTGTTTCCAACAGAAGAGTCATATAAGGGCATTGGGGTTGGTGCACCAATACTGAGCTAATTCTGGTGGAGCATCCTCATGCCATCTTGTGTACAATTTTTAAACTGCATCTTGGTTGTTTCATGCACAATGCCAAATTGACTGGTGAGTGCAGCTACTAATCCCAACTAATTCTTTTTACCTTCTGTTGTTAATTAATTACTCTAATGCAGGGAAAGTCTCTTAAGTCTAAAGCCCCGCAAAATGCTTGTATCATTAAAACAATGATGTTTTCATTTCCTCTCTTCCTTTCCTAGTCTGGTTGCTTTAGAATAATTTCAGTAACACCATCTTCCCCAGCTGATTTTCCTTCAAACCTGACTCATTTTGGAACTGGTTGATTAACCTGATAAGCTCTACGGGCACTTTGTATCAGCCTACTGATGCTGGGAGTGAGGTGCCTCTGGGTTGCATGGTGAAGAAAGCCTGTCACTATTTGGCTTTGACAGGACCCTTATCAGCTACTGACGAAGGAAGATCCATGTCAGATCTGCTCTTAAAAATCTCTTGTCATCCTTTCTGGCTCTTCTTGAGCTACCCATATTTGGCTGAAAACCTTTTCATATTGTACATCCCCTTGACTTGTCTGATCTTGAATCTTGTCCACTTCTTGGCAAGTTTTGCTTTAGATATCTTGTATCTGTTTTTCATATCTCTGTTCCATGATTTAGGCAGTCAAGGCAAAAATATTTCCTCTGATACCTCAAGCAGAGGCTGCTTTCATCTGTCATTTTCATAGCATTTGAGCACTTATTGAATTATTCTCCTTATTTACCACTAGTAGCATCATTGTGTGTGAATGATGCTTAAGGGATGGCCTTGACCAATGTTAATCAGTATAGATTCACTGAGTGAAGGACCAGGCTCACGTTACTTTCCTAACAAAAAAATGTGGATTTGGAGTTATCAATATGATGGTTCCTGTACTTGCTTCTTACCCCAGCCAGGCTGTAGATAGGAGGGCAGAGGGAGAGGGAATTTGCAGTAGTGAAAATAGGAAAAGTAAGAATGGTAAAGCAAATCCTTCTGGCAGTATGTACTCCCTCCTCCCCCAGTTCATCTGCTGTTTTGCCCTGTGTATTAGCAGGCACAGAGTTTACATAAGGCCGATCCATCCACTTCTGTTCCTGAAATTTATCTCATTTTTAACTCCATATTGTGACCTATTATCCCTACCTACAGCTGCTGAGTGTTCACCACCAGGTTTTTATATTCTTCTCATCATCGTTATGGTTACTCAGTTGAACCTTGGATACAAATGCTTGTGGTTCAGATGCTGTAAGTCACAGAAGCATGGAAGTCCAATGTAGGAAGGTATCACAAACTGCCAGTTTTAGAAGTGTTTTCCTTTATTTTATGCATTTAGAAAGAAGAGATCAAATTATCATGCCAAGATCTGGCAACTAGCCTTTCTTAAGAAGGCTGTTTTTGCTCAAGGCCCCTCTGTTGTGAACTGGCTGACACAGGGAAGTCTATTTCCGTAAACATCTGAAAGTAGGGTGGTAGTGGTTGTTGTTTGGCAATATTAAAACAATGAAACCAGTTAGCAAATATCACAGTAGTTGAACACTCCCACAAACTGAAAAAGAGAGAAAGGACAGTACAAGAAGGAGGAAAGAGGTTTTTTGCAACACCCAGTTTAGCAGAAATACAGCATTACAGATTGAAGGGAGAATGCGCTGTTGTGAGTCAGCAGTGCTCTCAAGCTAACTGTGAATGGAGTTTTAACTAAAGTGATTGCCTCACAAATCAGTGGGACTCCCAGGGCAAAATTCAGAGCAACTCTTTAAAAATATATTTCAAAATGATCAAAGACGCATGTGTCTTATGTTGTTCACCAGGGAGGAGTCTTTCAATAGCAACTAGAGTTAATGCAGTCATGAACTTGAGCATCTTTCAGCAACTGTCTCACATTTTGCTGAAATTATCCAACAAAATCTTTCAGAGCAATTCTGTAACCAAGCTCAGTAGCTGGAGAACAGCCATTACATCTTCATCCTTCATCTGGTAAAGCAGCAGAACATTTACCAATGTATACACAGCTGAGAAATGCACTTTGACTGGTACATTAAAGGTATTTGGTGATCTTTAATCTTAGCATAACTGCTGCCCATCAGGGGTGAAGTAATGTGCTTCACAAAGCGCACAAGAGAAGACAAGACCCTTAATGAATTTTGGCTGAGCTGGGCACGTTGTGCAGAGTGTTGTTCAAACTGTCTCAGGCTTCCTGCCAAGTAATGCAGAAGAAAATGCCTTAGAGTATGCTAGCTGTCTATCAACCCCGCAGAAAGTTTTCTCAAAGACAGTCTTTGATTTGTGAGTCAACCACTATTAAGCTAGTGTCAAAACCCACTCTAGAAGCAACGAAATGGAGCACAGTTCTGCTGTTACTTCTAGCATCAAAATATTCATCTTGAACTTAAGGCTCTAGGTTATTTTTACTGTGATGTATCTCTGGCAGCCAGAAAGGGTTTGTGGGGTGAGTTATGGGGCTTACTTTCTGAAATGGTGGGAATAGATGCTGGGAAAAAATATGTGGAAAGGTTGTGACCATCTTGCAACTGGCCTTATTAAAGGAAAAAAGAAGGGCTGTATCTTTACAGAGCAAGCCTCACCTTATAGGTTCCTAACTTGAGTATCTTACACATACTGGCACATACTGGCACATACCTATAGTGTGAATGGCAAGTTTGCAGAGAAGTGCTGTGACATCCCTCTTGTTCCAGTAGTCCACATGCTAAACATGGCAGGTAGGCCTGGTCAGATGAGCTGGTGATGGCATATTGGCTCTCAGGGAAGCCCAGGGACTTTACATTGTGTTGCTACCAGGGAGATGTCATTTAGCACAGTGCCATGCCCACAGGAGCCTCATGGGCAGGCACAGTGGTCAGCTTCAAATTGGCTCTACGGTGCCTCCTCCATTGGATGGCAAGATTGCCTGTGTCTAGTCTCTAAGAGACTGTAAGAGAAGTCTTTGAGGCGGGGATACTAATGTTTAGGGAAAATGCCAAGGAATCATCACAATAGCTGTCGAACACAGCCCTCATATAGGTGCCGAGTAGTCATGACAA
This sequence comes from Aquila chrysaetos chrysaetos, assembly GCF_900496995.4. Lineage (NCBI taxonomy): Eukaryota > Metazoa > Chordata > Aves > Accipitriformes > Accipitridae > Aquila > Aquila chrysaetos. The sequence goes on along the minus strand of NC_044010.1, from coordinate 22,913,961 downwards.
CTGTAGTTGTGAAGCATTAGCATGGGACAGCATTCAAAAACTGTTTTGCAGGCATTAAATAACCAATCAAGCTATGGGCTGGCAATTGCAGAGCTAGTAGGTGACAAAAATACGTCTTCTGACTTTGAGGAGCTGACAAAAAGGACACTAAACCACAGGTGATCACTAAAGATTCAGCCCAATTGCAAAGGATATGCATAACAATGTTATATGTAGTAGCTGACTGCTAAGAAAATACACTTACTCTACAGAGTAAGTGGGTCTCTGGGAAGTATATTAATAAAGACCTGCTTGAGGTCTTCAGTGAGCCAAGCTATAGACTGAGGATTTGTAATGATACCAGCAGGATATAGACTCTCAAAAAGGCTTTCACACAGCAGCCTGATAAATTTATTGTCTGAATATCCAAAAAGGCTTTTTAGAGCTTTGCCTCATCTGAGTTTGTATTGTCATAAATATTTAAGCATTCATATGGTTTGAAGTAATGGTTTTGGAAATGAAGACATTAATTTAATGCTGTGACTAGATTTGTAGGGCAAAAAGAAACAGAAAGCATACCTCTGAGGATGGAGAGCTCCTCAGATACTGCTTCAGAGTGGGTCTATATGCAGTTACCAGGAAGTTTTCATCACCTCCCCCCTTCACTTTCCTGACACGGTATTCTTCTTTTCTTACCTTTCCTCATTTATCCCTGATTCCTGTTCTCAAACTTGTACCACTTTCTCTTCACTGCAGATTTCCTTCATTCTCCATGCTCCCTACAGTGCAAACACATGATGAAGCTACTGTGCCTTGACAAATCACGTGGTACCAGCTGTGCCACCACTGTGTGTTCCTAGCTCACGGCAAATGCAAAGGTAAACCTCTGCTGTATGGCTGGGAACACGCAACCAGGAGTCACATCAGCACAGCTGGCATGCTGTGACTTGGTCACAAGTCTGGAGTCCTGGGTTCCTATGTGGCAGCCTCTATTCATAATGTGCAATGTGGAAGTTAGCTAACTAAAAGCTCTAGCCAGAATAGCCTACACATAATACCAGAGCTGCTGAACTTCCTGTATATGTAACACTCTCCGAGGTGGTGGCCTCAGGTGGCATGGGTTTTGTGAGCATGCTGAGGGAGAAGCGCTACCTTCCAGGGAATGCTCACCAGGATTCGTCTTGTGCAGAAAGGTTGGAGTATGATTGCAAAAGATTTTAAATATTCCTTGAGTCTTACAGGTACTCATCTTGCTGTATGGTACCCATATGCTGCAGAACTGAAACTCCTTACTTTTTAAAGCTTATGCCAGCACTACATTGCCATTAGAGAGCCCTGAGCTACCTTGGAGGGACAGTGCACCTTACTGGGCTAGGCTGGTACCAGGACCATTTAGCCCTGCACGGGCAGTGCTCTGCAGAACAGGAATTAGCCAACTGTGCAAACCAGCCTGGTGGAACGCTGCGTTAACACATTTATATTGCTCCTGGTAACTAAGCTAGCTTGCTCAGGTCTGATTTTAATCTTTTACAGTACACTGCCTTGTATCAGTGGACAGATCCTCTCAGTGTGCTTAGTCTCACAATCTCACTGTGAGACATCCTGTTTTTAGGTCTGGGGGGAATTATGCACAACCTATCAATGCCATGGTGTCTGAGAGGTTTGGGATGAATTCTTTGCAAGTCCCTACCTCCTCTGACCTACAGAGTAAGCCTACAGAGCCTACTTTAGACAGCAAAAATCCCAGTTGCAATCTAGAGCCATATCCAAGGCTGTAAGTAATTTGTTATAATTTTGTATCCTGTTGCACATTTTATTCTTGACTTCTGGCACAATGAGAGAGATACACTCATACACATCCAGTCTACTCGCGGTTTCAGTGGTTCTCTTGGGAGGCAGCTCCTTCAAAAGTATTGGTGACAATATGTTTTACAGGCTGTGGGTTCTTAAAAAAAAAAAAAAAAAAAAAAAAGCAATGACAAATAAAGTGGGGGGAAAAAAAAAATAAAAGAAAAATAAAGAAAACCAAGATCAATCTTCTTCCAGGCTTTTTTGTTGTTGCCTCCCAGGGTGAGTAGGGCTTCTTTAGGACTCTTCTGCTTGTCTTGATATGATTAAAGTAGAAGTGGCTGTGTGTTTCTAGAGGATTGGAGAATGTTATGAAGATTGTGCTTGGAAGGGAGGGTCAGTGTCATGTTAAGGTGAGTCTGTGGCACAAGGAATGTCTCATGCACTGCATGGGACAGAGGGCTTTACTGTTACTTTAGGTAAAGTTATTAACCCACTGGGAAAAATAGATTATGTGTTTGTGAAATGGAACTTCTGAATTACTTCATGAAAATGCTTCTAAACTATTGCCAATCCCATTTTCAGACTCAGTAGTTTCCAGCTTCTCTCTGTATTTACTATTACAATGTCTTTTGAATTTGGCCTCAAAGGTTCAGATCAGTAGGCACTCTAGCTATCAGTGCTACACATAAGACTTTCATCCCATTCCCTCCCCCACCCCACCACTTGTGACTTCAAGAAATTTTTAATGTGCATTTGGCATGCTTTCTGACCTTGACTTTTGAGCATTCAGGCCAAGCACTCAATCATTACCATATAAGTTCATAGCCTTGACATACCATGAGTAATTGATCTCAACTCTCAATTATTATGTTAAGCTTATATGGATTTAGAAGGATGAGATCCTTCCTAATTAACCTCAAGTTTTTTGATAAGATTACACTCAAGATTGACATTGACAGTTCATAATTTATCTGAATTTTAAGAAAGCTCTTCATAAATTGCCAAGCCAGGACTTCAGTGTTATTATAGAAATAGATTTCAAAACCCACAAAAATGCTGAAAACGGGAGTTTTGTAAGCAACTATAACAGGGATGGAAGATGTGTTAAGACACCCACAGGGGACAATATTTCAAAGAACAGTAAGGAAGAACCTAAAGGGAAGGCTGCTTTTCATGGTAACTAACATGAGCTAAACATTATTGATCAAAACAAATAATTAAAAGGTAACATAAGAAGCAGATCTGCAGGTGGTAAAACTCACGAAGCCTGGTTTCTGTGGGCTTTGTGCCTGGTGGTTGGATTCACCTGGATCTAAGAAGGTCTTTAATGAAAGCCTTGCTCTGGGATGAAACACTTATAGTATTTCCCATGTGAATTCTGTGCTGTAGTCTAACGGGTAAATTCTGTTACAGCCATCCCACTGTGGCAGTCCTCTCTCCTCCCAACTACCTTCCTTAGTGCCTTTTTAAAAAAAAAAAAAAAACTTAATGTCTTTCAGAATGCTGTCCTTTTTTAAATATGGTTCTGTGGCTTCCAGAGGATCAGCTGGTCAGGGTCAAATCCCCAGTTAGCATTACTCTATTAAGGCCAATGAGGGTTGAATTAACACAAAGTCAATCAATCTTTGCTGATTCACACCAGCTAAGGAGTTAGCTGTAAAAATGTAACTTTTTTTTTTTTAATATATTTCTAAAAGAATTGATCTTGTTACTGTTCTGAGAAACTATTTTACTAAAAGTATCAGAAGCTGAGAGGTACCTAGCTGCTATACACCAACAGGAACATATTCCTACATGACTTTATACTTACATGGCTTCCAAATACTGGAGAAAATGTTGCTGGTAATGTGACTAAAATAGATGATGATATGTGACACTGCAGGGAATGCAATATTTTGTGTGGAATGGGATGAATGAGTACAGGCACTGAATAAACCAGGAGGATATTTCAGCTGCTGATTACAGGAGAGCTGCAAGTACTTTCCTAGAAACAGTGATGAGACTTGCTTTGTGAAGCAGGACATCAGTGTTCTGTTAGGGAATTAATATGGATTCAGATAAAATGAGCATTTTCATGTAGCGTCATTTTTATTTGAGATTGATTAATCTGACCTTCACTATCTTTCTAAAGACAGTACAGTAAGTTTTGTTGGCTTTTTTTTTCCTCTGGTCTCACTGAGATTAGAGGATGGATTGGCAGTTAGGCTGGCCTTGTGTGCTGCAGAAAAGGCAGCAGAGAATACTACCTCACAAGGATTGAGAGAAGATATTTAAACCCTTCCACATAGATGTTGGTAAGCAGAGCTGTTGATGGACAACTGTTTGCAAAATTATGGTCATATATTTGTAGACCTGAGGGAATCAGATACCAATGTCCTCATAACTGCTAGCCTGGTAATTGTATATGACAGTCTTATCATACAGGATTATCAGCATTTTGAAAGTATGTCTTGAAGTTGGAGATACAGTAGTCCCCTACAGTTCAGCATCAGACAGCAAAAAGTGTTTAGCGCAAAAGATAAATTTTGAGATTTCAAATATATAGGGTTAAGACCTCGATAATAGAAGGTAAAGTAATTTTTTAAATGTTATGTACTGAGAAAGATAAATGTATTAGAACTTTTCTGATGGCCCTGCAATAGACCCGGAAGAATGGAAGTCTTATAGTGATGCCATCCCCTTTAAGGTTTGGTTGCTATTCTCCATAGTTTTATTGATTAGTACCTTTATCAGTGAAGACTTCCACTGAAATTAATAGGATTAAATGTGTTGGTGGAGCCTGACCCTTGAAATTTTAAGAATATCTACAACATTGCCAGTTTATGCCTGTGTAAGCCCTTATATGGTCAATTTCTCTGTCATATCTGAGTGCATCACCGCTTTGGGGGGGGGGGGGGGGGGGGCAGTTCTGGTTTTACCAGTACAGAGTCTCAGTGAAAGCAGTTTAGAAAACCAAATATGTCACTTAAGTGGAAAAAAGTGGGGGGAAAAAAAAAAAAATCAATAGCACACAAAATTCTGGGAAACCCATTCTCCAGGAAACATACATAATATATATATCTTCTGGACTATGTAGCTCAATTATCAGCTATGCCAACTTTTTCTACTGAGACACTTTCCTGGCTCCCCAACTCACTCCTCATCAATTCCTGATGCTCTATTTTAAATGACTGTGTAGTTCCCCTCTCTCCTACTTTTCAACTGATATTACCTACTTAGATTTTGTCATCCCTTCTCATCCTTAGTTTTACTCTGCTTATAAAGTGCTGCCATTGATTTTGATGGCAAAATATTGTGATTATCTCTATATATGTTGAATAGGTAACAATCCTTCCCATCAGGAGTAAGATAGTTAGTTGAGCAAAGATATTGCCACCTCACCAATTAAACTGCTGTGAGCAAAACCTGTACGTAAAAGCAGCTTCTTGTCCACATCTGAACAAGAGCTGGATTTCAGCAAATTCTTTTCCTCTTGAGCTGTGCTATATAATTTTAACAGGGTTTATTGATGTAGCAAAGTTGGTAATTATCACCCAGTTTTGAAGATAGTTGCAGGACAAACAGTGTCCCCCTTCCAGTTTGTTCAAATGAACTGGCTTGTCTGAAAACCTAACTGTGACAGTTACAAGTGGACCAAAGCCTAAAATGTTTCTGGAATAGAACCTTGAACGGTGTAAAGAAGCACAGTACCTCCCTTGTCTACAGCAGACTTACACATACTCGCATCTGCACAGGATCTGCTTTGTTGCTAATGTGGATGGTGAAATTCTTTGGGGGAAAAAATCAGGTTACCAGTTAAACAGCACAAACGTGCTGCTGGGCAAAAGCTAGAGACTGTGGTTAAGTTAGAAATATTTTAAAATGTCACCTCGTTGGTGTTTTATTAAAAGGTCATCTGGCATGTTAGATAATGGGTGATTTCTAAAGGCAGTATGTGGAGATGAAATGGATAGTGGACATAGACTTGTTCATGGTATGGAACATGCTCACCTAAAGTGTTATCTTATTTTCCTGGATGGAAACATTATAGTATTTGTGAAATGAATATTCTCCCCAGGTTTTTATAATCTTCTGTAAATTTGCCCAGGTGAATTCCTAATCAAGCTTTTTATGATAAATAAGTGGTTTTCTTGGCCTGCTCAGGAAAGACAAGATGCCAAAAGTATCCCTGTCAGAGTTGTAGATCTGCACCTTTTCAAACCAGCAGCCCAGGTATCTACACTAGACTGACAAAAGATTTCTGAACTGTTCAGAGGCTGATGGTGATCTTAAAAAGTGACTGCCTGAGCTACTTTCTTGTTTCAATTTCTGTAATAAGTTTCTGATTTTAATTTGGCAGAAGGATAAAATTCAGTACACTGATGGAGCATGTCTAAGACTCTTGACACAGACATCTTCTTTATCTCCCTCAGTTTTGGAGTTGTTAATTTCCTCCTCAGAATTACAAGCCCTCCTTCCAGAAGGGGTCTTGAAAAAGGCAATAAGTGTTATCAAAGATTTACCTGAAGAATAATATACTATTCTGGCCTTAATTAGAGAATGGGCATCAGTTTAGTTCTCTTCAGATGAAGCATTTCTTCCATCCTTACTTAAGAATGGGAATAAAATCGCTGTTTCATCTCCCTCGTGGTATTGTGATATATAAGACATCTCGAAGGAAATTTACATCAGCCTGTTATGACTTTATACCTCCCCCATCAAATAGTGGCCTTGAGCATGGAACAGAGACCTGAGGGAAATATGACAGAGAAGGAAGAGAGCCAAGCAATTAATAATATTTATAATACTTCCTACATGCAATAACCTATGATAAGGTTAGTTCCTTTTTTTTCTTCATTGTATCTTTGTATGAAAGTTGCTGCATGAAGTCAGTACAAATATGTGTCTGAAAGAAGTATGGAAAAGACTCCTTTTTTCAGTGTGTGTGTTCTGATTAGAAGTTTAAGGGTGTTTCTGGAGTATAGGAAGAAATAAAATCAATTTAATTTATACTGTACACTATGAATACCCAGGGAATCCTTGTGCTCAGGATTCTAGGTCTTGCATAGCTATTAGTACACAACAGAAAACTTGGGTATTTTACTGACAGCAGGCACATTTGCTTAAATAAGCTCAAAGAATTGAAAGAGAGATATAATTACTACAAAATTTATGTATGACAAAAAGAACTGTGTGAAAAAATATTTTTTGTGTTTGTTCAGGTGTAATTTGCTCAGGTGTAATTAGTGCATTACCAGACCATCACATACATAATACTGAAGGAAAGAGATTGTAGGAAAAGCAAGAAGGATCACTTGAGAAGAACATGCACAATGGATAGTGCCTTACTCTTTACTTGATTTAAAGGAGGTGCTACTTGGCATAGTGAGGCCAGACACTGGCTTAGAGGACATAGCTGCTGATGTAAAAAGTCAACATGTCAAGTTACAGTACTAAGTAGAGCTGATTTTACGGTGGGCTTTTCACACAGGTGAGATTACCTAGTTTTTAATTACTGCAGACAGAACGTCTTAACATAGATTCACTGGAGGACATATCAGTTGTCATTTTGTTGGTTTCAGTAAGTGCTCCTAGGTCCCAGTTGTTGCTGTCTGTGAAACATGCATTGTAAATCTTATCCTATGTGAATATCCTTGGTTATTGATTCTTCTGTGAACTTGGCAGCCTTGTCAATAAAGTGGAAAAAAAAAATAAAAGAAAATCAGTGTCCTTGCCTTATGCAGTAAGCTGAACAGTTCTTGGGAAAGAGTCCAGTACAGGCACAGTAGCACGGTTAATTAAAGCAGTAACATCGTTAGTATACTAATTCAGTAGTCTGTTGATGTTGGGTCCATGTATATCAGAAAGACATTGCAATTGTTGCCCTTCTGTTGCTTGGTTTATATTTTTCTGGAATTATGTACAAGCTGGGGTAAAAATAGGAATGCTAAACCAATACCTGAATTAAAAGCCATATAATTTTTAGGGAAGACTTTTTGTACTGTCAGAAAGAGCACAATATTATGAGGTTATTTGGGCACTACAAACCTGAGGAAGCTGTTCTGAGAAGGCTCAGGTATGGGTTTGGACTTCTGTCAAGGAGCCATTGGGATCCATAACAGGGCAGAGGATTTTGAAAACTCTTGTTCTCCTGGATCCACACAGTGTATGGGTCAGGCTTCTCTCTAGTCTGACACTGCACCCTGGTTTATTACTTTACATTGTAATTCCAACAGGGCAGTGCCATGCCTGACTGAATGCTCTCGTCTGTTGCAAACTGGGAACGTTATGGAGGAAAAGATTTTATTTCCCCTCCCCCCCTTCATTCAGATTTCATTAGTTAATTGGATGCACGAGATACTGCACAGAGCTACAGAACAATGCTGAACCTCTGCTCCCGTCTCTGTCCTAATCTGTATGGAGCAAGATTCTCCCAGTGTTTCTACTCAGAGGTTGCAGAAAAAAAATATGGTGCTGACTGAGAAACATGACACTCCTTTTTGAACACTATTAAAAATTGGAATAATGAAAATTTCAACACCTCACCCACTGCTAGGGTAAATAAAATGTCATGCACTGTCTCACACTAAGTAAGTTTAAGAGAAGAATTTGAACTGTAATGTGTACATTAAAAAAAATGTGCCCTCACATGCATACACTGACTGTGCTGAAAGACTCACAACCGAATTAGAATGAATTTTGGCCCCCTTTAAATCACAGTAGAACTTAAGACACTGCCTGCAAGAATTCAAAGCAGTGCAATCAGAAAATTGCTATCTTACTTGGGTTTGGAAAAGTGAACCATCAAGACTGTAGCCTCATGTTTGTGATCCATGACTTAATAAGCATTTTATCACTCAGGACAGTATTGTTGTGGTTCGTCCATGGAGAACATAAAAATAGCTATTGACACTGTAAACCTAGCATGAGCTCGCCTTACTGCGTCAAGAATTTATATTCATTGCAGGCTTATGGAGGGAAATGAACTTTTGGATTTTCTCATGAAAATGTTGGAAAAATACCAATTAAAGCAAAATCCTAAGTGCATTGGCACTTTACCTTTCAGGACTGAGACTGACTTAGGAGTTCTGCTGATCTGGAAACAAAGAAGCACCCAGAGCCTCTTGAAGAGACTAGTAGCGTGCTGTCTGAAGTAGTGATCCATGCCAATGAGAACTGACAGAGTAACGCCTTTATTTGACCTTTATTTTAGGTTTCTCAGAGGTGCTATCCAGCCCCATACACCTCATAGGCTATCCTCAGAACAGGCCCTCTGAGTCCTGATATCTTGCATATGGATACAGGGACATGCAAGAACTACCCCTGCCTTGGTCAGGGATTTGCCCCATGTTTTCTTTACATCAAAAAGCAACAGCTGAGAACACTTTTCATATTTATTTCTCTTCAGAGGATCTCTGCTGCTTAGAAATTCATGTTACTTCCCTCGCAGAGAAGCAGCCGTTACTGCTTATTACTCCTTACTAGTAATGGAAACCTGATGGGGCAGCTCTGTAAGAAAATGTATTTCCTAGCTGTTCTTTATATACGTATTTCCACTGGAAAGCCTCCAGTGTTTGGGACTGACCCTGCCTGACATTAAAGTGTTTCTGATGAAACTAAGTAGTGTGAAGCAAACGTTTTACAAGGTATTTGTCTAAGTTTTCTACTTACTTATTTTGGTTACGCTTTAGAGGTCACCTTTTGGAGTCAAAGTGCAGAGCTGCGGCAGGACAGCAGAGGGAGATAGTGCTCAAAGGAGGAAGAAAGGCATAGGCTTCCTCCACGGCACCCATCACCAGTAATAACCCAGTGAATAATGTTCAGACCAGTAGTAGCTCTCCATTAGAAGAAATAATAACTACATGCAAATTAATCTGATCTCCTGTGGATGAACACTGGTGTGGATAAGTGGCAGCACGTTGCCTCCCTGCACTTCTCTGCTGGCCAACAGCCACAGTGGCCTCCTGAAACGACCCTGGTAACTTTGCTGGTTGTCCTGGCAATAAGCCAGTCGCCTTGTTGGTGATTCCTCTCAGGTAGTGACCTTGCAGGGTTACAGAAGCATGCTGTACTGACTCTATTAAGGCATGACCTTTATTGAGAGTGTGTTTAGTGCATGTGTTGGGTCTATAATTAAAATGCTAAAATATGGTTCCAGGAGAAAGTTTAACAGATTATTATCTTTCCTGCACAGAAGGAAGAGAGTGCTAGGACATATCTGTTTAAAGTGACTGTGCAACTGACATTTTGATGTTCCATATTTATAGTATTCTCCACCAGTAACTTGCATATTAAGGGCTAGATTATACCAGCCCTGCCCCAGAACAAGATCAGAGACTGAACCTTAGTCACGACCACTCTGTCTGGCCACCTAGCCTTCCTCCTCCCCTGCTTGCCGTGGCTGGGGTGGCATTTTGATCAGGATAACATCAAAGCCTTATACTTCCATGCTGGCCTATTCGCCCGTGGCAGTGCAGCTCTTAGCCCCTGCTTTTCAGGTAAGCCAGAGAAGGATCGATAATGTCTCATCTGAAACACAAGCTCTAGTTATTACTCATCTGCTCCAATACGAATTGCATTGGGGCATGTTGTTAATGATGTGAAGACCGCCCCCTGCTCCCTCCCACTGCAGCATCTGACACTGTTGGGAGTAGTAAGCTCTTGCGTTTGTCAGCAGAACAAATTTGAGTCTCGCTGAAGAATTTGTTCTGTTTTGCTTTTTGCCTTTTTTAGCTTCCTTATGGAGATTTTCAGAAAAAAAAGTAAAATCAAAGAGCTCCTGTAAGTTTTAATCCAAGTGCAATTACAGACTGCCAGTCAACTGACTGGTCAGAAGGGGGCTGTGGCAGGGTACTGATGGTGCAAAATGTCCAACTGTCTTTCTGAAGCTGTCTTTGTTGGTGGCAGCTCTAATGACTTTTAGCCCATGGGCATCCCCACCGCGGGCCACGGAGCGGGAGCCCTGTGCTGCAGTGTTGGCATGTGTGCTGCCATGCTTGGTGCAAGGGGGACACGGGACTTAGGAAGGTTTTACTGAGGATTACAAAGTCCTGGTGGGGATGGACACCACTGGCGCCAAGGTAAGAGCTGCCCCTGGTACTCGTGTTACCAAAACTTTAAAAGTCAGAGTGCTAGACATAAAAAATGCAACCGGCTTTGGCAGTTGCCTAACAATCCCTCGGCAATGCTTTTTTTTTCCTTTTTTTTCCCCAGTCAGATAAACATTGCAAAAGCAGTCTTGCCCTATTGTATTGTCATAGCTTTTGGTATAAAATATCCATTTGATAATAAGTTACGCCCCGTGCTAGGATCCTGCTGTCAGGGCCCTGGCGGTGTTCCCTCGCGGGGGCTCAAGGCCAGCTCAGAGCATGCCGCAGCGGGCAGGCCCGTTCCCCTGGGGCCATGGGGAGCGTGGCCAGGCAGCCTTGCGCTGCGAGCAGGGCAGCAGGGCGTGGGGAGGGCTTTCAGCTGAGCGTGGACCAGGCCTGACCTCCAGCCTGGACGCATCCCTGCCCCGGCCCCGTCCAGCCCGAGGGGCTGCCTTCTCAGCTGAGCCTGGGGCCTGTGGTGGTGCCTCGGGGTGGCTGGGCTGCGGCCAACCCTGGCTACCGCCCCGTGCCTGGTCGAGCTGGCCTGGCGGAGCTGCGGGATGGAGCTGGTTGGCCTCAGAGGGAGGGCACTGCACTGCCCTGACAGCCCTGCCCCCCCGGCCCCCCCCCAGATGCACTGCGCCCTGAGAGTGAGCTCAGGCACTTTCAGCCCCTGAGCCGGCCCTGCGGGGCCTGGGGCCTGGGGCCTGGGGCCTGGGCTGTGCGTGACCTTCCCCCCCGCCGCGGGCTGTGTGCCGTGGGGGCCCCAAGGCTCCGGAGCTGCCCTGGCTCCCAGGAGGAGCTCCGCGGGTGGTGGGACGAGGCCGCCCTAGCTCCAAGCTGGCCCTGAGCCCTGGTGGGGGACAGGGCGATACCCTCAGGCCCCTGCCACGCACGACAGGACAGCTCCCCAAATTATGAACGCCTTCGTAAGTTTGGGCTTTCCCAGGTTTTCCATGAGCTTAAATATTTGGGTTTAACGAATCCAATGTACCTGGCCGAAGCCAAGTCAGAACCTGTGGCAGGCTCAGACCCATAAACCTTATAAGCTTATCAGGAAAGTCAGTAATGAAAAAAAAAATTGAGTCAAATAAAAAAATACTTCTTTTTATTCCCTTGCCGTGTGGAGCTTCTGACAACATGCATTTGTTGTCCTCTGTCATCTTCCTTTGATACTGTTACTCAAGCATCAGCTTAACTGGAGCTGTGGCGGTTGGGGGAATCTCTGGCTTGCAGCATGATGTCCAGCTGGGCTCAGGGTGGCAAGTCAGAGCCAAAAAATGTTAATTTACAAGCAGATTCCTTTAGGAAACAGCCGCGGGGGGAGTCTTTTAATGAACACTATATTTTTGCCCTGTTTCTCTTTCTCACTTGGAAAAAAGTGTTTTCAGGTATAAAGTTCCTAATCCCTGAGCAAAAGTGTATTGCACCAATGTTCAGTCTCAAATGACTAGCCCTCTGCCTCGTGCTTTGGGAAACACTGGGCCCTGTCCGGAAAGGCTACAAAAGGGATTTTGTTCCTTGGATGAATCTCCAGAATTTTAGACCTATGCCACCAGCAGCACAGGGTTCTTCTGCCGGGTTGTTGGTTATGAGAACAAATAAAAAAAAAAAAAAAATAAAGGGAACAACACCCTTATGTACCGGTGAGTTGCATCATCACTAAGATGCTAGTCAAAGTATCTTTGAAACATTTTCTGACTGTTTCAGGTTTAGCATAGTTCATGCAATTTTTAACCAGAAAGGACATTTTAAAATTTGAAGACTGCTTTTGACTTTAACACCCAATTTGATTGTAAATTTTAAATTCTTACTAAAATGAGATACTAAGTCTTCAGTGATTTCACCAGAAGAACAAATTTTCTTCCCTGTTTTCTCACAGAATGTGTCTGCACTGGCTGGAAAGAAAAATGTGGAAGATAAGTTAGAAACTAGGTGGCAATAAGGCAGCAATTAGGGAGCAATAAGATACGACTTTAATAGCTAAATTGCTAAATGCTGTGGTTATTATATACTCCTCAACATTAGTAAGAGCTCCACCTTCCTATGCCTCTGACATACTTTGGTTTATTAAAACTTCAGAAAGTGAGTTTCTACTAGGAATTTTTGCATGTATTTCTACAGCAGAAAAAACCAGCTGACCTCTGTTTAAAAATCAAATTGACTTACAGTTGAGAAAGGTTTAATACTCCAATCTTTCGTTGAATAATACTGGATCATTTATCTTTGTTGAAATCTTATCTCTATCTGTTGGGGTTTTTTTAGTGGAAATATTTATTTGAAGAGGTCAGTAAGGGCATTATTGGGAGCTGTCGGGAAAGGTTGTTTTAGTGGGGCTCCTGCTTTGGTTAACAACCTTTAGATGCGAATGCTTGTCTGAACACACAACTTCTGGGAGTTCATTCAGCCCTGGATAATTATTCAATGGGACACATCTGGTTCTTACAGAGTCAGCACTCCCACCAACTTCACTGGGATTAATACCACAGGATTCAGCCCCACATGAGCTAAATAAAGAAGCAGCTGTTTTGCTGAGGCAGACAACAATCATTGACAAAATAAATCCACTGAAGGAAGGAAAAAAATACTACTGCAGCATTATGTTAACCTTTGGGAAACTACTGTAAGGTATTTAGCCATTGCAAATGAGGGAGACCTTCAGAAGCAGCTAAGATACGTGGGACACACAGAATTCCTTGGGTATTTTTATCATTTAGTGGTGGGTGGTTGTGTTTTGGGGTTTTTTTGGGGGGTGGGGTGGGTTTTTTTAATGTATCTAAGTAAGCAGGGATTTGTCTGCTTTATTTTCATATTTTTGCTGGTGTGACCTGTGTTTCATTTGGTGTTTGTTGGGACAACTTTCTCCAAGGACAGCTATATCCAAAAAAAGTAAAAAAAAGTGAGGAAGAGAGAGAATACTTTTAGATCATAGGACAAGGAACAGGAGTGAAAGCTTCTCTAATGTCAAAAGGAATGTGAAAACATGCTTGGCTCTACAGCTGAGATATTACATCTGAAGAAAAATGTAAAAGTGATGCATGCTTCAGAATATTACTTTTCATTGGAAACAGTGTTGTTGAATAGAGCTGAGGTCACTGAATCACGAATGGTAGAGGTAAATTAAAGGTTTCTTACAGACTATACCAATACCATACCATACCATCCATTAAAAAACCCTGGAATTGCAGAAGACAGCAGGGCTATAAAGGAGTGTTTCAAGACAACTGGTAATTTCAAAGATGACTACGGAGGAAAAAAGATGAAGAACAATTCAGAGGAGAAATAGTTCTAGATGGGTGAAGAGAGCATCTGCTGGGTGCAAACAGTCTGGGAAGAGGAAATAGAGGTTATTGAAAATACGGATAAAGTGAAAGAAACTGAAGCTCATATGTTGAAGAAGCTCATGAAGGAAGAAAATACATGTGAAAATTTACAGCAGCTCATGGTACTTGATGGGGGAGGGGGGAAGACATGGGAGCAGGGAGAAAGATGAGCCTTGAGTGTGAGGAAAGCTGACAGTGGCCTAAAGCATGCCTGGCAAAGCTGAAAGCTAGTGCTGGAGAGGGCTTTCAGTGAGAAATGGAACTGCTGAGGGCAGGATGAGAAGGGAAGGATGCAGATTATAGAACAAACCAGGGGTGAGGCTAATGGAAGGAGCCAGGGGAAATAAGATAAAATGATAAAGGGATTTGGAGAAGAAAAAGATTATCTGAAAAGTCAGAAAATGTGGGAGAGCTTTAAGGAGATAGTGTCCTTAATTTTCATCCTACAACCCTGCAGCAAGTATTACAAAGGGGACATACCAGAAATCTTTATTCATTGGTAATCTCTAGCTGTCATAATAGCCCCTTGGAAGTTTTTGCAGACTCTGAGATACACTGACATGAAAAAACCTCAACATAGCTTCAAGAGATCCTAAAACTGCTCTAGCTCAATGAGGAGTCTTCACCTGCAGCTTGGGGTCTGGAGCTCAGCTTTGTATTTTGGTTTCTCCAAGCAGCTCCTGGTTGTATAACCTGTTAATCCAGTGATCCTCTTCCCTGAACAATATCACCAAAGGTGATGCTGGAGGGAAAGAAACCAAGGCACTACTTTGAGAAGTGAGTTTCAGTAACTGCTGCCAGACCTATGGACAGTGGGCTCACCATCTCTTGATGTTTTAGTGCTTTTCTGGCAGTTATGTGAATATGTAATTGAGGGGGGGTGGTGGGGTCAGGGCTTAAGACATGGATAGCTTAATGACCATGAGTAGTTATCTGGCCTAAATAGGGGGTTCCTTCCTCAGCGTAATGGCTCTTTCTGGCTTCACCATTTATGAACATGAAGGTCTAGTCCTCTGGTACCTGTGGCTTCTTTGGGCCTACAGGTTTGTAGGACAAGCTGTTTTCAGAGACTCCAAGTGATGGATTATTCTCCCAAGAGAGTTAGATAAAAGTCCTGTCTCTCATAGTGATGTTTATTAGGAGGTTTTATGCATCTTAAATGAGAAGGAAGGGCATCAAGTGTTGCAGGTGAAATACATCTTGAGCTCAGCTGACTGCAGCTGGCAGCATTTTGTAGTTTTGAGCCCAGGCTGCTGTGTGCTCTTCAGGTGGCAACAGTGCTGTGCGTCTGAATGATATATGCTGGCAGATAGTGTCAGTAGGCACGATGGGAAGGGGGCATCTATTTCATGAATGTTGTGTGTGCCATACTCTCTGGGAAGTGAAAGAAAGTCCTGCAAGGAGCACTGATGCTATGAGTGAGTGACTTACATGTATTTATCAGCTGTCCAGAGATACAGAGACATGGCAAGGTGAGTCATGATTTTCAGAGTATGCCACAGTTTGGGTATATTGAGATATCCACAGAGCTCAAGGCCTCAAATTAAATATGTAGGACTCAAAGGATCCTTTTTCTCCTAGGTTCTAGGTGAATCTAAATGCTTCCACACACAGAGCTGCCATCAGTCAGGAGGGCTAGTTATAGAGCAAAAGGAGAAAAAGGAAGGACAAACAGCTGGTTATGGCTATTTAGAATATGCTTGTGCAGTATGCAACTCCTTTTCCATACCCTTTTTTGGGGGGGAAAAAAAAAAAGAAAGTCTGTAACTAAAGTCACATCAGAAGTCTGACTCAGAGAGCCTAATCATGTAACCTTCACTTACCCTGGTGAATAATTCAGTGGGATTGTGTATGTGAGTTAACAAATTCTTCATGCAAGTAGAGGAAGAAAAAAGGGAGAGAAGTAGAACTGGAGATAGGTCCTTGGCTGGTGTAAATCACATAACTCAGTTGAAGTCAGTGAGAGATACCTATTTGCACTGGTTGCAAATCTGACAACATTTCTGAAGAACATAGGAGATAAAAACATTAAACAAGAAGAAAACATGTGGTTGTGGTTATGGCATGTACCTCACTGGCAGTGGATGGACAGAAGAGAGAGCTGGATGGGTAATTATTCATGAATAATGTAAATTATGGATGTGTCTGCTCATTTCTTCATAAACTGTCTGTAGAAGAGGTTGCAGTTTTCTCAACTGTTCCTTACTTTAAATTATTTGTCAAAATTTTCCAGCAAAAAAATCACCTTTAACTCATCTGCAAGGAGCATAGTAGAAGACTTCGGAATGGGTGTGTGGGTCTTTTGGGGTCTGTGAATTGTCTTTCCTTCTCTCACATTGACTTCACAGGGATTAGGTCACCAGCATGAATGATGGATGCACATCAAAAAATTAGGATTTAATAGCCATGAGATACACCTGCTTTTTGATTTTCATAGAAACAGATACAGTTCCAGTGGGAAATGTCAGGTCCTGAAAGGCAAAAGTTTTTTCAAGAGGGCTCTGATAGCCCTTGTCCCACCTGGGTTCACTGAAGTGTTAATGAAGCAAGGAGGGACAGAAGAATGTTCTTGTCTCTCTAAGAGAGGTGGTTCTCAATAACCAGCTTTTAGTGCCAGAACCACTTTTACTGCAGTCAGTGGTATTTGCTGAGATCAATAGTAAATTCAGAGGCACAGAAAGGATTGTGTCATTGCTAGTTTTCCATCTCACTTTAATATATGGAACTGAGCCACTTCAAATGGTCTGGGGCTGGTTTTCACCCACTGAAGTTACAGGTAAACCAAGTTGCTGACATAGATTTGATACATGTTCCCAAACTGGGAGCATCTTTAAAAGTCTGCATGTGGCATGTTTACAGCACTGAAGCCTCTGGTTGTAGCAGGTCAGAGCCTTCCCTTTCAACAAAACCAGCTAAATCTAGAGGGTATAATAAAAGCACTGGCAGTTTCTTTGAGCCAAAAGAGGGTAGTTTAAAACTGCTTAAAATTTGTAGCGTATGCTTATCAGCCCTACTCCCACATGGAATTCACTGTGTCTCATTATAATATTTCTAGTTCTGTCCTGTCTAGCTAGTTACGTCAGCAGGGAAAACACCATGTGAGGCGGCACTGGAACATGTTGTAATGTTGACCAGGAACAGAAACACAGGCACTCTGTGCCTCTGGAAAGTGATGACCTGATATTTTTCCACTGTGAAATTATTGGTTAAACATATAAATGAAAGATTTATAACACCTTTATTTGAATTCTTACGGCTTTTACCATCACAAGTGGGGATGATGTCACAAATGATGCAGCTACCAAATGTGTTTTGACAAACCAGCCTTTAACAAGTGAAGATTAATGAGCTATTCCAGAACTGAGCTTTTATATGTGCTGTTTATACAAAAGGAGTATTAAAATGAATAAAATGGGCTGTCTGCCAAAGTACTGATGACATACAGAATATTGAAATAAATAGCTGATGATGCAAAAAAATGCTGAGAGAGAAGTTTATTCAAGCAGTGCATCATTACGTGCTTGTATCATTGCTTTGGAACTGTTGTCATGCCTCTTCTCAGCTGCCTATACACTCTCCATGACTGATTCTTGCCACTGTTACTCTGGGGCTGTTAGTCCTGACTCCAGTGTATATACAAGATAAGAGGAGTTTTTCTGTCATGGTAACAGAATATTAATTGAGAACAACAACTTCTGTATGTTTTAATTGTGAAAAGAATAATATGTTCACCCACCTGAGTACTTAATAATTACTTTCTAAATGTCTTCAGCAGGACTCATTCCCAAGATGCCTGCTGTAGCCTAGCATTGGGAAGTATCTCTAAAATTAATATTAAAATAATTACTTCAAAAAACCTCCACACCATAATAAACCAATAAAGAAAACATAAAACATGAAAACCTCAACATTTGTATATCTTCTACCCAAAGATCTCAAAACCCTTGCTAAATGTGGTCATTCTAAACATCCTTCATTTGTATTTTTAGATACTTCATTTTCTTTGAATGCTAAGCAGGAGAATTGTTCAGATTCACTACTGTGTTTATATTGCAACAGATACTTAAGCATCACTATCCTCTGATCTGTATATATTTTTTTTCTCCTTCCAACACAGAAATTCCTGTACTTTGGAGGTTAATAGTTGCTACTATTGAAAAATATTCAGCATAATCTCAGGACAGCTTGGAACACGACATGAGATAGAAATCCACTGTTGGTGAAATAAGGATATAGTGAGGTGATATACAGTTACATGAGCAGGGATTCTCTAAGGATATTTTGATGAAGTCCTCTATTGCTGTGAAAAGCTGCAAAAGATTATTAATTATCTCAAGTGGTCAGAATGTTTTGCGTGGTCAGAAATAGGATAAAAATAACACACAACATTTTTATTTTAACAGTGTGCTAGTATGGAAACATGCTTTGTATTACAGTGCCATCCTTATTGGAATAGATCAGAAGTCTATTGATCTATTGATTCTGCTACAAGCGAGTGAACTACAAACATATGGGGAACAGTGCACCCATCACTCTGAGCTTGAGAAGCAAGGTTTTATGATGCTCTTGAATATACTTAAAAGTAAGAACAGGAGCTTTCTGAGGGGAAACAATCACAGTTCTCCATAGAGACTGGAGGGTGTGTGATAATAAGAATGTCCTCAGAATAAGAAGGGAAAGCCGGAAAGGGGAATCACATTCTTGTTGGTGTGGTATTTTCCTAATCACATGCTCTTAATGAAAATTATGTGGCAGGGTCACTGAAAATCAGGCTAACCATATGGCAAGCATAGTGGTTGCTTCGTAATGCACGGGCTTGCTAAGGATTAGAAATCTATTAGAGAACAGATTTAGAATTCCATTGAAGAAAGTAATGAACTGCATTTCAGTGGAGAGAAAGTAATCTCAGATAAGCAGAAAGCACAGTCAGTTTGACAGCGTGTTGAAGAGGTTCAAGAGGTGAAGTAAAAGTCATGCAAAACCACTGAGGAGATACACTGAGGTGAAGTTCTTTTATTTGTTTATTGTGCTGTAGATTTCTTGAGGAAGAGTTCTGCAGATGAAGTGCATGCAAGATCAGACCTACTAAAATCAACTCTCAAAATTCTGAACACACAGGGCTAAAGAAGTACTTAGCTAAGAAGCGGATAAAAGTCTCAAAGATCCTTCAAATAAAAAATAAGAAGCTAGTGAATTATGTTGTTTCTAAATGTTCAGTAAACTATCAGTAGATCAAAATTATACCTGAAGTGACTCCACAGGGTACACAGAATCTATAAAAATAGATTAGGAGATATTTTAAATCTCCAAAATCTGAAAGGAGAACAAGAAGCATATCCATAACTTTTATTTTACAAACAGAATCCAAAACCCTAGAAGGCATCACTCCCCAGCTATAGAATGAGCTGTTAACAAACTAGTCACTCTGTCTGGATTTCCTCATTTATTTGAATATGACACCTATGCTCCCAGTGAAACTGCATAAATATGTTTTTTAGAAACAAAAAGCAGTACCACAGAAATCCGTATGCAAAGTGTGTTGCTTCAGTATCACTACCAGGCTGCCCTGGATTCCAGACTTGATGTGTCATAAGAATTTATTCTCTCTGCATAGCATGTATATTGGGCCTAAATTAGCTGTCGGCATAGGTAGATACTTCATGAGTAGTGAATTTTTACCTTTTGTTTCTCTGTGCTATGGGAAGCATTAAAATCTATGATGTGATGGGGCATAGTTTGCTTTCCTCTCTGCCCACCTATTAGCAGATAAAAAAATGAGCCATTTCTGAGTGTGCCTTTGTTTCTGCCATTTCAGAGTTCATGGTGAATACAGAAAACTGAGAAAGGCAAAGTATTTTGAGACATAATCTGCTGTCAAGTTGAGTAGCATCTTAATTAAGATGCCCTTCCATTAGTAGACCTACACTGGGAAAAGACAGAGAGGCTCTGCAGAGAGTAGGGGGATGTCAGACTTCTGTCTGTACCAGCCAACAGGCAGTTATTAGCTCACAAACTGTCTGACTTGGGATTCAGAGGTCTTAGGGTCAATGTTTGGCTCTGATTTCTGTGTCACCTCACACAAATAATTTAATCATTACACATTCCTGTTCTGCATCAATAGAATTGATCTGAAGTGTGGAATTTCTCCGCGCTGGAGAACACATGGTAAGAAAGTACTTATTCTCAAGATACTGAGGTCAGTGTCACCCACAGGCCTTCTTGCTTGATCTTTTTCCCCATCGTTTCTTACAGGCAATAGCAGATAACTTCTCATCCACTCCCAGGCTTTTTTCTGGCTTGGGGGGGAGGTGCATTTTGGGGAGGGGGGTGTGGGTCCGGTTTGTTGGTTGGGGTTTTTTGACTTGTACATTGAAGCGTTTTCTTTCCATTCTCTTTTACCATTAGTTCTTTCAATGTGTCCTCTAAGTGCATGGTCTGCCCCACTAAGCTGCAACTCGGAATCACTTTCAGTGTTCAACTTCCTGCACTTGTGCTTATACACTGCAGTGTTTCCATGGATGCTGCTTCTCCATGCCTGTCTACCCCCACTGCAAAAGAATTTCTCTTCTATCTCCATTCTACAGTCTTCCTGACTAAACAGTTTTTCTCTTCCAGTTCAGCTGAACCCCATGCCTACAACCTCAGTCACATTTTTCCCACCTTGCAACCCCTTTTGAAAACTTCTACACCCCTACTCTTGACTTCTGTGCACGTGTTGACAGCAATTTATTCCAGTGAAAACTCTATATGCCTTTCTCCCATGAGATGACCATTTGACCTCCCTGCCCTATCCCAGATTGCCTTACAGTGATTGTAATTGTTCTGCAAGTGTCATCTTCTCCCCTGATTCAGGTGCAAGTTCCTGAGTCGTGCTCCTTGTCTAATCACCTCCAGTTGCCTCAATACCATCCTATTTTTTCCTCAGTCTGTCTTGTATCTGTGTATTTTCCCTCCTTTAGCCTGTCCTTTTACTATGCTCGAGCTTTTCTCTTCACAGTACAATCATACTTCAGTCCTTCAATACAAATTGTATATGTACCCTTAGCTTCATGTGCCTTTACAAGTATGCTCTCCATTTTTTTCTCTTCTTCATTTCTGTGTAATTGGAAGTACTGTTTAGAACACTGAAGATCTACTTTTCCAGTTATATCCTCACTTTTCTTCCCCTCTTGCTCCATCAGACCTCTCCCACTGGACTTACTAAAACCTTTTCTCTAGGAAGTGCCCAGCACTGTTACTCAGGGTTCATTCTTCTTGACACATCAATTACATTCATATCAAGTGTCAAACATATCAAACCTTTCTCATGATGGCCTTCATTCTTGGGCAATGATCCCAATAAATATCTGGAAAATTATCATGTTTATTTGCCTTAAAACTCTCCTTGTCAATGAAGGCATTGGTGATCCAACTCCCTTCTGTCACGCTGATCAGCACTGTTTCACATTTTTCCTTGTGTAGATCCATGTTAATTATTAATGTCTCTCATATTGTTCTTGTGTCAGTAACTGTCTTTTACTCCAGATCTGTGTAGCCTATAGCCCAGTCAGGCCTTGCTCCATAATTGCCACTTTAAGTATGTGGTGGTTTGACCCTGGCTGGATGCCAGGTGCCCACCAAAGGCGCTCTATCACTACCCCTCCTCAGCTGGACAGGGGAGAGAAAATATAATGAAAGGCTTGTGCGTCGAGATAAGGACAGGGAGAGATCACACACCAATTAGTCATGGGCAAAACAGACTCGGCTTGGGGAAATTAGTTTAATTTATTGTCAATCAAATCAGAGTAGTATAATGAGAAATAAAACCAAATCTTAAAAACACCTTCCCCCACCCCTCTCTTCTTCCTGTGTTTAACCTTACTTCTGAATCCTCTACCTCCTCCCATGAGTGGTGCAGGGGGACAGGGAATGGGGGTTGGGGTCAGTTCATCACACATTGTTTCTGCCGCTCCTTCCTCCTCAGGGGCAGGACTCCTCACTCTTCTCCTGCTCCAGCGTGGGATCCCTCCCACGGGAGGCAGTCCTCCACAAACTTCTCCAGTGTGGTTCCTTCCCATGGGCTGCAGTTCTTCACAAACTGCTCCAGTGTGGGTCCCTTCCACAGGGTGCAGTCCTTCAGGCACAGCGTGGGTCCCCCACAGGGTCACAAGTCCTGCCAGAAAACCTGCTCCAGTGTGGGCTCCTCTCTCCACAGGGCCACAGGTCCTGCCAGGAGCCTGCTCCAGCGCGGGCTTCCCATGGGGTCACAGCCTCCTTCGGGCACCCACCTGCTCTGGCGAGGGGTCCTCCACAGGCTGCAGGTGGGTATCTGCTCCACCGTGGACCTCTATGGGCTGCAGGGGGACAGCCTGCCTCACCATGGTCTTCACCACGGGCTGCAGGAGAATCTCTGCTCTGGCACCTGGAGCATCTCCTCCCCCTCCTTCTTCATCAACCTGGATGTCTGCAGGGTTGGTTCTCTCACATTTTCTCACTCCTCTCTCTGGCTGAAGTTGCCCTTTTGCAGGTTTTTTTCCCCCCTTCTTAAATTATCCCAGAGGCACTACCACCATTGCTGATGCGCTCGGCCTTGGCCAGTGGTAGGTCCGTCTTAGAGCCGGCTGGCATTGGCTCTGTTGGACATAGGGGAAGCTTCCAGCAGCTTCTCACAGAAGCCACCCTTGTAGCCCCCCCGCTACCAAAACCTTGCCATGCAAACCCAATACAAAGTACTACAGGAATAATAATATTAATAGTAGACAGAATCCTATTGACTTTCAGTGCTGTAATCAGCACCTTCAAAAATGCTTATAAATAATACAGAGAAATTATTGGCAGGGAGGTCACACGTTTCCTAGGTTGTTTAAAAAAACACAAAACAAAGTTAAAGTCCTCTTAATGAGCATGGTTTGAGTCTGATTTTCTTGGATTAAATCAGATTAACCCACTAAACATCATTCATAGCTTCAGATCCTGATTCAGTTATTTCTTTTTCTGAAGCTAAAAGATGTTTAAGTCCTTCTTGTATTGATTCAGCCTTTTTCACCACTGTGACAAACAAGGATTGAAGAGAACAGTTTGGCAAAGAAGGAGTTAGAGGGCAGGTTGCAGCTACCTGATCTGAGTGTTCAATCAGAAGGATAATCAGCTATGGTGAGCTGACTCTCCTTTTTATATTAATAGAAGGGGTTGTGGGCTGAACTGTTAAAAATGGAGGAGTCTTTCAAAAGAGGACTCCCAAGAGACAAGGATAAAAATGAGGGTTTCTCTGGAGTGTGGCCAAATATTTTACTGTGAATATTGGATTATGCAAGCTGTTTTTTCTGTGTGGCAGCGGAACAATCAGGACCTCCCTTACATTAACATTTTTTCTGCTGTTGCATAAAGCTAATAACACTTGTATATCTCTCAAAAGGTATTTAAGTCTTGCATGTATGTGCAGCATCCTCTCCATCCTTGCTTTGAAGGGCTTCTTGGAACGTGCTCCACACTTCATCTAGTTTTTCACTACATCATTAAGAAAAAGTGCTCTTTCTGTCTGGCCCAGTAAAACCATTACCAAAACAGGGTTCTTAACTATATTTCTCATGCAGCTTCTTCCCTGAACCTTGCCAACTCCTAATTGGTCTTGGATACTCCCCGTTCCTTATGCAGCCATCTCCTGTTCTTTTCAGTGGTTGGTGTCTCTAGCAGTTTGTCAACAGAAGCTGTTTATTTCCCAGCTCTCAAATACTTTGCCTTTCTTAACAAGGTAGTCTCATAGACTATCTTAACATGAGCGTCAAGTTCAAATGTGATCAACTCTTCGTCAAACTTCTAATTTGCAAAACCTGACCCATTATGTTTGTATTTGTGGAGTTAATCTTCTATGTCTCCCTATTATCATCTATGTGTGTATTCAGCGTACATTTTTGCTCTCTAAGGTACAGCAGAACACAAATTTAGGGATGACTGGTGTGTTTGCATGGTTATTTCCGCTTTCTTCTTTATAGCTATTATTGTGTATTGATTATCAGAACATAATGGTGATGGAGTTTTGGTAAATTAAAAATTTCTCTGTAGACCCAGATCTCAGTGTGAGTAGAAAACACAGGGGATATCGCCCTTGTAACAAGTGAAAGTCAGGGAGAAATTCTTCCTTGAAAGGTTTCCACTATCAAATCTCCCAAAACATATTTGCCTTGCATTTTGCCAGGCAGTCAAATTTTCCCTTCCCCAAATTTTTCTGAAGCTCATGCGAGAGTCACAGGGAAACTCAAAGGACTTGAAGTTAACCTCACCTAGGGGGCTTAAATATCCCTCCTGGCCTTTCATATCCATCTGGTTTTGCTTTCAGGAAGGGTACAGGCCAAAGAAATCTTCTTTTGTAAGAAAGGACTGATACATTTGTACCCTTACACGTGCATTCTTCTGGTGGCCTGCATTTCCCACATACTCTTTGTTCCCTCAGTATAGGGAAGTTGTAGCTTTCAGCATGCTTCACTGCCAGCCAGACGCCTCCAATAAAGGCTTTGCCTTATCCATACATCCTTCAAAAATACAGGTTTTGAGCTAAATGGCAAAAGGATAATCACAGTCGTATAAGTAGTCACTAAAAAAACCCTTGAATTTCTACAAAGCATTTTCTGCAGAGAAGGCTGTGACTCAAGGTTTGTAGTATTTCTTGGTATGAAATTTTTGAAATTTTTAAAGTCACATAAACATGAAGTGGTGCAAATGTGAAGACCTGACAGAAGGAAGGATGCCATTTCTGTGCAAAGCATCTTGCTACTAAGACAGGACTATCTGGGGATTTACAGTTCTTCATACACTGAAAATGCACTTCAGTCTCTAATATCCATTGTTGGGTCTCCATCTCTAATGAACAGTACCTTCAGGCAATATTTAATTGGGTAATACAGTAATTTTGTGATCAAGATATAAATTCATTACAGACTAGATTGCAACTGACAAACTCATTTCACCTATGACCTAAACTGAATATGAACTCAACTCTTCTCAGGTAGGAAGCTGATGTATAAAATCATTTTCAACTCATTGCCAGGGGATTTAGAGTGCACGTTTTTAGTGGTTTAATCTGGGATTTAAACCTGAAGCCAGTTACTTGAAGAGCTGGCCAAAACCAAGATATACAGATAAAGCATATATTTTTTCAAAATGGGATCACTTCACAGGACTTTAGTGTTACCAAAATAGTGCTTTGGATGGGGAAAGACAAAATGCTTTATTTTTCTTTTAGCATTGGAATACATGGATGTAATATTTATCAGAAATATGTCTATATGCTATGTTATTGACTATACATTAAAATTACAAAAGCTGAATAAATGTTACAGTGCTGCCAACAATTTTGGTTTTGTATGTTTCACTGATGATGACAAATTTGGCACGGTTTTAAAAGATACTTTCCATAAAATGGAATACAGACAGCCCTAATGGCAGATGTTGGTCAATATTTTTTTAAAACAGACCCCTAAAAATTTGCCACAAGTGGAGAGTCCAGCTGGAAGGGAAGAGAATGGCTATCTCAGACATTTTAATATGTTGGAATTGAGCAAAGCAAAAACTACATTTATGCTGTGCAATTAATAACTTTTAATAATCATTAAAAGTCTGTCTTCTCAACAGAAATGAAGGACTTGCTAGCTTCATGCCTGGGTGAACAAAGACCTTTCAAGAACATTTCACTACTATTCTGTAAGTTTATTGTCTTAATAGATATCCCATTGACCACTGTTTGCTTTACATTTTTTCACTACATATTTAAAAATGACATATATTTGAATACTTACCATTATATGGTCAGTGGAGCTATTCATTTAATAGGTCAAATAATCATTATATTTCACTAGGATGCTGGGGTTTAATTCATTTAACATTTTAATCTTCCATCAGTTTTTCCTTTAAGAGGATTTCAGTGCATATACAGGATTTGTATAAATCTGTGCAATAAATTTATTCTTCTAACAGTTTTATTCTTTCATCAGAAATTCATTTAAATGGATTCTACTATATATCACATTCCCTGCCAGTGTGGCTTTAGGTCAGGCTGTAATTGATGCAAAAGCAATGAGGTATTAAAAGAGAAAGGAAATATCTGAAATTGGAAAGGGTTCAAAAAGTGTGCCATTGTAAGGCCATGACATTCTTCAGATATGATGGGGGTGGGGGATGGACCACTAATAAACCATTTTGGTCCAAAGCCTGGTATAGTTGCTAATTTCAAGTTTTACTAAAATCAGAATCAGTGCTAAGAGGATGGTTGCCTTTGAAGCTTGAAGGGGCATATCAACTCAAGGATCACCTATCAGGGTATAAACATGTTCCTCTATATTGTGATAAATAAGTCTAGAATTATCAAAACAGAAAAAATGTAGAGAAAATGCTTTCTTCTTTTTCAGTTTGTTCATGCAATGCATTTGACATACTCAGCTTTTTTGTTTTGACGATGTAGGTTGCTCTGTTGGTATGGGATATGCAGAGCAGTAACTGTAAGACATGCCTTTTTCCAAGCTTTGAGGTAGATTGGTAATAACAAAGAATAACAGAAAAAAATGAAGCTAAAACTAGTAAGGGTTTTCATGTATGTGTGCATGAACAGAGAGAAAGGAAGTACAGGAAAAAGGAGAATGGATGTGGATGACATAAATATGCTAAGATTTCCTACATACAGGAAGATAGTAGGAAAAATTTAATTTCTAAATTTCTACATGTCATCTACTACCATTTAATATGTGCAGCATAAGGATATACTTTTTTAAATGTTAAGCAAAGTTAATTTAACTGTGACCTTTTGATGAGATAGCTAAGGTGTTTCACTGCAGAGCTGGATATGTGAGTTCATACCTTGTTCCAGATTCAGCCCCAAAGCTGTCTATTGCTAACCTTACTGACAATAGCTTCTTGGTCATGTGCATGGGGAAGTCAAAGTCAAACAGAAATGCAGCTTGCTTATATGATACCTTCAATGCTATTTGCTGCGACAGCTGGTGTAACTTTACTCCTCTGGAAACAAAGCGTCCAGGATATATGGGGTAGCCTATGGACCTCTAATAGTATTGGTGCATTCAAACAGTTAACTTGCATGCCCTCAAAATAAATAGAAGAAAATAATGTTTTAAAACTGACAATACACAGAAAATAAAAAAAATAAAATAAAATTTTTTAAAAGATTGCAAAATAGCTGAGGAAAATTAAGAAAACCTGAGGAAATGTGCTGGGGGCTAGAGTCTATAATATTTGTGTGTGTGTGTAAGAAAGACTACGTGTCTTTATGCAGTCAAATAGTGTCATTAATTTTAAATTTCCAATAAAACCAATTTATTATTACATCTCTATTTTTTTAAGGAATAATATAAACATGGATCCTTTGTTTTATTTTAAATGTATAGCCCATACAGTATATCCTTCTCAATTTAAAAATTGTTCTTTTGCTAGAGTTGCCAATGGCTGGAAGGAAGTTTGGAATATAAGTAGGGTTTCAGTTCTGATGAGGAATGGTTGATTAGATCAATGAAGAAAGATACAATGAAGGGTCTGTTGAACATGTACTGTGCTTCTTATTTTAATTCAGCAAATAATTAGCTATAAAAATCAATGATTTACATGTAAAACAAAAATGGAATCTTAGTTGGCAATTACAGTAGTTACACATAATTTTCTTTGTTTTTCATAGAGACTTTTTAGATGGTGTTGTGTAGAGTAAGAGATAGAAAGCAGTCCTGGAGGAAAGCCCAGCCCAAGCCTAAGCTTAGGGGAGAGGTTAGGAGAGAGGCAAAGTTCAGTGCTGGAGTAGGGCTGCAAAGTGGATGCCAAGGAAAGTGGCGGGCTACAGAATGAGTATTCTACTGAACAATTTTTCACCTGGACTATGGCTGGGGATCCTTCAGTAAGGCTCATCCCACCCCTTGTGTTGAAGCCACAGTTAGGTGAGAGAGAAACCCAAGAGCTCCCATGGGAGCAGGGTGGGAAAAGGGCTCCCAAAAGAAGGGGTGGGCTGCAGAAAGACTTCTTTCCTGACTGCACTTTCATATGGATGGTGCCTGGGAGTCCTGATCTAAGGCTGAGCCCTCTATGATGGTGAGCATTAGGGTTAGAAGAGAGCCAAAATCTAGAGCTGCTTTTGGACTGGAGCAGCAAAGGACTAGCAAAGAAGTAGCAGGCTACAAAAAGACTAATTCCCTGACAACTTTTTCATCTAGGTCCTGCCCGGGGGTCCTTGCCTGAGGCTCAGCCAAGGTCAAGACATAGGGTTGGGGATAGATAGGGTGAGAATTAGGAGGGAGAGAAAGCCTAGAGCTCCTATAGGAATGGGACTGGAAAGGGTCTGCCAAGGTAAATGGTAGGCTACAGAAAGGTTTCTCCCCTGAATGTTTTTTCATTAGGGCTGTTCCTGGGGGGTCAAGGGGTAAGATTCAGACCCTGCTTAGTGTTGGAGATAGTTTGAGTCAGGAGAGATACAAAGCCCACTTTTCTTTGGACTGTGTCTGCAAAGGGGCTTCCAAGGGAACTGGTAGGTTATGAAAAGATTATTACCCTGACAACTTTATCATCCAGGCCATGCCGGTGAATCCTGGTGTAAGGCCAAACTCTCTGTGATGCTTAGAATTAGGGTTAGGCTTACGGGAGATAAAGTGCGGAGCTCTTGTTGGAGTTGGCTGGAAAGACACTGTCAAGAGAAGATGTGGGCTACAAAAATATTACTTGCCTGACAACTTTTTCATCTGGACCATGCCTGAGAGTCCTGGGGTAAGGCCAAGCTCTCTGTGACGGTTATTGTCAGGGTGAGGAGAGAGACAAAGCCTGGCGCTCCAGATAGAGTGGGGTTGGAAACGGTCTGCCAGTCAAAGTGGTGGGCTAGAAAAGTATTACTCTACTTAACTTTTTTTTAATTTGGGCTTTGCCCAGGGGCATGAGGCAAGCCTGAACTTTCTAAAATGAACTTTCCCAGTAGTTAGTGCTGGGAGAGAGACAAAGGCTAGTGGGGTTGCAAAGTAGGTGCCAAGGCATGTGGTGGGCTACAAAAACCTTACTCCCCTGACTTTTTAGTTCTGTCCATGACCAGAGTTGCCACATCAGTGCTGAGCAAAGGCCAGCCCTTAAGGTTAAGGTTAGCATTAGGACAGAGAGAAAGCCTAGGACTCTTGTTGGAGTCAAACCACAAAGGGCCTGCCAAAGGGGGTGGTGGGCTATAAGAATATTAACCTCCTGACTTTTTTATCTGGCCATGCACGGGGCCATCCTTAACTAAGGTTCAGCAAAGGCCAAGTAATAAGGTTGAGGTTAGGGTTGGGTTTGAGGTTAGGGTTGGGTTTAAGGTTAGGGTTGAGTTTAGAGAGAAAGCCTAGAGCACTTGTTGGAGTGGATGTGCAAAAGCTATACCAGGGAATGAGGTAGGCTACAAAAAAATTTCTACCCTGATTACTTTTTAATCTGTAACATGTCTGGGGGTCTTGGGGTTGTGCCAAGCTAAGGCCAAGCTAAACAGTTGGGGTAATGTTTAGTTTTAGAGAGAGGCAGAATCTTGATCTCCTGTTGCAAAGTGGCTGGAAAGGAGCTACCAAGGGCAGGGGTGAGTGAGCACCATGATGCTGACTAGCTTTTGGGTTAGGATTAGGAGAGTGACAAAGCATTGAGCTTTCATTGAAGTGTGACTGCAAAGAGAATGCTGAAGGTGGGATTAGGCTGCTACATTTTTCTCTCTTGACACCATTTTCATCTGGGCCATGGCTGGTATCCTGCATTAAGGCTTAGCTCATCCTTCACTTTAGAGTTAGGGTTAAAGTTAGGAGAGACACAAAGCCTATATGCCCCATTGCAGTATGGCTGCAGAGAAGTTGCTAAGGGAAGGGTTAGGTTGCCAAAATATTTCTTTTCTGGGCCACTGCTGTTCATCCTTAGCTGAAGCTTAGGCCATATCCACCATTAGGATTAACTTTATAATTAGGCAAAGGGTTAGGAAAGAGACAAATCTTGGGACTCTGGGTGAAGTGAGGTTGCATGGGGGCTGCCAAGGGAAGGGGTAGGCTACAATAAGATTTCTTCTGTAATAACCCCAGCCATGGCTGGGGTTCCCAGGCTATGGCTCAGAGCACAACACATTTTAGGCTTATGGTTAAAAGTACAGTGAAGATTAGGTTTAGTGTTAGGAGAGAGACAATGCCTAGATCTCCAGCTGTAGTGGGGCTGCAAAAATGCTGGCAAGAGGAACGTTATCCTGCAGAACAATTTCTCTCCTGGCAGTTTTTTTATCTGGGTGATGGCTTCTGAGTGTGGGCCAAGTATCAGCCCATCCCGGTTGTTAGGGTTAAGGTTAGGAGAGAGGAAGTTTGGACTTTCTTCACTTAACCCGGTAATCAGTTTTTCATTTTCCTTTCTAAGAGAGCTCTGTATTTATAGGATATCCTTCCATCATACTTGAAGTTACACCCTTAGGCTGGTGTGATGGCCTGTATGTCAGGTAGTTCCTTCAGCTTGCTGCAGTCAATTTACTTTTGACAACCAAGAAATTTGATTTTTATAATGAGGTGTAAATCACAGGAAAGGGTTGTCTATAATGGACTTCAGCAGAGTTAGGAGCAAGAGTGCAGTAGTTCATATCAACAGGATTTTATAATAGAGAGCTGCACAGTAAAGGACATACTCTTCATGGAGAACGAGAATTTAGAGAAATTTGGGACAGCTAGGTAATAGTTACACAGCTTGGAGGTTTAAAAGCTGTTGTTGTCTTGTTATGGTCCATTGCTGTTCTGGTGTGGTACTTGGTTTGATATATAAGAATACCACTAAGCCAGGAGGCTGGCTGAAAACAGAAAGATGGGGTGAAGTGCAGCATGCATGAAACAGCTGCAGTATGTCTCACTGCTCAGTACACTGAGCTGCATGTTTGTTAAATTGAATTATACCTTTAAATTAATTCAATTGAATGTGAGGTGAATGAATTATAATAATACTCGGTGAGGCTATAAATATGGCTTGATAGAACCTACCACCACAAATAGGAAAAGCCTATAAAAATGTATTTGCATGTTTACATATCACTCCCCTGTGGCAGATTAGCAAGCAGAAAAAGAAGTCTAAAACCACAGGGGGAAGGTTTAAATAGGATGATGCAGACATTAGTGACTGATTAACAGTAATTTCACAAAGGTGGAGGGTAAGCTGCTCATTTTGCAGAATCTCACAAATGTGTTTTGAACGATTAACTAAATTTGCTCCGCAAAAGTTTAATTAAGGCCGCCAGTGATTAACCACAATTATTTAACTCAGTGTATAGACTAGCTATACACGCTATGTGGAAAGCACAGCATTAACCAACATGAAGGTGCTCAACGGTTCTTGGGTCTGTCTGGGGTAGCTACCCCTTTGACACCTCATCTCCGAAGAACAAGGGGAGTCATACAGAGAACATTACACAGTTCTCCTGAAAGCCTGCTGGAAGCCTCTGGCAGAGTCTTCTTAACAGAGTGCATATACATATACAGTGTACATACGCAGCCAGCTCTGTGGGCCAATGCATGAGTGAATAGGGTCAAATCCCTGTCGCCTTTGGTGAAATGATGGATGCTGCTTTCAACACTCTTGACATTTCTACAAAGCTGCAAAAAACAGATTGGGGCTTATGTCTGCAAGTGAACTCAAGGCAGGGAATGAATGGAGCTCTCTTGTATCCTTCTTTGCTCCTGCTTCCTCTAACACCCTGATCCTTCCCTTCTTTCTTGTTCCTGTTGTTCTTTATGAGCCTGAATGTAATCTGTCTCTGTCTGGTTACACTAATATTTTCAAATGCTGCTTACTGTCTTTTACAGGTAATACTATTTTGGCACAGTTGGACACACTCATGAGAACAAGTGACAACTCTGTAATTTAATTGCTTTTTTCCTTGTCAAGGGGAGAAAAAAAGACTAGTACCCTTAATAATAACTTATGATTAGAGCTGATTAGGAAATAAGTATTTCCTGGAAAGCATTTTGAGAGGGAGCACAAATTTTCCCTTAAAAAAAGAAGAAAGAATTCTTTTCATAGTTTTATCAAAACCTTCTTACCTGTCATTTTACTCTACTGTTAAACATTCTCCCAGCTTTTCATGTCATACATTCTGGTTTCACAAAGAGACTCTGGTTGTCTGTATCCCAAGCTCCAGCAAAGAGGTGTTGATTGTCAGATAATGGTAGGCCAGGTAAATCTCTCTGATGGCTGTTGAATGCAGCTCCTCCTTCTAAACAGTTCCATGAATGTTATTAAAAACTTAGCAGGAAATGTGGTACACTTGCATAGTAGACATAGGGACACATAAGTTAAACACTGTTTATTATTAATGTTATTTACTATTAAGAAGACCCCTACATCCCAGTCAGGATTTCTGTGGCTTCACAAGACTTGGCAAAGATGTCTTATGGAAACAGATCCTCCTGTGACTGAACACCCTGCTGCTTTTATGCCTGATTCACGCAGTTTACTTATGTTCCATCTATTGGCTTGATGTTCCACAATATATTTTGAAAATACTTTGAATACTTAATATTTTGGATATACTTAGTATTTTATTTACATCCCTCCTATATTATAGTGTTTACAGAGTCATAGTGTTATTCAAGCAGTAACTTTGCATGTCTGAGAAATCCCAGCATTACTTCATTAGCAGTTTATATGAATGCTCAGTTCCAAAATATCTCAGTTAGTTACCTTGTTTACAAAGATTTCCAACCTAACACATAAATTCACTAAAAGGCTAACTTTACTGTTCCGTTAAGAAAACCATGTGTCTTGCTCTATATTTGTATCTAAGGTCGAAACTTAACTTCTACTATACCAAGTATAGTATTTCTATTCTTTTATCAGCAAGTTATAAAAACTAGCTAAGTTTTAGCTAGCCATTTCAAAAGCCTGCTTGCTTTCTGTTTGTATACTTCTAAATCATTATTGCATACAGCAGTACAATAAACAACACATAGTCAAGTAGTATCATAGCCACAAAAAGTAAAAAAAAATAAAAAGTCAGGAATGGAAACCATGAATTATCTTTGGATCAGCTTATTAAGAGTGTTCATATCAGTCTGCTTACATGGTTTGTTTGTCCTAATAGCACTTTGAATATTCATAAATAATTAGTTCATCTTCTTCTATCAGTGTCTTAAATAAAGGACTAATGATGTCAGGACAGCTTGCTTTGGCATTTATGAAACATGCTGTGATCTCCCTGTAACTGATTGTAGAGGTAGCTGGAGGAACATATTTTTAGACTGCTTCATTTTCTGTTATCAGAAAATATGTCAACCTTAGATGGAAGGCTTTAGCAGTTTCCCTGCTTCAAGGAGGCCTCTACAATGTGTCATGCCCTTGAGAAGCATCTGTTGTTTAATTTTATGAAATGATGTTCAGGTTAAACTGCAGAAGAGTAGCTAGGTCCTCCTCCTCCTCCTCCTTTTTTTGTTTCCCCCTCCTGTTCTTCAGAGTCCCCGGGGGCGCACGGGAACCGAATGCTGTCTCTGGGGAGCAGGCCTGTGCGGGAGGCAGAGCCCTGCAGCTGCCGTCCGGGTTCCTGGGGAGGTGCTGGGGCAGGGGTGAGGAGGGAAGCAGGGGGGAGGCAGGCCTTTGCCAGCAGTTCCTCCTGTTCTCTGACCTTCTCCGGCTCAAGCTAACTCATTCTCTTGCCTCCTGGGGCACCAGCTTTGATGTGAGCTTTCCTTTTCTCCCAGAGGCAGGGTTTAGACCCCCTCCCTGCTTCTCCTACATGATCCCTTGGATTACTGTCAATATTGATAATATCACACTAGGTACCCAAAGGGGCAAACTTAAAACCACACGAACACCTTGTATTCAGGTATTTCTGTTTTTTCAAGAGCTTTCTGAAACTTCCATCTTTACAGTAGCATAGCTGTGCCACTTCACTATTCTTTCAACAATATGCAACTATAATTTAGCCACGATGGCTAGTTTTCCATCACTACCAAGCTGTCTTCAACTCGATGTGTCACTTCTCCCGCTGGTGAGCACAAATCCACATTTGCCTACTAGGTGCTCTTTGCCCACCACCCACCCCACACTGCACTGGAGGAGCAGATGCATTGGGTAGGGTGGTAAAGATGAAGCCTGTTCCTTAGCAATCCTGGCAGCCGGTGTGTGGCAATGAAGACCTAGAGAAAATAAAATGAAGAGGAGGAGTTTCTTATTGGCATACACAGTGTGAAGCAGCTGTGTTTCAATGTCAGCAGGCTATCCTCTGCAGACCTGGGTTACCTGCCCCGCCCCCGCCCGAAAAATCCACAGACCCTTTTTCTCCATCCTGATTTCAGAAGGTTCAACTCAGGTTTGACAATTCAGTAGTCTTAGAAGCAATTGTCAAGTCTCAGAGAAAGTGCTGGATTGCCGTAATCTGTCTGTGAGGTGACAGCCGTTTGCTTAGCTGGGTTTAGGTCATCAGATGTGATGCGCTATATTCTTCAAGTTAGTCCCAGGACATAAGATAGGTAAGTAAGTGAGATGTCATTTTGACATTCAAAGAAACAAAGTGTTACAGAGGAACTTTTTCTCTGTCAGAGTGTTTTGATGATTTGTGGCTGTCCGTCTTAGATGCCGTACTGTGGGTGCAGATTCTTCAAAGTATCTGCTGCTTCCTGTAAGTATAATCTCAGTTTTGTGAGGGTTTAACATTAACCAGCTGTTCCACAACCATATGGTGACCTGAGCAACACACTGGACTGACTGGATTTCTGTGGTATTATTGAATGTAGGTTTTTATGTGGATGCAGAAAAATGCAAGGTAGAGAAGTTTATTAAATCAGTCTCTCTCTCTCTCTGTATTCACTTCTACTCTTGGAGCAGCTGCTTACACTCAGCCTCTGAAATGAGTCAGTCAATTTACTTCAATAGATACTAAATCAGTCCCTTTATCCATAATGATTAGACAGCAGCAAAATGCACATCTGATAAAATGTGGAGAAATCCAATGCAAAACTTAAGCTTCCCTCACAGAGGAAGAAATGAGCCCTAACTGTGACTGAACAGGTTAATGGCAAAACTGTACCAAGTAAATTCATTCTGCAATATGAAAGCAGAATCAAAGACATTAGGCATAGGCAATAGCATATTTTAGGTACAATAGAAAGAGTGCCTCAAGCTATATTTGTCAGCAAGGATGTCTTGTATAAGGAATGTCTTATAATTAACAAAAGATTACAATTGAGTTAAATCTTAACACTTTGCATTCTGTAAACAAAGTGATTAGTTTGGCTTAATTCTGTGTTCCAAACAGTCTTTAGGAAAGGTCTACTTCACTGAAAACTACCATCCGTCTCTTAAATTCAACAGTTTTATTTGACCTGGCTTCCTTAAACATTTTACTTTTTTTACAAAGATTAAAAAAATAGACTGTGGAGTAAAATTATCTCAGCTTTGAAAATATGAAGTTGCATCTGAAGCAGTGCTTCAGTATGTAGTAATCTACTATGGTAGCTCTAAAGCACAGATGGGAGAGTATAGAAAGAGGATTAAACTCCTTTCCATATCCTAAACTTTATCAGGGATAACACAGAAAACTGTGTCATTCATTACTGCCTGGGGAGTTCTTAAGTGTTAACAATTTACCTAGCTGATACATTAGAAAAGCTAGGAAGTATTTTTTTTTCATTAGCAATAACAGACTGCAACTAAAATGAAAGTCAAAGTTGCATTGCAGGAGTTTTATTCACATGCTAAACAGAGGAAATTAATTGCTTCACCTGGAAATATTGATCATAGTACATCTAAGCCAAAATTTAAGTGCATGGACCCAAGAAATGCACTGCTGAAAAACTTATTTTCCTGAATCTTCATTTCTAAAAAGGCTATTTTTGCTGTGTTACAAATAAAGAATAATGAGACACTATTTGTGATACTTTGTCATACGAGGTTTGTGTTCATACACTGTGCTTCACATCTCAAAACCAAAATGTTTTAGGATTAAGTTCAGAACCTATTAAAATCAAAAGAAATACCCTCATTAACATTTAGCAGACTTTGGATCAGGCCTATCCAAAGATTCAGCTGATAATACCAATACATGCAAGAGATTACAACCAAAGTCTCATTATCCCTTGTAATTATGTGCCCCTCATGTTTGTTTTCACTTGTATGCTTTGGTATTTTTTCTAGACACTTCTGCTTAAGCTGTGCACTTAGATTTAGCAGAGCTTTATGACTGCATTAGTTTTTCAATGATTTCTGGGTTTCTATAAATCCAGAGTTATAATGCTCAAGTGGCAAGTTTACTGTGATTTTCTGTAAAACAGATGATGTCCCAGAGTTCTTGTTCAGTTTGTAAATAAACCCATTAATATAACATGGATTTTAGTAAGAAAGAGAGCAGCAGATCTATACTTGCAGGTTTTCTAGATGTTATTTTAAACCAGTTTATGGAATTGAATATTTATATATACACATATACTTCTCCGCATCAAGAGTATACATTTCATCCTGAAAGTGGTAAGTTGATTTAAAAATTTTCCATAAGATTTCTCTGTCAAATTCAGCAGGACTTCTGTGTGAAAGCCTGGACCTCTCATAGACAGCTGCACTGAATCTCTCTGTTATGTGGTACTTTTGTCTCAGTTTCCACTGCAAATGTTTGCTACGGATCTGTTTCTCATCTCCTAGCTTTTGTTCTATTCATCTTTGCTCCCACTGGCTTTTTGTAGGCTGGACTCTAGCTTATCTTCCGCTACTAGGATTCATATAAAATCAGCAGGTAACATGCAAGGATACCTTTTGAAAATGGGAAAACATCTCTGGAGTACTTAAGACCACATGAGCAGACATGCTGCTCAGTATACTGAGATGTTTGGACAAGAACAGATGAGTATCCCATCTCCAACAGTGACTGAAATTGTTATTAGTCATATTGAGAAAAATAATTCCAGCCCTCGTATTGTGCTTTTTCTTTTTGACTACCTAATCCCTTAATAATATATTATGCCTCAGTTGCTGTATGTGAGATAAATAGTATGTTGTCTTTAAGTGTAAACTAACACCCAGCAAAGCTATGGCTGGGGCTAAAACCACTCGTAGTAGCAGTAGGAGTTTCCAGTTCCGGGCTAGGACATAGCTGGAATTTATCCTCTCCTATTCAGTTTTCACATAGTATCATCATTTTCTCCTAAATACGATTCCCTGTATCCACTCAATCCGACTGGTTTTTACAGCAAAGCGCTGTTGACAAAACGGTCTGACTTCCCTGTGGTTAATGCTACACACAGCAGCAAGCTACTAGTAATCAGCTCATTGCATTTGGCTTTCCCGCTGCCTTTATGAAATGGTTCCTTCCTCACCCTGACAGTTTCTCTCCTGTAAGTTCCCAGAGACTGGAGGAAGGAGGTAAGCAGTGAGCAGAGGGAGCTGACAGAGTAAGATGCATGCCATCCTTTGTCCCTCCAGAGGTCATGCATTAGAAATAATAAAGAAAATTAGAGACTGGCAACTGTCCTACATATACTGCACAGTTTACAAACTAGCTGGAGAATTAAACTGTTTCCAGCTTCGTTCTGAGGACAAGCAAGTATCTTCATTGGGTGCTCAGGACAGAAGTCTACAACTCTGGAGTGCAGTTCAGATTTCTGTCTTCTGCAAACTTCTTGCCTGAGCACCTATAGCCAGTCCTCCAAAATATTTTATTTTACTTGCTGCAACAATTTTCTTTTCTGCTCCAGTGAACTAAATGAATATTTAATGTTTATTGAAGCTGGGCCTGGGGAATCCAATTGTATTCCCTGTCAAGTGACTGGTCTAGCAACCAGGCCAGAGAATCATGTGCAAACATATGCACCACCTGCCACCACCCCCACTCCTTAGCTCAATCAGTATACAATTAGTCTGTATAAAGTAGAGCAGCCAATTCATGATTCTGGAGAAGGAGAAAGTGTCTCACCTGGTGAGTGAAGAAATCACACAGGAAAGGAAAACAGAAACCGCGAAGAGAATTTGAACCCTAATTCCCATAATGAGAAAGGATGCTGCAATTGCTGGGCTGCAATCACTGGGCTTCAGTTACCGGCTGCTGGGTAGGAGGCAGCAGGAAGGGCAAGTCCTATCCACTCCTTTACCCTTATTCTCTACAAAATTACACATTCATGTTATGATTTAACTTAAATGTAGGGTAGCTGTCTAGCTGCTCTATAGGGTCAGGAATTCTGCAGTATCTGGATTTCTTCACAGACAGACTTTACATTTCTAAGTATGTTTAAGCACCTGAAGAATGAGGGAGCAACTTAAACTACAGATGTGAAAATCAGCATTTTGGGTTCAGACATCCCATCAGCGGTGACCGCTAGATGGCATGTATATGATTGTGCTTTTTAGGGATCCAGACAATAGGCTCAGCTGTGTGATAACATGGGGATAATACCACTTTTCCTGTCATAGGGATGTTCAAAGGATAACTGTGCTAAAGATTGTTATGTTTTAGATCTGATAATAATGGTACCATGTGAGTGCCTACAATGAAGGTGGGAATGTATGTCTGGCAGAGCCATTTTTGAAGTCTTACTTACTGAAGACACTCTACTGGATAAAACTCCTTCTAGCAGTTTGTGACACTAAACCAATATGTGTGCGATTCACTAAGCTATTCCTGATGGACGTTTAGAGCTTATTCGTGGACCTTACTTTCTGCATACAGCAGTGTTTTCTTTTGTGTGTTATTAGGGTAACAGGTTGTTGAACCACATCTGGATTCAATAGAGTAAATCTTGGCTGTTCCATGGTTATCCAGGATAAAAAGGTCATCTATTCTGTTGAATCCTACTTTGAAGAATTTGAGAGAAATAAGAGTGAAAAAAAGGGAGAGTAACAGGAGGGTGGGTCGGCCTTTGATGTACAGCTCTTTGAACTGTAACTGTATCTGTTGTCTGTACCCTTTTTGCAGATCTTGGGATGCCAGTCGTCTTCAAGAACTGTCCTGATTGTTCCTTTTTCTCATAAGTCAAAAGAAATTAGGCTGTCTGGGTAGAAGTTCCTATGCAAATACAGAAATACTGCTGTGCAGTTTCCCCTCTGTCTCCCCTCTCAATCCATCTACATTCATTAGGATATTAATTCTCCTGTTGAAAGACTCTGCTCTTCCTAAAGCAGAACAACACTGAAATTTCCTCAGCAGTGGGTTGGTTGGGTTTTTTCCCTCTCTACTGTTTTTTTCATGTATGTTCCAGTTTTTAAGTTATCCATTATAGGCTTTTGGTTAGTTGCCTGAGGTAATCATGTTCTGCTAAATCAGGCAGGGGGGCGAGAAAGGTTACCTACTCAACCTTTAATAAAGTTTCAGGAACTGCCAACTCCAAGCATCTTGTTTTTCGAGGATGGATTTAAATGAGTGATAATATCCAGTTACTAGCTCTGAGACAGTTTGGCAGTCTGAGGTACCATGAGGACTCATCTACAGCAAGCAAGGCTGTTCTCCACAGAAATGAATATGTGCTGGTATGCTGCCAAGGTTATTCTAGGGCTGCAGATGGCACCTACAGTTCCCACTTGTATAAGCCTGCGTTTAATGCGACTGGTGTAGACAGCGTGCAGCTGATGCAATTTTTTACTGGCATGTGACAATCAAATTTAAATTTTGTCTTCCCTAAATATTGTAGAACACACTGATATACTATGTGTTGTTCCTGCAACATGTCCTGACAGCAGTGTACAGACTTCTTCCCCTTAACATCAGCCTCTTTGCATATTTGATTACCTTAATAAAAGCCAGTAACAGTGGGTACAGATGAGGCAGATTTTGCAGGTACATAAAGGCATGAGTTCCAATAGGGCATGAGGAATGCCACTTTTTTTAAAGGGGCCCTAAGAGGCAAATACAGTTC
The DNA here is from genome assembly GCF_900496995.4 of Aquila chrysaetos chrysaetos. Lineage (NCBI taxonomy): Eukaryota > Metazoa > Chordata > Aves > Accipitriformes > Accipitridae > Aquila > Aquila chrysaetos. The sequence continues at coordinate 22,873,989 of NC_044010.1, read as the reverse complement.
GTCTCTCACATGGCATGGTATGTTTGCAGAAGTGAAGGAAAGTGCTATAACACATGAAGAGGCAGTAAGACAGTATAGCAGGGTCATGGATAGTCAAAAACGAGGACACTACAAGCTGGAGGCTCTGCAATCACATGCACAGGGATGTAAACAGCTCCAACTGCCACTGCGGCAGTTGATGTATCCTTGCCTCTAAAAAATAACACTGTCGCAAAAATTAGCTACACGGGTGTAACTGTTTGGTGACACTGGCATAACTCAGATGAAAAATACGAAGCTTTGCTAATATCTACCAACGAAGGGTCTATCCAGAGTAACTTCCAAAGAATATAGAGGATCTGTCCAAACAGCGTGGAGCTGTTAAGCTATGTAAAACAGTAAGGTGGGAAGAAGTGCTCTGTTTAGCCCCATGTATTTCTTGCTGCAGCATGAACTATTTTATGTGATTGATTCCAGCTTATGGCTATATTTGCAGCCCTAAAGTGTTTAGACCATTGTCTTTTAAGCAAATCCAGCACTTCCTGGATGCGTTGGTACTCACACTTCAGATCTGGTCCAGAACATTAGGTTTTATCACTGTATTTTACTAAGTACAGATTGAAACCTAAGTTGCAGAGTGTTAGAGAAGAGCTTTATATAACACAACAGCAACTGTATAGCCTTTAATGTATAACTGATATGGATTGCTGGTCTTCTCTGGTTGTATAAAGGAGTTGCTTTTTTATCAGGAAGATGGTTTTGAAAAGCCACTGAGTCCAACTTAGAATTAGTGTGGTCAAAATGTCATGCTTGTACAGCAGAATTTATTTGGAATGATTTGTAAAAGAACAGGCTATGGTCAGCAGGTACATATCTAAATCAGCTAAGGATCCATGAGATATATGAAAACTGAACGGGGAATTTCTGAGTCCCTAATTTTGATTTCCAAAAAGGTGAGACTCACACAAACCTGATAAGAAAATTAAAACATAAGCCAGGAGCTCACCAATGTAATTGTTAGGTGTTAGTTTTTCTATTCGGAATGCTGCTGTGGCTTCGCTGTCTTCCAGTGAGTTACTCCTGATTTGTATGAGAGTGAGAACAGAGACAGGACCCAAGAGTCTCACTGTAGACTCCTGAAGGACAGAAGAATATTTTAAATCTGGTCTTGTGTCTACAAATATAGGCAGATGCAAGTCTGAATTGGCTGGCTGGGAACCAGCTCCAGCCCAGAAAACTGCAGGTAAGATGGTGGTGTGGACAAAATAGTACATTCTGCTCAGAGGCTACTCAACTAGGTTGGGGGGGCCGTGTGGGCCAGCTGGCTCTTTTTGTTTCACTTGGAGCCTGGTGCTGTCAGCAGCCATCTGTGGGTATCTCCCGGAGGTAAGGCGGTGCATGGGAACAGGATTGGGTGCCTATGGCCACAGGCAGTGTGCGCAAGTTATGTTAGAAAGACTGTCCTCAGGCTGTATCCAACTTAACTTATAAATTGGTAGAGGAACTCTGAATTAAGAAGTGCCAGAAGTGCTCTGATCAATAGATGGATTCCTTTTGGCTTCATTTAGCTTTGGATCAGGCTCTCAAGCAAGAAATAGATGATTAAAGTCCTTAACGTGAATTCTCATAGGCAAAAGTGGAGAGGCAATCTTTCTTGCAGAGTGGATTGGAAAACCTCTGCTGGCCTTTTGAAGTTCTGTTCTTAAATGCTCACATAAGGGCTGGGTGGCTACAAGCTTAGAGGGCAGCGTTGATTGTTTGGACTTGTTTCAGGCAGGGTGTGCTTAATAAGACTGTCATTTTCATATTAAAAAAAAGCCATCAAAGTAAAAGAGAAGTGGGGTGATGGGAAGCTAAATGTTTGCAAAACAGGCTGGTCCTTTGAATGTCCCAATCCATTACATAACAAAAATGCATGAACTGTGTGATTAAGAATACTAAGCAGTAAGTACAGAAATCAATTCTGTTTAGTGAGGATTCAAATCCCCTTGAGGCTTTAAAATGTTTTTTAAAGTCTAAGGATGTGGGGGTGGGGGTGGGGGTGGGGTGGGGTGACATCTTTTCTATAAATGCATAGAATTACTAAGCACAGGGGATTTATTTAACCAGGAAACTTACATTATTGAGATTAGACATCTCGTTTTCAAGGTGCTCCTGGAAGATAATGACTCCTATACCCATAATTCACTGTAGACATCAGTTTTGTCTGATAATACATAAATTGGCCTGACGATAGAAGTTAGCGGTTTTCACTCTAAATTGCAGTATAGTACTAGATAGCAATAAAGAATGTGTGGGCCAGATTCATTGAGTTTCAGTAAAATTATAGAGCAGAGGGTTTGCCCCTCCCATTTAGGAAATACACATTTCCTCTCTAGAACAGAGATGCAGTTTTTCCTTTGATTAAAGTATAACTGCTCGGAAAAAAAATGTAAATCTTCTGGGGCAAGGGAAGAACAATGTGATTATTTATCTTAGAAGGAATGTTAGCTTCAAGGCATGGCTGAATGTTACAATGAATTGTATGGGAAACACCACGTGCTTTTATGATGTTGTGCTTAAACGTGATCAGTTAGCAGGAGAAGGTGCATGAAATTCTGATTGTGCTGAATTTGATGGGAATTTTGCCAGTCACTTTAATAGGCACCGACCTTCCCTGGGATTCTGGAAATTGTGAAAGCATTTCACTTCCCTGTTTGATTTTGAGTTATAGAATATTGGCTCTTCATGTCTTTATTTGCTTGATTTTCTGGGCTGAAGTAAATGTTATGGCTATTTATGCTAAGCGAGCTTAAAATAATCTTTAACTGAGCTAAACTCTATTGCAAATCCTTGGTGCAAATGTGTAAAAGCTGCTGTGTTGAATTGATCATTGCATCTGTAAAACTGTCTTTTAAAAGGAGGAATGGAATACTGCAATTTGGCAGGGGTAAGGGCAGTTGTGAAGCTTTTTCCTTACCAATTTTTAATTAGCTGCTGAATGTGAAAGGAGGAAATAAAGAAGCTGTCTCTAAATTGAAGGAGATTCTAAAAGGAAAAAAAAAAATCAATAACGTTTAAAGAATCAGATTTTTAGTTAGTACTTCATGGGTCCTTTCCAAACTATTAAGTAGATGTAATTTACAGCCAATGATTGGAACATTTGATTCAGGAATATCAAATGTTAGTAGCTCTACCTTAGAGACACTATCGTGTTTGTGGTCTGAAACAGAGCTTTAGACCATTTGGAGTATCTTCAGGGGATGTTCATGATAGAAAATGTTAAACTTGTTTAATAATAGCAGTTTCCTAGGTTCAGACAGTGGCTTCTCATAGAGCACTCGGTCATGAGTTGTGGGTCAACAAGGAAAGCGTTCTGCACAGAACTGCTTTGTCATCTGCCTATTGTAAGTGAACAGAAGGAGGTGAAATGAGGCAGGGGTTTTATCCAGTGTGCCACCTACATGCTTGCCTTCACATGTTAGAGAATATGTGGTGTATTGAGTAGGGACTTGCTGAAAGTAGACACACAGTCTCTTTCCAAAGAAATGGGAGAGCCAAGAGGAAGCCTCTAACTGACTTGATTTCTGAATCTCCCCTTTCCACCAGGACAGCCTGTGACCATAGTAGCAACGCACTATTTTTAACTTAAGCTGATGATAAAGTAATAATTCAGCCTTTTATGTGGAGTGAATAGAGAAATGTGACCACTTAGCATATGATTAGTTATATGTTTAATATTCATACCATATCAGGCAGTAGCATTGTTGCTCTTAGTTTTAAATCTGTATGAAGATGCTCAGATGACAAATAGATGATGATCAAAGGAGAAGTAGATATGCATTTTCATTAAGGATAGATATGGTGCGTGAGGAAAAAAAGAAGGGAGAAGAAAACAGGGGTAAATATTAGTAACAGATTTACTTAAATGTGTCCAGGTTAACAACTACTAATACCTGGAGTGGTATTAGCCTGGAGCCAAGGTTGAATTGTGAGTACCTGAATCATGGCTTGACCTTAACTGCTTGTATGCCAGGCTAGATTATGGGTTACTACTTACTGTGAATGCACAGCTGAAATCCTGAAATCCTGAAAAGGCCAAGGATGTCTAGAGATCTCAGCTATGAAATCTATTCATTGTGCAGGAATAGAAACCTCAATGTATGAAAGCCTCGATTTGTGGGCATTTTTTCTTTTTTAATGTGTTTGAACTACTTGCAAGGATGTAAAGCCCAAGCATGTAGAAATCATGTAGCAGTGAAGAAGGAGAATTAAATGCTAACAGTAGTGCAAGATCAGAGCTGGGAAGGGAAGGTTCAAGTGTTTTCTGTTTGGTAAAACTGATTTCTGTACCCTCATTTTGGTGTGGGTTTGGTGTTCTGGTATGCTACTGCTGCTGTAAATTGCTCTATTTATACCAGGTAAAAATGTACATAGATGTCACACATTGATGTTACCTTAAAATTTGTTCTACTTAGTTACTGTTTTTTAAATTCTTTTCAAAGCTCAAATTCTTTACACAGACAGCTGTGGTATCAAGTGGCATTAAGAATATATTTTGTTTATATTATTCATCCTGATCAATCAATCATAAGCTCTGGCATCTTAATTTATTTACTAGAGTAGCTGTTTCCTCACAGTTTGTAATTTATCCATTAGTCTAGGACTGGAACCTGATGGGTAATGTCATCTATACTTTAGGCCTATCAACAAACTTGACCCTTAGAGATGGCTATATCAGTGAATTAGTAGAGGTCTAAAATGTTACCTTTTCATAAGAGGAGTCTTAACACTGTAAGTACTCAAAAACATGTAAAAACAAATTTGCAGTCTTTAATCTTAAGGTCTTAGTGGCTTGCTTCCAGAATATCTGCAGCAGTGCTTTGGGATGCCACTTGAAGTCTTCACTAAAGGCTATGCCTTGTAAAGTTATTAGCCCAGCAGAATGGAAATCAGAAGGGGTTAAATTTCTCTGTTTCTCAAGTGGGATATTTGAACTGAATATTTTAAACCTGACTTGAATAACTTTCACCCAGTACTGTCACCATAATGCCTTTGGTATAGATATATGCAGAGAGCTGATACAGCTGGAAACAAAAGGATGAATGCACCAGGATATGAAATGAGAGCAATTGAATGCTGGAGGTCTGCCTTTTGGAGAATGAAGGAAGTCAAACAAGCCATGTGGGACATGTACTCAGGAGGCATGTCCACAGAGTCTAAACCAGTATGACTCCCAGTTTCAATCTCTAGCTCTGTATTTGCAAAAAGCCTGCCTCTGGTTTTCATATTTTACTTCAATGGAATAGTGCCTAGCTCATGAGATTTCAAGCCTGATGTGATGAATTGCACCTGTCCAAATGGTGAAGCAGGAACAACTGAAACAAGAGTTGGCCCAATGCCCTCGAAAGTTTCCAGATGAGCATTTATCTCTCTTCACAAAAGGTTGTCTTGTACAGCTCTGCATTTTTGCCTTCCTACATAGTTGCTTGCCATATATGTGTATGTCTGTAAATGTAGATACAGGCTGCTTTTTATCTTTTAATTTGTTGTTCTTCTTAAATTATTCTCTTTTCTGCATGTCTACAAATATAAGCAAAACAAAAACTGAATAGCTCAGCATGAAATCTGTGCTTTCTTAGCTACTCTTACCTTGAGGATCAGTGGTATAAAATTAAGAAACTTCCTCCTAAAGGTTTCACAGTAAATATGCATAGAACCCCCCCCTCAAAAGCCACAACCCAAAATCAAGAGATTAAATCAGTCTGAATGAAAAACACATCCCCCAAGTTACTTAGGTATTGGTTCCTTATTATATCTTGTCATTTTACTAGCTCTTCAGTCTTTCTGGAATTTTCCAGACAGCTATGACTGTAAATAGGCATTAAAAAAAAAAAAAAAAAAGTAATTCTCCATAGCTGGGACAGGGAGGTTTTGACCATTACTTTCATAGTACTTTGCTTATGAGGTTTGTGCTGTTATTTCAGTTTTTCCAGCTGAAGAACCTGAGACACAGGAAGGATAAGAACTTGCTCCCTCATGAGGGGGCTAGCAAGTAAGCCACAAAGCAAATGCAACCCCATCTGCAGCAAGCTAGGCCTCTCAGATGTCTATTTTTGTATAATCACATTAGGAAAGTGTCACTAGGTGGTAATTGACAAAATCTGTTAGTGTTCCTCAGGTTTGTAGGAGGAGTAAATGAGAAGTGTCTTGTTAATTGGCTTCTAAACCATAACATTTTTCATGAAGCTCTTCATAGCCAACCCTACTTTTCTAATACGTTAAACCAATCTGAAATTATAACTGAAAAGGAGGCCAGGGAAAAGCCTTCAAAAAAGACGTTTATATACTTCACAGTAAATAGGAAAAGTACGAACTAAAGATCTTTTATTTTTCCACCACCTGTGAGGGTGGTGAGGCACTGGAACAGGTTGCCCAGAGAAGCTGTGGATGTCCCATCCCTGGAAGTGTTCAAGGCCAGGTTGGATGGGGCTTTGAGCAACCTGGTCTAGTGGAAGGTGTCCCTGGACAGGGGGACATGGCAGGGGGGGGTTGGAACTAGATGATCTTTAAGGTCCCTTCCAACCCAAACCATTCTATGATTCTATGATTTAAAATCTTGAATCTTATCTGTCCTTTGGTGTTTGTCGGTGTGCCTTTGTGTGAGCCTTGTTTGGGTTTTGTTCAGGGTAGAAACTAACTTATGTTAAAATGTATTTATCCTGCCAAAATATGGACATTTCAAATTCACTGGGGCACAGGGTCAAATGCAAAATTACTAGAATAAACTGAAATAGACAGAAGTACGAGCAATGAAAGAGATGCTTGACATTTACAAATATGAAGCTCTGGGCCAAAAGAAAGGAAATCAAGATCTTGGTCACAAAGTGACACTACCTGTCCATTTGTGGTGAATTTCAGCTTATCTCTTTGGTACCAACTGCTGCTTGTTCATGTAACCAAATATCATAGCATTCACATAAGAGCTATGGGAAATTAATTGTGGGTTAGGGGGCAGTATTATTCCAAACCCAGTCTAATTTCAGGTATTTCATAACCTGAAACAATTAGACACTCACAGTGCTTTCAGCATTATTTGTTCCTCAGACTCTTCTAGTCCACTACAGGTGATGAAATTTTGTTGATTTATACCAGTTAGTGACAGGCTACTGTTTTTCTTTACAATTTCTTATCCCTCATCTGCCTGTCCATATACACTATGATACCTCTCATTATAACCCATTGATCAGCTTTGAATACTCCCAATTTTTTAATTTCCAGATTTGCCATGTTTTCTAATAGCAAAATTGGTTTAGTCCTAATCTGCACCATCAAGCAGTCAACATGTCAGACACCAGTTTGGTAATTATTCTTTAGTGTACAGACCCAGAGTGTGAGGTTTTTGTTTGGGTTTTTTTGTTTGTTTTTGGTTTTGTTATTTTTTTAATAATTTGACTGTGGCTCACAGGTTTCTTTTCCAAGGTCCCTAAGTAAAATACTTCCATTCAAAATGTAGTCAACAATAATTACTGAATTTTGTAAATTGATTCATCTGTATAGAAAATCAGCATTTTCCAAGAATTTCTGTGTGTCTTGATAATCTGAGTAAACTGAGAAGATTTGCCTTGGAGTTAGCTGTATGTTCCAGTGGTCTTAGGCAGAAAGTTTTATTTCTATTCAATGATATGCTAAGTGGAAACAACAGACTGCAAGAGAGCATTTCCCAAGTCCATCATAATCATTCAGACAATGCTTTTGTTTTGTTGGTAAACATTGTTCTTTAATTCAGAAAACAGTTTGTACTGGCCTGGGGAAGCCTATCTCATTTGATAATGGGCTCTGAATCCAGTGGATTATTGCAGGGATTTTATCTTGCAGTAATCTCCAGGGAGAAATGTACAAACAGCTGGGAGAGCAAGGAGGAGCTGCATTGTGCGGCGGGAGTTTGTGGAGCAGAATTTTGGGGTGCTGGAGTGGATCTCAATACCAACATGAATCTTTTCTGTTTTTCTCTGGTAAGTGTACATACACATGTTTTTATTTAGTGGGTCAATGAGTTGATAAACTGAACTGGTGGGTGTGTTTGGATGGAAAAAAATCAAGGTGTTATATCACAAACTGTGCAAGGGTTGTGTAACAACAGCGAGTCTCTCTAGCATAGACAAAAGAGTTTATGTATGAGAAATTATACATAGCAAAATATGATTCAGTAAAAATAAGATGAAGCAAAAAGCATATAATAAATGTACTGCACACTATCTCTGGCTATTACAAAAACATGCAGATTTAAACATGAGGCATTTGACCCCAACACAGTAGAACACCTCATATGTATGTTAAAATTACTAAATATATGTAAGCTATAATTTGCTTTAAGCTAAGAGGGTTTTGAGGTAATAGTATCTGTTTTCCTTCTTAAGTAGTTTGGGAGAACTGCTAGAACTTTTCAAGCTTTAGTTTTCTATTAGCCAAGCATGAATACATAATCATCAGGGCTGATCCAGTCATATGGCAATATTTACTCACAGTCAGAGGAATTGATTTAAGATGCTCTTCAGGTTTTTTTTTTTTTACTTTCTCTTTTTTTCCCCCCCTCTTTCCTTGCCCCAAGACAACTGGTCAGAATGAACAGGTAAATCAGGATAGGAAATCCATGGAAACTGTTTATGTTTTCAAAGCTTAACCATCTGTCAATACTAATGCTCAGTATTAGTAATGGTAACTAGATGAGTATATTTGCTGTATTTACACAGCACAGTAGATCTGTTTGCCCATTTTTCATCTTTTGTCCAGATGTTTACTATATCTTCCCCAAATGTTTAGAAAGAACAATAAAAATCAATATTCAAATTGCACTGACACAAATTCAAACAGGGGAGCTGCTTTGTGTAAACCATTGTTCCTGATTGCTAATGCTATCTTAGTGCAGAGGACTGGTGTTCTCCAGATCATAAGGATTAAAAGATGTTTTGGAGTATTTAAAGTAAAATGCAGTGGTATTTTAGGATTCTGTCACAAAAGTCACTCATAAAAAATAATTGCCCTGGAATTCAATGACACTTTTGGTCATAGTTTAATGTGAATACCTGTGTATTTGTTCAAAGTTAACAATGGCTTTGTGACACAATCTGTAACATCTTGAAAATACTCATTTCTGAAGTTTGGGACAGAACTGTTCTAACAATATTGTACTGTTCCATCAGGGCAGCTTCTTTCTTTCTATGTTGTTCACTTTTTTAAAAGGTGTTGAGCCTTGTATCAGTTGAGAAATCAGCATTTAGACAAAATGTGAGGAAGATTGTGTGGATGAGAGTAGGTCAAGTTGCAGATTCTCCGTTAAACTGGGTATGCAGCAACTGGAGTTTCTGAGAGAGAGATAATGACTGCAGTAATAATGGATGTTTCAGACAAGTGAAAGCTAGTGCCATGATAGTTTCTGTAATGAAATAATTAGTTCTGTTTAAAGATTGCTGTTAAGAAGATGATAACCTCCGTTCTTTACAAGCTTTCCATGTGAGCCATTCTGTCTGCTTTGGTAATCTTTAGAGCACGTAGCAAAACATGTCACAGGTTATCAAGATCTAAAGATAATTCATAGGTCAGTAATGTATTTCATAAAACTCAGAGCTCTGTGCAGTCCTCCCTATGCATGCGGCATGGTGCAGTTGCTTTCCGTAATCAGATTGTCTACCTTGGAAATGAGCTAGTGAGCCAAGTATGTACACTAGCTACTTTTACTCTGTTGGCCTGTGACTGTGAAAAGGCTCGCAACAAAGTGGTTGAACTATCAATATAAGGGTATTTTTCTCTTCAAGAGAGTCGAGTCAGAAATAATGCACAGCAACAAAATAATTAGGCTTTAAAGACAACTTTTAAAGACACTAGAGGACCCAGTTCCTTAGCAGATGCAAATAGCCACTGATGAATAGAAATCACTGCTCATTTACATCAAGTGAACGTCTGGAGTAACTGCTAAACCTGAAACCATATAACAGAAGTTTAGACTACCAGCAGACAGAACAAAAAGAGCTGTCAAAAAAAATAGTATTCTCATGGAAGTATTTTCCTCACTTTGACTGACTGACAAGATTTCAGACTGCAACGAGTGTGTGCTTGTGTGTACATATGCATATATTTTTAAAATACATTGTTTTATAGCTCAGACAATAGTTTTCTACCCTGTAGAGTATAGTTGTTGAAGTAAGCTACAACCTGAGGGAATGACAAGAATATTCTGTTTAAAAACAGAGTAGAACCAAACTTCTGGCTGATCCAAAGTGGTGGAACACTACACTAGTTAAAGGAACATCAGTTTATGCTGTCAGATTTGACTCTCTGTGGGTTTGCTTTCATATCTGTCCATAATACTGAGATGTATTTTTATAATGAGAGACACAGTGTTATGGTGTTATGGGCCAGTCTAGCAAGTGGTGATGTGGAGGCTGAAGACGCTCAAGAATCACAAGATGGTTGTAAAGGCTTTGGAGCCTGGACTGGACTCTGTCTTTCCCAGGGAGGCAGACAGAAATTACTCCAATCTGTTGCCACCTGGGAGCCCTTTGATATCCTAGTATGAGTCTTCCAGCATGGGGTGTTTCCCCAGCAGTACTTTGTGTCCTGAGTTGACTTCAGAATGATTTGGTTTTTCAACTGAGATTAATTTTGCATCAGACTCATTGCCTTGGTCTCAAAGGATTTGCAGGCAAATTAGATTTGCCTTCAAAACCTTGTGTCCCTTTTTCATTTACAAAATGATATAAAGGATAAATGTCCCTTCTTTTGTAGATATTTTATGTTAAAAGGTCAACCTTAGACCCTGAATTTGCAGTGTCTTTTCCGTCTTATGGTGCTTAGCATGTAAGACAATTAAATCAGAACAATACTGTTTGTATTATGGACAATATACAGAGACGTGCCCAAATCAAGCACCGATTCTGTATGATTTACAAGAAATTATGTCACCAAACCATCTGTTTTGATACCCTGCCTAATAAATGGCAGCATCCTACAAATCTGAGAAATAAAAGACACTATTGATCATCAAGTCCTTTGGTTAAGGTAGAATATTTTTCTTACATTATTTTCCTGAATCAATTCTCCAATATCGAGGCTATACACACTGGGGTTATCACCAATTCACCTGCAACACTACCGGTTAAACCTGTCCTGAGTTATTCTGTTTTCTGACAGGGTGTATTTTTACTGGTTTGGCAGCATTTACTCCTGGAAGCAGCAGAAGTGTCTCCTTAGCTGGGGCCATCTTTGACCATGGTTGTACACTTAGCCCAAATAACAGGTTTTTCAGATTTCTTTACAGAAGGGCCAATTAATAAAATACACATGTCCAGGAAGGTGTCCAGGCATTGAGCCTCCCTGGCACACAAGCACCTGTGTCTGTTGTATCAGACCCTCCAAAACAAGGTAGCTGCATGCAACCTGCCTGTCAAGTGTAGTTTTGATGGTGTTTTAACAACTGTGCCAATGAATCATTTGGATGTCTGTTAGTTGACATAAAACAAGCGAGGGCCAGCGTCCTGGTTTCAGCTAGGATAGAGTTAATTGTCTTCCTAGTACAGTGCTGGTACGGTGCTATGTTTTGAGTTCAGTATGTGAAGAATGTTGATAACGCTGATGTTTTCAGTTGTGGCTAAGTAGTGTTTAGTCTAAAGTCAAGGATTTTTCAGCTTCTCATGCCCAGCCAGCGAGAAAGCTGGAGGGGCACAAGAAGTTGGCACAGGACACAGCCAGGGCAGCTGACCCAAACTGGCCAACGGGGTATTCCATACCATGGGACGTCCCATCTAGTATAGGAACTGGGGAGAGTGGGGGTGGGGAATCACCGCTCGGGGACTAGCTGGGTGTCGGTCGGCGGGTGGTGAGCAATTGCACTGCGCATCATTTGTACATTCCAATCCTTTCATTATTGCTGTTGTCATTTTATTAGTGTTATCGTTATCATTATTAGTTTCTTCTTTTCTGTTCTATTAAACCATTCTTATCTCAACACACGAGTTTAACTTCTTTTCCCGATTTTCTCCCCCATCCCACTGCGGGAGGGTGGAGTGAGTGAGCGGCTGCGTGGTGCTTAGTTGCTGGCTGAGGTTAAACCATGACAGGGTGCACCAGTGCAGATGATCATGTTACAGTACCCTGGTTCATTCCTGTCCATCTTGTCATTTACTAAGAGAGATGCAGCCAGGTGTATTTCTGTTTCAAAGAAAAACTGAATTTCAGTAAAGTTTCCATAAAAAAGTGGATGTGAGGAGCATGAAAGACTTCCTTACACAAAGCAATACTTAAAGACCAGATCCTACCTTCTTTGGCAGTGAACAGTGGCATTAGTAATGGAAGTAATGAAGACAGGGAAGAATTTCAGATACTTAAGAGGTGCTGACATCTTGTATATCAGAAACCTGTGTAAGAAGGGCAGTAGAGAAAGGATACAACACTTCTAATCACAGGGTTGCTCAGATCAGTTATTCAAGTTGAGCACTGATCTTGGGGTTTAAGACAAATAAGATCCCTTGCATTTGTCTGTTTCTCTTCCATATGGTAGCTTGCTAACCACCACTTTTGCTAGTAAAACATAAAGTTAAGTATCAAGTGAAAGTGTAATTGTCTTAGTGATTTTCAGTAGCATTGAACTAGTTACATATTTTATTTTGATGGTTGGTTTAAAGATGGGCTGAGAGCACAATGTAAAATATATTACATCTAATGTTGTAAACTGAAACAGCCCTTGGTACTAAAAACTAATCTTTCCATGGTGCGAGACGCAGAGAAAATAAGTATTAATAAAAGTGGTATAATAGAAAAATTATTAATTAGATGGAGCCTCCACATGTTAAAGAAACCATAGAGTAAATAGAAAGAAGCTAATGCTGCTATGGCTATTGGGATGTGATGTTACTTAGAAATGGATTTGACTTAAAAATACTGTTTTAACAATTACCTGAATGTGGAAAGACCATCCTCTAAAGTGTAGCATGAGTAGGAGATCTGAGTGGTTGAGGTTTGTAGTGCTTTCCCTGTAATCATCTTCATATACTCCTTGTTCATTTTAGCTGGATTGCTATCATCCCACCATACACAGGAGTTCACATATAAACACTGAGCTAGTGAATGACCTGACTGCATTACTAAATGCTCCTCTCTCCACCTTATGATCGATCTAGTCTCTGTATGCCATGATATTCATATCATGCAAAGAAAAGAGCTACAGACAATTATTTTCTTCTAGATCTGAACGAGGGTCTTTTCTCCTGTAAAATTCCTGATGCAAAGGGCCTCAAAAGGCTTTCTCATCCCATGTAGGAGAAAGGAAATGTACTAACTACTCCAGCACTAAGTTCATATTTTCTTCTGCTCTCTCATATTGTTCTGTGATCTTTAGTGCTCAGGACTACTAAAAGAGTAGATGTGTGAAATGGAAAACTTTACTGACATTGCATTTTTTGGTATAAAAGTAGACCTAACTTTAAAAAAAAAAAAAAATTAAAAAGGAAGGAAGAAAATTTCAATTTCAGTTAAATACTTTGGGTTGCCCTGAAAGAAAGTTATTTCTTTCAGTATTTCCCTCCTACAAAGTATAAAGCCAGTCAGCAAAGAAAACTTTTGTAAACTGAAGGCATGGTCTCTCTTTGTTGGGTGCTCTCTTTCTCACTCTTTTGTGCTTTCTCATTCACGTTTCCTTTCTTACACTTGCTGTCTTGGCTGTCCTCTCTCACACCCACTCTCTTTTGTGTGTGCTCACTTCTTCTTTGTGCCTTCTCCTACTTGAGCCCGCTCTCTCATGCACCCTCACTCTTTCTTGTTCCCTTGTTCTTTCCCACACCTTTGCCCTTTCTTGAGCCCACCCTTTCTTGCACCCTTGCACTCACTCTTTGTATTGCTCAAGTGCTCTTATTCTCATGCTCTCTTTTTGTTGTCGCTCTTTGTCTTGCAATCTTTCTCAGGTGCTCTTTCTTATGACCCTTCTCAGTCTCTCTCTTTCACTTTCACTCTGACTTTCTATCACTCTTTCTTTCTCTCTAGTTCTCACACACACTGCCTTTCTCATGCTTTAGCTCTTTCTCACATATTTTATTGCACACACTTGCTCTCTTGCATGTGCTCATGCCTTCATGCGCCCACACCTTTTCTCCTGCCCAATGTTTCTCCAACCTTCACACACGCTGTTTCTCACATGTGCTTTATCTCTCTCTCCCTTGCATGCTCACTCTTTCTCTCTCACCTTCTATCTCATTCTCATTCTCTCTCACATGAACTTGCTTTTTCTCCTGTGCTTGCTTTTTCTTGCACATGGTCACAATCTTTCTAATGCCCACTCCTCCTTCTCATTACCTCGCTCTCTTTCTCACACCCCTTCTTGCACCTTTCTCATGCCCGTATGCACTTTCTCACACCACTTTCTTGTTCCTTTGCACCCTTTCTTGTGACTTGGTTCTCACTCTTTATCACACACTCACTTTATTGCACATGCTTTCTTTTTCTCCTGCCATGTCTTTCTTTCCCGCACACTCTTATTCACATGCTGTCTTTCCCTTTCTCCTTCTCTTTTCCTCTCTCTTCCCCTTCTCCCCTTCCCTCTCTCTTCCTTCTTTCCCTCCTTCTATCCCTCTTTCAATTGTCCTTTCTCTAATGAACATGCTCACTCTTTCTCACATGCTGGTGCACCTGCTCCATGTCTCATGCCCTTGCTGTCCTCACAACTTGACACCCTTTCTTGTAACCCTGTGCTCTTTCTCACATACCTGTGCTTGGATTCTTGCAGGAGCTTTTTCTTGCGCTTTCTCGCTTCTTTTGTGCCATGTCTATCTTTTTTCCACACACTATCGATCTCTCTCTCCCTTTCTTGAGTGCTATCTTTCTTGAAAGCTCTCCCCACCCCCGCTCTTTATCTAGCTCTTTCTTTTTCTTGCTCTTGCTCTCTCACACTGTCTCTCATTCTCACAGGCAATCACACTGTCGTGGTTTAACCCCAGCCAGCAACTAAGCACCACGCAGCCGCTCACTCACTTCCCCCTACACCCAGTGGGATGGGGGAGAGAATTGGGAAAAAAAGTAAAACTCATGGGTTGAGATAAGAACAGTCGAATAGAACAGAAAAGAAGAAACTAATAATGATAATGATAACATTAATAAAATGACAATAGTAATAATAAAAGGATTGGAATATACAAGTGATGCACAATGCAGTTGCTCACCACCCACTGACTGATGCCCAGTTAGTCCCTGAGTGGCGATCCCCCCACCCCCGCTCACCCCAGTTTATATACTAGATGTGACGTCACGTGGTACGGAATACCCCTTCGGCCAGTTTGGGTCAGCTGTCCCGGCTGTGTCCCCTCCCAACTTGTGCCCCTCCAGCCTTCTTGCTTGCTGGGCATGAGAAGCTGAAAAATCCTTGACTTTAGACTGAACACTACTTAGCAACAACTGAAAACATCAGTGTGTTATCAACATTCTTCTCATACCAAACTCAAAAACATAGCACTGTACCAGCTACTAGGAAGACAATTAACTCCATCCTAGCTGAAACTATGACACACTCTCATGTGCTTGCTCTTTCTCAGTCATTCTTTCTTGCACCCGCTCCCTTTCTCGCACCCTTAGTCCCTTTCTTATGCCCTTTCTCATGCCCCCACCCTATTTCTTGCAACCTCATGCCCTTTCTTGTGACATTGTTCTTGTGCTTTTTCATATCCTTGCATGCAAATTTTCATGCCACCTCTCTCCTCATGCAATCTCTTTCCAGCACAGTCTCTTTATTCATATGCTCTCTCCCCCTCTTTCTTGAGCGCTTGCTTTCTCACTCGCTCCTTATCTCTCTCTTTCCCTCTCTTCTTTCTCTCTTATGCTCACCTTCTCGTGCCTGCTCCTTTTCTCACATCTTCACATCCCTTCTTGCAGCCTCATGCCCTTTCTCACAACCTAGCACCCTAACAACCTCAAATCCTTTCTTTCAAACTCACATTCATACAAAACTCACAACACATCCTTTCTCACAACCTCATGCTTGCTTTCTCAGGCACACAGCATTTCTTGCACCATGCCCCTCTCTTTCTTTCCACCTCTCTCTCATGCTCTCTATTCCTTGCTTACTCCCTCCTTCCTTTTCTTGCTTGCTCATGCCCTCACTCTCTTTCTACTGTGCCCCCTTTCTTCTATACACTCATGCTTTCTTGTGCACTCACTTTCTAAAGTGCTTTCATTTTCTCTTGCTCTTGCTTTCTCATGTGCTCACTCTTTCTTCTGCACTTGCTTTTTCTCACATATTCACACACACTGCACCCTTGACCCTGCTTTCTCTTGTGTCCACCCTTTCCCCCACCTTCATCCTCAGTCTAGTGCTCTCTCTCTCCATTTCTCCTTCCTGCTTTCCCTCTTCTCTCTTTCTGTCTCCTACTGTCTCCTCTCTCTCCTCCTCCCTGTTTTCATCAGGTGCACTCTTTCCTGTGCATGCTTGCTTTTTCTCATGTGTGCTTGTTCTCATGCCCTCATGTCCTTTCTTTTGACTCTGCAAGATTTCATAGAATCATAGAATCACAGAATCATTTAGGTTGGAAAAGACCCTCAAGATCATCGAGTCCAACTATAAACTTAACACTGCCAAGTCCACCAATAAACGATGTCCCTAAGTAAGTGCCGCACCTATACATCTTTTGAATCCCTCCAGGGATGGTGACTCAACCACTTCCCTGGGCAGCCTGCTCCAGTGCTTGATAACCCTCTCAGTGAAGAAATTTTTCCTAATATCCAATCTAAACCTCCCCTGGTGCAACTTGAGGCCAATTCCTCTCATCCTATCACTTGTTACCTGGGAGAAGAGACCGACCCCCACCTCGCTACAATCTCCTTTCAGGTACTTGTAGAGAGCAATAAGGTGTCCCCTCAACATCCTTTTCTCCAGACTAAACAACCCCAGTTCCCTCAGCTGCTCCTCATAAGACCTGTGCTCTCGAACCTTCACCAGCTTCATTGCTCTTCTTCGGACACACTCTAGTACCTCAGTGTCTTTCTTGTAGTGAGGGGCCCAAAACTGAACACAGTATTCAAGATGCAGCCTCAACAGTGCCGAGTACAGGAGACAATCACTTCCCTAGTCCTGCTGGCTACACAATTTCTGATACAAGCCATTGTGCCCGTTCTTGCAAACTCATGCTTGCTCTTTCTTACCCACTCACCCTAGCTTTCTCGCATGCACTCCCTTGTGCCATCTCTCTACTTCACATACTCTCCCTGTTTCTTGCTCTCTCCCCCCCTTCCTTCGTGCACGCTCTCTTACTCTCTCCCTTTCCCTTTATCTTTCTTCTTTGTGCACCCTTGTTTTTTATTGCAAGTGATCATGTTCTTTCTTGTGGCCACTCTCTCACATCCATGCTTTTCTTCACACCCTATCTTGCACCTTCATGCCCTTTCTTGCGACCTCACTCTCATTCTTCCGCATGCCCTTGCACTCACTCTCTCATGTGCACGTTCTCTCTCCCGTCCACAATCTCTGTTTCTTGCACACATGCTCTCTCTTTCTTGAGTTCTCTCTTTCTCTAACTCCTTTCTCTTCCCTCCTCACTTGTTTTCTCTTTCATTTTCTATATTCTTGTCTCCTCCTCTCTATCGTCCTCTCTTTTTGTCTCTTTGCATCTCTGTCTCTTCTGTTTCTTGCTTTACCCCTCTCTCTCACTCCTTAGCTCTTTCTCTCTGATGTGTGCACACATACTCTCTCATGTACACTTGCTCTTTATCACACATGATTGTGCTTTTCTGTGCTCGCTCACTCTCTTATGCCCTTGCTCTTTCTTGCACCAATGCACCCCTTTTCATGCCCTTGTGCTCTCTCATGGCCATGCCTCCATTCCTGTAATGTTACCCTCTTTCTCGTGACCTTGCACCCTTTCTTGCAACCTTGTCCTTTCTTTCTTATACCCTTGTGCTTTCTCACACCACCTATCTTTCCTAAATAGCTCGTCTTATTAGTGCGCTCTGTCTCCCTCGCAAACCCTACCTCACTCATTCACACTCCCTCATTGTCTGTCTCGCTCTTTCCCCCCTTTCCATCTTATGTCTTCTCTCTCTCCCTCTTTTTCCTCTCCCTCTCATTCTCACGCCAACTTTTTCTTTCTTTCCCTCTCTCCCCTCTAATTCCCCTCTCCTTTTTTGTCTCTCCCTCTTTACCACTCTTTAATGTGCTCACGCTTTAACTCCCTTTCTTATGTCTGTCATTATTATTTTTTGTGCCCTTCCTCGTTCTCACAACCTTGTTCTTTCTTGCATGCTTGCTCTCCCTTGTTTCTTGTGTGCTGGCTCTTTTTCTTGTTCCATCACACTCATCCTTTCTCATGCTTACTCTTTCTCATGCAAACTTTCTCCCTCTCTTTCTTGAGAGCTTTCTTTCTTGGGGGCCCTTTCTCTCTCCCCCCTCTATCTAGTTCTCTTTCTCTCACCTGCAGTTGCTCTTTCTCGCAGTAGATAACATTCTTTCTTGTGCTTGTTCCCTTTCTCTCAACCTGTTCTCTTTCTTGTGTCCCTTTCTGACAACTCCCATTGTCATGACCTCACCCCCTTCCTTGTGACCTCACACCCTTTCTCTCAATCTCATCCTTGTTCTTTCTTATGCTCTCACGCTCATTTTCTCGTGCCTGCTTTCTCTCCTGCCGTACTGTCACTTGGATCTTGGTGTGGTCCCTCTCTCTATCTCTTTTTGAGCTTTATCTCTCCCTCTGCTCTGTATCTCCGTCTTTCTTCCTCTTCCCACTTGTTCTTCCTCATTCTTGCTCTCTTTCAGACACTATCTCTTTCTTGCCACCTCCCTCACACACTCAAACTTTCTTGCGCACTTGCTCTTTCACCCACTTGCTCTCCTTTGCATGACCTCACTCTCTTTATTTCACCCTCATGCCCTTTCTCATGCCCTTGCTCCCTTTCTTGAGACTTCACTGTCACTCATTTTTATGCCCTCATGCTCACTTTCTTGCACTCCCTCTCCCTCTTTCTTGAGAGCTGCCTTTCTCACAGGTGCTCCCTGTCTACCTTGCACACACTCACTATTTCTCACATGCACACTCTTTCTCACAAGTTGTCCTGCTCTTTCTTGTGCTTGCTCCATTTCTCACATCCTCTCTGTCTCATGGCCTTACACCTGCTCTTACACCCTCTCCCCCATTCTCATGACCTCATGCCCTTTCTCACAACCTCACTCTCACTGTTTCTCATGCCCTCATGCTCACTTTCTTGCACACACTTTCTATTTCTTGCAAAATTGCTCTTTCATGCACCATCTTTTCCTCACACACTCTCTCTGTACTATTCATGTGATCTCTCTCTCCTTTCTAATACCATGGTGCCCTTTCCTGCACCCTCACACTCTGTTTTTCTCACTCCCTCATGCTTGCTTTCTCATGCATGCTTTTTCTTCCCCCTCCCATCTTTTTCCAGCACTCTCTCTCTCTTTCTTACATTCTCTCTTCCCCCCTCTTTCTTGCACTTTCTCTTCTTTGTATGTGCACTTTCTTGCACCTTTGCTCATGCATGATTGCACTCGTTTTTTGCACACTCCCTTTTTCAAACACTCGCCCTCTCTCATGCTCTTGCTTTTCTTGTGCTCATGCTTTTCTCTGTGTGCTTGCTTTCTTGTGCCCTCATGCTCTCTTGCTCTCAACCCTGCCCCTTCTTGCACTCACCCTTTCCTGTGTCCTCATGCTCGCTCTTTCTCACATGAGCTTTCTCTTTTTTGGTGAGCATTCTTTCTGACGTCCACTCTCTCCCTCACGTGTACTTTTTCATTCTCCCTCGTGCATTTTCTTTCTCACATGCTCACACTCTTGCATGCAGGCTTCTTTTCTCATGATCTTTCCTTTTCTCATGCCCTTGATTTTTCTCCCATACTTACTTTCTTGTGCCCTCACACCCTTTCTCAAAACCTTGTGCTAGATCCTTTTCACACCCTCATGCTTGCTTTCTCACACATGTATTCTTTCTCAGTCCACCTCTCTCTTTCGCCCTGCATCCCTTCTCTCTCCTTTTTGTGCTGCCTCCCTCTTTATTCCTTGTGCATTACCTTTCTGGAGTGCTCCCACTTTCTTGTGGCCTTGCTTTTTTGGTCCTCTCCTTTTTTGCACACTCATTCTTCCTTGCACATGCTTGCTGTTTCTCATGCAACCACACTCTCACATGCTTAGGTACTTTATCCCACCCTTGTGCCTTCCTTTCTTCTGCTCACCCCTTCTCATGCCTTCACACTCATTGTTTTTCACATGGGCTTTCTTTCTCATCTAATCTGTCACACACACTCTTTCTCTCCCTCATTCTTTAGCACTCTTTCTCACATGCTCTCTCTTTTGATCTTGCCCTCCCTCTTTCTCTTTCACTATTCCTTGCTTTATTTAACTTTTGGGTTTTTTTGCTTTCTCACTCTTTCTCTCTCACCCCCTCTCTCTTTCTGTCTTTTCCCATCATGCTCACACTATTTTCTCATTCACATTCATGCTGACTTTTTCTTGCACACTTGCTCTTTCTGGATATTGGTACACTCTTTCTCATGCCCACTCCTCTTCTCATGTCCTCACTCTCTTTCTCATGCCTAGTCTCTTTGTTGCACCTTCACTTTCTTTTTCACAACCTTGCACCCTTCCTTGCTACCTTGTGACCTTACCTGCAACCATGCACTTGCTCTTTCCCATGCCCTCATGGCTCACTTTCTTCCTCATGCCATCTCTTTCTTGCACCTTTCCACACATTCTCTTTCTTACACACCATTTCCCTCTTTCTTGTGTGCTCTTTCTCACACACTTGTGTGCATGCACTCACTCGTTCTCATGCCTTTGCTCTCTTGCTCACTTTCTTGTTCATGCTCACACTCTTTCTGTGCATCCTCTTTCTTGAATGCCCTCCCTTTCTCACACCCTTTCCCCTTTCCATGTCCTTGCTCTTTTTGGTGCACTCCTTTCTAGTGCCCTCACTCTTTCTCATTCCCCGGCTCTCCTCACGTGCACTTGCTATTTCTCATGCACTTACTCCCTCTCACACACACTCACATGCTTCCTCATGTATTCACACCCTTTCCCATGCCCTTATGCTCACTCTTCCTCAGGCAAGCTTTCTCTTTCTCGCTTGAGATCTTTCTCATGCTGTCTTTCTTGACCTCTCTCACTCTCATTCACTCTCTCTCTCTCAGTTTCTCTCACTTGCTCTCATGCATTCTTTCTCTTCCCTTTCCTATCTTGTATCTTTATTCTCTTCTTCACCTGCTCTCTCTTCTGTGTGCTTGCTCTTCCTGTGCACTTGCTTTTTCTTCTCTCATGTGCACTCCTGCTTTCTCGTGTGCTCCACCTCTTGCATGCATCCTTTCTCATGCCCTCACTCTTTTTCATGTGCTGCCTATTACTCATGCTCTCGCTTTCTCATGTGCACTTGCTCTTTTTCTGCATACTTGCTTTTTCTTATACACCTGCTCTTCCTCACACCCTTGTGCTCCATCTTTCTCACATAAGCTTTCTCTCTTCTTTGAGCTTTCTCACACTCTCCCTCTCTCTTAAGCACTCATTCTCATGTGCTCCCCCTTATGCTCTCACTTTCTCTCTCATTGTCTTCTATCTTTTTCTCTCCCCATCTCTTCCCCCTCTCTCATTCTTGCTCTTCCCTCCCTTCTCTCTTTCACATTGTTTTCCTTCTCTGTCTTCTTTTTCTCTCTCTTTTTTACCCTTCTCCTCTCTCTCCTTTCACCTTGCCCTTGCCCTCTCTTTTCCCTCTTCTTTTCTCCCTCTAACGCTCTCTCTTTCACACAAGCTCTCTTTTATGCTTCCATCTCTAATTAAATACTCTCTTCACCAAAATTTTGTAGTATTCCCTATTGAGGGAGAAGTATATGGTTACATTTTACATTGCAGAATCCTGGAAGTGTGTAACAAGGTTTTAAACTCATCATTTTTGTCTAGAAATGCTCAATCCACAACTTCAGACTGTGAGCCTGAACCATCACTGCTACATGGCAACATACTTACAGTAAGAAAAAATAATATTCTTATGAAAAAACACAGTTGCTGTCAAAACCCAGGCTCAGCTGGCTGTTAGGAGCAAAAGCCACGTGTAGTGTGCTTCATAAGCCATGCACCACTTTCCCAGGAAGCATTAACTCATTAGTTCCTAGAATAAATTCCAGTATATAACTCGAGTATTTTCAAGAGGTTCAACTTGTAATATTTCTCCCACAACATTTATCTTGGCATATCAAGACTCTAGTAGACAGAAGCAAATAAAGATCCATAGATAAACTTTGTGGTTGCAAAAATTAGTCATGTCTTTGAACTGCTGTTCCACCAGTCAATAACATTGCCTGTAAAGCTTTACGTATTAACAATATAACTTCAAATATATGTCTGTGTTTATCTTCTGTACTAGAGGAACAAATGCTTTTAAATAATAATATACCATGTTAATTTCAATGGTGTTGCTCTGCTGTAAGTCACACTGCTATAAATTTGATTTATTCCTTAATTAATGCAGTTAAAAGCAGTAATCAAAATTCATTGGAAAAATATTCAGTGCAGATCAAAGTGGCAACATCTAAAATCTAGGATCATTAGTTAGAGTGTCTTTAGTTTTACCATCTGCTTTCATTTGGCTCTTGAATTATGGAATGGTGGTGTGTATATGTAATCCTGGCTCTTGGAGTTGTGGGATAAATGTGAAAATCTTAGTTTCTGTTACAATGTTTATATTCTTGGTGGTTGGAGAAAAAGAACCCTTACATGTGCATTGTAACATAGAGTTCAAAAATTTGAATGCAAATAGCATTTATTTTTAATTCTATCCGTTCTCATTATTTTGGGGGCCTAAATCATGACTCTCAAATTCTGGGAGCTGGCTGCATTGTTTCGATTTACTTCTAAGGAATAAGGTTACCTTTCTGCATCAAATTAGCTTTTTTCCATAGAGAAGAAGTACTAGGTATAAAACATTTTTATAATTTATATAGGAATTTTAATGGTTTATAGTTTTCATAGTTTTCACAGGAATTTTCATGTAGTGTTCAGGTGGAGATATACACCTGATTTTATGCCTTCTGAGCAGATAATGTTCATTTTTTGCTGTACCCTCAGCTTTACCCGTGTCAATCTGTGGAATCTAAGCCATGATACTGTGAAGTCCAGCATTTGGGTACTTATAATCTATTCCTATATGCTTTTTTAGAGAAAGAATTAAATAAAGGATTTCAAAAGACAGGTGAGGAAAATCACTCTATTTTGTAAATTGCAGAAACTGCTTGCTTTTATAATTACTATTATTTTAATGTGTTTACAAGTGTTCATCTTTGAAAACCTGATTAAATGTATTTTAGGAGGGCTCAATGGACAGCTTGTATGAGCCTGTCCCAGAACATCAAGAACCCAAGGATACAATTACTATTGACAGCCAAGCTAGCACTCCAGTGAGCATGCATGTAAACTGTGGACCACCTGATAGGTCTACATCTTTGGTAAGTAAAATTTAATTGCAAAGTATGCAATGTATTTTGCAAAAAAACTATTACTCTGTATGTGGGCACATGTGTGTTCAGCTGGCTTAACTGCCAGTTTGAACTGTTTAGGCCCTTTAAGGCCACTGTTCAAATCTCTTCTCTGTAGCCAATGACCTGATTTCTGTCCAGT
Organism: Aquila chrysaetos chrysaetos; assembly: GCF_900496995.4. Lineage (NCBI taxonomy): Eukaryota > Metazoa > Chordata > Aves > Accipitriformes > Accipitridae > Aquila > Aquila chrysaetos. Next base: position 22,850,386 of record NC_044010.1, on the reverse strand, counting down.
CTTAACAAGCACGCTTGAAAACCAGGTCATGAGTTTCTGTACAGCAGGCAGCAAAGTGAGATTAGTGCGGCTTCACTGTACGAGGGAATTTCTCTTTGCAAGTAATAGCATGTGAAAATGCTGGATACAGATATTAGTAAAGTTTGTCTCTACAGGATATACTATTGATGTCTTTGGTTGTCCTTTTTATTAATAAAAAAGTGTATCTGTAAAGTGTGAGTTGTATGAATTTTGTAACTGATGGCCTCTGGAATAACCTTTACATTTTACAAGACTTCATTAGGCAAACATGTGAAGGAGGTTTTCTTCTAGGTTTTTTTCTTTCTAAATAATGTTACCCTACTTAATCCTTTATTATTGGTATGTTATCGGTATAATATATCATTGAGGCTTTGACAAATACTTTAACATAGTATATTAAATTTCATAATCTTTTTCATTTCATAATCTCTGTTCTTTGCTCCTTCATTTATAATTACTATCTCTACCTATAGCAACATATGATGCAGCCTGGTGAAGGAATAAAGAGAAGGCAGGATGTTCGTTATTCAAAGAAGAGAGACTGCCCTCCCTTCAGAATTATGCCAAGCTTTACCCATGTGCAATCTGGGTTAGGTACCGTGTACCTATGAGACTGGTGGGCCTATGGTATTGCAATATCACAAAGCAGGTTTGCACACAGGACTTGTGTGGAGAAAGTGCTGGAGCTGGTGGGATAGGAGAATGCCTGGGGAACTGTGGCGTGCACTTCTTGAATTCCTAAAGGAATGGAAATAACTTGCTCTTCTCAGACCCTTCTGCTGCAACCATCTTACTCTGTGCATGTCCCTCTTTTCCAGATAATCTCCTTGGTGCTTTATATAATGGCCCTGGTTTTGAGAGCGTAGCAGTGCAGAGATCTGAAGATGATTCCTCATAGCATCAGCACAGATCTATAAGCCTGGGCTTTGAAATGTGCCTACATTATAATTTTACTGCAGTAGGTGGTAGATGCTCTCCTGTGTGACAGGTTTCTCCCCATTATCAGGTTGTGACCTTGTTACTATAAGAATAAGCCACTTCTACACTGTTCCAGCTAAGTGTGTTTAATCACGATTATGAAATATGGCTGTAACCTGATCCTAGCATGCTTGCAGTATTTCAGTTGTGTGAAGCTCTAGCTATTTGACTAGGGCTGGGTTACAAAACTGTATCGAAACATGCCATTCTACTAACAAAGCTGGACATTATAGTTCAGCTCCTACATACACTGTCTTTTTCCCCTTTGCTGTGACTACAAACCAGCTTAATAGTTAATGACAACTACACTAATATTTCCTTGTCCAATAGATGTTTATCTGCTAGGAACAGTATTTAGACAAAGTAAAATGAAAATTAAAAGCAGATTCTTTTTTTGGTTTGCACCCAGCATGTGACATATGACGTCCCAATATACTTTGCAATAGATAACTACTAAAAATTATCCTTTACCTTGTCAAGGAGTGGTAAAGACACATCCATAGCACTGTGCTTTGCTATGGTTTTCACAGTGTGTAAGACTAAGAATTAAAACTACAGTGATCATTTACGTCAGGCTTTTTGTTTCTTGCTTTTTCTTGTTTTGCTCTGTTTTCTGATTTGACAACATTACTTCAGACTCTTAAATATATTAGTATAGAGTTAAGCTTCATAAATATTTTGGCTAAATAAGAGCAATCAACCTATCCAATACAGAATTTTATTTTCATTGAGCCATCTTAGAGAAGCAGATTTGCTACTAGTGTAGGATTAGAAAATCCTGTACATTAATCTGAACAAATTGTAGCAAAACATTTTTCACATTGGTCAGTGCTGTTTTTGTGGGATGGCCCTGCATAGTCCATGAAGATACATGTACAGCAGTGAATAGAAGAATCCAGCACTTTGGTTTCTGCTAACTCTTATCATACATTTCTGTTTTCCTAAAGAGGATATTTTAGTGATGGCACATTTATTCATCACTAAATTTAAATGTCATCATCAGTAAAAGCAATGCTAAATGGGTAAGCAAACTGTTGGCTCACTAGATATTAACAAGAAGCTTCCTAAAACTGGCTATGAGTTTTATTTTGTTCTGTTTGGGAGAATATTCAGCTCGGCACTTAACTAAAAATAACGGCTGGATGCTGTGTCACTGTGCTGGCTGTAGAATCAACATGATTATTTATAAAATGCTCTCTAGAAATGGAAAACAAGATTAGTGATGACGTGTCAGCAGGAAGACCTATGGAAAAATGTCACTAAGGCCAAAGGACTGTGTGTAATCTTATCTGCTATTTCTAGCATGTGAGTTATTAGACCTACACCTTGGATGAAGCCGTTAAGCTTATTAACTGAGCCCATTTGTACTTCTCTCCCATTTTTAATTCCGTCACTTGGTTCCAGACTGCAGGGCGGCCCCCACAGCATGATAAATTCAGAACATTATTGGCTCCCTCAGGCCCTGATTTAGCCATCTATCATTATTCAGTAATGCACATACTTAAGTGCACTGCAAAGTAGGTGTGGGCTCGAGTGTATGTTTAAATGGTTGGCTGAACCATGGCCATGCAGGTTCCAAAGAGCTATTAAATCTCCTGAGGGTGGAGCAGCCTGGCACGGCACATTTCCTCCTTAAGAGGCTTTGCCCCCTTTCTTTTTTCTATACAATGTCAGAAATCAACAGGGCAGGCGTTCAAGGTCTGCTCCCCTCAACTTAAAAAAGGGAGGCTAGGGCTAGCAGAATTTTTTCCTTATACTGCAGCAAGGTAGTTATTTTCTTGCAGTTATCTTGTCTGTTGTGATTTGTCCTAATCATACCTGGGCTGTGACATTCTTCTGGAGACGTGGGAAATATAGGGTATTGTGGTCACTGAAGCTGTGCAGGACATAATTCAGTGAACATACTCTTTGGGCACCTTTTTGGACCATGGTTATTTTTGCTCCTGGCCAAATATCTGTCCAAATGACACATCCTGGATGAAGAAGAATCTCTCTTTCATGTGCAGTGTTCTTCTCCTTCACATAACTTAGAAGACCTGTTTAGTACACGAAATGTTTTGCTTGCGAGGTTCCCCCTCCAGGTTCCTGTGGTATTTCTTGTGCTTGTTATACACACTTGCCTTTTGATTTTAATCCTCTCAGGGAATTGGCCTGTTAACTTTTTCGTTACTTCGTCTGTTGCTTAGCTTCAGTAATATGCTCAGACAGAAAGGAAAAAATAGATTTATGGAGTTGTTTTTGAACCTTATGCATAGCAAAGCTGAATTGGACCTTCTTCAGAAAGAAGTTGGTAGACAACAGTATGTAATGAATCATATGGGTACTCTTTGCCTGTAACTATGCTATTAACTGAGAAAATGAATTTCTACCTCTTGTAGCTTGGTGTTTCAGTCTTCTACCTCATGAGCTGTCTTAAGCTTCTCAAGGAAAGAGTCTTCAGTATTAAAACTATTTTCATATATTTCCTGTCAGATTGCAATCACCAAATATCATGAGATCCACATATTTTTTCAACTGCCGACCGTGATATGATCGACTACCCTGTATATCAGAAAAGTGACAAATAATTCATCAGTCTTTCTAAGTTATTGCCAGGAAAATCACAATCATGATACCTGCTTTAATCTGCAGTGTTATAATTGGCATTTGATTCTGGTGAGGGAAAGAAGAGGGCTAGTTATCTGAAATTATCATTTCCCTGTTTGCAAGACTTAACAGACACAGGAGCTCTAGCTTTCTCAGCCAACTTGTAAACACCAAAGAGACTCATTCAATTATTTAATTCAGAGTTATTTGACAAAAGCAGGGAGGAAAGGACTTTATTAATAATTTCATAATGCTGAGTTTCCACATGTGCAGTTTGTTTCTAGGAAACAGAACGCTCATATTTGGGATAGGGAAGGAACAAATTGTTCTCATAAACAAGGTAATTATGCACTTCAGAAAATGTGGAAGGTAGAGTCTACAATAACCTTAATTTACATTCTAAGATAAAACATGTTTTTAAAACTGCTTAGTTTCTAATTTCAGATTAAAGTTACATACAATTTTAAGAGTAGCCAAATACTGAAAAGATACTTAACAAAAAAAAGAGAAACAAAAGTAATTTATTCTTGTACCCCAATTTAGCTAGCTGATTCAGACATAGCAGAAAGAGATGTGTCGAATAAAAGGTGCCATTTTTAAATAGCCATTTAAACCCACTGTCATATTTCATTGTGGCACTGCATCCCATGATATCCAGTGAACTCACATCAGTATCACCTCAATGTATGATGTCATGCCATACGTGCAATTTTTGCTGGATTTTAAGAAACCGATACTGAAGCATTAGTTTCAAATCGTGGAGCAAAAGATTAAACCTACAATTCTATGTTTCCTGTTCCAAACCAGGTGTTTGGCATGTGAAGATATGAATTAACAGTCTTCCCAGGTATATGGCCACACTGAGGTTTAGAGAGGGCCCTGTCTCCAATTTGTTCCCTGGATCGTATACAGATTCTAACTTACAGTATCTTTTGGTCTCTGACCTCCATGCATAATGCTTCCATTAACAAGCCTCTTTGAAATCGAATATTTGATATTTTTTTAATGAGATGTTGCCACTACCATTTTAAAAGAGCCTTAAAATCACTTTTTCAACTTCTCTGTGTGCCTGTACACCTCATCTAGTAATTTCTTTAGAGCTATTGAAAAGATTTGTCCCAAGACTAAAATGCTGATTGTTTTTTCAGCAAGAAATTTATCTTAAATTGCTTGCAGTATTTCAAAGTAGGTGATAAAATCTGTATACTCCTTTGATTTGCACACAACATCTGTGAACAAATATACACATGCAAAAAAAAAAAATTCTGTGGACTGCATACAATAATTAGCATTCACAAATGTTCAGGTGCTAACAGGACCTCCTACACTCAGTTAAAATAATGTCAGTGCAGTAAAACAGCCTTTTCTTCATGCACTCTCCTGAAGAAGCTTAAAAAAAATCTATGATGGGTTTTACCGAGAGGAGGGGAAAAATATAAAATGCTCAATTATGCACTTACATCATTTTATGTAGTACATGTTTTGGCTTTTCATCATGCAACCTGGATGACATTTTTAAATTACTGTGGTCAGACCCATGCAGATATAGATAGTATTACACAAAGGAAATAAATTAAACATAAGAATATGAGAAATAGGTCCATACACTGAAGTTTTCATATTTATAAAATAATGAATGGCTATTTTTTTTTTTAATGTCTCTTGTTGCAGAGCAGATTGAAGTGACATTCATCATGGACATTTTTATCCCAGTTTCTGCCTTCCAGGCTGGAAGAAATAGATATGAAAGTGATACAGTGCTCTGATATTCTGTCTCAGGAGATATCAAAATAGTATAGGGATCAGAGATCTCTTCTGTCCTAGCATGACATCCTCAGGTTTTCTTAAAGTTAAAATTAACTTCACTTCCCAGGGTAACTGCAACAGCAAAGATGCAGTGAGATGTTTTGGCATTCCTTGCAGAGTGAGGCACCCTTTTGTTCACCCTTTCAACACCCACATAACTTCTCTTCCTTCTCACATCTTGTCAGGGTACATATCATCTGGGCCCTGGGGCCTGTGTGATCTTGCCTTCAGGCCAGTGCTTGATTCTGATTTGGTACCCCTCAGAGCTTTGCCAGGTTGACTTGCACAACTTTCAATTTTACTTGCAGAGTTTCCTGCTCTCTTCCACATTCCTCTGCATGTAATGGGGTCAGAGTCTGAGTCCTTCTGCGTCCCCCAGAAAGCCACATCCCATTGTAACATGTGGGTATTTTATCCTCATAAAATTTAAAAGAATCATACTATGGAAGAAATATGATATTAATTCTTGGGGTAAGAGTATTGTTCTTTGGTTTTTCAAGGGTATTACAGTTGTCAGCTTCTTGGGACCCATGGATATTGAAGCCTCCTAAAATCAGGACACATAACTACAAATATTGTCTGCTGAACTGTCCCCTCCATAGCTTCAGCTGTTGGAAAAAGAAAGACTGGAAATGTTAGTGAATATTAAAAACATGCATCAAAAGTACATCATTCAGTGGCTTTCCAGTGAGGAAAATATTATATTTTGATTAAACATTTTTGATTTTCATAGACTTTTTTTCTCTGTCTTTTTAAAAGGAATTTCCTGACTTTGAGAACACAGTGACCAAAAAAAGAAAGTAAGTTAAGACCAGTTCGAGGTCTACACAGTGTCACTACATTTGTCTGTATCTTTCATCCTTGTTGTTTTATTAATATTTGCCAATGTTGCTTTAATTCTCATAGAGTACATGTATTAATGTTGCAGTTGGAAAGCAAGTAACAAGCTTGTAATGCATTACTAAAGCTCTTTTGCCATGATTTTTTCATATACATAAAGCTTTCTTCCAAAACATCAGAACCAGGACAGCTAAAATCAAATGGCGTTAATCTGAGCTTGGTTTAACCATATGTCTGCTTTTCTGAAAGACTGAAGTGGTAACCTATTTTATAGCATGTTTGCACCATTGACCTGATAATCTCCTGAAGGGTTTTTTGTTTGTGTTTTTAATCCAAGTAGAAAATTAGTTTGAAAAATGATTCAGATAAAGCAGGTCAGACTGTATTTTATCAAGTATATTTGTGACAGCAGCATGCTCTGCATCCATTTGTTAAGACACAATGCTATGGTTTAGGCTAATGATTAATATGTATTAGTAAGCACAGGAATTCTTTTTTGGCTTCATTGCATTACTGAAGTGGTCCCCTTTAGATGAAATCTGAAATCCTGCCTAATGGAATGATAGAGGCAGATCTTACCTGTTTGGCTGTGACAGACATGAAAATCCCTGGACATTGGGGTTTTTTAATTTTATTTTTAGGTGGGATTCCACTAAATTCAGAACATCAATATTACCTATGTCTATTGCTGAGAAATTTCAAAATAGATGAAGACTTCAAAGAAAATCAAGAGCTCCTTTGTCTTAAGTAACAGTTTAAATCTATTTCTGGTCATCTGATAAAAACAGTAGTAACTTATCAACTGCAAACACAGAGATATATGCACTCAGAGCTGTGAGATCTCAGTTATCTGTGACCAGCTAGGGCCCTGTGAAAATGCTCCCAAAACTGCATTAATTAAAGTATAGACATAACTCTATTATTCACTGGTTTCTCATCATTCTTTAACACTTCTAAGGAAGCCAGACTACTGTGTAGGCCTTACCCAAGGTTTACCCTACCAAGCTCTACCAAATATGAGGCAATCACATAGCTGCCTAAGAGTCTCCTGCTTAGATCAGAATGAAGTCTGTCCCAGGAATAGAAATAGTAGTCTATAGCTACAGAGTCAAATCTTACAACGCCAATAAAACTATTCTATTCTAAAACTAATCCTATTCTAAATGAATTATCAGAATTTAGAAGGGTTGTCTAGATCATTTGACTAATCAATATAAAAAATGAGTGAGCTGGATGAAAATAATTTCACTCAACAAGAAAAGATTTTGTAATGAAAATTGTTTTATTGTGAGTGTCCAGCCATCACTATCCTGGCATGATACCCCCACTGATAATTCAGAAATTTTCACATTGGCCTTTTCTGTAGATATGGAGAAAGTGAATGAGGAATTATCATTCTCTTTTTCTTACAATTGGGCAACAAGGAAGCACCAAATGAAATAGAGTAGCAGAAATAAAATAAACAGAAGCATGCCTTGTTTAGACAGTAAGAATTAAATTGTGGAACTCTGGAAACAAAAGAAGTCCAAGTGGTTTCAAGTAGAACTAGTGCTTACAGACCCGTTCCTTAAAAAAACAATAGTTCAGTTGCAACCTCTTGCTCAGGAAACCCTTCAGCACCTACGTGTCCGAAGCTGGGAGATGAATCTCAATTTTTGTGCTCTTTCCCTTCTGCTGATCATTGTCACAGATTAGAGAGTCTCTGGTCTCATCTAGTATAATCTTCTGGCTTCATCCTCTAGCTCATAAATTAATCTCCATAGGGCTTTTTATGGATAAAGTGAAACAAATTAATTTACAAGGTAAATCTTTGTTAATTCAAAGATTTCTTTTTCTTCTGTTAAGTTAGTATATTCTTTAAGTCATCATCTATAAACCATTGACCACAGATGGAAGCATGAGTTAGGACTATTCCTTGATGTAAATGTTCAAAAAGCTCAAGGTTTATTTGGGCAATAAAATGTCACTCAAGTTCGTAGTGATGGCATGTTCATATGTAGCTCTTCGTTTCAATCCATTATTATGTCTCCGAACTTCAGACACTAATTTCTAACAGTTGTAGGACACTTCAGATCATGTCTAAAGAAAAGTATCTCTTATTTTCTTCCTGATGGGCTCCCTGATTCAGTCATGAACTCTCCATTCCAAAAAGAAACTTGAATAACAGATTTTTACAGAATGAAAACTCAGAAGCTTTCAGAGCTTTGTGTGGCATGTGGGAGTAGATGATTGGGTGAATGAGAAAAGCCAAGTAACTCCAATTAAAGCCAGTGGGAATTGCACAGATAAATCCCTGTGCCCTGCTTTGAAGAATTAGTTTGAAAATATCCATATTTGATTAAATGTGCTTTTGTTTTTCATTCTGACTTTCAGCTAATGGTAAATTCTTTTAATTCTTTTAGATCCATCCAGAAGTCCATGTCTGAAAATGAAGCATTTGGTTAGTAACTGCTTAAATAATTTACTGTGTACTTGCTAATCTCACAGAGCCAACTTTAATTAAGGGTCTGATTTGCTTTACAGCTGTTGGAACAAATGCAAAGGAAAGGAAAAAATACAGTTAAGCTATCAATATATTCCCCCCCTCCCCGCTTTCCACAGACACATTTGTAGGTACATATTGAAAACAAACTAGTTAAACATAGATACCAAAAAAAATTAAAGAACCTATTATGGGACTACAAAAGAAATACTCAGCATGGCCAGTATTTATTTTAATCATTTCAATAAAAAATTGAAATATCTCTGATCTAATCAAATTCAGGTCCCTGCCCTTTCCCGTGTTAAACTACTTTGCTTCAGGTTTCACAAACAAGTTCAACAAAGAAGAAATTCAGGGCTTTTTTTCAACCCGTCCTGACACTGCATAATAATATGCAGTCCACAGCTGTGATTCAATGGGTTCGATTTTGTAAATCCTCTGTGGGAAATAATCACCAGTTTCTTAAAAAGTAAAAATTCCTATTTTTTTTCAGTGAGAGTTTCCTGTTAACATTCTACTATTTATTCTTTGGAGTTTGGGTTTAGTTGTTGTATCTAGTCCTTACTGAGTAAAAACATTATTATATCTGCCTGTAACAATGCAGCTATATTTCATAACAATGAGTCTCAGATAGATGAAAGTTCCTGTATGTTAAGACTTCATTCTGTAGCCCTGCACTGGGAAGACATTCATGCAGAACAGTATCATTTGGTCTACAGCATCCAGGCTGTAATGAATACCCAGCACTTGACAGAATCGGCAAGTGCTTTCATAAAGAAAATTTTCTGACGTGGTCAGAGTTAAACCCAACATTAAAAAAAAAACCAACAAAAAAAAAACCAAAAAACAAAACCAGGAAGTGTAAAAACTTAATGGTTATCAATATGCTGTGAAGCATGACCGCTTTGAAGTTCACTGAGGGAACAGGAGAATGGCCATCTTGTTCTCAAAGCCAACCTAGTTTGTCCCATTCAAGCTGAGACAGTACTGGCCTTGGAGCATGTGTGGCGTAGATGTGGGCATCTTTGATGCTATTTCTTGCTAACACACTAGCTTGTTAACTGTAAAATTAAAGAATATTTATATAATTCCTGGAAGCAAAATAAAGGCACAGATGTTCTGTGGGCTCCTAGGTCTTAAAACCAGGGTTAAGATAACAATCATTCTGATCAGGTTTTAACAGTGTTAAATGAGGTATTAGACAGCAGCAAAAGATGATAAAACTTGAAGTCTGCCCACAATACCATCCATCCATCCATCCATCAAATTTCCTGTATTGCAAAATCATCAATTCATTTCCATGTTTGAGCAGATACTACAATGTTCTGCAAGGTTGTTTGATTTGCATTCTAATGCTATTTTTATAGACTTTCCTGTTATTTCACAGGTTTGCTATGAATTCAGGTGACTGCTCTTTATGCTTTTACTTTAGACAGGAAAAATGTGAATGGCACACTTTGGCAGGGTTCCAGGAAGCTGGAGAATGATTCGTACATCAGAAGGCACTGTCAGCTTGAAGGTAATTGCTAAACATATTTCAGCTGATTTTGCATTTTCCACAAAGTATTTAAAAGGGCACCTAGGAAAATTTCTCATTTTTCACCAATAATCTGGCTAAATAATTTGTCAAGTCCTTTTGAGATTTATCTTGTCCTCAAGGGGGAAAAATTAAAAAAAAGTAGTTAAAATAAAGCTTACCTTAAAACTGGGAAGCTAAGAACACACTCTGTGACCAATTCTCTCTAGTCCACAGGCCAAAGAAGACTTCCACTACAGCAAATTGCCATAGTCATGTTGTACAGGGCTTGCCAACCGTAATATGAGCCTGTAATAGGAATCGATGTTCCCATATACTTTATGCTACTCCAGGTATCCAACAGGGAAACAGTATAACTTTTCCCAGAAAAAAACTTGTGAGAGGTGCAAAAGAGAGTTGGCAAAACTTTGTAGGCAACTGTTTTGTCTATTTCCCTTTCTAAACCTGTTTTGACCAACTTTATTGAAACAACCTTACAGCTAATATAAGGGAAGTTGCTACTGACACTGTTTAAGAGTTGACCAGTATAAATTCATTAAAATAACTATGAGAAATAACAAGTAAGCAGTCATCTTGTCTATTTAAAAACAAACTGGACTTCTAAAAAATCAAAATGCTTTGATAATCTGCTTAATGTTGCTTTCAGGAATGGAATTTGTGCTTGTACTTTTTGAAGTCAAGGTAGATCCATTACAGTTGCCTAATCAGACCAAACCATACAAGGTTCAGCAGAAACAGAAACCAAGATATGTGAGACTAAAGTGGATGAGCGTTTTGTTCTCTACTTAAGCCAACAAAGTGGGAAGATAGCTATTGCCATAATAGCAATATCTCCTATATTGCTTTTTTAATTTTAATAATTTAATAATGATTTTAATATCTCCTATACAAATGGTGTAGCTACTATCCATTGTTAGGAGATTCCACTGTTACCTGGGTATGCTGAAGAAAGCAGAGGACAGGGCACCAGCTTTCCCTCTGAATTTCATTCACTTCACCACTTGAAGATGAACTCTTAAATGCTTGGAAAATAGATCTGGAATTGCAATACCTATTGTATTTGCCCATGTATGGGAAAATTGGGTTTCCTGGAACCAGAACCAGAAAGAAGAGATGACAAGAAGAGGTAAAGGAACTCTGCTTTTGTGATGAACTGATGAGGGGAAAAGGGACCTTCAGTGAGTCTCATTGGCGTGCAAGGGATAAGGTTGTAGGGATAGGTGAAAGGAATATTAGGCATTTCTCTCCAGACAAGTCTTACTTTTAACCAAAAACATTTTGGAATGATTCCTCAAACTACTCCAGAGGTTGTCAGTTTGAAGGTGGAAAAAGGCTGAATGAGACAGCAGAACTTTTTGACCTTCCTCCAGAGTCTTTTCTACTCAAGACTTTTTTTACCCTTTTAAATATCCAAAGCATGCAAAAGAACAGTGCACATTTTAAAAGCTGACAAGTGTTATAATTGAAGGGCAGGGGCCCAGAGGGAACAGGAAGCAAAGCTGGCAGCTAAATAGAAATCTCCCTTTCCCCTACTGCAGTAAAATTATTTCAAGGGAAGTCCCCTTCACACAGTGGTGAAAACCATTGCAAGGAGATTTACAGTGTATCACTATTGATCTAGATAATTTGTCACTATTGATCAAACCTTTCTCTTAACAGAGATAATCCTTCAAGGTCTGCAGGTCTATTGCATAATATGAATTTCTGTTAGATGTAATAGGCCATGCGTGGTGGCCAGCATAGACTTCTCTGCTTACTTCAGAGCTGTATTCAGAGACCTGACCCAAATCTCACTGAAATCAATGAAAAGAAGACATCCATTGATGCTGGTAGCCTTTGGATTAGGTTCTTAATGCCTCTGTGTGTATTACCTCTACAAAATTCAGTTTTCCAGACTGATAAGGCAGTAAAAACATATATATCCCACAGACACAATAGTGGGAATACCTGTCTTTGCTCACAAGCCCAAACCCAAATCACCAGTACCACATTTGCCAGCCTAAAAGCATCATTGTTAAAAAAGTTGACTATACAAGTTCACAGTCATTGGGCTTCCATGAAAGAGTATTACGGAGACAAACAGAAAAGAGCTGACACCGCTCAGAGTCAGCAGACATAATTCTCCACTGCTCCACTCCACAGTAAAGTGACTGGTACCCATGGCCAGACTAGGAAGAAAAGAACACTGCAGCTTACATATATCTTTTGCATATTGGGTTTTTTGTTGTTTGATTTTTTTTTACCCAAATACCCTATTCCATATTTCACTGGATTGGAGACCTGATTTAAGCAAGCTTTAAGAGTACTGTGGATGCATGTTATTATGGCTAGCGAAGAGATCATGGTTGGGGGGGACCACTAAGGTTTGCTTTAATAACTTGCTATTGTTCATTTGGTTTTGAACGAAATTATGTTAAAAGCAGTGTCACTGTATGTAGTCTTTCAGGCTAAGGTCATTATATGTTGCCCCATGGTTCTTTGTGATTCAGCTGCAAACAGCTACCAAATAATACTATTTTGGACTAGACTGTAAAAGGACTTGTGGGCACAGGACTGAACACTGCAGGACTTAACTTTTAGAGTAAGCTTACAGAGCACAAGGCTACAGTATGCAGAGATGCCTGCAGGAGATGGAAACAAATTAGCCTGAGGACCAGAAATAACCCAGTTATGTTAATCTGGTGTTGCATAAGCAGTGCTTGACATGAGTTATGCTGCTTCTAGAAGTCCAGCTAGCTCTGTATTTAAATAAACAACTGGATTGTCAGACAACTGCCCCTTAGTAGCTTCAAGGAGATTTGTAGGTGCTTGAGACAACTTAAAATCTGGTCAGTCAGGTTAGATTTTGGAACGTAACATACTTTTTGGAAAAGCTTTTGATTTATTGTAACCATCAAGCCTGTAGGAGAAAGACAATGTCTTATTATCATAGAAGCTCTTACAGAAGCCTCTAAAGGCAAATTCATGCAATAAAATTTTCTGTGACTCATATTTTCTCTTCCTGTTGATGCACATGGCAAATAAAGTAAATTGTTTGATGGAGTTTTCTGTGCAGCTGACTGATGGTTTCAAGGTGGAACTAGGATGTGAAAAGACTCTTGCTCTTTTTTGTCCGATGCCCAGAGTGTAATTTGTGAATTTTAACCCAGTCTTACAACATCCAAGTTGCAAAACTATGAGGAAGATTATTTCTTATTGTGTTACAATTTTTGTTTGGAGAGGATTTTCTTTTAGGAAAAATAACAATCCTAAAAATCTCTCTTGATTGAGAATTTGCTTTAAAAATAACATATGAAAATATATGTGCTAACTTGCCTGTACAGTGGCACTTTAATTGTTTCACTCACATGAGTTTAGGGGCTTTCTTGTCTAGCTTTATACATGTTGTAGTCTCATTTAATTCCAACATAAACATAGGCATTCTGAGGACTGGGATCTTACTTATCTCTTTGAATATAAATTTTCATGATTGTGTTCAAACACTTTTTTTCATGTGATAACTGAAGAATCTCAGTCACTTGGAATTATTCACTGAACTAATCTTTCTTTTTCTGTTGTAGAGAAAACAATGCAATCAGTCTCACCTTTGTAAATCTATATGTTAAGTTAGCTGTCATTTTGCAAAAGGGAGTATTACTGATGTTGTAAGGTATTCCTCAGCAGCAATAAGGATGCCAAGTTAGGATTCATGAGAAAAAAAGACCCAACATGTTCCTACTGGTTTCTAGTAACTTTGCAAAAATAGGATAGCACTTTGTGCTGTGATTAACAGGTATTTTTTGTTCTGGTTTTTCCTGCAGAATAACTGAGTGCCTCTGATATCTATGTTGATGGAATCTAGTCACTAGGGCCTTTCTACAGTACTACAATGGTGTATGCTTTGCCTTAAGATTGGGAGTAAAAGTAGATCTTTCAAAGTAGACTTACTAAAAGTAAACTTTTCAGAGTTGTTTGACCTATTATTGCTCATTGTTCTAATGAAGGTAAATACCCTTCCCATGCAAAGCATTAATTTCTTGAAAGAAATGGGAGGATGTTCATTCTTTGAAAGCAATTTCTAACCTAATCTAAGCTACACAGATCTCAATTGCAAAGATCATTTTTGCCCTTCATTTTTTATATTAATATTCTACACTTTGCTGCTGCAAATTAGCAGGGCAAGAGGAAATGCTTGGTGGGGTTCTGGGTTAGCAAACTGAGACTAAGTACAGATGAAGAAGTAAGCATGAATGAGTTTTCTTTATGTGAGTCAGTTTGCCAATTTGTTCTGTAGTCTTACTTCAAAGCAGTTTGAGATAAAATGCATGCTTAAATGATACAAGATTAACTTCAGAGAGTCAAAATGTCAGTGCAAAACATCAAGTGCAATTCAAATGATATTCCTCAGAAAAACTTAAAACAGGATATTTTAAAGCATGTTTTCTTTTTTTTTTTTGGTCATAATTCACAGAAGATAATATTATTGGTGATGGGATACATATGCTGCAAGGAAAGAAGATAGAGGAAACAACATGCCAGGTGAAAGAACTACTCTTTTTTTTAGAATCTAAAATTTAATTCAATAAAATGCATATTTCTTGCTTCCACTCAGTATTTCCCTAGCCTAACCTTCATACTTAGTATGCCTGTGTGTTTTACAAGTTGAGTTTAAAAGACGACTCTGGTGACTACCTAAGTTGCGCTCCATTTTCATTATGCATATGGGTTTTAATACTTAGAAAACTTTTTCTTTCCCTGAGTGAATACATTTCCATTATATTAATGGTCTGGAATTGTGTCTAGGAAAATCTATATTAAATGTTTGGATCAGTCTTGCGTGATCCATATTGGCATATGTATCCTAATGCTTTCTGAAATTCTATAAACATATACCATATCTCCTCTTCATAATACTACATCAGTTAGCCGACTAGCATGAGCGATTAAGGAATTCTGACCCTTGGGTTTGCATAATAATAATAATAATAACATAAAAGTAGGTAAGAACCCATCAGTGGTGAGCAGCAGAGAGGTGAGGAGAAAGACTTGTAGCTCTGGAATTAGAATGACTGGCATTTGGTTTTTATCTCACTTCCAGTCCAATGTTTGCCCTGATACTATGTTATTTAAAGGGCCAGTTCATGTCTGTTGCAAATCAGCTTAGCTCTGCTGATTTCACATGACATAACAGTTTACCCTGTTTGGGAATCTGACTAAAAGTTTATAACACACACCTACATGTGCGCGTGTGTCTAAATGAGGAATTAATACAATAAATTATTTAAAAGCTGAAAATCTGGTAAATTTTCCTTTACAGAAGGTGAGCATTAAACTTTATAAAAAGCTCCAAGCTGAGTTTCCTCTGCTGTTTCTATACAATGTCAGGAGTCCTTTTGGACGTTTAAGTTAAAAGCAAGAAAAAACTATACAGGCATCACTCTGAAAACTTCTGAGATAAGACAGAGAGCTGTGCAGACCCAGACTTTAGGCAGTGCTCAGCTCCAGTGTAGGGCAGAGATGCGGTCTGGCTTGAAAAGAAGAGTCAAATGATCTGTGTATCAGGGGACAGATGACTGTATTGGAAACTGGTGCCTTGAAAACCAGTATGTTCCAGTTTTCTCCTGCTTTCTCTCAGGGTTTTATCTGTCTCTGTACTGTTAGTTTGTTCCCATGATTACCTCCTCTTCCCGCTGCCAAAAAGTAAGTGAGAAGGAAGAAAAGGAGAAAAGACCTCTTTTCACTTCTGCATCTCTCATTCTCTTTCTCTATTCTCTTCCTCTCGCCTTCTAAGTATTATGAAGACAGGTTATGCTTTGATTTCCCACAGCAGTTCTTCCCTCAGTGTGAGGGATCTCTGGCTCTGTCCCTATCCTGCCATGGCAGCCTCTGGGCTGATTCCTGCTTAACGTCCTGGAGGCCATTCCCCAGATGTGATAGAATAGGGAGGGAAAAGGGGAAGAAGAAATAACAGGGAAGAAAGCCAATGTTTGCTTTATGTATAAGTTTCCTTAAAAACCCTTAAAGCATCTCCCCATGAACACTTTATCCCATTTTAAAAGCAAAGTTCTATTTTTGACTTCTCTAATTTTTTGAAGATGCTAACGAGCTGTAGAGACTTGGATACCTCCAAGCTTTGGTACCAATTTAAGACCTATTGAACTTGCTTTTTAAAATTTCATTTTTTATTACATTATTTTGAGTTTTAGTGATTATTACCTCTGGCCTTCATTATCATCAAGATAACATTGATATAATGCCCTTTTAAGCTTCCAGAATAGTCTGATTATGTCTGTTTTCATTTGCTGTACTGTATTATGCACACAAATAAGGAAATGCTGAGAGAAGAGCATTATGGGGAAGCTCTCACACTTTTTCTGCAAAATCAGCACAAATGAGTGTCCTTATGAAGGCCCTGTATGCTGATGCACACAGCACGGGGAACAAACAGGAAGAATTAGAGGTTTGCATGCAGTTGCAAGGCTGTGATTTCATTAGGATCACAGAAATGCAGTGGGATAGCTCACAAAACTGGAGTGTAAACTGCCATGGATGTCACTCCTATCTTCAAGAGGGCCAGAAAGAAGATCCAGGGAACTACAGGCCAGTCAGTCTTACCTCGATCCCTAGGAAAGTGATGGAGCAAATCCTCCTGGAAACTACTGCCAAACATATGAAGGACAAGAAGGTGATTGGGGTAGTCAGCATGAATTTATGAAATGGAAATCATGCCTGACCAGCCTAAGGGCCTTCTACAATGAAATGAGTAGCTTGGTGGAAGAGGAGAAAACAGTGAATGTTGTTTATCTTGACATTACTAGGGCTTTCAACACTGTCCCCATAACATCCTCATGAACAAACTAATGCAATAGGGACTAGAAAAACGGACAGTGAGCTGGGTTGAAAACAGATTGAACTGCTGCGCTCAAATAATGTGATTAAACACTCAAAGTCCCACTGGCGACCAGTCCCTAGTGGTCTACCCCAGGGGTTGATCCTGGGTCCAGTACTGTTTATCATCTTCCTGGATGATGGGACAGAGTGCACCTTCAGCAAATTTGCAGTCAGTGCAAAAATGAGAGGAGTGGCTGATGCACCAGAGAGTTGTGCTTGCCCGTCTGAAGGCCTTCAACAGACTGAAGATACGGCTAAACAGGAACCTCATGAAGTTCAATAAAAGGAAGTGCAAAGTCCTGAACCTGGGGAGGAACAAACCCTTCCACCAATGCAGGCTAGGGACCAACTGGCTGGAAAGCAGCTTTGCAGAAAAGGTCCTGGGGGTCCTGGTGGACACCAGGTTGACCATGAGCAAGCAATGTGCCCTTGGAGCAAAGAAGGCCAACAACCTCTTAGGCTGCATTAAGCAGAGCATTGCCAACAGGTTGAGGGAGGTGATCCTTCCCCTCTGCTCAGCAGTGGCAAGCTGGCCTACCACATATGGGTGCTGGGTCCAGTTTTAGTCTCTCCAGTACGAGACAAACAAGGAAAATACTGGAATAAATCCAATGAAGGGCCATCAAGATCATTAAGGGACTGGAGCATGTCATACGAGAAGAGGCTGAGAGAGCTGGGAGTGTTCAGCCTGGAGCAAAAAAGGCTCAGGGAGATCTGATACATGTGTACAAACACCTGATGGGGTGAGTAAAGAAGACAGAGTCAGACTCTTCTCAGTGGTGCCCAGTGACAGGACAAGAGGCAACAGGCACAAACTGAAATGCAGGAAATTTCATTTAACTTAAAGAAAGCACTTTTCTACGGTGAGGAGAAGTCAAATACTGGAAGAGGCTTCCCAGAGAGGCTTTGTAAAGTCCATCTTTGGAGTTACTTAAAAGCTGTCAGGACACAGACCTATGCAACTTGCTCTGGTGACCTGCTCTGAGCAGGGAGTTAGACCAGGCAATCCCCAGAGGTGCATTCCTGCCTCAGCTGGTCTGTGTGAGTCTGTGATTCTATGAGACATGGAAGAGCCAAATTTACAAGCAAGAGTAAATAGAACAGATGAACATATTAGGTTTTTCTCACTCTCACTCAAAACAAAAAAAAAAAAAAAAAAAAAAGAAAAAAGAAAGCAAATAAGTTCCCTGAGTGCTTCACAAAAACTAATCCCTCTCCATTTCCTAAATAGATGCTCAATTCATTCCATTCATTCTATAAGTGCTGGAAAATGGGGGCTTGGAACAGAAGTACAGGTTGAGAGACACAGCATAAGCAACACTGTAATAGTTGTACCTTACCATAAAAAATAGCTTTACATTCTGCATTTATTTTTCATACTTTTGTTCTTGTTTGTTCATGTCTAGCAGGGCTCCCTTGATGGCTCAAACCCTTTGTAGCATATTGGGAAGGACATAAAAAATGAAGTAATACAGTCTTTGGTCTAATACATTTTCAAAAATGTTTCATGGCTCATTTCTCACGTAAATTCTTAGGTTGCATTCAGCCTTCAAAGTGTCATTCATATTCATGAAGAAAAAAGGCTAGTGTTCATTACTTTCACTGATAAGCTATAAGCACTGTCAGGCTTGCCCACTAGGGACTGCATCAGTGCCCCAGGGAAAGTGTAGTCTCATGGCATTCCTATCATGAGGACATTGTGACCAAGAAATGGATTATGGGCAGATGATGAAAGTGTATATAGTCTTGTCTTTGCTTCATTCTGCAGATCCTCCCATTTTCTCTGCATTGTTAATCCAATTCAGACTCACACCCTTGGGGCTCAACATCCCAGGCAAAATGAGGCGAACTGAACAAGACCCTTTTTAGAAATGCGTCAGTGACACTTGCTCCTCAGCTGGGGGGTTGCTGCCGAGGAAAGTCTTCTGTGGCTTTCCTTGCTCATTGAGAAAGGAGACCCAAGATCTAGGACAAGACCCAAGCATCCCATGATATAATGCATGGCTCTGCTGCTGTACCACATACACCGTGATGTCTCCGAGATGGTACTGAGTCCCAGATAACTAAGGAAATTAGAACAGCTCAATATCAAACTGATTTCAACAGGTATCAGCTGGTGTATGTCAACCATTGCTTTTATATGCACACAGTACTGGGTTGAAAGACTGCTGAGCTCTCGATCTGTATTCAGTGACGCAATACTAAGAATGTTTATTCATCTTATTTATGTTGGCTTTCCTAATTTTACTTTTCTTACCATCTAGGTGATAAACTATGAGCAGTGGATTCCGCCACGAGTTCACAATACAAGTGTGGCTGGTAACAGAGAAATGGTGAGTTGCCATGAAAATTGTTCATTTTTTTTTCATCAGCAGCTAGCAGCCTGGAAGAACATGCTGTTTTAGTAGGATTTCCTTTGCTGTATGTTGCTTCCCCAAAAGTTGAAAGATCTTTATCCATATCCATGTTATTAATCATGATATCTCTTTCTCTTTTAAAGAATACCTTATTATTGCTCTGTTATTAATCATGATATTTCTTTATCTTTTATAGAACACCTTATGATTGCTCTGTGATTCCCAGGAGAAAATCTGCCTATAATTGTAGCCTGCTTAGTTTGACTCTGCAGTCATTTTTGAGTAGTTGGAGTACCAGACTAAAATAATGGGAATATCTAAAGGTCAGATATGTATGGGCAGGAGCACACAAAAGAAGTTTGTACAGTGCTTGTCTATACATTGCTTGACCATGGCTTTACTGACATTTTTTAACATAAAATTTATCCAAATTCATTGCATTTTACAGAACTAACTCTTTGTATAAATAGAGCAGAAAGTTCTCTATCATCATGTACTATTTTAATATTCAGTATGTGCAGTAAGGGTATTACTGAAACTTTCCAAAAAGTTCTATGGTACAATAATGATAGCACCATTGACACAGTAAACGTATAGTAATTTTCGTCTTCTCACTATTACACTGTACTCTGAATTTAAGTGCATAGGTAATCATGAATAAATCATTGCAGTTCTTTGGGAAAGGCAAGCCAGTTGAGGAAAAATCACAGAGATTAGACTCTGCCATGACTAAATTCTTTATGCTGAGAAGTGACATGCTGTGCAAGTACTTTTATTGAAATTAATGCAGTTATACCCAGGAAAGAGAGTGCTCAACAGGACTGAGATTGCTGGAATCTGACCAACAGTGTTTTACACTTAGCCTCCAAATTGCTTTATTTCTGTCACCAGGTTAATCCTCATAACATCTCAGTGAGCAAAGATTTCTAAGGTGTTTAGAATATCTTAGGTTAAACTGGAAACAGTTTATCAGACACCATTTAGGTCTTTTTTTCTGTAATACATTTTTATAAGTGCATTTTTAAAATGTGTATTTTTTGTCCATAAGTATTCATACACACTTCATGCAAATTATTTGCAGCTAAAGGGCAGCCTGTGATTTATTTTTTTACACAATTCATTTTTATTTGTGGTGTGACATGATTTTTCATGACTAAAACCCGATAAGCAGGTTATATAGCAGAAATAAAGAATGTTCTTCATGAGGGAATTCTTTCCTTATAGAGAACTTTGCTTATAGATTGGGCAAAACACAAGCACAGCTATAATATTCAAGTGAGCAAATGCTCTGACCGTAGAAAATGGCGGGGGGGACACGCAATTTAAAAGTCTTTAAATGTGTTTTAAATGAACAGCTTTTTATGAGTGGAGACTTACTCCTCTGTGCACTGATCTTCAATATTCCCCATAGTTCCCTTTGGAACATCCTTCCCCTTCCACAGAGAAGGAAGGTACTGGAAACTAGCATACTCCAAATTAGTATACGTCACTGGTCCAACCAGTAGCTGAAACCAGAGCATAACATTTAATGGGTTTTTCTCACTTTTACACATGCTTTCACTAAGCTGTGGCTGAGGGTTGCCAGGACAATACAACAAAACTGTGAGACCAGGATGGTCAGTTCACCTGATTGTCTAGTTTCTATATCAAAGGAAGTTTTACCTCTGTTTGGACAGGCAGCTAAACTTCTGGCTTTGAATGCTTAAGTAAATCAAAACAAAATACTGTACATTTAAAAGCTGTCCCATCACTAGCTGATACTGCATGAGCTTTTTCTCCATAAAAGGGGCTTACGGTATTTATTATTTAAGCACTTAGGACATTTCACTAACAATAGACTCTACGAAATGAGTGCTTTAAGGTAAAGAGGATTAGAGTTTGCCATTAATAAAATTATCTGAATAATTATCTTCCATGTATCTTGATGTCTCCATGATGGAAATCCCAGATCATAACTCAAAGTCATCATGTTGCTTTTGTGTCATTACTTATAAGTGAACAAATGATTATTACTACAAGAAATCTTACATCAGAGAAATATTAGCATTTTACACCCACTGTGATTTATTTTGCAAAGCCATCTCACAATGAGAGGCTGAAAAATGACACCTCAGTTTCTCTCTTTAGCTAAGCTAAAACTGCAGTCCTACTATCTAGAATTTGGAAGAGGGGAGAGGGGGCTTGAAATACAAATCAGAACATGAGTAATCTAAGGATGCTTGGATTTGGCCCACAGTGGATGATGAATACTCAGATACAAGCTGTAAAAGGTCTCTAAGTTGACTAGAGCTTTAAGGTGAATTGGCTGAGACCTTATCCTCCAGTGAAGATGCTCAAGAAGACCTAAAGAGTTTTAAACTCAAAAATGCTAGGTTTTATTAGTCTACAAAATAAAATAATTAATTATTCAAATGGCAGACACTGGAAGCACCTAGGTTTTGTCTATATTAGTGACTAGCACAGAGTAATATGTGAGTATCAGCACAGTGGAACAGTTGGTGCTGATGAACTGATGTCCACACTACATGCATTATGGGAGATCTACCTGTGTTCAAATCCTCTCTGTTGGACATTCAATAGTAGCTGGAGTTCATCAGTTGAACTTCTGGAAAGTATCCTTCATCTTAGTTTCATCTGCAATAAATTCAGTTTGTGGCACTTTGAGACCAAAACGCTGCTTACTGGGATAGCTGTGAACTTCAAATCTAATTCACTGATCAAAACTAAAATACTAATGTAGCCACAACTTACAAAAGACACTGAACACATGAAAAGGTGTTTACGTTCAACTCTCTGGCTTCCGCTATGTTCCTGTTGTTGAATCCCAGTTCCCAGGAGAGTCTGCAGACTTCAAGGAATGTAACATGCTGCTGAGAAAAAGGGAGTCTAAACTCAAGTGCTATCCACCATGGGAACTTCTGCATTACTCACTGTGTTTAGCAAGAGGAGGACTCCTAAGGTCCTATCCTTAAGCAAAGAAGTTAGCATAGCTCCATTAGCATGAGTGGAATCGTACTAATTTATATCAGCCATGAAGGAAGCCATTAAAGGTGTATCTAGAGATAGACTACTAATAATAAGGTTTTACATAGCTAGGAATATTTCATCAGAACAGTGCCTGAAAGAATAAAACAGTTTCAGATTTTTTTGTGTGTAACTTTACACACGTGGGTATATGTTTATTTCACTAAGTCATGCTTGGTTCAAGACAATTTCTAATATTCTGTTAGTCCATTGGTCTTACATGAAGAGGATATAGCAGATTCTGTAGGCTATTAAATCCCCATGCCAATTTACAGCTGGACCAAGACAAACTGGTGGTACAAATCATTTGGTACAAACCCATTCAAGGTTTGAAATCGTATGCCTGAATATACAGGGGAACATCTCATCTATTTTCACTTAACTTTCACTAACTCTCTGCTTCAACTTATTATAATTTCAACACAATTGTCTATTGAGACAAAACTAACTAAATGCACATAAAAATGTCCCTTGCCTGAGCAGAGAAATCTTGGACTTCTATTTCTGCTTACAGAAACTCATGTCTTCATAGAAAAATATCCGAACCTTTAGCACTTGACGCACAGCCATCTTTATAAGCAGTTACCTGTCAAGTGAACGGTGGTCTTTTTTTAAATCTGAAATCAACATACACCCTGTTTCTTATCATTGCTACAGGGGTTGGATATACCTTGTAATATGTGAATGGTAGGGCTTCAGACGTGCTTCATGCTAAGACTTTGCAAAAAGCCTTTAACCCCAATGAAAGATGAGGAGTTCAGAATCTCTTGAGACCCATCCCTAAGCAACCCTCCCACTATACATTAGACTGTGCTGGCAAACTCCATGATTACTTTGTCTCAAAGGATTATTGTCATGGTTTAACCCCAGCCAGCAACTAAGCACCACGCAGCCGCTCACTCAGTTCCCCCCACACCCAG
Source organism: Aquila chrysaetos chrysaetos (assembly GCF_900496995.4). Classification (NCBI taxonomy): domain Eukaryota; kingdom Metazoa; phylum Chordata; class Aves; order Accipitriformes; family Accipitridae; genus Aquila; species Aquila chrysaetos. Next base: position 22,826,965 of record NC_044010.1, on the reverse strand, counting down.
TGGGATGGGGGAGAAAATCGGGAAAAGAAGTTAAACTCGTGTGTTGAGATGAGAACGGTTTAATAGAACAGAAAAGAAGAAACTAATAATGATAACGATAACAATAATAAAATGACAACAGCAATAATAAAAGGATTGGAATGTACAAATGATGCGCAGTGCAATTGCTCACCACCTGCCGATCGACACCCAGTTAGTCCCCGAGCGGTGATCCCCCTGGCCCCACTCTCCCCAGTTCCTATACTGGATGTGACGTCCCATGGTATGGAATACCCTGTTGGCCAGTTTGGGTCAGCTGCCCTGGCTGTGTCCTGTGCCAACCTCTTCTGCCCCTCCAGCCTTCTTGCTGGCTGGGCATGAGAAGCTGAAAAATCCTTGACTTTAGACTAAACACTATGTAGCAACAACTGAAAACATCAGTGTGTTAACATTCTTCTCATACCTAACTCAAAAACATAGCACTGTACCAGCTACTTGGAAGACAGTTAACTCTCTCCCAGCTGAAACCAGAACAATTATGCATATGAGGAAGCAGAAAGGATCTATGATGTGTGACCTAATTGTTGGGGACAGTGCAATAAAGTTCTCTGCATTTCTACCTTCTGATATATCAGCGCTAGTACTTAATCCCTTGTAATATCACCAAAGATGCATTGCCACAATAGGCCAAATTCGTTATCAGTGTAAAGAGCTGAACATCCATAGAAGCCAGACAGCATTGTTCCAAAAAGTAGCCATCAGTGAATTAAGGATTTACTAATTTCTAATATAATTACTTCTTTTGGTTTCTAATGAAAAGCAGATATCCTATCTGAAACACAGCATATGACTATGGAAGAGAGGTTATTTTTGTCAGAGTATGAAACTTCTCTCTGAAGCTCACAGAGAAGTTCAGAGTCAGATGGGAAGAGCACTCAAGTGTTTCTGGACTGATTTGCAAGATAGCAGCTGGTTTAACATAAGTGAAAGCATGTGAGATGGCTGCATGTTCACAAAGTTCCTGCTCAAGGAGCCTGTAGTACCCAAACCTTCTCCAGTAGGACGTTGTTGGAATGTACAATAACAGATTTGAATTGTCATTTACATTATTGTCATTTAATCTAGGAAAGGAAATATTGCCTTGAATAAAGGAAGACATCAGTATTTCGAAACACACTCACATACACATTTAAATGCAGTAGCTCACTACATCTGGGATTTCTGTGCACACCTAAAATGATTCTGGTTAATGTGGTGGATGCATATATTAAAATGTTTTCTGGAACTAACCTGGAATTAAGTAATACTGGGGTATTAAAGAAAAGTAATATGTAAACAGCAATATGAACACTGACCTAAGTTTGATGCCTCTTGTGGCTTGCGTTTTTCCTTTTTGTATGTATTTGTCCCAAGCAAGGAAGTGCCTAACTTTTAAAGCATTGTGTAGATGATTAATTATTTGAATCTGAGACTTTCTCATTCTCAAAACAAGCACCATGTTACCCTTAGTTTTTATTCGTAGGGTTTGAATACTTTTAACATCTTTGGGTTTTTGCCAGGGTGCAGAACCAGATGATAAAGTGGAGTCCATGGGAACATTAAAACGATTGCAGAAATTGGTCCGAACCAAAAAAACAAGTACACAAAGCTTGGAGGATGTCAAACATGTTTTGCTCCCCCTCAGTAAGTAAAGCATCATATCAGCATTCTTTCCAACATTTGGCAAATGACACTGGATTGAACATAACTGTAAACAATCCTATCCTGGTCTGTCATTCACCACCCACGATTTTCAAACCCCAACTGAGTTGTTACTGTGATACCACTTTAGTGCTGACTTCCTCATAGTGTGAAAACCTGTTTCCTGTCACACTAGCTTGAGTTTTGTAACAGTATATCTTGCAAGCGGGGATTTTAGCTAAATAGAATTGTATAACAGTGGGGCCTTTGTGCAGGGGATAATTTGGTTTTAGAGTAGTTCCTAGATTTGTATCACATTTCAGATCAGAGAGGCAAAACTCACAAATGCAAAGATAACTTTCAGTGTTAATCCATGAGTCAGTAGCAGCTGGGAGCGCAAGAAGGACTGCGCTATGATAAGCAAGTCAGCCTCTCATCATACCTGATAGCCTAGGGCTATAAATGCAAGAATTCTAAACTGATACTGAGCTCAGGTTATTTTCTGGAGTCTCCTATAGACCACTGATCTGACTGTGCAGAAGTTCTTCATCTGAACTTGTTTTGCCAACATTAATTTAACAGTGCATGCATTTGTTGTACAATGCATTTGTGTATATGGTTATTTTTAAACCAATACTAGCAAAATAAGTTTAAACTTTCCGAGGAACTACTGCTCCAGCGAAATCATTGCTTGCGCTGAAGTACATGAGGAAATTGAGATTTCAGCAACTAGTTTGTAACTACAACATACATACTAGGAGGGGTTGAGAGAGGAATTATCCAGAAAAGCTTTCCAAACTTTTCCAGTATTTAAGCTGAAGTCATGCTTTCTGTAACTATGCAGAAATACGCCATTCAGTTAGCAAATTTTCATGTTCAGTGCAGAACCAGTACAATTTTCCAGGCTTTTGTGGGAACAAATGGAGAATAAATCTTGCTTTTGGCTCAGATGTCTGACCCAGTACAAGATCCTTTCCATCTCCCTAATTATCATTGTTATTTGTTTTTTATGGAGTCCTGGGCTTTTTCATTACATAGAATGCAACAGACAGCATTTAAGAAAAAAAGTGTGCTATTTTCTTTATGAATTGCAACATATTATACCAGAAGTATTTGCATTTTTAAAGATACATTAGAAGATGCTTATCTCTCTGAAGAGGATGAAGAAGCACTAACTTCTTGCATGAAACTGACAAAACCTCAGGAAAAGAAGACCTGGAAAGACAACGTGAGGAGAAAAGAAGAGACTGAGACTAGGGCAGATTTTATTTCTGCATCTCTTGGCCGCTCATACACTTCCAGACTTAATAACTTAGGAACTATTTCAATCCATTCGGAAACCGAATTTCACTTGTGGAGAGACTGGAAGCCTTTTCCTGATAACCAGCTCTGTCCTTGTGACTTCTTGATTTCAAAAATAGAAGAATGGGAAAACTGTACTTGCTCTTCTCATCAGCCACATCTCACATACTCCCTAACTGATATGGATCTACAGTACTCCTGGGTAAGTGGAAGTGGTTTCTTTTCTGCTGATATGCATAAAAATTGGAAACTTTTTGCTCTGATTCAGCATGAAAGAGATGCTATCATCTTCCATGTGGTTATGAAATGCAATAAACCAAATTTAGATTTCAGGTAAATGGATGTGAATGCATTGTTCAGGCTAACACCAGGGGTTCATATAGCTCTAGGTAGTTCAGTTTTAACCATGCAGACATCAGCAGCATTGAGATGGAAGGCTTTAGGCTATTCTGTTTCTCATCAAACACACTGGTTTTTTCATCTGTACATTAAATACTCATCCTTCCAGGCTTATAAAACTTTCTGGAAGTCTGGGATAAGTGAGTAAGGGACAATGAAGCCAGTGGGCTTGGATCAGGCCCCTAGAGGTCACTGCAATACTAGTAAACGTCATTTATTATTATTATTTATTATTATTATTATTTAGTTATTTAGACAAATGTCAGAGGTTGAAGAGGTATTGGTGTTTCTGCCTTCTTGGATCGGCTCAGCTGGTGGAACCTATGTCTGCAATTACCTTTGTGGTAGCAAGAAATTTTTAGGGCCAGATACAAAGGAGCAGAGTTTAATCTTGATCTGAAATTATCTTTCTGGATAGCTACCTGGAGGAGGCTTTTCTATTTTAATTGCTGGCTTTTTTTAAAGGGCTGTTTAAAACTTGAAAAACAAAACCAAGAAAAACTTTAGTTGGTGAGATATAAAAAATATGGACACTGCGATGAGGCTTTTCTCCCTCTCCTCACTGGGCACAGCAGGTCTTCTGGCACTCCACATAGTGGTAAGCACATGGAGGGTGACTGGTTGACTGAAATATATCAGGGAAGTAGTAAAGAGTAGCCTCTTTTCCCTTTATGCCCGTTCCCTCTACAGTGCTCCAGGGACAGAGCTGCTTCTCACTGTGCAATAAGGCCAGCTCCCAGGAAAGTGCATCTGAACCATCTATACCTGCTGAAACCTGCCAGCTGAGTGTTCACATGGAGACCTGAACAACCATAACCTTAGATCAGAGAGTGTCCTGCTGAAAAGAGCATTTTCTGCAACGTGTGCTCATATATCATTAGGAAAGGTCCACACACATAGATGTGTGGGTCAATATAGCAACCATACTTCTGAATACATGGAGGTAGTCATTCAGTTTCTTTTCAATGACACAGTAGCTGACATAACAACAGGCAGTACCTGAAACATGGGATTTATCTAGCTGAATGTAGCTTAGAAGATTTTCCTGGGATCTGACATAGAAAACAGAAAGGCTAAAGCTTTGATTGATGGAACTGTAATTAGAAGAGAGAGAAAGCAAACTACTCCTAAAAAAGGCTGAGAAAGGTACAGAAGTGAAACCCCAGACATCCTCAGCACTGCAAACTCCTAGGGAGAGCCCCTGGAGGCAGACCTTCGGGGCAGAGCGTTGGCAGAAATAGGCTGGGAGCTGTGAACAAAGACTGTGCTCTGCCGGGTGAGTCCTCCTGTCTGCCAGTAAATAGGACTCTGTAGAAACCGAATTGTGTCAGGGATGCTAGGCTCCATCATATGCCTGCTCCTAATGAAAGCAACTTTCAGCATCCCAAGCTAAGGCTGAAGTCCCAGGGCAAAATAGTAATAATAGATGTGTCGGTCAGATTTATGAGAGCATAAGTGTCAATTCAAATCATTTTATTTCATTTTGTCACAAACAGGCTGTTAAGGTTCTCTACCCTGGTGAGATTTGTCCTACCCATGTTACTATTAACTGCCAGCAAGAGGTTTAGTGCTTTTTTTTTCTGCATTATTGTTTATTTTGCCATCTGCTTTCCTGATGGGTGCCCTGACTTTAATGTATCTCTGTGGGCTTAGTGTCTTTAGATTTAGATTACAGGCAATGGCAAGACATCTCATTCTTTGCATTTGCATTCTGCCAACTGGCTCAATTGAATATTATAAAGACTGGATTTTCAGTTTTGCTTTTTAAGAATCAAAAAAGCCGACACTGGTGGTTTTGCTATGATGGGATCAGACACTGGGGATGACGCAGATTTTCTTTCTGATGTTGATTTACTTATAAACCAATATATTCCGTAATACTCTTTTTGGTTCTGTGAGTAAAGTATCATTTCATTTTCTTGGCTTGGCTACTACTCTATTGTCTTTGCTGCAGCATGATGTGGAGGAGATAGCCTGAGATGTACTGCTGAAATGCTAGTTGGTATGCCCTGAATTGAGGCAGACAGGCAAAACTGGTAGAGGCAAGACTAAGATTCAAGACTCTGCTATTCCATCAGCAAACTGTGGCTGATCTTGTTTAGGCAACAGACAAATATCTAGGTTGGACACATATTATCGAGACTCATCTCAGCAACATACACAAAGCTGATTGAGCCTAGCCTGAATTAAAGCTTGAATTACAGATAGTAAATTAAGTAGTGCTCTCCGGTAATCACGAGGAAAAAGACCTGGATCTCTTCATGATAGATTGCTGTTCAGGGAGACAAAATATGAGCGATCCTAATTCCCTTCCTCCAGTTTCTTCCTTTGACACCTTTCTTCCTCCTCAGCACTTTACATGGCCTCCCTTGTGGTGTTTCATATTGGCATTGTTTGTTTCACCTAAAACAATAAAAAGGCTGGCAGAGATCATCCAAGCTGGTCACCTAAACAAGAACTGTGAGCACACACTGCAAATGTTACATCAGTCTTCAGCTAGAACAGGCTCACCAAACTCCTCCAGCTACTCTTCCTTCAGCCTCCCGCAGTTAAGCGCACAATAAACACCTGTGTTAGCTGACTGCCTCCGGCACAGGGACATTGGAGACAACTCAAATCTCATCCATCCTGCCCACCTTCATGTATTATGAAAACATTTTAGAAATCTGTATTTCTGTCCTTTAATTAAATACAGAACTGTGTGCTGTGTTACCATTTTATAGCTACGGTGCCACCGTTAGCAACTTTGTGCAAAATGAACTTAGACATAGGTATTTTTTTTTCTGCATTGTTCGGCTGTTTACAATATAATTAGTGGCTGGTCAAAATTTTGCTAGGGGCAACACAGAGCATTGCTTTTTTTGGTGTGTCAAGATTGCCATGTGAAATTATTGTTACTGATATTCTTCCTAAGAAGATGTAATTTGCAGATAGTTCTTCCTTAGAAAGTAAAGAATATATTTAAGAAAATACTGAATACTTCAGCAAAAAAAGAAAAAAAAATGCCTGGATAAAAAAAACTACTATGCTGCATATTTTCATATTACCACAAATTATATTGGGCATAGAAATTGTAATGTTATGAATCAGCTGAAAGTCAGGCGGAGGATGGAAGAAAAGATTGTCCAGACACCACTTTAACAACCACTTGACCTTAATGTGAAAGGTTATTGGTTTTTATACTTCTTTTTATTCCTCAAGCTTAGCCCTGCAGAAAACAGTTCAGCTGTCTGTTTCAGACTTTTTTCTTTTTTTTTTAAATTGTGGTTACTAGAAGCTTCCCTTCTGTTATTCCTATGCTAAGATCTTCACTACCCTAACAAAGTAGTATACTTGGCAGTGCCATGTCCATATGACTTTTATACAAGCCATTTCTGCCTTCTATTGCTTTTTCTCAATCTGTGCAATTTCATAAGACTTTTGCAACCTCATGTAAGGCATGGAAAATCTAGAGTCAGAAGTTTGGAAAGTACAGGAGCTTGATGGGCTTGACTGGCCCTGAAACAAGCACAGAGTGGAGCACATAGTGGGGTCACAACTGAGGGGTTCTCTTCACAAAAGGGTTCCTAGACTGTCTTGGACAGCCTGAGACAGAGAGAGAAAAGCTGAGTCCCTTTCTCCCTCAATACTTTAACATGCTACTTCACTGGCTGACCCATCCACTCTCCCAATAACTGTGCAATATGGAAGCTGTGTTTATAGGATGACACAGGCATCCTTACAGGAAAGGGAGAGAAGACAACATCTCCTGTTGGAGACAAATCAGCAGAGAGCTACTGGAAGCGCGTTTCTCTTCCTGCAGTATCTTAGAAGCACGGTTAGGTTTAACAGAAGAAGGATTTAGTCATTAATATCATAAGAATATGTATCTGTTGCAACCTGTGTTTGGTATTCAGTGAGAATGAAAAGACGAGGGTCATTTCCCAAGACTAGAGAAGACCTGGGGTTTTGGTGAGGAGAAAATAAAAAACCTAAGGGTGCTGCAGAGCAAGATACCTTTTCTTTCCCATTTTCAGCTTAAGAGGAGAGTAGAAAGATTCAAAGGATTGGTTTCTATCTGATATGAATGCATTACATTGTGGTGGGATGAAAAATAAGTTTGGGGAAACTGCAAGTGACTTTATGCCAAAGCCTGTGTTCATACTCTCTATATTCCTCTCAGGAATGTGTTATGGTCTTATCATGGTTATGTTAGCCCTGCTATTACGGTCATGGTTCTCTGTCATTTCAGTGACTTTGTGACTTTTTGCTTTCCTCCTGGTCTGGCTTGCTTTCTTGCCAGACAAACTATTTCTCAGCATCTCCCTTTGACCCTTCGTAAACATGTCTAGTTTGATGCTCATTTGTTTCTTGAAGAAACACTCTGCTTCTCAGCTCTATTTTGGGGCATTTTCTTGTCCTAACTTTTCCTGACATATTCTCCTTAATAGGTTCTGGTTCCTGCTTGCCCCATAATGGCCTTGCTTCCTTGCTTGCTGTGATTGCTCTTATCCTGCACTCTGTACTGCCTCAGCTGCTCGTGATCATCTCGGTTCTCAAAGACGTGCTGTATACTGCCTTGAGGTTTACACAGGTTACTAGATCTCTTGTGATATCAGTGACTGATCATTGTTCTCTAGGTTAGTGGAGCAGGGAGGAAGAGTATGGACAGCCAGTAATGAACAAACACAACAGAGTGCTCTTCTCTAGCAAAATGTGCTTCAGACCTGAAGACTACATTTGACCATTTGCAGAGTCCAGAAAATGGCTGTGGGAAGATTTCTACTTCATTTCAGCCGGCAGTTTCTCCTGCACACTTGAATGCTGTGGACTTTAATGGACTTTCTGGCTGCTCAATTTTCTTAAGCAATTTGACTGTTTTCTCCATTTTTTTTCTTTCTTGACCTAATGTCTTTCTGTTGAGAGACACCTGAACGTGCCTTAGAAGAGCTTTCTCAATTACATTTTGAATCCTCATTTGGCACAAATATAGCACTGTCATGGTTTAACCCCAGCCAGCAACTAAGCACCACGCAGCCGCTCACTCATTCCCCCCCCACCCAGTGGGATGGGGGAGAAAATCGGGAAAAGAAGGAAAACTCGTGGGTTGAGATGAGAACGGTTTAATAGGACAGAAAAGAAGAAACTAATAATGATAACGATAACACTAATAAAATGACAACAGCAATAATAAAGAGATTGGAATGTACAAATGATGCGCAGTGCAATTGCTCATCACCTGCCGACCAGCACCCAGATAGTCCCCGAGCGGCGATTCCCCGCCCCCACTTCCCAGTTGCTATACTGGATGTGACGTCCCATGGTATGGAATACCCTGTTGGCCAGTTTGGGTCAGCTGCCCTGGCTGTGTCCTGTGCCAACTTCTTGTGCCCCTCCAGCCTTCTCGCTGGCTGGGCTTGAGAAGCTGAAAAATCCTTGACTTTAGTCTAAACACTACTTAGCAACAACTGAAAACATCAGCGTTATCAACTTTTTTCGCATACTGAACTCAAAACATAGCACCGTACCAGCTACTAGGAAGACAGTTAACTCTATCCCAGCTGAAACCAGGACAAGCACTAAAAAGAATGCCTGGAAATCCCCATATTGCTTTTCTGAGACACCAATTTTCAACTGCTCTGGTCACTCTAGCTGCTTCAGTGTCAGTAATAAGTGGTCCTTTTAAAAGCTGTAGGTCTTGCTTGTTCCTATTTCAGTGACAAGGTAGGAAGCCAGATCCTCACCAAGTATAAATCTGTTTTCTACTGATGTTAGGAAGTCCTGCTCAGCTGTACCCAAGCTGAGGACCAAAGTCTTTGCCCAGGGAAGAGATGAAGAGCAGCTGAAAGGGTGGCAGTAAACAAAGCAGTCAAGACCATGATTGATGGGTGTTCAGGTGATAATCTGTGGCTGAGACATGAAAACAGGATTTGTTTTCTAAGACATAAAACTGTCCCCAGCTGCTTTTCTTTCATCTTATCATATCTTCATTTACAAGCCCCCCGACAGTTTTCCTGTTGCTTTTTATAACATTCTAGCTAATTTCACCTTTTACCCTGCTCTCCCCATCAGGCCAGCAGCTCAGCCCTTCACCCTGTGTACTCAGCACCTCTCTTGCAGGGTAAAGAGATAGCTAACCCCCCAACTCCATGCCCCCAGATTGCCGAGTCTTCGAAGATACATAAACTGATAGACAAAAAGGAACAGTGCTACAGCTGAATCTAGCACATGGTTAAATTCAAAAGCACTCACTATTTCCCAGTTCAAACCCTGTCCCAGAAGCTTGTGTAAGCTTATTTTGAATTTTAAGCCTTGTGAAGGTGTGGTGATTGAGAAATGTTTATGCATGTTTGTTGTAGTCAAATGCTGGTGAAATTTGAATAGCTTTGATTTTAAAACTGGGGAAAAGTCAAGATCCATGTCTGAATTTTCAGTGTTTGCTTTTCCTGGAAATACCAAGCAAAATATGGACTCAGCCAAAAAGATACAAATGCTAGTGAACTTAAGAGTATTCATTTTCTTCATGCTTCAGTGTCTGTAGAGTCTTACTTTGTCTCCTGTCACAGGGAGCTTTATTTAAGAAACTATTACATCAGGAAGTTGGTAAATATCGTATGGCTTGCTTCAGTTAAATACAAAAAGTGAGACAAAATCACCTCTTAAAGCGCAAGGCTTCATCTCTCAAGCTTTGTGCTTGGAAGAGAGGAGCCTAGGAGGGTGTCCAGCCTCACTGTAGCTGCACCATTGCACTGTGCTGAGAGCAAATATCTGTCACTGCCACTCTGAATCCTGCAATGATTTTTGCTACTACCTGCATAGTAGTGTGAAAAATTTAGAAATTTAGTGTCTTCATCTGTGCTGACTTTGACCATGCAGTCTCAAAGCAGGTTTTAAAAAATATGAAAAATCTGATGCTGCTGCTCTTCACTATGGTAACTCTTGTCCTATTTTATATTTTTAATACCTTACTAGAATTTTCATAGCTATATAGGGAATTATGTCACACTTTCCATTAATCTTAGAGGTACATATACCTAACTCTACTAAAAAGCTTAACAGTTCCAAACTTTTCCCTCCAAACATTGCTGGACTGTTCTGTAAAGTTGGATTGCTAGTACTTGCTAGTATATATAAGGCAGAATGATAATTAAGTGAATTTATTTGCAGTATGTCCTGGTTAAGATATTTTTAAATATCTTAAAGATATTTTTAAATACCACAACATCCTTAATATGGTTACAGATAACTAGAGACGAACATTTCAATTCATCTCAGCAGATTTCATGTGTTTGCTTTTAACATAGCTGTTAGGCACTGCAGAGCTACAGCTAGAGAAAGAAATGAAAGGTTATTTCGGATTACTGTCATGAATGTAGTATGAAGGGGAATATAATTGCTGAAAGTGCCGGGAAAATTATGCATTTCATATACTTATTCTTTGTAAATGGCATATGAATTCTTAATAAAAAAAAGTAATGCTACCTGCTTCATGAAACATGATTAAGAGTCAAAATATAATTAAACTAACTGCAGTTGTTGATAACAAACTGTCTGATGAAAGGATGACTTCCTGTTAGCATCCTTTAGAATTGCCAGAATAATGCACTTTTGCATACTGAAAGAAATAGATTGTATTGAGGCTAAGGCTTCAGTAAGGAAGCCACAATCTAAGATGACCTAAGGATCCTTACCACCCTTAAGTTACAAGAATACATAGGTGGTAGGTAGCAGTGCATACAACAATGCCTCGTCTTCTTCCCTAGATAATTCAAATGACTTTTCTTTTAGTGAACATTAATTTTCTGGAAGTTCTGAGCTGGCTCAGGAGCTGATTATGTTTGCTTGCTTGTTTTGTGAGTGTAGATTGAGCCAGTTATTCTCTTCCATAAGTCATTTTTGTATGCTTTAAAGTGTTCCTGTAAAGCCTATTTGTGAAATAAGCCTTTCATAAATCAGAAGAAATTAGTTCTGTTTTCATCTCCCTCACACAGAAATGTAGGAAAAGTCACGGGATATCAATGCTCAGCAATGGCATAAATGGAAGAGTGAGGATTTTCAGTGCCAGAAAGGCATTAAGATTTCCAGGGCTGCCGCATTATTATAATGAATGTGTTTCAAAGCCCAGTAAAATAAGTACTTCTGTCATGACATTCTCCAAAAGCAGGGTATGTCTTGCATAATTTCAAACTAGTTTTTAGAAACTGAAAATTTAATTTGAATACTGGGTTTTCATCCCACTTTGAAAAAATAATTGTGGGTAAAATGAACAAGAATAGGGCCTGAAAAATAAGATTGGAAGTGAAACAATGGACACACAGCAGACACACCTCTAATTCTGCTATTTAAATACTTCCAGGTATATGCACAGATCATTAGATAACAAAGACCAGGGCTTTTCAGAAAGAACTGGACAATGATTTGTATCTGAGTATTCTCTTTTATTTTCAAAGGAATTCACCTATGGTAACGAAATTTCTGGACTGACTTTCTGTAGACATTTAATTGATTGAAGAATTTCACCTTCCCTAATACATAAGCAAAGCAAACTGGAAACTTGAACATAACATAATTCTTGCTGGAAGTGTTTACACTCCAATCCATTTGAAGAAATCTGGCTGAATATTTTTTGTGAAAGGACCAAATGAATTAGGTTAAATCACATGAAACTTCTCATTGACTTCTGCCTACAACTTACGTTTGATAGCATACTACAAGAAATGACGACAAACAGCGCGTGGGAAGTGGGAAAATCGAGTTCAGATAGTTTAAGATCATGAGACAGAAACTTTTACAGATATTTTGAGGGTTTCTATATTTAGTTCTGGATTGTGTAGGTGGTTTAATACCTAGATTTCCTTCCTCACAGATCATCCTTGCTTCCACATAACTCCCCTAAAAATTAATCAGCGTGGCAGTACAGCAATACATGTTATGACAGGGGACTAGTGTGTTAGCTGCCGTGCTAGCTCACAAGACAGTTCTTCTTCTCAGATAAATACAGATGGCAGCTCACATTCTACAGCAAGATGTGTACAGGTGGAAAAGGGCAAAATCAGTTAATTCTGGTGACCATTTTAAGATAGGCAGGATATTATTCAGATTTTTCAGCCTGAAAGCCTTGAAGTCAAACTCCCCAAACTTAGCTTGCAGCTGCATTCCCTCAAATTTTCTGCACATCTGACCACAGGGTCAAAACCTGAGGATTATGTGCAGTCAATGATCAACTGCAAAGTGAATAAGTTTTAACATAATTTCTTAACATTTCACTGAACTATAATAACAAAAGAAATCCTTATTCCAGTTCTTCATAGCAGCATAGCTTCCTTAACTCTGTGAATCACGATCCAGTGATTAAGCATGTAGATAATGCAGATTCAATTCCCTGCACTTCTACAGACCTCTTGTGTGATATTAGACAAATCACTTAACTTGTCTGCCTCAGGCTTCATTTGCAAAATAGGGATAGTATGTGATTTTACACATCAGACAATTGTTGCATGAGCAAGAATACACATACCAGCTTGTGCACCAAAAGGGCAGGAGTTCAAACAGTTTATTTGCAGGCTCTGACACATCCGTTCGGATTCATCCTTTGCACTGAGACAGACATTCAGTAGAGAAAAAGTGGTAAATATTGAAGTTGCATCATTAAGACTGCATCACAAAACATACATGCATGGGGGTAAGATTCAGGTATCACAGATAACATTAATTCTGCCTTCCCTTGGCTTTAAAACTTTGTTTTCTTAATGTAATGAGTTTCTGTGTGTGGTACATGAGGGTGCTATTTTTTTAGGGGTTTAGGTATTATTATTTAGGTTTATAGGGGTGTTTGAACCCAAAGATGTTTCAAAGATTTTTGTGAACTTGCATCTCCCAAACAAGAGGAGCATAATATTAACATTTCTCTTCACCAGTTTGTACATATATTAAAAAAATTACTTGCTGTAAACTATCAGGCCTTTATCTAGCTTTCAGAGTTTTGCTGCTCCTGGAGTGAGACTCCTCTCCAGTTTGCTGTCTGTAGCTCAGTAGAACTTTTAGCAGATCATGGATGGAGCCATTGGAGGGAAAAGTTTTGTTGCCTTTTCATCAGCCTCTGCTTTCTGTGGCAGCAGCAAGGTGAAGGAGACAGAAAACACACAGGATAACACATGTGAAAGAAGTAAAAACTATCAGATAAGTGAGAGTACGAGGTAAAAAATATTTCTCTAGAGAAGTGGTATGCAAGGTGTGAATCAAAAGCTCATATACTTTGTGGGGAAGTGAGAGGGGAAGGACTTTGATAATACGATGAAAAAAGATCAAGATTGGTGGAGGGAATCCAGAAGAAAAGCGGGGTATTTGTGAAGAGGCAAAGCATCCATCTCTCTTTCCACAGATCACAGTTTCAGAGACAGCCTCCCCTTTCCATTCCCTTCTCTCCCCAAAGACAAGTTGCTGACATGTAAGTAATTACTTTATACCTACTGAGTACCATGACTGTCCCTGTGAGTGCTTTTAGTCCACAGCCTGAGGTGAAGTATGTTACCTTAAATCCTTAATGAAATAAATTTATGTGACTGTGCTTCACTTCATCTTGTTGATGGACTAAGAGCAAGTTCCTACCCCGTTAGTGAGGCTCAGCTGACCTGGGGCAACTTACTCAGTTGTGACCGTTCAATTCAGCCACAGCCCAAAGCGTCCCATGAATCTCCAAGTAAGGCAAGCAGGGCACTAACAGTGACCAGCACAGGGTGCAGCAATCGCCTGGCCAGTCCTCCTCAGCGAGGAACTCGGTGCCGAACGCCAGCAGGAAAAGTGCCTCCTCTTCTTTATGGGGGAGCTCAGCATGGCTGCAGCTTGCCTACCCTCTGTCACCCACTGGAGCAAGTGGCTGATGGATCAGGGTAGTCACCCACACCTGCCAGACAGACGTGCAGGAGCCAGACCTCCCTGCAGTGAGGTTCAGGCCTGGAAGTGAGCATGGGAGCAAATCGACTGCTCAGGTCTCATTCCCAGTATGTGTGATTTGGCAGGTCTGTTGATGGAGCTAGCCTGAGCCACATCCTGCTTAATTTTGAAGGTATTGCCGTTAATGTTAGCACCTGAATCAAGTGTTGCAACAGATAAGCCCACAGGTCTGGTACAGAGTGTTGTAAGGAAAGAAAATGAAATGTAAGATTGAAACTGATCACCTATCCTTGAAGATGAAGATTTTTTGTGTTTCTGCTGGCTATCAATCAGCTATCATATCAGTTAGATGGGTAGAAAGTAAGTTTTAAAAACAATTACAAATAAAGCCATCTTGTCCCTCTCTGTCACTTCCAAATTATGAACTTCACCGACATGAAACTATGTTCAAGCAGAAAGGAAGAATAGCATTTTCCTCTAGAAGCAAAATGAAATTGAAGCCCTGCAAGTGAATATGTAGTGTACTGTACTTTATTCCTTTCCATGTTAGCATTTGCACGGCAGTACTAACGCTGTGATGACACAGCGACTTAACACTCTGACATTGGTGAAGAAATTCAGCAGGAGGTGTTTACTGGTAAAAGATAGTTCAAACTACAAAGAGTTTCCTGACAGCAGGCTGCACATTAGAGTTAATCAAAATTTACTTCTGTTCATCTTGATTCTAATCAGAGATAGGCTGGCAGACATCATGTACATACCTTGAAAAAATCCCCTGCTGCACTTCCAGTGCTTGTGCATTAAGTTGGTCTTCTAAATGCTGAACGAAGCATGTCATGTTTTGTGTATGAGATTAAAACAGAGAGCCTAAATTTATTTTTATACCAGTTCTCTTTATCAAAAATCTCATATTTGAGCTTTCTGAATAGATGTGCAAGGCAATTGTCACTCTATCTGTAAATGCATTTCTGGGAGTCTGAGCTTCAGCTGGATGACTATGAAACAAGTCATATAAATCTGCAAATAACGTGGTATAAAATGCCTTTGTAGCTTAATAGTAATCTCAGTGTTCACTAACAAAATCCATCGAGATGTTCTAGGCATGAACATCGCGATGTAGCTTTGAGCTACATTTTAACATTCACTCTGAGAAACAGCATGGTGTTCACTTACATGCTTGAACCCACAGCAGCATCGTCCTGCCAGTTACTTTCTGTTATCCATCACAGACAGTAACGTGCATTCTTCTTACAATAAATTGTACAGGAAAACCACCAGTGACGTACATATTTCTGTTCGAAATTATTACACAGATGCTGGATAAGCCTGTGGCTGTGCTTTACAAGATACCAACCTTGCTGACTTTGAGTTTTCCCAACAGGAATACCTAGAAGATATAGATACAACTTTGGCTCTTACTCTTCAAGGTAATAAGAAAGGGATTTGTTCAATAGGTGAAAGCCAATCTCCTTGAGAATCCTTCTGTCACAATAGTATAGATTTTTATTAGTGTTAGTGCTAACCTGACATAGTGTAGGTATGACTGATCTGTTCATCTACTGCTAATGCAGGAGAATGTGTTGGGATCAAAGTTTGAGATAAGTTCTTGGTACTTCATTTTCCCTTTAGGCCAGGCAGTGTTGGGAGCATGCCAAGGACACAGTCTGAGGGCCTGGCAATGAGACACTTTTTCATACTCACAGAGTAGCAACCGCTTTTTGTACCAGACACATCTTTAAATTCAGTAGGAGCTCTGGTAGTGATAGGCTGTCCCTGCCATATTTCTTTGTGACTCCATTGACCTTAGTGGCAAAGGATTAGCATAAGAGAAGGAAGAATCACAAAAATATTTTTTCAGGAAGAGAAGGAAGCCTAACAGTTTGAGAAAGGCTGAATTCACAGTTCCCGGGACTTGGCATAATGAGGGTATTCCTGCTGCTCTGCAACCTGACAGGTGCTTAAACAAGCTTAGACTCTGCTCTGTTGTTGTTCCCACATGCTGTTTCAGTGGATGTGTGGCATTAAAAATTCCCCCAATGTAAATTATTTAGCAGAGATCAAGTTTTTGAAGCTAACTTCAGATTATTAGCTTTGCTGAATAGGCAGTTTCTGCAGGCTTCATAAGAATTATACTTTGTGTGGGATAGGAGTCTTCTTGATATAGTGTCAACCCTCTGCCAAATCAAGGGTGTAAACTTAAAATATTCTTTAATCCCATCTTGTTTCTCAAAGACTCCGAGTTTCTGTAGCTTCTTCTTTTTTTATTCCTGATGAAAAGCACATAGGACCCCATTCAACAGGAAATTAAACACCCTGTTGCATGAAGCCCCTAAGCATTTTGGACAAATTTTCAGTACTAAGTTCTGGATGCTCTCAGTGATGAGTTTGCAGTGAGTGTGGGAGTTTCAAAGATGGGACCTTAAGCAGCCAGCTCCATTCCCCAGCATCGCAATGGAAAATCACAGCCTCAATCTTTGGAGTTAAAATTAAAAGTGAGTGTTTAGTTTAAATAGTTATAAAGACAGCCCAGCCTTACAACATCTGGCTTCTTTCATGGGTTTTTGGCAGGGGAGAGAGGGCTTAACTTCACTTTTTCACACTTCTTCCTTTTAGTTTCCATAGAGTCTTTGCCGTGGTAGATTATGGAGAGATCTCTGCTGAGGAGTAGCAGTGACTGTAACTGTGGCTGGCCCTGGCTCAGATTAGACCAGGAAAGGGAAGTATCTAGCTATGTTCTGGCCCATAATTAATACATATGAGGAAATTGTCTTCTGCTCATGAACATTCCTTGAGGAAATAAAGATTAAATTTGTTAAGTAAATTATTCACTGCAAATTATTCACTCAGCTTCACTCGCTATTCTGAGATTTCTGCAACATCTGAGGGAGCTAGATCATACCAGGAGAGGCAGGGCCGTAAAAGCAGAGGCTGAAGGCATGATTCCTTTCTTGTACAAAATACAAGTCTTATTTTACTTAAAATAAACAGACTAACACACTCTGGGATTGCTTAGCATT
The DNA here is from genome assembly GCF_900496995.4 of Aquila chrysaetos chrysaetos. NCBI lineage: Eukaryota > Metazoa > Chordata > Aves > Accipitriformes > Accipitridae > Aquila > Aquila chrysaetos. The sequence goes on along the minus strand of NC_044010.1, from coordinate 22,809,716 downwards.
AGGGAAAGCAATATACAGCCCCAAGATATGTCTGAGCCTCTGGTTGAACTTGGACCAGATTTGTCTGATGGACAACGAAATATGTGTTTCTAATATGAAAAATGTCTCATTTCATTTTCTTTTTGACAGGTGGCCAGTATGCTAAACCCTTCAATCTACTTTGCACTCTACTTTTTAGTTCTATCAGAATAATCAAGTATTGAAAGGATAAGTTTACACTTGCAGTTCAGACTGGAAGTGATCTCTCCTTTCAGGGCAAGGTAACTGTTGCGCCACTTGATATCATGTGGGAGGGCAGCAAATAAAGCACTTGAATATCCAGGACCATTCATCATGGTCCATTCATTAAAACTGAATAATGATAATAAGCTATAAAGTATGTTGCCTTTTATAAATATAAAGGCAGTGGTAATCATTCTCATGGGGTCATCTTAATTATTTTTAAGTGGATAGCCTTTTTCCCAGTCCGACTTCCCAGAGAGAAGAGTGACATTGCCTTGGTATTTCAGGATGGAGGAGTCAATCCAAGCCCCATAAAATTCACCCTAAAAAACTTCTATTGATTTCACTGAGGTTTGGATCAGGTTCAAAGACCAGCAAGGAAATGGAATAAGTTACCTGCAGTCATGTCCAACAGAAAACTAAGTATGAGAATTTTTCTTTTAATTTTACATAGATGCTCATTCCCCTTTGAAAAATTAGCTTCAAATACAGAGGATATAAGCACTGAGCTTATTATTTTTTTTTTAATTCAAAAGAGCTCCTTTTGTAACATATCGGTTAACTAAATTAAATTAACTTAGTGTTATAAATGTTTGATTTTCTTCACTTTGTTACTTTTTAAAACTAGTGTGGGTCAACCTTCCAAGGGCAAGAGCATAATCAGGTCAGCTTTCAAGCTGCTATAATTTTTCTGATATGTGGATGAGGAAAGGAAATAGATATGGGTGGGTACTATATCTCTTGAAATGGCCTCTTTCTTCCTGTTTAACAATAAATATTCTACAGAAAGGAAGCTCATATATTACTCTTCAGATGAGTTCCCATTTTATTAATCATGAAGATTTTAACAGTGGCCTGAGACAGGAAATCACAGTCTAATGATCAGCAGAGTCTGATTTAATCCTCATGTTTGGATCAGATTACAAAGAAAAACAATGTACTGCAATGTACATCTATGTAGATAAATAGCCAGGTTTAATTACTATTAAACATACATACAGCTTTTATAACAATATATGGCCCTACTGAATTACTAAGACTGACTAAATATCCATGGTAAAACCTCCTTATGGTTAGAAACTTAAATGGACTTTTCGGGTGTTGTTATCAGATACATGAAAGAAACATATCTCTCAGAGTTCACCATTATTATTAATTAACTATTGGTTATTAATAGTAACAATGACTATGAACTTTGATAGATATGTTATTATTAATAACAACAACAATAATAAATTCAGCTGTCTTCTAAATGAGTGTAGTTCTGATTAAAATGTGAAGTGAAACGTCTTGGTTAATAGGTTGAAGTTCAACATATACTCCACTGCAATCCAATAACACAGAGAACAAACTTGCATTATATTTGCCAGAATTTCAGCACCTTAACCCCCGTTCCTCCTCCTCTTCTTACCAACCCGGTTCTTAGAAGGTCTGGAAAGGAAAACCTCATTATACCATTAACATATAATAATTATTATTTCATCAGTTGCCCATCCATCAGAGTCCAAGAAGGCCTCCAAAACTTTTCTGAAACATTTAAATAGAAGTCCAAATAGCAAACTGAAGTGGGAATTCATCTAACCAGCAGTGTCTTATCCCTCCCTGGAGTATTCATATGATAGAGAAAGAATGGAGCAATTCAGCTAAGAGACTACCTGCCTATCTAGCATTGTCTCCTCATAGATGCTTCAAAAACTTAGAAGTGTTTATGGGACTGGGAAAGGCGATTCTAAGAAATAAGACCTGTGCATTTCTTACCAGCTTTCAACCATCAGTTCTTTTCATTTTCAGTTTGGATGGTTTCTTGGTTCAACTTTCCTTGAAATTTGAGTTCAACCATATTAAAAGAATGACATTGAGAAAGTTCATTCTGTGCACTGAGTATTTGGATTGACAAGGACTTCTGAATTTTTATTTGGTGCAGGAGACCTCCACAGTGACTTGCTTTTTTAAAAGAGCTTTTATCTATGCAAAACTTATGAGTAAAAATTGCTTAGAATAGATTTTCTTGGAAAAAAAAATACTTTTGAAAAAATGTTATAAACATTTTGAAAAAAAAGAAAAGTATTTTTACCAAAATTTTTTCTTCACACTTACTCTTGAACCTTTTTCTTGCAATTTAGCTAGAAATAGATTTCTTTTTCATTTGCAGTAATGTTGAATTAAGATTTAATTCAAGCTCTGTGGTTGGCCCAAAAGTTTGGGGGTTGAAACTGAGAATTTTCCTCCATCTTTCAGCAAAAAGTTGGGAATTTTTCATGGTTTCAGGTTTTGTGGCCTATGATTCACAACAAATAAGTTTTACTTAGGATGCTCAAGACTTTTATTTGTTTGACTTTGGCAAATAATATCAAGCAAAATGAAGCAGAAATTCAAAGCTATCGTAATACTTCCACTTTCATTTAGCCTCTGGGCTGTTTTTCAAGAGGGCATAAAAGACCTTTGCCATTCTCCTCTGTCTCTTTGTTGTAAACCTTCTGTTAGACTTGCTTTTTCTCCTTGTGACTTTGTCACGAAATCAAGGACAATGGAGGACTGAAAAGTGCTATTTCAGGGAGTCCAAATTCTGTGATGAATGGCAAAAAAATATTCCACCATGCAGAAGAAAAAGATGGCTTTAGAAAACTTCCCTTCTTTGCCAAACAGTGACCTTCAATCTCATTGGTTTTATTGCATTACTGTAGAGCTAAGAGGGAAAGGGAGACATTAGGGACCAGCTAGACCATGTACTACAGAACAGTGTGAACGTGCTGGGGAATAATATCCCTTGATCCTCAGAACAGCAGCATACGTTCTTCACATTCAAGTCCCAGCAGAAGTGGAAATGAAGGGTGCAGTTAGTGCCACAAGACTGAGTGGGGAAAAATGAGAGAGGAAAAGAGGTTGATTTTCTTGAGGTTGTCCAAAGCCTTACTGAGGCCTGATGGTGAAATAGGAGATAAGTCTTAAAGCATTTCTCACTCTGAACCCTTTCCTTATTTTCAACTCATCTCCTTAGTGCACCTCTCTCTTTTCCCGTCACTGCCTCCTCTCCTTCCTCACTCCTTCCCCAGAGAAAGATTTCAGGTCACTCACCCATGCCACAAACCAGCTGTGTGAAGTCACATCCTGACAGAATAAGGAACTGTGTAACTGATGTACACTTGTGCAGTATGCTTTGCTGTACTTAGTTTAGTTACAAGCTAGCAGCAGTTGCAACATCAGCTGGATAAACCTGAAATAAAAATGTTGAAGAGAAAACCATCTAACGTGTCTGATAAGGAGAAAAGTCAAAAGCCAAAGGTAAGAATGTTTCATTTTTGATGTCAAAGAATAATAACAGGAATTCTTAATGATTTTTAAAAGGAGGATTTCCTTCTAAATCCTAGCTTCAGGATTTCCTGATGTGCTAGCAAGTGCCACAGTGGTATAATCTCAGGAAGCTATTTGTATATACTCACTTTATAAAAGTAATGATCCAATTCAAGGAATCACCATTGTGAAGCTGCTATAGCTGTGCTGAAGAGTCCTGGTACCGGACTTTGTTTATTGTTATATGCTCTGCATCAGTCTTTTAACAGAGGGGCTCACAAAAATCCCCTCTCTTCCTTTCATGTATGATAAACTGATGATGTCCCATGAAAGAGTGTGAGAATCAGTGAAGAATTAGAAAAGCTATTAAATTTGGTTCTTATTTTAATAGATTTTCTTTTGGATCATCATAACCAAAGGAGGAGAGGGTACCTGGCAATCAGTGTTTGTCATCTTCACTTTTCTGCGAATTATTATACTTTCAGCCTGAAATAAATACTCTGAATAAATTGATAATATGCTACACTGGACACTTTCCACAATCTGCAATTGCAAGAAAGAAAGTGAGAATTTTGCAAGATGCATAAGGATGTGTCCTGTGCTGTGCTAGAAATTTATTTTCAGTCCCTGGACTGGGTGCAGGATGACCTTTGCAAGTGTATTGTAAGCCTGAAGAGAAATGGCTACTGCTAGACCTGAGCGCATCAGTATCCATTTCTATTTCAGTTTGCCAGTGCTGAAAATTTAAATAAGAGATTAGAAAAGCCTTTTAGTATATCTCTGCTCTCAGTAACTCACTGTCTCCTAGTTTACAGACCCATCTTCTTATTGGTTGGGAATACACCTCACTTTGTGATTTCTGGCTCCTAAATATTTATCGCAGACACTACTTCAGCAGGAATGTCTTCTGGTTTTACTCAGTGTTGGCTTTTGTGTACTGCACTTGCAGTTTTAGACTATGACTCATTAATAATTAAAATTAATGTTTTTTCCATGGATTTGAAACAATTCTGAATCCATTTTCCCATGGATTTGAATGGGGTTTTAAGCATTTCACTGGTTGGTATGGTATGTACTTTGTTCTGTTCAATCATCATACTGTTTTTTAAAGACAGGGCAGAAGTATAATTAATATCTAATTACACTATAGGTTAAGCAAGAAATGACCATGAGACACGCTGTGGATGGGCTTTGTTTTTCTGTCTGTTAAATAATTTCAAAACCAAATTTTGGTCACTCCCTTCTTCCAAAATAATACATTCCTTAACAACAGTCTGATATTTTTTTTTTTTTCCAACACAGTTAGTTAGTCATTCGTGAATGCACTCCATGCTATTAAAATGCTGGTATTGTGGCTTCTCAAAAATATACATATATATCATGGTTATGGATTTGATTCACCATATGTGTAAAGCAGGGGTGAAAAGAGTCTAACCACTTGACTGAGTGTCAAACCTGCTGACTTTGTCTTATTGTAAATGTTTACAAAAATGGAAAGGTCTTGGTGAAGTGGCTCAGGATGTCTTTCTGCCTCAGTAGTGTGCTTTGAAATACTTCACCTACTGTAGTCCCACTTTTGCACAGAAATGAGTGAACTTTCCGCGATGAGAATGTTTTTGTTGAATGTGCTATTCACAAAAAGGGCATGGGAGGAGACAGCCCCATGTTGCACGGAATAGAAATCTTAGCTTGTTGTAGCATGTTTCAAAACATGCCCAGTGGAAGCAACGCAAATACTAAAGTTGCTTAATATTGAATTGGGTAACGTGGGGCGCAGGTTCTTACCTCCCGACAAAAGTTACAGGGTTTCACAACTGACTTCCCTAGATCACTTCCTGCCTGCCCCTGCTCTGCGCAGGCAACATTTGGTATCTCCTCATACTCTCAGGGCAGGATGCTGTTGTCACTGTGGAGGTCTTGGACTACCTCACCTTGCCTTTAGGCAGCTTAGATGTCCCAGTGTCTCCAACACATTCACACGGGGCTGACACAAGACCTGTGGGAGAGCCATAAGGTCTGGAGTCTTAAGTGAAAATCAGGTTTGCTACCTTAGGCCCTCAAAGAGGACATCAAAATGATCTTTTTATGTAACTGAATCTTAACCATGGTGACCAGTTGTCTTCATCACAGTTGTATGAACTTCTGTGCATTAATTCAAGTGTTTCACCAAGATTTTCTTTTTAATCCTTTTGATTTTATTACTTTCTAATGTGAAGAATATCAGCATCCAGTTATGCCTTTTGATAAAGATGAAGGAATACCGTGCAAGGCTGGTGCTAAAACCCTTCTTCAGGCAATTTGCTGTTGCTATATAAAGCCTCTAGCGGGGGTGGGCAAGTCAATGACCAATGCAGGACTAATACAGATTTTCAGTATCTAACTGCCAGTTCACTATGTGAAATGCATTTACTTTATTTATTACTGTGGTGTTTAAGGGACTTCTGCAGACACATTAGGTGTTACATAGGCAAAAAGTAGCATCTTACAACTCTCAGTGTCTGCTATGAAAAGGTTGATACTATGCCATGAAATAGTAGTGTTGCAGTTTTTTTCGTTATACAGCAGGATTTCTGTAGTGCTGCCGTCATGCTAATAACTTCTTTGCATATCTGGCAGATTTTGCATATGCATGGATACACATATAACTACTGAATGCATTGTATGTAAACTATATAAATAAACATTCATTGTTAGGCAAAAAAAATCTACACCCAGTGTCATCCCAGAGAAGTTTGGGAGAGAAATGGGAGAGAAATGTTTTCAAAAGAGATACTGGAAGGATTCCCATCTTTTGCCAATGTTTATCATTGTAGCTACACGTACTGCCATGGAACTGTACATTTATACCTTGTACATCAGCTGAGGACCCAAGTAGCTGAACTATAAAGGAAAAGTCCCAAGGCTTAAAAATACCCTGCTTAATATTGAAGAAATTCAACCAATTGAAGGGCTAAACTCTCTATTTCAAGCCCGTCCAATCTAACCTATCTGTCTATCCAGCACCTTTCTGGTGACTTTCTATCACAACAGAGCCTGTGCACCTCCCGTCAGGGCATCTACCAAGAGGCAGCTCTCTCTCAGCACTTCCTTTCAGTCCTCAGCTGCCTCCCTTTCTTTTCTGTCAGGTGAGACATGGCTTGGTTTATATGGCATAGCTGTTCTGAGCCGTGGTATTATTTGTGGGCAGGTGAGGTCAAACAATCTAGTTCTTGCACCCAGCCCTGAGGTTCATGGTCATGCTCATGGCCAGAGTCAGCCTTAGCTCCGTCAGCTCACTGTAGCAGAGCACGTCTCCTACATTGCTGGAGTTTTAGCTGCAGAGCGGGAAAGTACTATACCAAGTAGGGGGAAGTATGCTTTTACTAGATGTGTTTCAGGTATGCGTTTGTGCAGTCTGTCCCACCACCCCTTAGAGAGCTGGGGAGGAGGACAGCAGTTGACGTAGAAGATGAAAGACCGACCCCTAAAATGACCTGGATTTTAGCCTCTTTGGCCCTTATGACGTTACAGATGTCAGTGTATCTGGGGAGTGGCATGAAGCAGATTTAGAAAGATGGTAAGAAAAAACATTCTAAGAAATTATACAGGATCTAGTCTTCTCTTTTATATATGCTTCAGGCCACACCATATCCTGGCACCATACAAATAAAACAGGGTTAAAGCATTTCACAGCTACTCTGCATTCCACTTTGCACTGTTTTGCACATTTGACCAGGTGCAAATGACAATGGAAGGTGCAAATAATCTGTAAACTATCCCTGCATGGTCTTGCCCACTTCACAGGATGTAATGTGCTGGGCAGAGCCTATTTCTTTCTCTGTCTCTCTCAAATTCTTACAGACACAGCAAACTTGAGGACTGCCTGATGATTCTTGGCTTTACTTCAAGCTGAAGCAAAGACGACTTTGTGCCATTTTTTTTCTGGCTTGACTGAAGGAAGTCTTGTGTCTTTATTCTACATGACAGTTGATCTATGTTTATGCTAAAGGTTTGAGACGTTTTTGTTTCCTCATTCTGCTTCCAAATGTGCTTGGTGCTTGAAACTCAGCTTACTTCTGGTGTGTAAGACAATCCAGGGTCAATGCCTGTGCATTTTGTTTAGGCAAAAATATGTCCAAGCTTCTAATTAAATCGATATTCGCTTACTTAGGTGATAAATTATTATTTGTTTTCAGGGTTAAGAGAAAATAGTGGCAAAACCAATGGGAGGAAATATTTTCATGTGCAACTTTGTTCCCTAGTACTATTTCATACCAATAATTTTCCTTTTTATAAGCTTTAAATGAAACCCTGCCTCCACAGAAATAAATGCACATTTTTGCCATAGACTTGAAGCCAGGATTTCCCCTTTTTATATATTCTTCACAGAAGGCCTGACTGTCATGGTTTAACCCCAGCCAGCAACTAAGCACCACGCAGCCGCTCACTCACTCCCCCCTCCCGCAGTGGGATGGGGGAGAAAATCGGGAAAAGAAGTAAAACTCATGGGTTGAGATAAGAACAGTTTAATAGAACAGAAAAGAAGAAATGAATAATGATAATGATAACACTAATAAAATGACAACAGCAATAATAAAAGGATTGGAATGTACAAATGATGCGCAGTGCAATTGCTCACCACCCGCCGACCGACACCCAGTTAGTCCCCGAGCGGCGATTCCCCGCCCCCACTTCCCAGTTCCTATACTGGATGGGACGTCCCATGGTATGGAATACCCTGTTGGCCAGTTTGGGTCAGCTGCCCTGGCTGTGTCCTGTGCCAACTTCTTGTGCCCCTCCAGCTTTCTCACTGGCTGGGCATGAGAAGCTGAAAAATCCTTGACTTTAGACTAAACACTACTTAGCAACAACTGAAAACATCAGCGTTATCAACATTCTTCGGATACTGAACTCAAAACATAGCACCATACCAGCTACTAGGAAGACAGTTAACTCTATCCCAGCTGAAACTAGGACACTGATCCTGATTCTGAAAACACTTAAATGAATGCATTAGCTGTGATCCCATTGATTTCAATGGGATTTGTCATCTGAGTAAAGGTTATCACTTGCCTAAGTGTTTGGAGCCTGTAGTGCAGACAGATGCTATAAGCAAGTTTTTTGGTGCTGCTTTTTTCTTAGACAGTGGCTTGTGACCCTCCAATGGGGAATACTTATTAAAGAAAAGAAAACAGAAAATAGGTACAGCAAACCTAACAACCTAAAATAATCCAAGACATAATTAGATCTTCTCTAGGACAAGATCTGCAGTGAAGAGATTGCTCAGTGTTAATGAATATTAACTAGGATTTATCCTTGAGTGTGGAAAGCTGGGGGTTTTAATTTTTTTTCAAAGGTAAAGACTGGTAGAGTTCTGAAAATAGCAAGTTTTATATTCTTTTCTTTCCCCCTGAAATTTTGAGTGCATAATAAAAGAGTCACTGCTAATGTCACAGATGCTAATTTTCACAACCATGACTGAAGTGATGTTCGTTTCCATTTGCATTTCATTCTTACAATGATAAGAGGTGATGAGTTGATGATAAGCTGTTTTCACTGTACTGCCCGCTGTGCAAATTTATGCTTATAGGCAAAGATGACACACAGTTCTGTCATTAAAGGTCTTTACTGCATTGCCTCTTGAAGAAAGACTGTTTGTCAAAATCCATTTGAACTCTGTTAAATAAGCAGCAATGGGTGACAACATCTGGGAAGTAGTTTTAAGAACCTGGTTTATGGGGAAATAACCTGTGGGCCTTTATCAGGGAGGGTTCAGAGAAAGAAAAAATGATACTCTTAATAACCATGTATGTGTAGATGGGGAAAAAAGGGATTGCAGGTGACACTTCAGAAGGTGTTTCCTGTCTCCCTCAGGCTTCATAAAAAATTAGAACAAGGTTAGAGTTAACCTTGGATTATTTTTCTTGTGTGAGTGGAAGGCTCTACAATCATATTACTGCCCCTCTTACCTCTGGTATTTTTAATTCATTTACATTATCATTTTGCTTCTTGATCATCAGCCAATGTTTGGGGTTTTTTTCAACAGCAGTTTCAGAAAGTTGTTTGTGTCTTAACATATATGTTAGCATATCTCTTCTAGTAAGGTCTTGACATTTGAGGAATTTTGTTTTCTCACCAGAAAGTTAGGGTCCAGTCTTTGTGGAGAAAGAACAGCCGTCTCTCTCCTGTCCCTTGCCCCCTCCACATTTTGATGCTTAGATCAACACACAGGCTCATTGAGGGCTCACACAACCCTTGACTAGCTTGTGTGCCAAAGGAAAAAAAAATGACATCTGTGGCCTGGTCCAGTCCTGGGCTTTTTTGTGTGTTCCCTTGATTACAGCACCTTTTATATTTTCACCAACTTTGCACAAAATTCGGATAATTTCTTATTTCTTCCCTGTCTTGGTTTTCCTTCACTAGCCAGGCTTAAGTCCTTAATAGCAGAGTATTTTAAAACAAGTGAGAGCAAATTTCCTGAAGGGAATATTTTCAAATTAATATTCATTTTGCTTAGAGTAAAAAATCCAGTTCAGTTCTTTGTTTCCTAAGCAAGCAAGAGCATTTCAAGAAGTATGTCTGAACCACTTTCTCCAGCCATTTTTAGAAACCAGACAATCAATCACATCATTTATAACTGTACTCTCTGATAAATACTGTAGCACAGCTACCAAGGTGACATAAATCAGCAGTAGTTGCCATCTAATTCTTTAATTAGCTTTATAGAGCAGTTGACTTATTTCAATATTGTGTTTCTAGGAAACCCCAAATACCCCAAATTAAACATTGCCCAGGATATCTGTCATTGCTGGAAAAAAGCAGCCACTATGTACGGGGAGGACAGGCAGAGGATGTGGCCTACAGTTTTCTGTAGGTTTCAACACTCTTCTAGTAATTTGTGTCATAGCATAAATCCAGACTGAAGTTGTTATAATGCCATCGCTGGCCAGCTTGTATAAGCAATTTGTGGGTGGCTACAAACACTTCAGCCAGAAGAATCAAGCCCTTGATGTGTGGGCAGAAACCCCTGGCAATACTCCAGAGAAGGAAAAAAGTCTTCTCGGCCTCTGTAATCACAATATCCCTTAACCTTTATCTTCTGAAAGCTTGCAACAGAGACAGCAGTTACTTCTGTTGTTAGAAACAGTTATACTCTCCTCCACAAATTAGCAATGTCATTTTTTTTGCTAGAGATATTGCTGCTTGGCACCAGGCTACAGATTATATATGCACTGAATATTTAGCTAGTCATATGTCCTTTAAACCATCCTAATGGAAAACTTTGTTTTGTGCATCAGATGAAGGTATCTTGTATGTGTGTTGATATTCCACAGGAAGTTGAATGACCACCTACTTTTTTCACAAGTGAATCTCTCCTGTATACCTGCTTACTCTTACCTTTCTAGCTTTTTATATCTTATTCCACTTACAGTGTACCCAAGAGCATGTTCTTACTTTTTCTCTTCTTCCCAAACTTGAGGCTGAAATTCCAGCCTAGGGAAAAGCTTGGAAATCTTTGACTGCTTCAGAGAAGTTTCTTCTTTGACTATACATATTATATACCGTACTGCCACTTTTTTCCCCATACCTCTTCGGTTTATTCCATGGATACACAGAAAGCTGGATAAAGACTTCACCTGAACACAGTCTTCAGGCTGCTTAATTGCCAGTCATAACATCTCCTGGCATCTTTCTGGTAAACTGAATGTCAACAGCAAAGGGTCTGTCATCTCTAACCATCATCCAGCACTGAGCCTGACAAGCTTTCTCTGGGAAGAAGATCCAGTGATCCACCTACTGTTTTGCACCATTATGTCTTCTGGATGGAGTTTTAGTCCCTTTCCTACCCTTTTATGTCTTCATCCCTTTCATCATCTTCACAAGAACAACCAAGTAACCTCACACTCCTGTACTAGATTTCCATGGGCTGCTGAATGGTTATTTCCTTGAGAACTGTAGGAAGTTGTAAGTTCCTCTACTTGGTCATGCTGACCTCATTCAGAAGGGTAGGTTTGCTGTTCTTTCAGGTATGTTGAAAGGCAAGTGAGACATGAGGCTACTGGAATACTTGAGTACTTGGCTTTAGGTTTTCCTGCAGTGTTTCTCATGGGTTCTTTGGGAAGAAGAGAAGCACTAGAGGAGTGCTGTTCAACCAGAAAACATGGAAAAGCTATGGTGCAGTTTCATGCCTTCCCTCTACCATTATGTTTGAGATAGAGATGGAGCCATTGACCATGCTGTTGTCATTGACAGCCTGCAGCCGTGAGATAAAGAAATCGGCTTCACTTAGCAACAGCACAGCCAAAAGCAGATGTGTGAAGATGAGATGACAAAGTGGCCGAGACAGCTGAATGAGCTCACGCAGCTTGACTCTCTGCTGCCTTCACCTGTGCAAAGCGGATGCCGAGCTTTACCACTCATGAATTGCTTTCACTTGCCACAGCTGTGCTGTATTTCTCTTATACTTCTGTCTGTCTGCCTGCCTCCTTTTTTAAGATCAGATATTAAGCCCAAAAACCGCTTCACAGAGCTGGAAAGGGGACATGGTTCACTGATGGATGAGCAGCTCAGAGCCTGTCGAGAGGGTGCATGAAATGACTGATGATGGTAGAGCAGGCAGTCAGCTCTAGTCACAAGTACATGGCAAGGCTCTTCTGATATTGTCTGTTGGGGTGTTTCCATGATTTTCTTCCTGTCTCTATAATGGAGCTTATATTTGCTTGATTAATAACTTTTGGTAATTGTGGTAAAATGTTTGGAAACTATGTGTTTGGGATTTTAGTTAGTATCTGAAGAAATCGCAAGAGGCAACATGTTCCTACCCATTCATGAAAGCTTAAAGCCTTGTACCTGGCACAATCGCCTTTGCAGTGATAGGCCAGATTTGGGTAGGATTTGGAGTATGGCTTTGAATTTGGGGTTCAAAGAACACCTCAAAGCCCTCACTGCTGCCTGTGCCTCAGTAACATTATCTCATTGGTGAGTGTCTCTCAACTACGTGTGGTTTTCATGGAGGCTGTGGGAGCAGGGGAGGGCTGAAAAGCTCAGTCTCAATTTTGTCATGTGTCAGAATGAAAACACACTTCAAGCACCTGGTACATTTGTTTTTCATGAGGTGAAACCGCAGTTTTCCACTGAGCTGTGATCTCAATAACCCTGTGCCACACAGATAATCGAATGGAGAGAAGGGAACTGATGTGCCCATACTAGACTAGTACCATTTGCTGTGCCTAGTACCCCCAGTGAGCTGTTGATTGTATTCATTCCTTTCTGGTATAAGAGTGACCTGAACAGAATCAGCATGCTATCTTGTCTTCAGACAACTAGATTTTTTTCCTGGGATTGCAGTTACAGAACTTATGCTACAAAGAAAACCCAGAATTTAACACATCATAACTTCTGCACTAAGTATTCTTATGCAGTGCTAAATCACGAGGAAACGCTGAGCTGGAAACCTTCTTTCAGCTTCCATACTGGTCCAAAACCAAAAGCTTATTGAATTTATTTTATGAGTTCAAATTTCCAAGGAGCATATTTTAGATTCCTAGGCATATGTTGTGCAAGCATGTCCAGTTTTTTAAGCCTGCGAGGCTGCAATGAAGTGCCATGTGTGCTTTCTTCAACTAGACAATAAGGATAACTTTTGTCCGTGGATGGCAATAAGCCAACATTGGAACTCAGCCTTCTGACAAGGGAGGATACATGAAGGGGAAAAAATGGTCATCATTTTAAAGGAGTCAAAAGTTAACCCACTGTAATGAGTATTGTCTTTTGGTTTAGTTTGGTTCTGTTTTCCAAGATAAAAATAATGTAAATAAATGGACATATAGATCTGGTGAAACACTAAAAGTCACAGTGCCTGATGATAGATACTGCACTGAATTTTGCTTCTCTACTCTAGTGCATCTCCATTAAGGCAATTTCAGCTAATCTCACTATGGATTCATTAATCAAGTGTAGTCAGGATGTCTGAAGGAAGATAATGAGGGGGAAAAAATTGGCCTATTGTTTGGATCTTATTCTTCAGCTAGTTAGTTTGTTTATCATGTTCCATAATATTTGTATCCTGATAAATAAGTTCCAGTCACAATTAGTTATCATAGCAGATGACTAACACATCTTCATTTACTTACAAGTTCAAAATTACTCCATAAATAGATCAATTAAATTTGTGTTCTCTTTACATCACATGCCTATACAGATTTTCAGCCTTCAGTATCAGTTAACAGTGAAATGGAAACAAGGTGGACCAGCAGTATTTTAAAATTTCCTCCCTTTTAGCCAAAGGTGCAAGCTTCCATGGAGACAAATTCCCTAATCTTACATCTTTTTCTCTGAGCACTAACATCCTAAATGCATACTGCAGTATCAGCAGTCTCTTAGTGCCTTCCAAAATTTCTCCTTTAAAATGCCTAAGAAAAGATTTGTTCATTTTTTACTCATTTTTTACTCATTTAGGATTACATACTGTATATCTGCCCCACATAAAGCTGTCACTATATTACTTTAAAAAAAAAAAAAAAGTTGAGGTTCCAAAAGCCCGGTGGGGTTGGAGACTGCTGAAGTTGGGAATGTTTATAAGCTCTGCGATATTAACTGCAGCACTCAACCTCAGGTGACATAAAGCATGCAAAAAAGAACTTTCTGTCAGTTTTATTATTTCTAAAAAGGTTCCCCTTGAAAGAGAAGAGTGACCTTGCTCTGCTGAGCTGACATATGCCACTGAATTAATGGCTAAGCTTTGCTGTAGGGAAGCTTGCAGAAACATTACAACTCCAATGGCTGAGTTTGCTGTGAACATTAATCAGGTGAACCAACATGATGTATCAAACACTCATTTAAAAGTAATAAAAACTAACTCTCTTCCCCCCCCCTCCCCCAAGTTTCTTAGAATTAGCTTATTGTTGATCATTACCTGTTGTCAAGGGTAAGACTGCAGGACAGCGGTAAAACTTGTATAAGGGTTTTCTAAAGTTTGCTTACTCTTCAGAAAAACCAAATGAGCCTTTGGGATGGTCAAATTTAACTGTGACTTAGAGGTTAATTTTTAGTCCTGTTTCCCTCTGGAAGGTCATTTGAAGGAACACCTTCCACTGAAAACGTGCCTCTCCCTAGCAAGGAATGCAGAAGCTGCCTTTCATTCTCGGTGACTCCCTGGGAGCAGGACTAGGTCCCATGTCATGCACGAACGAAACGTTATGATAGGCAAGGAGGCTCTGGCTGCCATCGAAATAACCGCTGTTAAGGGTCTGGTATGGCTGTGGTGCAACGGCTGAGTCGCAGGGGCTCTGACCAAAACACCGTCATACCAGGCAGGAGTATTTTCTGCCTATCCCCTGCTGCTCTGCTCTGCTCTGGGGTGGGCAGGCGAGTGTGCTGCAGTCAGCAGCTGTGGCCGCTTCTCAGGCTTGCCGAAAGGAACAGCAAAGCCCTTGGGCATGCTGTGTCTCCCCGTGCTATTCTGCGTGCCATCTATGTATAGCCCACCGAGGCCGTAGGCTCCTTATCGCCGCTTCTGCTCTGGCATGGGAGCTTGCATGGCAGTCACATAGCCACCTCCTCTGGGGGAGTACGCTGGCTGCCCCACTCTGTGTGTGCTGGACAGGCATGGGGGTCCCTTTAAAACTGAGCCCTGGGGGGCTGCGTGCTTCTCAGCTCGTCTTTGGGCACATATATTTTCATCTTGACTTCAAGCCTGCAAACACGCATGTGAGTCATTTCTCTCGCACAAGAAATCCAGCTGAACCCTGCAAGGTCAGGACCTAGGTAATACACAGCATTAATAAAATTGTGCTGTATAAGTAAGCAGGGAAAGGACTTTAATTGAAGCAAGGTGATTCGGTTTTAAAATATGAGAATTTATCTCTGAATTCATCTGGTTCTGAGAGGAGAAAGTTTCAGGAGAGGAAAGATGTTGGTATTTAAGAGATTAAAGATCAAAGCCTGCAATTCTTACGTAGTGTTTAACCAGTCTTTACTCAGACAGCGCTCCCCTTTACTGCAGTCACAGGTCTGTGGAGGGTGGATTTTCAGGCTTGTCCCTTGATGTTTCTGCCCATGTGTAAATGAAGGGTAAAAAAGGATACTAGGGAGGTAGAAGTGCACATCATGCCAAGTCCTTAACTGTCATTTTCATAGCTCCTCTGAGTTTGTCACACATCCTTAACCTTCTTTTAAAGTCATTTTCTTTTCATGGTTTTGTGTGGCACTGAAAGTCACTTTTAATTAAATGTCATATAAATAATAAAGGCTTAATTACATAATTATTGCAAATACCTGTGTGCACACTCCCCAAATTGGACAGACTGCCAGAGGAGCACTTGGAGTGACTTTTCTCACCGGGAACTGAGAGTGCTCTGCAGCAACTGGGCAGAAACAATGGTGCTCAAAATTCAGGGTCAATGTGCATTTAAAGGAAGAGGAGTCAGATCCCTCCCCCCCCGCACATTTTGCAACACTCAGTTGCAAAAAACTTTCTTAGTGTTAAGATCGGCGTTTCTTAAATTGCTTCCTTATTTAGTTCCTCACAAACTTTTTAATCAACACAGCACATTTTTTGCCAGATGAAGTTGCCTTTTTGCTCAGACTTCCTACGTGGCTTGCCTCTTCCTGAGGAAGACTTACAGACCTTGCAAACCATCCTGCCCTTGTTTAACTTCACGAACGGTAGCTTCCCCCTTGCTCTCAGCTGCATCGGTGCCTGCCCCATGCGAGGTGCCCTTTGAAAGCACTCAAGAACTGAGTTTCTAGTGGAAATTCTGACGTGCGGGCTGGGTTATCAGCAACTACGTGTTTTGTGTCAGCATTGGTTCAGGCTTGAAAGACTGAGGCTGGTACCAGATAGAGGTACTGATAAAACAGCCACCCAGTGTTTACTTTGGAGAGAGAAGTTTGTTGACCTGGAGGAGTGTTAAGTATGATTAACTCATTACTTTATACCGCTTTTCTTTTTCAGTCATTTTCCATCATTAAAATTAGGGTGTTTGCTCTGATGCTTCATGGTAGCACTTTTGTTCAAAGACCACTTTGCTCCCCTCACTCCCCACCTCCATGCAGTTACTGAATACCAGAGCATGATAACAACCAGTCTTTTATAGAGTCATTTTTAAACCAGTTAAAAATGCCATTTCAGTCGATTGCCCTATTTGAGTTAGCAAGAACAAGCTGTATCTTTTTTATTGCTTTTGACTGGCAAAGTACAAGGTTTAGGCCATGTTTCGTGTGGGCTATAAAGTTATATTAATAGCTTGGTTAGTGGTCAGAAGTTCTACATGTGTAACTAACGTGTAAATAGGAAAAAATCCCTGACGTAGAGAAGTCTTCTCTTTTTTGCTTCTCTATTACTCTTTGGAGAGTTACTGAATTTTGTATGCAAATTCTCATTCTTCATACCGAAGTGAGGGGGTTTTGTTGTGGTGGTGGGGTTTTTTCACAGAATATCCCAAAAGATAAAAATTCCTATCTTGCCTTCTGGGAAAGTAGGAGACAATTTCTTTGATTACCTATGCAATAAGATAAGCTAGCAGAGTGGCAATATTCATCCCTACTTTGGTAACTCTTAATTTCATTCTCAGAGTAGTCTCCTCCTTCTGAAGGGACTAGGAGCATCAGAGAATAGAAGAAATGAATCAAATCCTGAGCTCCACTTATCTCCATCAATCAAAGCAGCAAGCACAGACTGTCCCCTTGGCAGCTGCTGTGGCTTCTTCTGAGGAGAGAGGGAAGAGTACAAGTGTCTGTGGCAGGCGAGAAAATTGGGCAACATGCTGAGCTCCTTTTTTGTTACTCCCAGTGACTGCATTTGCCCCTATACTGCTTACATGGTCTGGGTAGTCTAAAGATGAATGGAAGCTAAAAATGAAAATACATGGAGGAATTTGAAGAGATTTACTTGTGCGAGAGGGTCAGTGCAAAGCCATTACGTCATGCTGGACTTAAAAGCTATTTTGAATAGGACTTGAAGCAAAACATAATGGGCCAGAATTTCTCACAGCAGGGAACCAGATCTCTGAGCGGTGGGAATTGTCCAAAGGAAAATATGAGATGAATATCACCCATTATGAGTATTTAGCAGGATAACTGCTGTCAGTTTTGGCTCAAAGGTTGTCTTTAGACATGGAGAATCTCTGACTAGTTTATCATAAGAACTAACTGACTTCCTCTATGGTATGCCCTACAAGTGAAGGATGTTCTATAACGGAAAGACATGGATTGCAGAACCTCTTCTCATTGTTTTTCTATTTGTATACCATACCATTTTCTGGGGAAAATGACAGGCTATTTACAGACACACCAGCTCACCAACTGCAGACTGTCCAAATTAAAATAAACAGCAATTACATAGCACTTACCCCTTTAAAATTATTATTTAAAATTCCTGGATTTCAGAGAATTGAAGATATAGGAAAAGATGGAATAAAATACTGAAAAATATCTTTGATATTTTCTATTCTGCTAATTTTGTATACCGAAGGGGAAGGGATGAAAGTTAATGCATTGATTTGTAGAAATTATTTGATCGGTCCTTGTGTGGGAAAATAAAATTGTTTCTCCCCTGCCCATGCCTCCATTAGATTTTACTGAGCAAATTCATATTTGCTTAACGTATCCATTGCTAGCTCTTGCACGAATCCAGCCAGAAAAATCACTTAACTTTATAGGATGCTGAATCCTGGTATCAAAAGTCAATAGCATATTTTCTCCTAGTAGCTTTGCATTTACTTTAAAAGCTTCCCTTCACTTGGAAATAAGGCCTGTCCATATCTTCACAAAGTAGGTGTTCCCTGACGCTAATGCAGTGACTGACACTACTGAAAGTAATAGTCCTGTTCCCTTTGCAGCCCAGAGCTCCTAAATCTGCTTTTCGTTATCAGTATAATGGGGTTGAATACATTTTTAAAAGGTGGTAGCTATTGATTACTTAATGGAAAAAGTTAGTATAGAGAATTGCTGAAGCAGCCCTATTTAGTGCTCTCCAGTGCAACAAGACCATTATCTAGAATAGTGGAAATCATCCTGTAACCCTTATTAATATTTAATAGGGATGAAGCAACATTGAAGTACACTACAAAATAGCCAAAGGCTTCTGCACATGTAGGATATAAGGTTGTTTCAAGGGTCGAAAAAGAATAACTGATTTCCCTGTGCTCAAGCTGTTTATAGGTAAGACCAACAATAAACAATGTTTTTCCTCTTGTTCCTTTTAAAGTATTTGCAGCACATCTGCACTTTAATATACAGTTATTCCTACTAGACATCTTGAAGTGATTGAATGCAACAGAAAGGTCAGTGTATGTTTAGATCGCTGTGTGAGACTATTTTATACTTTCCTAATATTGCTGTGAATCCCAGTCTCCCTCTTTCTATTCCTCCTGCTCCGTGCTGCAGGGCACATTTGGCTGTGTTGACAAGCCAGTGAAAGGTGTTAATCCTGTCTAATAGAACCATAATCCTTGGGGCTGTGTTTTTATATCATACTATTGAGCTAACCCCTTGTCACAGGATATTGTTCATCTACTTAATAGAAAAGTTCTTTACGGGAATTTTAGATAAAATTAAAGTGTACAATCCACATTGTCCTTTTCAATTTCATAAGGTAAAAACAAACAAATAAACCACAATGTTTAGCCAACAGAGATTTTCTGAGAGATTACAATCAATTAAGAGGAGAGCTGTGTGATTTTTTCTTTTCTTTTTTTTTTTTTTTCCCCACAGTGAATAGTAAATGTCATTTTACTTGTCCAAAAATATTCACAAATCTGGGTCAGCCTCTTCAAATAACCTTTGGCTGGAAATATTTTTCAGGTTAGCTGTGCCCAGAAATGTAGTGAAAAAAATGATGTTATTTCTTTTTCTCTTAAGCTGCAGTGCTTAGAACATGGACCCAGAATGTGGGTACACTTTCCTCTTCCATCTGGCTGTGCTCAGGCCTCTCCCACTGCTATGTCCACATTCTTTTTTTTTTTTTTTTTTGGGGGGGGGGGGGGAGCAGAGCTGGTTAATAAATAAGTGTGGGAAAACAAGGAAATGAAACAGCAAGGAGCTTTTATTTTCAGTTATGTTCCAGGGGATGCTGATTTACTTCTTCTCAAATGGAGACTTTAATGCAAAGTGTTTTCATGGTTTTCCGTAGCTTTTCTTTGTCATATTTTTTTTCTTTCTGCAAACTGTTTTTAGTTTAAAAGTGACTGTGTGTAAGAGATAAAGGAGCTAATATGGATAGTGACCCTGTGATTTATGAGCAGGGACAGAATAAGATGGGGTCCTTCCTGGATGGAAACACCCAGGGGAGCATGTGTGTACTCTGCATAGCTGGTATCATTTTGATGAACTCCTTCCTTAAGATCACGGTTGCAAAGCCTGAATACCACCTCGCCACCCTGTGCGGCATCAGGATCCTGACACTGTTACCGAGAAGTCCCGCAGAGGACTAACTGCTGCCAGGAAAGGAGAGCGTAAGGAGACAGAGCAGCAAACAGCAGCTTGGTAGCTGTGGGCAGAACAGGCACGGGGCTGTACCGGCACTCAGAAACTTGCCAGCAGCTGAAACCGTTACTTAGGTCTCGGCTCAAGCAGGTCTTTGGTTTTCCAGCTTCCCAGAGGACAGCACTCCTGCAAGCATTACTAACCCTGCCGCCTGGGTAGGGAACTGGAGGATGAGCCTAGCAAGGGTGGTGTTCCCTGCAGCACTCGCTGTTTGGGCAGCTCTGCTCCCCTTACCATCAGCGAGAGATTTCTCCTTGGCTTCTCTGGAAGCAGGTTCATGTCGGCATTAAGTGTGTCTGCAACGTGAAGGCAGGCAATGGGGCGGGCTATTAAACCAGTCCTTTTCTCCTCCTCTTTTGTTGCCCAAAGGATGGTCTATATCTCAGTTGCCTCAGAGGCTACCTCATGAAAACCCTTACCTGGCAGAGAAGATTGAAAGGTGTAATCATAGAGCAGAGCCAGGAGCCCTCAGGCCCTTCTGAGGCTGGTGGCATTCCTGGATGGAGAGTGAAAGGAGGTAGCTGGAGGTGCCAGGGGAAGGGGGCACGATGGGTGCTTTAGAAACCTGGGGGGAGATGAAAAGATGGCTCATGTGGCTTGGGGGGAAGGCGGCAATGGAGCAAGGAACTGGTTTGGCTGAAATCATGTGGGCAAGGTAAATGGGTGAATAAATACAGGAAAACCTGTAACCAGCTAGTCTGAAATCTCTTATGTGTCTTTTCTCTCCAGAGGGGATTTTGAATACTCAGAAATATACTAAGATGATGTTGCATAGTATATAACAGTAAACCCTGCTTCAAGAAATCTGATACTGCGTTAAAAGACTTTCATTTACTATGGAAGAGTGAAGAACTTTAAAAAAAGGAGTCTTTCTGGATTTAGCTTTGAGTATTGGTGAAGATATAAAAACAAGCTCTTAAATACACTGTAGAGTTGAGAAATGTCCAAATTCTGGCTGTTATTAGGGCCACACTTAAAGGGGCTTCTGACTTGTCATCAATGCCAATTTGATGCAGTTTGCCACCATGGGCAGTGCAGTGTCAGACAGTTTTGCCTGGGCATGTCTGGCAGGTATTTCTGTGTGACCTCTCTTGCAAAAACCCACTGTGCCACTTCCCTCCTTACCACGTCAATTATCCACACACAGAAAGGGTGAAAATTAGAAGGAAGCAAAAGCAAGCCGTTCACGGTCTCTTAATGCACAGCTGAGGTGATGCAGTCTTTCTTATGTGTTGTGGCACAGGGAAAAATTGTACCCATGTATGTTTAAAAATCAGATTTTCAAATTGGGGGATTGGGAAGAAAACACAGGGCCTGCCTGATTATTCTGTTACTTACTCCCCCCGCAACATACGCATTTTGGAAAAAATGTATTCATAAACCTCGGACATCCTTGCTGATTCCTGTTGGCAAAGAACCATAAACAGTCTCCCCAGCTGCAAAAGTGAACTGTATAAATTGCCATAGTTGACACCACCATAACTGACTCTATAGCTCATATAATATTTATGGAAACAGCTTTTTTTCTAAGCTGACAGACAGCAATCTTACCTAGAAGTAACTCATAGATACCTGTGTATAATTAATGTGAAACTGATGTAGAAGAACTCAATCATATCCATGATCTAGTTAGTATTTGAAGCAGTATTCATTCTCTTACTCATTTTTCTGCTTCTGGCTGTACAGTCAAAATTTTTTTCCCCTATAGTCACCTCCTAGTTTTTTTCTAGCTGGATGTAGCAGTTCACAGTCCACTGATCTGGGAGGAATTTTTAACACAAACAGGTGACTTGACAGTTGTATTTAAGTCTTAATAACAGACCAAAACATCATCAGTGAGTCAAGGTTTGTCTTCTCTTTTTTTACAGCGCACAAGCAGCTTTGGAAGCTTTGACCGTTTCAGGCATCACTCGATATCAAAGGCAGATGATGCAGCTGAGGTCTGTATGACAGAGTTTTACTTTCTTCAGTTCACTTTCCCACAACAGTTATGCAAAAGCATTGGGAAACTATTGTGTAAATTTTACACTGGTGAGAACTTTGCTTGTGTACTTACATCTGTCTGGGTGACTGAGCCCTTGACAAAATGAACAAGAGAATCACACCTAAACTTTGGTACTTTGATGGGAAGATTAGAAACAATTTTTCAAAAAGACTGAAGTGCACTTCTGGTTGGTGCATGCCCAAAGTAACTGGGATGTGTATGCAACCCACAGATGTGTCTTTTTTGTTTTCAAGAACCTGCATAAATCCCCTCAATTCTTGTTTGGATTAAGGACAATAAACAATGGGAAACAACATTTTCTAGCATAAAATATATTTTCTTTCTGTTATTCACACATACGGTGGTGTGCTGCAAACCTGTTTAGGTACACGATTCCCCAGGAAAATGGCTATGATTTACTTTTGTCATCCTAAATGCATTGGTGTCCTTAATATTTTTCTGTAATTCCTATTCCACTACACTGAATTTCATTCTCATGGTGAATTGTTGCTTACTCTTCTATTTCAAATCAGATATGTGAGTTGGAGACTATAAGTGACATTGGAGATGCAGTACAAACTAAAGCAGCAAATAATGGAGGAAGTTTGGGTAAGAAGATGAGAGCCATTTCCCTTACCATGAAGAAAAAGATGGGTAAAAAGTACATCAAGGCACTCTCTGAGGAGATGGTAAATATAGCTTAAGAATCTCATGTTTGATGACAATAAATGTGAAGTAAAAATGTTAAGTGCATTTTTCCTGTTCATGGTTCAATTGTCATCAGTTACGACGATCCATAAAAACATCGTAACACATACTGAATTAGAACAGCTTTCAATATGTACCCTTTCTTTCATGTGCATGTTACTCACATATGCACATATACAATTAAAGCATCACACAGCAAGAGCCCAAGATAGGCATAGGAATTTTACATCATTGAATTTTGCCTTGTCATCAAGGAGCATTTGTATAAGCACCACAAAAAAATCTCCAAACGTGGACACAAGGGAGTATTGGACGAACCCCATCAGCAGTCTGATACTCAACTTGTACAAAATGCTTAATTAGAAGAATTTTTCTTTCAGTACAAGAATTATTTCCAAAGTCCATTTTGTAGAGGTCAGCCAGCATCCTAGAGCATGACAAGTCATATGCCTTATCTGCTTTTATCTTATTTAATCTTAGTGAACCTATCTTTATTAAACATAAAAACATATAATGTTTCACACACTTCAAACCCTGTTTTCTCACTATGTTGTGTCAGTGAGTTCCAAATTTAAAAAAAAAAAAAAAGGAAAAAGGACTTGTCATACTTAATCATCCTAAAAAATCTAGCTAGTCTGCATCCTATCTCACACATGTCAATATCAAATAAGTAGGGAAAATAAGTAAGAAACTTCACAAGTAGAAAATTGTGTTTCACAGGATGTCTTGAGATAGTTTTTGGAGGTCAAAGACAAAGATTCCTATTTCATTAGTTTAGTTTGCATTTTTTGCTAAAATTTGAGAGGTTGCAATCCATGATTTTTATATTATAAGAAAGAAAAAATCAGAATTTCAACATTTACCTTCTGCACATTTACAGCAACGATTCACATGACAGAAATTCAATGAATCATCTGATTGGACACACATGTAGCATAATCTTCATTCCTGCAGGAGATGATGACAATTAATACTGGCCCACTGATTAATCTATGGGTTATGTTGCTGACTGGTGTAATAAGCACTGTCCTTGTTGAAAACCAATATAGTCTTCCATTTCAATGCTACGCCTTATAGGTACCTGTATGGGTCTCTACTTCATACATGCACTGTCATCTTTGCTTGACTTCATCAGCCAATGGATGAATAATTAATATTTCCCCAAATATAACGTAACATCCTAAATACTGCAGGATGTTTCAGGTGCATCAGAATATCACGCACATTGACGATGTGATGAAATCTGCTGAAGAAATTCCTTCCTTTGAAAGCTCATCATTATTTCATTTAGTTGTTACATTGACCCTAGCTTACCTGTGATTGAAATATGGATCTTATTGTTTTGAATAGGCTGTGATTCCTGAGGTGTGATTTAATGTTATAAACTCAGGGGGCCAATTTCATACACCATTAGATTTTGTGAGAGAAACACACATCTGTTAATTCTGAAATGCACTAGATTTTGAGGCCAATGTGTAGGTCGGGCAATGTGGTGAGCATGGTGCTAGAACACACCGATGTCATACGTGTGTACAAGCTGTCTCCAGAACGCCCTGGATTGGGTGCCAGCCTGCCGCCAAGCACCCATGATTTTCAGAAGTTCAATGCAAAACACAGCTGCATCAGCTAGCACTTCACCATGTGCTTTCAGAATTAAACTTATATTTCCTCCTCTGAGACAATCAGAAAAAACAGCTTATCTGGGTACCTGAGAATTTCCCATTACAAGCCTTTGTCACTGCTGCGGTATACTGCAGTTTTCTGAGATGGAGAATCAGTTTAGCTGCTTGAGCAGGAGTGGAATGAAGTAAGTGGGGCAGAGAGGAGACAGGGGATTTCTCCAAGATCATGAGGTGCTAGGGGTGGTGCTGGTCATCCTTAGTACCAGGCATCAACTTCTAAAATGCTTTCTCTTGTAGAGTGGTTCTTAATAAAGTGTAATGACAAGTTCATCTCCAATGATGCTTTACAAGAAAAAAACAAGTGTTTGTTTAAAATACATCTCCTGGTAGTTAACATCTGATTTTTCTGTTAAAGAATGAAGAAGGAAAAGATGACAGTGATCCTGGTGGTGGAATACACACTGAGAAGGTCTCCCTAAAAGCCAGTGACTCTATGGAAAGTCTCTATAGTCTGAACAGTGGCCAGAGCTCATCTAGTAAGTACAAGATATCCGTACTTCTTATTCAGTCACTGGATCAATATTGTTATTGTTTAAGTCTGAGGTATCAGAGCTGGTGGTCAAAAACGTGATAGTAGAGAGCTCTTCAGTCTGGCAGACAAAAGTGTAATTTGACTAAATGGGTGGCAGCTATGGTAGATATACCTCCCTCCAGAAATCAGCTGAGTGTTAAGAGGGGAAATATTAACTGCAGTAAAAAAATAACATGGATTATAGGAGATTTTGCTGGTACATATGCCATAAATGTTTTTTGGGGTTACCACTGCTATGGTGCTGGCACCTATAGGGCTGCAATCACTGGGTACAGCCACAGAAGCATCCTCTTTGGGGGCAGTGGCTGTGAGTTCATCCTTTGCTCTGAAGATGTGAGGCAGACAAAGGGAAAGGTCTCTCCAAGATGATGGGTGATGGGGGCCTCACCTGGTGGCTTCAGGTCATGATGCAGAGACACACAGTCTGCTTCTCCACAAACCCACTGAAAATCCTCCCTCAACAGGGTAGTCTCAGTCGGAGGGCAGATGAATCTCTGATGAGAAGTGGAGTTTGCCTCCACCTCTCTATCTGCTGCTCTGCTGTGGACATCTGCTGGGCAGCAGGCCACAGCTGTCCATGATGACATTGCTGTGCCATCACTGCAGGTACCATGTGAGCCTTAAGTGGGGACTCGAGCTGCAGTCCAGACCATTTGCACTAAGTAGTTAATCTGGCCCTGAGATGGAGCTGTGCACTTTAGCAATCACCTCAAACAAAACCATTTTTATGATCATTTTCTATGATATGATTTGTGAAAATTGTATATGGGAGTTTACTTCCAACACACTGCTGCTCTTATCTAAAAACATATTTGGATGGGATATTGCAGAGCTTGCTCAAATTTGCTTGAATTACTCTGCCGATATTTTATTGCTCAACTTGGATAAAATGACAGGCAGAAATGTTGATAAGATTAAAATTTCCCTCTGCAATGCAGGTTCCTTTGATGTTTCAGCTAGCTCTGTAATGAAATAAAATAACTTCTACAGTACTTGTTTTCATTTCTCTGAATAAACAGGAGAAGTTCAGCAGAATTAATTCCCTAAATTGCACTTTTAGAGTACATTTTATTAATCTGCAGAGGTAATATTTCAAAAAGTCTGTAAGTAAAATGTGTAGTCTATTAGTATCATCACCAGAAAAAGATTACTGTAGAGAAGATGTTAATGAAAGGTGTCCTACTTATTTTCTTCAGTCTCTTGTAGTATGCCTTTTATTGAATGTATTTTTCCTGGAATGTGTCAAAATCACACAGAGTACACTCTTTTTCTAATTCTGTGCTTTTGAACACTTTCCTCTTGGCTACTGTGCAGAATTGCATGTCTGGGCATTTGGTGCAGGAGATCTCTCAACTTGACTCTCTTTAAGGTGGGGTGACCAGCTGCTCAGATGGAACGAGCAACAGGGACAGCCTCCGGTTTGATGACGAAGTCCCTTACAGTGGGCCCTTCTGCGGTCGAGCCAAAGTTCACACAGACTTCACACCAAGTCCTTATGACACCGACTCTCTAAAAATCAAGGTAAGACAACCACCAGGATTTCTTCTTTTCCACTAAGAATACCAAGGGGACTTTGTTTACATGTGAAGAGTATGTTTACTAATGCATTTTTAACCATTAAGCATGTGTAACACTCTAAGAGCAAGACCAATCTGGTTTTGCAATGGTTCTATAAGGCCTTAGTTCAGACAATGCTGCAAAGCCAACTGCCACTAAGGGCTTTTTAAGGCATAGACTGCAGGTAGGTACCTCACTGTGGTATCTACTTGGATACCACAGCTTTCCTCAGACTAAAATACATATTGCTTCTCCCATACTAGGTCTGGAGTAAGAAAAACTTGAGTCTCATGGGATATGATGTTGCCTCCCCAGCTTTTTCAGTCACAATTATGATATACCAAAAGCTCAGTGGCACCCATTGTCTTTAATGAAAAGAGTTCGCCTTTCCATTAAGTTTTCTTTAAATGTACCTTTGAACTATGAATTTTCTTTGGCCCTGACAACATGGCAGGGGTGTCCAGGCTATGTGAGAGAGAAAAAGGAGCTCCAGACATGGGCCCAGTTGAACATTACTAAAAACGCCCAGCCCATTTCTTCTTCCATGCACAAATACATTCAACATCATCATCATTCAGACTACTCATGTCTGTAATCTGGACTTCTTTCTTTTCCGTCTTTGTAAACACCTTCATATCCAGATTATATTCACACTTCAGCATCTTCTCCTCTTCTTCACAGTGTTTTCTTTTTGTCAAAATCCTGATCTGTATCTCACTGCAGTCTCCCTCTCCTCCTCTCTGGCCTACATTACAGCCATTGCTCGGCCAGTACTTGCAGTCTTCACCACTTGCCCTCCACTTCCACCCACACCTAGGGCATTTCTTTCAAAACAGTTTAACTGGTCACAAAACAGAAAATGTCTGGTGGCTCACACAGGTTTCGTTTTTAGTCACTGGGGTGGCGTATTTTAGAATTATAAACTAATACTTAATCCCCTAAATTTATCTCACAAAATTTCAGTAACCTGAATCTGAATTCAAAGTGCATCTTCAGCTTGGCTTAGAGCCACTGCCTAATCCTGATCTGCATCCACATCTGAAGTTCCTGAGCCTCCATGAGTGTGCAGAGTAATATGTGTGCTTATAGAACTTTAAACAAATGTTTGTTTAGTTTCCATTTTAAACATGCTCATAGCTCTGAGCTCCATATTCTAACAAAACCAGGTCACTGGAACACAATCAATTTCATAATTGTGTTTGTACCAAAACTAGGGTGACCACTTTACTTGCAGTTTCTTGACCAGATCAGAAAAGATTTGAAAGTCTTGGAGTTGTTCACAGATATTTTAACAAACTGAGTTGGATTTTTAACTTTGTAACAGAATGCCAAAGAAGTCTGTACCTGGGGATTTGTTGGATAACTCTTTAAAGACTCTCATAATTTTTATAAGTTCCATGGTACCTGCCCAGAAGAGAGGACTCAATTCTGAGGTCATGGGAGCAAGTTGTGTAGGGGGTATGACTTACAAGGGAGCCTTTCTACTATGAGAATTACTCAGAGTGACTGTTTTGCTGAGCTGAGACCTTGGTTCCCACAGCGTGGCTGTGAACACCTTTACCAAAAAGCCCTCTTGAAGTAGCTGTGTTGTCACTCTTTTTTTTTTGCGCTCACATTTGTGAGTGAATGCACAAGTGTGGAGAGCTGAAGCCTTTCAATCTGTCTGCCAAGGCACCTTCCACTATTTTCTCAGTCAGTTGTGTTAATAGTAGTGGGAAAATTTCTCAGTCCTTTGGGAAGGACAGACAGGAAGATATTAAGGGAGTTAAATGTTCTTTATTGCCTTTGAGAAATGTAGCCAGTGTTTTTTACTGTAAAATGGGTAAGAGTCCACCTTTCACATAGCTCAGCTATCAGTTTTTGAAGACCCTTGAGATGCTGAACAATAAGATTACTGTGTAAATGGTTTGGTACATATTTGGAAAATAACCTCACAGTGTTCCCTTGCTTTTTGCCAAAGCTATGCCCACTATCCATGGCAAAAGTTGACTGCTGATGCAACCCTATGCCTTTTCAGGGACCAAGTGGAGCACAAAAATGGTGAGCAGGACTGCTTATGCTCATGTCTCCTTCGCAAAGGTTTGGAGATAAGGACTAACTCCATTTTCTGTAATTATTTTGCTGGGATTTCATAAAAGCAAAAGAGCTAAATCTAGGTAATTTTAAAAAGTTACTTCACACTGACTAGTTAAGATCCTGTGCTGTCTGTGCTGGTTTTGGTCCATAAAGGAAAAGCTACATATAACAAACCAGATGTGTAAGCAGTGGTATGCTTTTTTTTATTGTTCTAGAAAGGAGACATTATAGATATCATCTGTAAAACCCCCATGGGCATATGGACAGGCATGTTGAACAACAAAGTAGGAAACTTCAAGTTCATTTACGTGGATATTATCTTGGAAGAGGAAGCTGCACCCAGAAAGGTAAAGCTGCACAGAGGAAGCAAAAGGACCAAGCCCAAAACACTGCAAGAGCTCCTGGATTGTGTCCACCTGCAGGTCAGTGAACGCGTTTCTCAGCTGTATTTGAAATGTTTCATTTCTGTGCGCTCGGGTTTGAATGTCATTAACAGGCAGAAGTAGAAAGGCAGGTTTCAGCAGTTTTGATGTCAGCAAAGCAAAGCAGCTTCAGGTCTGTCTTTTATCTGATGTGAGTGGCTTATAGAACTGCATTTTACCACATCATTTGGTTAGGCTAAGAGACTCCATGCAAAGAGGCACAGTGGTGACTTGTCAAGTCTCCGTAACCTGACTGCAATTGTATGCCTAAGTGTAGGAGGTGTGCGACTGTGGACACCTCAGGGACAGGACTGCAGTCAGAATCCAGTGCCAACATTTAGAATTTGGGTTTCTAATTTCTCGTGATCTTTAGGGAGCAATAGTCTTTTTGCACTATGCTCATGTTGCGCCTCTCCCTCTCTGCAACCCTAGTTCTCGACTGAGTGTCAAAGTATAATTAGGTCATGATTTACAGGTAACACTTTTAATAACGGTTATTGCTTTGGTGCTGATGCAAACACTCCTTTCCCTGGAGTATGCCCAGAGTTTCAGAGTGTGTTGACACACAGCTCAAGGGGGACCATGTGTGACACAGCATGGCTGAGGGCTCCCTCAGCTTCTCACCCTTGCTTATATTGAAGGGCTCCTTCTGTGCAAAGGCAGAGCACACCCTACCTCAGAGGCCCTCCTGGACCCAGCATGGGAGGCACTCATGGGGTGACCCACAAAATTCCAGATGCTTGGCAGATTAAATCATTTCTGGCAGAGCTCTGTCTTGGTCCAATTTGCTGCTGGACTCTGTTAACAGACAAGTTGGGCACAGATGCTGGAATGGCCAGGAGGACCCCCAGGCATCTCCGCCTCTGTTCTCTCTTGCTCTCCAGCTCTGGTTTTATGCCAAAGGCAGGTCAATCAAAGTGGAGAATGGAGCCCATTTCAACCTGACAAAAAAAGTAAAAGAGAAATTGTGCCTATTCCTCTAGTAAATGTAGTGCTTGTTTACATGAAAGGATTTGCTTGTTTCATTTTGTAGGAATATGCCTCAACCCTCTTGCTAAATGGCTATGAAACTCTAGAGGACTTAAAGGATCTACAGGAGAGCCACCTGATCGAATTAAATATTTCAAACCCAGAAGACAGAGCAAGATTGTTATCAGCAATTGAAAATCTACAGGACTATGACAGTAAGCGTTTAAGCTTTTTTGAGTCATGTGCAAGTTTTAACTGAAGAAACACATTTAAAGAAATAGCGATTCTCACACTGATCTGTTAAATTATTTTTCTTTTAAATATGAAACATGGAGTCAGATAGGTTTCTTATTTGTTCAGATAGCAAACCATACATCTCTTCTAGATATATATATGATTACTATACTAGTAACACATGAATGATTTAAAATTTCTTATTTATAGGTCCTACAACTATTGCTTAAGAACAACTCTATGGTTGGGGACCCAACCCCCAGAGAGGCTAAGTGACTTCCTAAAAGTCACAAGGTCTTTGCAAGAGCAGAAGATAAACCTCCCAAACTCTGTGCTAGTATCTTAACCAAAATAGAGCTTATTTCAACTAGCTACAGTAAAGAATTTTCTTTAAATTTTTTTAAACAACATTCTGCAGAAGAATACAGTTTTTCCTCCCCTCACTTTATTCCACACTTAAATCCTTATCCAAATCAGTTTCTTTCATAGGAAGGTTTTGTGAAAAAAAAAAAAAAGATATATATATACTAATAGCTGGTTTGCACTCTTTTCTCAGAATGAATCTGGCTGAAGTTTCTGGTGAGCTTCTGAAAGCTGATCATACAGTGCATGTATATGTACGTGTATTGGTCACCATTATGTTTTCTTCACTTGTTCCTTTCACTGGGAGTGGAAAAGCTAGGATACAGAACAGAAAATACTGTTCTCATGATATTTTAATGATATTTCCAGCCTCATTTCTAATTTTAAATAATTTATATCAAATTCGTAGAAACTACAGCTAAGCATCTACTTAATTAGAGACTCAGCCAAAACAGATGTTTTCCTCTTCATTAATACTTGTGCATACTCACCCCTATGCTAAGCATTCATTGCATCAAATGTGCACTTGCAATTGAGAAGCATCTGAAAGAAAGAAAAGGAGACCTGGAAAAGCAATGTCTTCCTGGGATATTTTTATATCAGTTCTTGTCAGGTGTCCACTTTTTATCTCCTCAGTAGGTAGGTAGCTTTCCAGTTCTCACTCCAGCACATGTACATTTGTATGCACATGCCTGCATGCACATATATACCCTATGTGCTTCAGTACACAAATATCTCTGGGTTTCTAAGCATGTCTTTGGCTACATCATCCCTTCATCTTTCCCTGCAGATGTTCTCTAATCTCCCTCTTTGTGTCTTTGCTGACCTTGTCTTTTACTGTGTGTTTGGGCTTTTTTGGGACCCCATTTGTACATTCAGTCTCTCCTGTTCTTGGTCAGCTTCCAGGGAAAGGTAAGGTTCTTGCAAACACATTGCAGAGGCATTAAAAGGGTTTTCTTTGCCCACCAGATTCAGTAGTTCTTTCTGGTCTACAGCTTTGTGAGATGACAGGCTAGCAAAGGACTCCTGAAGAGCTGTCTATGTACAACTAGTGACTGAAAGAGTGAATCCAGGAAAAAACGGGTTACATTTTCCAAGAATTGTATTGCAGGGATCTAGCTGGAAATCATTTGAAAATATGTTCATTTCCCTAGTCTGCCCTTAAACTGAGTATATGTATATCTGTGTATACCTCTTGGTAACTAGCCTTGCTGCACTTTTTGCACCGTTCATTGTATATTTTTTTCTATATCAATATTTAACACAAAAAAAAATTAATGAAAAATGCTAGATTGTAATCTTGCAGTTTTGCATTAGTGTGAAAAACAAAACCAAAAAATAATGGTTTTTAACAGACCATACAAATGTCACACTATTCTGGAGTAGCGAGGATATGGTTTGCTATTTATATTCCTTGTGTAGCAAAAAGCATAGCAAGCAGCCTTGGACGCCTAGCCTTTTTAGAAGATGACACCAAGTTTTTCTTTTTCTGAAGGTGTATTAACACTTAATATTCTACATTAACCTGTGCAAGGACCAAACCTAACAAAGTCCTTACATGTCCCATACACTGAAAATCAATACATTTACCTTAATTATCCAAATAGGGTTCTTCCTAATTGGCAGCATGGGATTAAGTCACTTTTCCAGGCAAAACAGTGTCCCTGATGTTATCTGTATGGTAGTCTAATAGTTTAAATTCTTGTAATGGTTCTGGAAATAACATTAAATCTTATAAAGTGGCCCATGCTTCAAAATCAGTGATGACACTGTAGTCTTAGATCAAGAGATGAAATGAGTATTTGCTTCGCATCCACTTCAGATAGGTATAGCCAATCTTTCTAATATTCAAATTCAATAAAATAATATTCCCAAAATTTATGAATACTCACAGGGACCGGAACCAAGACATCTTTATATACCATGCAAGCTATAAGCATTCATTTAAGTCTAGTTGAGTTTCATAAGACTCATGTATATTTTAAGGTAAGCCATGTATAAGTACTTTCCTGGTTTGCAATACTGTCTTGAATCAGGACTGAATCAAATCCTTGCCTTGTCTGGTTGCCAAAGGTTCACAGCATTTGTCACGTGACTGGTAGGGACAGAACAGAATTTAACAACCTGCTCTAAAAAGGAAGATACTAAAGACTAAAGATTGATAGAAGCTATCTGTTAAGTCATTATAACAAAAGACGGGGAGTCAAAATGATCTTGGGGATAAGCTCAGCATAAGTCTGACTTCGTCTGAATCATTTGACTTCCTTGTCCTTCTGTCAATCCAATTGGAAAATTAGGTTGAAAGAGCTGGGTGCTACTGTGAAAGTGAATTCTGCCTCTGAACTGAACTTTCCTAGGTCAATATTTTTTTTTTTCCTAAGTGGGCATGACTCAGTCCAGCATAAATGATTTTTTAATTAAAATTGATTTTCTGCATTGCTTAGAAGTGAGCAGCATAATTACCCACAGCTACAAGGTAATCTGTTTACTGGCCAAGAGTATTCTAGATATAAGTTCAGCATTTTTCCAGGTAAAAGTTCACTCTTTTTATAAGCTTTGTGAAAAAAATATACTAAGGCCATAGACCCTATATAGTGTTCTAAGTCCATCTTTCTCACAGAATTTGGAAGACTTCCATGTCTTTGCATTACATTCGTGCTTCCACGAAGCACGTGTTTGATTAATGGATGGAGTCTCAGGTATGGTCCAGAGTTGAAATGCAAGGGTTTCTGAGTTTTTGTGACTGACTCTGCTATTATTCAGAACAGGCAAGCATGCTGGAATATAGCCTCATTTTACTAGATTCTACTATAAATGTAGTAAAAAAAGATTTAATATTTCTTTAATGTGATATCTGATATTGTGAAATGTCCGGATGTTTTTACAGGGCTTTTAATTTCTTTTTCTCTCCTTGGCTTTTTCTTGACATTTACTGTATGTTATACTAAGTGATTTCTTCATGCCGCATACTTGTGACTATATAATTCATGTTGCAGAATAAATAGTTACTGAGTTTTCTAACCGGAAGACCTGCAGCAATAGTTTCCACATTATATGCTTCTTAAAGCTATCCAGAAGGTAGGATTTCTGACAGTGAGAATTGTTTCATCTTACATTTGATTTAGACCTGAATGAATTTGAAAGGAAAAACTTTACACATCTTATACCAGGAATTAAAAAGTAAGTTTTATTTAGCAAGTGCTACCACATAGTGTTTTTTAAGCAGATTTTGCTTCCTGGTACTGTGCTACCTTCATTCTACCTTTCCTGGGAGTCCAGGCCCAAATTCACCATCTTCAAGTACTTCACATAGCAAGGCTATCCTAGAACTGCAAGGCCTTGTAAGCTCCTCACAACCTCCCCCCCCTTCCCAGATCTCTTTTTAGATTTTCTATAAGTTGATCAGACCTAAATATTTGGGACAAAATGATTGGTTCCCATGAATTCATGGCTAGGGAGGAAAAAAAAAGCTCTTTTTCATAAAGTATTTCTTAATAGCTTTCCATTCTTCTCCCAGATGGCTTCTAGACAGGAGATGGATGTCTGTGCTTTTGTAGGATGCTATTTTTAAAGTGAAGGAGTTGCTGGATGGTTAATGAATAAAGTAATAAAAGAAGTCTGGAACTTTTTTCTTGACTGCTTCCCAGGACATACATTTTTGTGTGTGCAAAATAGCCTTGATTCTCTTCTCACTTAGATGATGTAAGTCAAGAGGCTCATTCCTGAAGTCCAGTAAGTTACATTACACTGAAGCAATTCTGAGTTACAGAAGAATTAGAGACTTCACTGGATATGTGCATACAGTTAATTTTATAGAAAAAAAAAGGTGCATATATGCAATTTGGGGGATAATATTTTATGCTTATCTCCCCAAATGCACTTCCTTAGCTTACTTTTCATGTATAAGTGCCCGATCATACTCTAAATCTCACTGTTAGTACCAGATAAGGTTTGTTCCTTATTTATTGTACTTGGACAGCAAGATAGTAGATAGCTGAGGACATGAATTTCAGTTCTCAGTTGCATTCCTTACATCAGGACCTAGCATCAAGAGTATCATTTTACACTGGGCAGTCCCTTTAAGTACCTGGGATTACACAATTATCATGTCAAAGTCAAATAGTGCTCAAAGACAATCTCCCTTTCTGTATTGTGGTACAACTCATTGACACGGACGTAATATTTCCAGATTTCCCAAGGAAGGTCATCCTTGCATGAGTACTAGTATTTTTCACCTTTTTTCAGGCACATCTGTTTGCTTCCAGATTTTAGAGAAAAGAAGCTTCTCATTTCTGTTTTCACCATGGACTCTCCTCTCACATCAGTTCAGTATCCCTCCCAGAAAAGCTATGCCACTGACTTCAGTGAGTTCAGTTTTTTAAGTTGCATGTCTGTAAACATCCACAAAAGATTTACTCCTTTGAGTCCCCAAAGTATAGCTTGCGTGTACAGAACCACTTCAGGTTTCTCTGCTTCTTTTTCAAGAAGTAGCACCATTTACTGCTTCAAAATGATCCTTCCTGAGTTTGATGCTTTGTGAGTTTTCATTTCATTTTAACACTTAGGTGGTCTGACTGGTACTGGCACTACAGGTTGATACATGGCCTTCATACGTACCTAGGAGGTCTAACATCAGCCTTGAAGACACACTTTGTTCTATTTAGTTATTGTATGGTGCTGCTCAGTACATCACCGCTGCACCTTCCAGGAAGGCATGCAAGTGACTCAGCCTAAAGCATTGTGCTTCTAGCCCAGTTCTCCTCCTGGGCAAAACTCATGAAGGCAGACTCTCAGAGGGCACACTCATGAAGTATGGCTTGTTGCTGGGTGACCTTCTTTTCTTCCAAGACAAAATCCAAGCCTCCTGCCACTCCTCTGGTTTAAACTGACATAACCACAGAGGAGTCAGTGTGACCTCTGTACATTCTTGAACTGAATTGCCTTAAACCCAAGCTTAAAGTGCTTTCCTAATCAGGACTTTAAACTCATTAAAAAGGGGAAAAAAGTTGGTGAAGGAAAAAAGAGATCTATTCCTGCATGTGTCATGCACATCAATGTCATTGAGTAACAAATATTAATTTCAAAGATCTAAACAGCGAGGAAGATAAGTATGCATCACACATCTATTACCAAGGCTAAAGGCCTCACATTTTTTTCAGAAGTCTGAATATAATCCCACCATTTAAAGTAGTATTAGAATATATGTGTCAAAATGATGCATATCTTGGACTCTTCTGGCCATATCATAGACAACAGTGACTGAAAGCTATTTATCTTATATGAAACTGCTTTACTGTAGAAAAATGATAGAACTTCCATTTGTTGATAAGATAGTTATTTCTGATGATTCTGCAACATCTAACGGCAGTTTAATTTTATCAATTCCTGTTCCCTGAGCATTGTATCTTTCTTCTGATGTCCAAAAGATTAAGACAGCAAACTTACCTTTACTAATGTGGAACTTGAACATGTATGTGTTAGAGGAAGGAATTAAGTAGAACTGAATGTAAGAGCCAAAATTAAAAAAAAAAAAACAACCCATCTTTTCTTGTGAAGCAACATCTAAAATTGTATGCTACATATATTTATAATACTCAGTATCCTGTTCAAGTGGTTTAGTAGTTACTGCATAATATTTAAGGCTGCTTTAAAGAGAGGGGGAAAAAAAGCACCAAAGTTTGCTTTCAGTCTTTTCTTCTTAAATGGGGTGGGGGGATGTTCTTCAACTTTATCTGCTCAGAATAAAAAATAGAAAATATTTTTACTGTCTCGAACACCTGAACATTTTTGGTTTTCAGTTTTTCTTGTAAAAAAATTCTTCTAGTGTTATGGGAAGAGACAGAATTTTTACATATCTGTATGTTTTCTAAATAGAAATTTCTTATTCTCCTAACTGACCTAAATTCAGATTTTAAAAAAAATCTGAGTTCCAGGCTTGCCTGTGTCTTTTTCCCTGAAACACACAAAGCAAAGACATTGCTGCAAAAGAATTTGGGATCTGTTTTTCACATAGGAACTACTCAGATTATCACAACTAGTTGCAGGGCACTAATACACTGACTGAAACTGCATTTTTTAATCCACTAGTTACTTGGTCTTCTTTCCATCGTAAAACAAACAAAGTGGATGGAGGTTCCTCTTTGACCTTGAAAATGTAAACAGGATTAGCACTTTTTAGGTCACTGCTTCCCAGGGCAGCAGATGATGCTACAGAAGCTGATATAAGCACCAGCAAGAAGCATTAGGCTGATGAGGGGATTACAGAGGAGGGCAGGGGAGCCCTGCCCCCAACCGCGCAGGAGGACTTCGCCCAGCCACAGGCTGAGCTCTGTCAGCCCACAGCAACCAAGACCGGGGTCATCTTGGCCCCTGTGGGATGGGTGCGAGGAGCTAATGACACAATTTAGACAAGGCTTTACTGGAGCATCTGCTGTTATTTGTGCTAAACTACTTCTGTTGCTACTAATAGCAGCAGTAATACCTTCACCAGTGTAACTCCTTTTGTAATTCCTTCCTGACTTAAATCAGAAATCAATTGGACGCTACATGCTCAAATATTTTCCCTGCAAAGAAAGATAACATTTGACATGACAAACTATGTCCTGTAAGGTGAGAAGACGATCAAACAGTTACAGATATCAATTAAATCTGATGAAAGGTGTACTCTTTCACACAAGTGCAATTAACCATTAATTTATTTGGGAACAAGGTGGGACTTCTATTCTTTGGAAAGTATTTAAAGTAATAAGAATTTTATTTTTTTTTCCAATACATAAGGTTATGCTTATAACCTATTGATGCAAAAATGACTAAGTTGAGACATTGGATTCTTTTCTCCAAAATCAGATTAGTTTATTAACTTAATTAGGCAACTGAAAGTTAGAAAATATTAAACAGAATTAATTAGTCCAAACAAATCTACAAGACTTCCATCAGGACCTAGAAATATTTCTCAATATATCAAAATGCTTTGTGAAACGAGTTCATTGAAATCTTGCACAATGAAGACAGGTTCTGACTCTCCTGCTGTTCCATTTAAATATTTTCAGAGTGAAACATTTCAATTTTTCTTTTCTAATTTATTCTTGTTATACAATATAACAGAAGATTTAAAAAAAAGAAAAAAAAAATCCAAAGTGTAAATCTTTCCCATGTTGCCAAAGCTTATAATTTCCAACAGCTGAAACAAATGTCAGTATGGAAATTTTATAATTCTGAGACTCTACCCTGGAGCTAAACTAGATTAAGATTTTGATGAAGGATAAAATCCTTCATGTACTAGGACTTCCATTCTGTCTGTACTTGAATTGAGACAGCTTAAATCTGACTAAAGATTCGAAGCTAACTATTTAACCATGGAGTAACAATTCAAGTGAAATAAGAGAACTTTCTTTGCAAAAGCAAAAAGGTACCATTTTTCTGAAGAGCTAAAATCTGGGGTAAAACGCTCTGTTTCTTGTGACATCTGTTTCTTATACTTTGTTTGGCAAGCAAGCCACAGTTTGAAGCAAAAATACAGTTACAGAAGGGAGATAAGGAAAAAGAAAAGTATGAAAGGGAAAGATTTTATATTTTATAGCTTGTTTTCTGAAGAAACTTACTGTGAGTAAACCTCATGTATCTCACAGCCAGCAAACAGGAGCACAAACTTTAACCACAAGATATATTAGATTCATGATATACAGGTATATCCTGTCTGCGAGGCACCACCTTGTTGAGCTTTTTTTGAGAGGTCTGTCAATACTCTCCCTGAGTTGCAGATTTTTGAGTTTGAATAGATTACTCGTACAGCAGCTGAACAAGGACAAGCTATTTGCAAGACAATTTGCTTCTCTTTAGTTTTAGAACAGTGTTCAAAAACCATACAGCAGGAGTTAGGCATCTTAGCTTTTTCTGAGGTCTTTGTGTTTTGGAAAATAACCTTTTGGATATTGAGCTAAGCTTAGGAAGTTTCCATCAGCCACCCACTCCCACTGAAAAGTCCAGTGCTTTAGAAAACCTGATTACCACGTCTATATGTTGAGCACTTCTGAAGACCAGCGCATTATATCTTGCTACACAGTGCACAGAGTAGGTAAAATGGTGGGGGTTACATTCAAAAGCATCTATAATGCAATGTGTTATAAACAAGGTGCAGTAGGCAACATGATTAATTGCATGAACAGGCTCTGGAATACATGAATGGGGGAAGGGAAAAGCTGCCATCTCTACTGGGGGCATGGTGACCTTGCATGATGACTGTTGCACCTGTGGACAGCCTAAAGGACCTCAGTCTAAAGGATGAGGCCAAAGTCTCTGGCATTCATCTCTAAGCAACATACTGCAGGATCAAAGCCAACCTCAACATTAGCTTAGATGTTGTTATACTCATGTAATCATATTTTTAGTTCTTTGATGCTGAGGTTTCTGTTTCTCATAGACAAAAGATACCGATCTAGTCATGTGTATATTACCAACTCTGTTTCTACAGATCTTCAACATCAGTCATGTTTCTATCTCAAAGTCTTTTCCAGGATACTTATTTTGACATTTTTTTTCTCTCTTTTCCTGTTCTTTCTAGTTGAACAACAGCAGAAAAGTGAGGGTGGTCAAGAGACGCTGAGCTTAAGCCCTCACCATGGCTTTGACAAATCACAGTTAAATGACTGCCCAAGAGATTCTGGCTGTTATATCTCATCAGAAAATTCAGATAATGGTAAAGAAGAAGTAGATCCAGAAACCCTGTCTGACATGGTGCAGTCAGTAACAATCACTGAGTCAAACTGATTCAGTCCTGCTGCTTTTCTGCAGATTTTCAGAAAAGACAATCAGATTTGCGGGTGTGACACACAGAAGCAGAAGAAAAAAACCTTCTCAACATCGAAAAGCTACTTCTGTCTGATGTATGATGCTCTAGACTGTTTAATAATAAGAATCTCTCATGCTTTTCTTTTCAATGAATCCACAGACATTTCACTGAAAAAGTTTATACGTATGTATTTATAAATATTT
Source organism: Aquila chrysaetos chrysaetos (assembly GCF_900496995.4). Lineage (NCBI taxonomy): Eukaryota > Metazoa > Chordata > Aves > Accipitriformes > Accipitridae > Aquila > Aquila chrysaetos. The sequence goes on along the minus strand of NC_044010.1, from coordinate 22,770,221 downwards.
GTACAGCAAATGCATTTTCTATACTAATAAAGAATTGTTTTAGGTAGTGGTACATAATCTGGACATGTTCATTTATGGAACTGTCCAAAATGTAAATATTGTACATATTTATTTTAAAAAGATATGGATTAATCACACTGTCTCTATTTTCAGATGTGTTTTGCTGTATTTGTACAGAATGTATTTTCATTGATATATCATCATAATAAAAAGGTGGATACATTCACATCCTACTTTGAAAAGTACCAAGCTAATTCTCATTAATATTAAAGCTGTTTCATACCATTCTTCTCCAAAATGGGCTCTAAAGTAGACTATTGTCTCCTACACTTTATCCTCGAGGTACGAAAGAACTGTAGTGTGAACCTGAATCAAGCTCTCTGTGTTCATTATCTTTTAGAGAACATAGCCATCTGAATGGCTTATGCACAGGCAATTTCTTTACTCTTATTTTCACACCTGTTCTCATTCTTCCAAAGCATTATACAGAGAATACAAGCTTGGAGGAAAAAAAAAAAAAATCAGTATCAATGCTATGCTTTTATGATGATTTTTTTGTGAAGATCTTACCTTTTGTGCGTGGTGTAAGGTTTGTTAACACAGTATTTGTTTGTATACAAACCTGGAAGATAATGTGGTTATTGTGCACTATTGTCTTTCATATGAGATTTTATTGTCATTTCCCAGTATATTTTGCACTGAAATACACATTTTAACTGCCTGTCTTCTTTTAGAGTACTTCCTTCAAAAATAAACAGAATCATGTGTTTGAGCCCTTTAAAAATGACTTGATTTTTAATGTGGTCATTAGATTTCAAAGACTGCTCTGTCTAAGACTAACACAGTAAATGGCAACTCCACTGAGCATTTTTATCATGCATAACAATCTGTGTATCAAATCAATAGAGAAACTTTTTGCTCACCAATTAGTCATGCAATTTTCATAATTTAAGGCATTTTACATTTATGTTAAAAAGTTTCCACATATTGCTGACAGCTTAAAAGAAAATCACCTTCAGAAGAGATGAAACATGGAAAGTTCCACCCCAAAAAGAGTATTTCTGAAGAAGCTATAAACAAGTGGAAAGCTTTTCTCCCTTTTTTTATTTCCCCCCAATGGAAATGCTTTGTGTAGTTTTCATGAGCCCTCAAATCGCTACTGCTGTCAGACTCCTAATACACATATCTGCTTTGAAGGTGATAGTATAAAAATGGCAATTTTAGAAAATTGCATTAACTAGATTTCAAAGATTTGGAGTAAATAAAGTCTGTTTAGAAAAATAAACAAGAACAGCGAATGCTAAGATTTGTTTCTGGTTTTAAGTTAGTTTTTATGCTCACAACAATTGTCATCATTTAGCAGCAATGACCCTACATTTCCAGGCATGGTGGGGATGCAGAATCCCTTGAAGGGATGAAGTACGTGAGAGCTTGTATCAAGCAGCTATATTTGTTTCTTAGGGCTTTTCCAACCAGTAGTGTGTCATGACATGCAGTACTGACTTGACTTAATATGACTCTAATAACTTTTTCTGAAATAATGTAGTTAGACTGGCTTCTATCACCTCCTCATTTTAGAGGACAAAAGTCAGCCTGAACTCCTCTAAGAGGGGCTTATCTTTTGGCTTTTGCAGCAGAGGCACTTAGTCTTCAGGTTGTTTCTATCCAGACATCTGTGAAATTGCTGAACCTGTAAAAATATGTTGAGGTGAGTTTAAATATGATTATGACTGTCAAGAAACAGCTCAGTTAGCTGTGTCAAGGACTAACAACCGCTGAGACCAGAGATGTACCCCGATACAAATACTCTGAGAAATGTTTATTTGCATAGGCTTGCAAATGAAAATAGGCCTCCCTAACTAGTTACAGTGAGACAGGCAAGGCTTTCAACAGAGCAAAACACCCAACAGCTGCTATTATTTTACCAGAATCAAACCCTGCATAATTTGGGCTGATGGCAAGAGGATAAATGCATGCGGTTAACTAGGTAGTAAATATGGACACCAGCTGTAGTTTAACCACTCCTGTCTCTAATCAGTAAGGCTTTGTCCAAAGGTCTTGTTCAGAAGAATGTGTCAACTGAAAGCTTGTTCAAGACATTTGTAACTTCCTGCGAAGGCAGAGCAGATTAGATCTCAAACTGAGAAACTTCCGTTCTCTCGAGCTATTCTGAGAAAAAGAACGAGGAAACTTTGTACCACAAAGAAAGAAAATGCGTGTTTCCTACAACAAGCATACCCAACCTTCTTTCATCTCTCAGTGGTCTCGTTAATCACACTGATCATGGATTAAACTCTTTGTAATTTCACAAACAGTCCTCTGACTGGCTTTGGTGCTGGATAATATGAATAGAAGATAATTCTAGCAACTGTTGGAGAAAGTCTGGTGGAGAACTGAGCTACTTTTGAGGAATCTTTAAAATGTCCCAGAGACAGGGAAGAGAAGCAAGCAGCAGAGGGTTTGTTCCTCTCTGTCACCTGCTCAATGGTGTCATGTCCCTTTTCATTTTTATTAACCTTCCTCTACAATTAAGGAGGACTATAAGGTTTGTAAGTCTCTTATTTGGAGATAACCAAGAGTCCACTGTTCCCTGCAGCTACAAAGCGTACAAAAAGATGCAAACCCAATCAGTAATAGTAGAGGTGAAGCTAACGAGGTTAACCCTACTAGCCTTTAGCTGGTGGGGATTTCCCCTGCCGCAGAGGGCCACAGTGCAGGTGCAGCAGACTTCCCCCGGGGCTGTAGCGCTGGGCTGGCTGCCAACACGTGCGCTGCCGCCTGCCCGCCGCAGAAAGCTGGTAACTCAGAAAGACTTAGGTGACCACAGAAAAATTCAGGTGGTGGCAGGCACCCTCATGCCCAGGAAGAACCACCTCTGGTCAAAGTTAACGTTGCTTTTAGCGGCGTTGCCTCATGCTCAGTCCCGTTTGACTGCTGTTTGCAGCTGGCATTGCATTAAAGGAGGGCTGCTCTACTGTCAAAGAGGGTAGCAGAATGCCAGATCACAGCCCTGCGATCCATGTGGACTAGCCTGCAGATCCCAGGAGTCAGCATCCTGCTCTCCAGGTTTTGTAACAAAACTTCTGAAAGTCAGTGGGCATAAATGCATCAGCATAGGGGCTAGCAACAAGGAGGGTTTTGCATTCATTTTGCTGAGGTGTGAATGAGCATGTGAAGCGTAAGGCAGAACACGGGCATACCTGTGGAAATTCTGGAGGAGACAGATCTCCAAGGAACTCAACTAATTACTGGCTGCCAGCTGGACTTTGCAGCTCTCGCACAACCCTCTGAGCCCAGCAGTCCAGCCAATTTTCCACCCACCTGACTGCCCAGTTATCCATCCCATATTTCACCAATCTTACCACTGAGTGGCCAGTCTCTCCTGTGATGTGAGGAAGCCCACAGCTCACACCTGTGATATAAAAGGGGCCTTCATACCATAGTGCTTGCTCCCAGGTGGTGGCAATTAAAGTAATTTCTGGCATTGTCAGGGGATCTGCATCACACTGGTGGAGCCATTAGAAAAGAAGGCTGGTATGGAGAGCACAGGGCAATATTGAAAGAAAAAAAGGAAACCTCAGGTGCTGTGAACCAGATAGGCCAGTTTCAAGATGCCACTAGCTTCACAGGATGAGTACAACCTTCCCCTTTCCCTGGAAATTAGCTGTTCTATCAAGCCAAGGTCAGTACAGTTCTTTCTGCCCACAGATACACACATAAATCTGTGGTGTCAACAGTTAAAAGGAAGACATGCCATAGACTCTTTCATTGCGTTGGGTCACATTAGCAGCTTGGTGTCTGTCCTAAGACAGCTTCAATGGCAGTTTTGCAACTGAGTAACATGTCATCATAGATGGCTGAGCCTTCCTTCATGTCAGAGGGAAGTAGTTCCATCATGTCTAGTAACATCATGGCAAACCCTGTGCCTCTTTTTCACAGTTCAAAGCTGAGGGTTTGGGCTACATTAGCTACTGAAGAGGTTATTTGCATCATGCTTTGATGTCTGCTGGCTGTGTATGTTGTAATAGTGCTTTGTGCAATGACGCTCTTTGGTCAGTTCCAGGAATACATTACATAGGATGGTACGAGCATCTTCTTTTGGTCTAAGAGTTCCTGCACGAGGTGTTCACTTGCATCCCTGATCTTTGCTTCTTGGTAGGCAATGAGCAGATTTTTCCCTACAACTCAGGGAAGAATGTGGAAGACGCTAAAATATGGCTGTGTAGAGCATTCAGTTTGTATGTCTCCAGTGTTTGTCTTACCTGATGAACCCATCACCCTGTAGCTCCTTGTCTGTCTCTGAAGTCCTAAGGGCTGGCCAGAGGGCTGGCACTAGCTAGCTAGCATCCTTTCCACAGATGGACAACAGTGATTTTGTCAAGCTCTGTATTTTACCTGGCTCTGGAAGAAGGGCTTGTCTGTTCACTGGAAGACCAACAAAAGTGGTGTCAAATCTTCTATTTCCTCCTGTCTAGGAAAGGCCAAGAAATGCCACTACAAGCACATGGCAAAAGGGACTTGGGGATAGTAATACATTCAGGGAAACAGAACTGTTAAATGTACAGGGTCACATCACGTATGCATAATAAACAGCAGTCATTGCATGAACCTGAATTTCTTGGGAAATATGTATTCTCTAGAAGGAGGAAAGAGGTGGGAGGAGGTCCATGATAAGCTAGAGGGATCTGAGATGGTCATCTTGGTTTTTTGTGGCTAGGCAGAGTTTGGTCTGACACACCTAGCAATCTCTGCTAGGCATGAGATGTGTTTGCTGACTGCATGAGCACAGAAAAACTGCCTGTGCCAGGAAGCCAGGCACAAATGAGGGACAAGAGGGCTGAAGGTCAGGTGCTGTTCCTTAACAGTTCACATACCTTGGTTGCTTAATTTAAACCTGGCCAGTGTCCCACAATGCATGTGTTCCCTGGGTAGAGCCCACATGTCCTCACCTCCTAAGGTGCATTCCCCATGCCAACCAACTATATTAATGCCCTCCTACTTACTGGTGCTCTGATGTGGGGCTGTGGCAAACCCCGGGCTTTCTCAAATGGTCCATATTCAGAGATCTCAGATTTCAAAGTCTGGTTCTCCATGACTCCTCTGTGCTCACAGTGAGTGAGGGTTAGATGCACTCTTACTACTGTCCCATTACTTTCCCATTATAGAAGCTGTGCAACCCAGGTTTTCCAGAATACCTGTCTCTATTCCTTAGTCATGGCTTCTGGAGATGTTCCCCACATATGGGCGGCCTCTCTTGTTGTGTGCTGTACATGAGTTTTTAGGGTGGAACGTCAAAAGGGTAGACATGTTGTGTAACTCAGCATTGGGACACAGAGACAGGTCAAGAGTGTGCAGGACCACAGAGTAGTTTTGACAGACTGTGGGCAAGCTGGTTGACACTGTTTGGGTACCAGTCATGTCCCTATGGCTGAGGGAAGACGTGGGAGGGCTTCAACCTGAATCATTCCCAAGCCTTAGCTTGCCTGCAGAAGGAGCCAAACTGTGTGAATCATAGCTACCCTGACTGCAAACGATCCCAAGTCACCAAGTAACTCTTAACTAACATACAAGTGTTAAGAGTTACTTGGTGACTTGGGATCGAGTTTGAATACAACAGTGTATACTCCACTGTCATGACAGAGCCTCTGCTGCTTCTACTCTCTCAGTTTTCGATGCACCCTCATCTGGACACTACTGGCCTGCTTTGCTTGGGTGCCCAGTACTCAGTGCAGGTCTCAGTGACTGCTCCTGGAGCTGGTTAGCTCAGCCAGAGCTGAAAATCAGGCCCCAGCCTTTTGCCACTTTTCCATGAAAAGAAACAAGGTACTTGTAATTTGTGCCTGTGACACACATCATATCACAAATCCCTCTAAAATGTTCACCATCATATTAGAGAGCAGTCCCTTGCTGGCTATCAAAAAAAACATCCTCCAGGGAAAGCACTTAAAATATTATCAGCAACAACCTTACACTTTACAGAGTGCAAATGTAAAAGAAATGGAAAGAGAAAGCCACTCATGGGGAAAATATGCTATAGAGAAAAATGAATACAGAAAAACTGAGAAACTTGCATGCTTTCAAAGAAATCTCTCTGTATATTACCTAACTACTTTGCCTCCTATGTTTGCTCTCATCTTTAACATAAGAAGTGAATGACTAACACCATTCTTTACAACGGCGTATTAAAATAAAATGTAACTTACTGGAAGAAGAGTTATTTATCTTTAAATACCTTTGTGGTAAAAATATACAGTAAATACTTCTTTTATTTGCTTGCCTATCTGTCTAGCTACATAGCTATTTAAAGACAGCGATGAAGTATCAGAAGCAGCTAGAAGATTATTAGTGTAACTGATAGCTCTGCACCACTCAATAAATGCTATGAACATGCCTACAGGACATCTACCTGTCTTCTTAGTTCTGCTTTATTTTTAGACAAAATGTATTAGCAATCTTTGCTCATTTTAACTTGGTTAAGCAAAACATGCTTTATAACCTAGAAAAGGCTTCCATCTGGGGCTTTGGAGGGGTTGCTTTCTCACTTTGCTTTCAGAGTGAAAGGAAAGCCACCATTAGTGGAAGTGGTTGAGTGACCAGTGACTTTGTCAGCTATGGCTTCCCTTCATTAGAGAAAAAAATGGTAAAATTGACTGGTTTGGACCAAATTTGTGGACATATGTAGAACTTATTTAGTTAAGGGATCAAAAATACTCTGTGTTGCAAAAAGCATTAAGACTGTGGCTATATTGGCCAGGCCCTGCAGGTGATTAGTGAGGTCTGTGAAAGGAAAGACAAAGTCTCAGTGTCTAGCAGAACAGGACCCATGTATGAGAGAAGCTGTATATACTCTGACTTACACTTTTGATATAGCAGTGAATATGTGTTTACTATAATACTGGTTTGCCCCGTGAGACAGACCAACCACCTATAATTCTTGTATAAACTCAGTCTCTGCAGCACCATAATGTCATGTTTTGCTCTGGAGAAAGACCTGAATCTTGCACAACTAGCAGAGAATTTAGACATTATTTGCTAAAAATAAACAAATTTGTGTGAGACGCGATTCAACAATTTAAGATCCTAGATAACAGGATTAGCTACATATTGTACAGTACTTCACAGTTTCAAAATTGAGTACAGGGGATCATTTAATTAAAACCTATTCAACTGAAAATCCTATTTATCTGAAACAAATGTTTGTCCTATCTATAATATCAACAAACTATTCACATGAGCAACTAGCAATAAACAACAGAAAGATGCACAATGAATGTCAATTAACACAATTTGCTTTCAAATAAACTTGCAGTTTATGTATACAGCTTTAGTACTGTCCTGTGTATCCATTATAAAGGTCAATTAACCTCAATTGCAACTAGTCAGCTTGTTCTAAAACAAAATCAGCATAAGATACCTTTTTTTTTTTTAAAATCAGCATCTCAGCAATTCAGTTGCCTGGCACTGAAGAAGTTCTAAATTGCTAAAAGTCTTTGCTGAAAGTTTTATGTTAGAAAAAGTAAAAAAAAAAAGGGGGGGGGGGAAGTAAGATTAGCTGAAATCAGTGAGGTATCACAGTGCGGCTGCATAAAGCTTTTTAAAAATATTCATTATTCAGCATATAATCATACAGATTCAGAACAACAAAGAGCTTTGGTAAGTGTGTGCCTCAAAGGATGAAAATCTTCCTAAGTAAAGCTTCCAATGCATACGCTAATCCAAGACTACACTAACAAATCTCTTGAAATGGAAATCCTTGCTGAAAATGGCCTGTGTGCTTTAAACACTATCAAAGATTTTTTTTTTTTTTCCCTCTCCCCTTTGGCTGCAGAATGTCAGCATTTATGGTAAAAGTCAATCAGGTGCTCACTTGTTTTGCTTAATCAGGAAGAAATGGTACCACGTGAGCACTGAGAGCTCTCATCTGGAATTGCACAAGCATCACTAACTCAAAGGACCATCAATGTTGTAGAAAGCAAAGGCAAGTGATTGGAAGTCTGACATACTGGTCTGTGAAAGAGGCATATGCGTGACATTTTAAACGAGAATATTTGTAATCACACTCAGGAAAACACAGGTGAATCACTGGACTCAGGGGAACACTTGTTTTCTGAGATGTTAATAACTACATTGCTAATTAAAACCAAAAAAACCCCAAAGCTAAACAAACCCGAAACCAATATGGATTATTGATCACTTTGCAGGACAGCATACAGTGGCCATTCCAGTTGCTGACCACACCAACTATTGAGCCAGGCTTATATCCAATTTGTCGCTGTCTGAGAGGATAACTCACTTCTTAAAAAATAACATGAAAGGTAGTGTCTGACATCATGAATCAGAATTCTGGCCCTACCAGACACTTCTAGGGTTTTTTTGAAGCTGATGATTGTTATAAAATGACTATGGTGGTGTCTTCTCTCTTTAGAAAACATACAAGACTGTACAAAGACCTAGGGGGAAAAAAGATTGCTTTCTTGGAGTGTACTAACAAACCTCCATTCACAGAAGGTTAACAGGGCTCTGTGCTTTCTGTGTCCTTTATGATCTTCGTCTTTGCTGTAGGCAGACAGCGTTCAGTACCACAGTGCAATTTTCCCAACAGTACTGCTACTGAGGCTCATGGAATATTAAAAAAATATGCTAAAACTTGAGAACATAATTATACTGGACATAAAACTGTAGGAAAATGCTTGGTTTTCTGGGTAAAATTCACCTGCATCCCTAAGGTCTATGAAACACTTGCTTACTATTGCAGTCTGAGAAATACAGAATCTCTTAACTACATTAGAGTATCCTGACTCACTGCTTCATCCTACTTCAGTGCTCAAGTCTTCCTAAAGGTGATCTTTACTTACCACTTCATTGCTATAGCAAACATCAAACTCCATTACACTGTTTCACTTATTAGGATTACATTACTATAAAGAGCAACTACTGTTCATAACAAATAAGAGTCACAGCCCTGTTTGATGGGTGTGTGCTTTCAAAATTCAGCAACAAACATGAACACAGTTCATGACTACAGAAGAAGTGAAAATTTTTCTTTTCATTCGTTCACATTGCTAAAAGAAGCCCTCCTAAAACCAAGTCAGTGTCTGAACCTTAGCATTATGGTTTCAGCATGAGTTAGAGTGAAAACAGATGCTTGGCTTGGCTAGCTAACAATGAATGGTTGACCTGTATAGACCAGGCTAGAAATCTCCTGCTAATCCCTAAGTTTCATGTGAAAAGAGAAAATGTGCAGTTATTGATCCAGATAATGCTGAGATGCTGCAGTTCCTTCAGCTAAAAAAAATATTTACTATGATCTCTCACTAGTTGAAAAACTTTGCAACGAAACAGTTCTGTACCCACATAAGAACTATTTGCTACAGGAAAGCATGCCTCGTGAATCATGGGGTTTGGTCTGGTAACATTATAAGAAATAGACCATCTGAGTCAGCCAGCTTGGAGTAAGGTAATACCTCCTAAAAGGCATCCTGAACATCATCAGGGTCTTGTGAAACAACATTTTGATTAGCTAAGTGAAAATGAATCACAAGTTTTGGCATACAGCTATGCTATCATTTTATTCGAAGAATGATCAATCAGTAGCAGAGTGATGAAACATTAAACAGAAAGATCAATTCAAGACATTATATTCTTACAAGACTCCTAGATCCTCTACTCAAGACCTGATAGTTTCCACAAGACTTATCAGACATGAACGATAATTACAAAGATATGGTAATTGAGGGCATTAAATCAAGCATGCGAGCTAGATCTGCTGTCACAGCAAGAACTTCTTCATTGAGAACTGGCAGAGGATTTTCTTCCCCCTCGACTGGCACAGCAGGATCCTCATCCAGCCACTGGCACAGTAACAGGTTCCACTTTAAATCTATCCTATCTACACCCTGTTGAAGTAATTCAGTTAATTGCGTGCATCAGTCTTTGGAGAAATCTTTCATACTGCTAGTTATGTCCTTGGGTGAGTATGGTAGCAATCGAGCACTGTGGTAGCACACTGCTGCCTGCTAGATCTGGAGTCGCTGCTACAGAGCCAAGATTCCACTTAAGCACCAAGGAACCAAGAAGCCCACAAGACTATCTAAGCTTTTAAATGCTATAAATTACTCAAGAAGGGGTGTACCATAAGCATAAATGTTCACCATGGCGCAAAGCACTATATGGGGGGAAAAGCTAGCCAGAATATGACTTGACAATTTAAAGAATTTGAAACTAATGTGACTTTATTAAATTTCTTTTTTCAGCTTTAAGGGAAAAGAAAATAAGAAAGAAAGAAAGAAAGAAAGAAAGAAAGAAAGAAAGAAAGAAAGAAGAAAGAAAGAAAGAAAGAAGAAAGAAAGAAAGACCAAGTAAAACCAAAAGGATTGCAAGGAAGGCCAGACAAAACATTCACCCAGACAGCAGAGCCACAGTTCTTCTACAGACTGTGCCAATATTGACTTCCACATAAAGTCCTATTTTTTTATAGAAAAGGTTAACCTTCCACAATTTACTTACTCATGAAATATAAGGTGAACAGAGACACTGATGCAAATGATCCAGTATATTAAAAAATGCATTGAGCCAGGAAACATTCAAAGTTCTGTTATAAATTATCTTTTAAGGTCTGGGATAGCAGACATAGCGGCTGTGCCAAGCCCTATTAACTGGAATAGCTGGATTTAGAAGGAATCTGCTGTTAGGGTTGGTCTCTAAAAGATATAGGGGCTTCCTGTCCCACTCATCCTTTAAAGATTATTTCAAAAAGGTTATAGGCAGTCTATCGTGTTGTTAGGAGCTGAGTAGCAAAGTAGACAAGGACAACTGGAAGTATATGTTTCAAAGGAGCAAGGTATAATAACAACAGTTTGATCCCTTCCTATCCTATCCTATCCTATCCTATCCTATCCTATCCTATAAAAGTTACTGCTATAATTTATTAGGGTGGGTGAGAAAGAGGCTAAGTTGGCTTGGTTAGCTTTTGAAGTGAACTGAAAATCTTAGGCTGTGGTGTTCTCCTTCCCCTATTGCCCTCAGACAGCAGTCAGAGAAGTAACCAAAGACAAGCAGGGAAGAACTGAGTTTATATGCTGCTGATCTGAATAATAAAGTTTTTCTGCTTCTCTCTCTGGCCTAGGACACCAGAGAGATCAGTTCACACCCCCCTCCTTTATTTTTAGCTACTATTCCACTGAGTCAGAGCATTTGTGGTAATGCTGGGAGTTTGAAAGAGCAGGAGCCTATAAGAAATTCCCCCAAACTTCCCACTGACTAGGGACCTGAAAGGCCTGTAGCTGTTCGGTCCTAACTTAAGGCTTGCATGAAATAGCCTATGTGGGGCAGTAATACCGTGTTAGGTCTCTGTGCAGACAATTTCATTCTGCTGTAATACAGCAATTCTCTCCTCTTTATGAAGAAACTAGGGTTGTGGAGGAAGGTTTTGTACAGGAGAGCACTTCCAATTAAGCCCCAAACAATTACAATACTCATGCACATATTTCTTGGAAGAGGCAAATCTTCACAAAAAGAAATTACTAAATTCCAGAATCAAAGTGCTTAGAGATGGGATGAGTCCCTCTCCCTGTAGGACTGTCCCTTAGTAGATAAGTTTACAGCTTGCTAACATTTGCTGAGATGAATGGAAAGGTTCTGATACAGAGTGGGACGGTCTTTAAAATGAATTGTATTTTTCCTTTAAATATGAGTAATGTGCTAGCTGGTGAGAATTGAAAGGCACAAAATCAGAAAGATGAAAAAAAAAATTTCCTTGGGTATGAGATCTGATATAGAGATATTTACTATGTAGGCTGTGCTGAAAACCCTCTAACACTTTGGAGGGACCATTCTGGTCCTGCTTACCTGCTGCAGTTGAGGCAGAACAGGGTTAGTGTTGGGACAGCAAGAGAAATTCCATGAGAAAAGGATTTCCTCTGACAGGTGTATTGACCCTGGCTAATAAGAAATGCCAAAGAGATGCCAGATTTGAGAGGAGGTTTGAGCAGACCTTGATCCAGTGTCCCCACCTTCAGTGAGTTTATGTGAATCCAGTGTCCCATACCTTTGCAAAGCCAAAAGAGACAGCAGACTATGCAGTCAGCTGGGTTTGGGTTTCACAGTTCTCTGCTCAATATGTGAAGCTCTTACGAGGGCCACGCAAGTTCATCAGTCAAGCACGGAGCAACCCAGACACCATGTCCTCACGTGTTCAGCCATTCAAGCTGCAGTATTTTAATACTGTGTGAAGTAATACACCCAGCCAAAGCAGGTTTCTCCTACTTCTGCCAGAAGGTAAATTAGCAGTAGCGACTTTTACAACTACACTTTCTCAGACATTTTAGAGTCAGTTGGTAACTTATGTGGTCACCTTCTTAGCAAGAAAAGTGCTTGTGCAGTATCTGCCATATGTGCTCTATCTGGCATTTAATCATTCTTTTTAATTTAACTGAGAAAGATAACTCCTCTTGTGTCTAGTCTCTTCAGGAGGTGACTTACTTCCTGTGTAATTTCACTTTGTGTGGCATGAAAAACAACTATGCTGTTCATTTCTTCCTGTCTCCTCATTTTTAGCTCTAAGGTATAGAGCTTGGTACTCTTGCACATTATGCTAGAGGTCTATTAAGCAGCATACTGGTGCACCGATCTGGAAAAATGTAGCAGTCAATGATGCTGGCTGCATTCAGCACGAGCCTCGTAAATTGTGGGCACGTTCTCTGCATCGCTTAAGAGGTGCCGAGGTAAAAGAGAGAAGCTGTGCTACCTGCATGCATGATTGATTGCCAGCACTGAAACATTCCCTCGGAGCGCGCTGCTGTTCCTTTGCCACCTTTGCTCCAACGGGCATTTCAGCAGGGGAGGCAGAGATGAGAAGGAGAAAGAAGGGTGCAGGGGATGCAGCCAGGTTATAGCACGGTCTGTCCATATTCATTGTGACTAAGGCCTTGGAGATGCCGCTAGGTGCTGCATGTCAGAGCAGCTCCCTGGCTGCCCCAACCTGCCTGTGGGCTGGCAGCCAGGCAAGGAGTTTGGAAGCCATAACCAGTTCCACCCTCTGCTTCCACAAATGTGGACTCAGCAAAGCTGAAGCTGTGGCCCAGCGCCTTTGCTGAACACAGAGCCTGGGATGTGGGTGTATTTTTACCACTTGCATTCTCCCTCGAAGTCTGAGACTGGAACATTTATGCAGAATTCATTCGCTGAGTTTTTAATTCTTTGCAGGCAAAACAGTGTGTCAGCAGGTATTGTCTTGCTCTCTGAAAGAAGTAATCATCTTTAGCAGCGCTTCCAGTCAGAGGGTCTCCAGGGCTGACTCCAAGATCTGCAAAGTCAAAGGGGATGTTTGAAAGAGAGGGCTCTGGATTCAGCTCCAAAGCCTGTCAGACATTTTAAGTATGTCACTCGGCACTCCTTGAAAGTATCACTGTCCCTGTATTATGGGCGTAAATTGTAATGTAAAGAGACCCAAGTTTTGCTAAAGACTCCTACGCAAAATGGTGGCAGCTGCTATTATGAGTGATATCCTGTGTTTCTCTATGTTCTCCCTTGATCATGTACCTTGATCATCAGCACCTCAGCCCTCACTGGTGTGAGCTGGCACAGAATTTGGAAATAACCTCTTAGCTGCTGTCTCTGAGGGAGCTTCGAAACAGTGCCTGCCTGCCACAGGCAGCAAGCCACCAGCTGTGAGGCCATGCTGCCCGAGCAGTTCCCATGCTGCCAGGCGGCCCTTGCAAAGTGGCCTCACCCCCCGAATCTTCCACACCAAGTGCCCAAACAAGTATCAGGAATGATGTTCAAGCAAGCCATTCACGGTATGGGCACGAAAACAAAATAAACCCCCTTGCCTTCATAACCATTTCTGAATTAAGATAAATACATCTTCCACTTGCTGGATGTGACTGAAAAAATTAATGTGCTCTTGCTCCCCTGACCCTGCTATTTCTGTCACCAGCGTGCTGGTGGCAGCCATCCTCCCCTCCGCAGACCTGTCCTTCCCATCCATGCGAGGCTCCCTGTGCAGGTTTCAGAGCTGCAGTGGACTGGGGAAACCCAATGGCCAACCTGCAAGGCTTGACTCCTGGCAGGCCAAAAAGGGCAATGGTGAACCCTCACTAAAAATGGTGGGCTGCATCTCACCTGAAGGTGGGCCCTCGGTCTGCGCTGCCCACGCACCGCTCCCTGACGTGGGCTTGCCGGAGCCATCCTGGGCTCAGCACTTGGTTTTACCCAAGAAGTAACATCGAACTACGTGGTGATGTGGGGACACAGCGCTGAAACTGCCAGCCTCACACCTGCGTGAGGACAGCCAAGCTGAAACCTCCTCGCCAAGCAAAACCTCCTGAGGCTTGCAGCCCCGGGTCAGGGCAGCGCTGGTCTCCATTAACACCACACGGGGAAAGTGTCCTGGCTGCGGGGGCTGCCGTGAGCGGCACGCGGGGCATGGGCGAGGGGAGGTGACGGCCCCTGGGCAGGCGCAGGGAAGGGGAGCGCAAGGCCATAGCATGATGGCTTGTGGTGAGGAGCTCCTTTGGGGCAGGGTGAGGGACTTCAGAGCCTCCTGGAACTTCCCAAGACCTGACAGCTCAGCTGCCAGGTGCTCCTCCATGTTGTTAAGTAGATGAGGAGGGGAGAGCCTCTCCTTTGGAAAGGGGGATAATTAAGACATCAGGACTTAATTTATTTGTCTTTGCCCTAAAAATGTTGCATTAGAAAGCTCCTGTTTTCTGTGGGGTTATGAAGGACAACAAATGGACAGAGAGGCCAGAGACCGAGCTCTGGTGAGAGCCATGCTGAGGAATAGCTCCTGTTAAACAAGCAAGATAATTATTCTGCTCTACTTAGCATCGGCTAGGCCTTGTTCAGAGAAAGGCAATCATTTGGGGGCGTTGCGTTTTAAAACAGACAGAGAAATTGGAGAGAGTTCAGATGAGAGCAACAAAAATGATTAAAGAGTTAGTAAATAAGACCTCTGAGAAAAGGTTACGAGAGCAGGGTCTGCTCGGTCTGGAGGAAAGAGGACTGAGGGGAAGCATTACTGTCTACAAATATGCAAAGGGCTGTTATGGAGAGGACATAGACCAATTATTCTCATTAGAGAACAAGGACAGAACAAGAAGTAATGGGTTTAAGATGCAACAAGGGGGAATTTAGATTTAATATTAGGCAAATGTTATAACTATTGGAAAAGTTAGGCAACGGAACAAGTTTACAGAGAAGATGGCGGAATCACCCTTACCAGAGAAATATGTGGCCGAGATTAGAGACTCATCTATCAGGGCTAGGCTAAGACTGATGAAACTCAGAATCCTTCTGCAGTGCACAGGGATGTTCCTGAGCCCCTCACGGGCAGACGACAAGGGCTCCTAACAAACAGAAAGCTATCAATTCAGAGGAAAATGAGAGGCTTGTGTATGCACACGTGCATGTGTATGTATATGAATACTGCTGAAATTAACACCATACAATGAAAGAAATGTTATCAGCAGTCACAGCCCTTATTGTTATCCCATGTTTTGTCCCAAAATGCAATGCCTCCACGTCAGTCTTTCTCCAGCACTATGGAAACCATGACTGGGACATCAGTAAAACTGTATATGCAGTTTTGGGTCCCAATTCTGCATTCTTTTTCCTACAGGATGATGACCTCGGCAGAAAGCTCACAGAGCTTGATTTACAACCAAAAGAACACACAATGTGGAAGTTACTGTGCTACTGCCACAGCTACTGTGACAGCTTCATCATTTTCACCCCTATGCCTAGTTCAGATACAACTGCACAACTAAAACCAGGTCCTTCCTACTCAATGATTACCTTAACTGCAAGCCAGAAGTCATCAAAGGCACAAGCAGGGAACCACAGATGGTAATGCAAGCACTGAGTCACTCCTACTACTACCTGCAGTGTCTGAACACTGTAGAGCCTGATAAATGCCACTTTCTTGCTATGAAAATAGAGTGCAAACAGGGAAATAGCAGCATCTGAAATTCAAACATTCCCTTATATTTAGACTAACTTCTGTGAAATCCTAAATGCTTTGAAAATCAACATAAGTGACCACTGTGCTTTAGATGTTTAATAACTATCAATACATTTGGTGAAATTTTTCCAAGACAGACATGAATTTCTCCTTTTGTCATTAAAAGGACATCCAGCCCAAATCAGAAAAGCTCACACATTCAGTCCACTCTGAATCTTCAAAGGCTATTCTGATAATTTTGAAAATTTTGGACTAAATAATACAGTTACTTGCAGGCAGGCAGTCTATGTACCATTTAGCCTAGACCAAGGTTTTATGCTGAAGTTATAAATTCATTTGAAACAGAAAAAAAAAATGGGGTGGAGCTATCATAAACAAAGTATTAGTCCAACTGTGAAACACTGAAAAGGGTGACAGCGTAGTCAAGTGCAAGCACAAACTACTTATTTGCTAATATACTGTAGTCATCTGGAAAGACTCCTCTCCTTGCTGTAGGTCAGTGCTCTGCAGAGGTTATCATCACTGACCAAGCTCTTTGTAACATTTTTGAGGCTATTGTAAAGGCAAGCAAGAAGCATGTGTTGATAAAGAACTGATTTGAAATGTCAGCCATATGGGAGAAGGTGCCAGCAGAGCTAGCTGGCTTTTTTTTTTTTCTTTTTTACAAGTACAAGAGGATTAAAACCTTCCTGGTCAGGAAGCAAACCCTGAGGAAAAGAAGCCAAAAGTCTGACAGGGCTGTGAACCTCACAGCCATAGCAATAATTTTGCAAATGACTAATAATAAGGAGTCGATAATCCAAAGGATGATCTCTGAAGTGAAGAGCAGCAAATTACTTTGGGGAGAAAATCAATTATCTCCAATGCAGTTTCGTGGCTGCACAGCCTACAATATGCAAATGCACAGAAGTTACCATAGTCACAGAAACCTGAATATCAAACTTAAAAGAAGAAAATCCAAAGAATTTTACAAGAATCACTGAAAAAGTATCCTCCTCATTGAATGGATGCATATCTGCTTTATTGACACAGCTACAACATTATTCTAATATTCTTCATCACAAAGGCTGACAGCCGTCTAGAGATGTCAGCATCTATGAAAGAGATGCTGCACTGTAGTGAAAGCAGAACAGGGGACTGGGTCTGGGAGGCAGTACAGAAATCAAATTATCATCAAATACTGTGGGCAGATTTTTAACATCTTTTCTCTTGCTGAGTGGTGTCTTACTCCATAACTGGGTCACTGAAATTAATGGAACTACTTGCAAGTAAAACAGTATTCAACGTGCCTTAGAGCATCAGAGTCTGACCCACAGTACATATTCAAATGTCACCTTGTATTTTAATGTACCTCAGACTTGAGGGGTTTTTAAAATTATTATTAATTTAGAAATAGACTCCTTATTGGGATCAGGCTCTTTTTTTTTCACTAGAAGCACAAATGTCTTTAGAGGGGACGTCTGAACATTTGGCCACTTGTTACTAAAAATCCCATTTCCATGCGTGTAATCCACATTCCCTGAAGATTTTAAGAGCAAGGAGCTTATTGTTGATGAAAAGGGAGAAGCACAGCCTAAGGGCTGCTTGGCAACTCCAGGCAGATGGAGGCCTCCAAGGGGAGGGTGTGTTCCTCAAGCATCTGCTGGTGAACCAGGAAAACGACTGTCTGGGACAGACCTCATTTACACTGCAGTTAAGCATTGGGTTTGGGCACTTTAGGTAAAATGCATTTAACCTTTGGATTTAAGGATAAAAAAATACTATTATCGCTGTTGGGGGATAATTGGCAAAAGGACTGTATCAATTGTGCTTGGAATGAAGAGTTTCCCTAATTACAAGCACCGCCTTCACGACCACATGAGGGAAACCTCTGAAAAGGGCTGGGAAAGAAATGAGACAAGAAAAGTTTTTTCCAGAACATCTTATTTAGGAGCAAGGATTTTTCTCAGCCTTGGTATATTACTGGTATTTTCTAAAATATCACTGGTATTTTCTAAAAATGGGAACAGAATGGTGTCACTTCTGAGATGTCAAAAAAGAGCTGAAAGTACTTGGACTCAAGCCACGGAGAGAGAGTAACCTAACTGAGGGACATGGATAAGGACCTCCTAGCCTTATTACGTGATCTGAGAGAAGGGACACACACTTTTCTCAGGGTCAAGAAAAAAAGCAGTGAGAGATCTTTGTGCCCCACAGGTGAATTTCCCCAATTCTGGACAATACATTTTAAGACATAACAGAGAAGATGGAAAAAGTATTTGCAAATTGCCTCAGTACTTACAGCTGTGAGAGGCGGGTTGGGGTTAAGACTTCCCTTGGAGGAGGAAGTCTCACCTAATACCATTTTACTGTTTTTCAAGCTTATTCTGTGACCCCTTTTATACCTGCCAATAATGGGCTCTTCAAAGATACTCACTGCCAGTGAATATGTGGGGCTGAGTAACACCTTCAGAGATAAATTCATTTAGTGTCCCAAGCTGCTGGGATAGGGCACTAAGTTGGAGTTACTTAAATATTCTTTAAAAAAAAAAGTAACTTCTAAAAACTTGAATATAGACCTTATTATTACTCATAGAACTTCACTGAAAGCATGGTGAGTTGTAAGAAGCTGCAAACTTGTCCAGTCCAAGGTCCACCCAAGTGTATGTACTCCCCAGGCCACATGCCATGAAAGCAAAGATTGCCTCCAAGGATCGTTTAGGTCAGCCCATGAAGTTCTGGGCTTTCAGACCCCCTCTCTGCTGGGGTGTTGTTGCTGAGTTAATTTTCAATCCCAAATTAAACTGACACTGCACCAGCATAAGCACAAGCACTACATCCCCACTGAGGGAACTCCTCTTTTTTCATTGGGTATAAAGTACAGCTGAGTGGCCCTCAAAATAAACATTTATGGCAAAAAACAGTCAGTCATGGCTGAGACTACTGTGCAAGTAGTGCCTCAATTACACTCTTCACTCTTTTGGAGCAGCACTGAGTTATGCACACTTGCTTGCTATAGTATATGACGTGTTCTAATATTGAAAATATGTATATGGAAATAAATACTAAAACCAAGATGTAAAGACTACACACCATATCCCATGCCTCTGGGCATTCCTTTGCTTAGGCTCATTAGTAACAAGAATTACCATTCTAGAGAAATACATTGGTCTGCCTAACACAGCAAGCAAAAAGAGCTGTCTCAGAAGGAGGCGCTATGAAATATTTACATATATTAATTCTGTGAAGGCATACATAGGCCTTAGAAAAGTTTTGCCCTAACACCTATTTTGTACAAGTTGGCCAATGCTCTGCAACTTGAAAATCATTATCCCTTCCATCAGCTTCTGTTCTTATTCTTATTGTCAACCCAAAAGTCCAGCCCAAGGTACCCACAACATTTAGCCTTTTATAAGACAGATCTCATCAAGAATTCAGTTCACCAAATCTTAACAAGAATTTTCTTTTTTCAAGTAGCATAGGCAGTATGTATACGTATTTAAAGATAACATGGGAGTTGGTTGTCTTAGTAACAGGATCTTTCAGCCATTGCATTTAGTATTTACTCAGCACTGGAAATGTACACTGTATTGAGAAGAAACGTGGTATTTTTATTAGTCTGCCCCTGTGTATATGTCCATCAGCAGCAAATGCATGCCGTGTAGTTTGACTTTCCATTTCTGAGTTATGTGAAACCTCTGAGAAGAGAACACGCAGAAATGAAACCAGGGCACCTGGTGCAATGTATTTTTGTTACAAGTATTTTGAGAAAAAAAACCTGTTGTCAGAGTTTAAAGCACTGCACTAAAGATATTCCTTGTCTCACAATTATATCTCCAGCAGCAGAAGAGTGTAAAAGCATTTCTATTCCATAGTTTCATATTCTGATGAAAAAAATCTACAGAAAATAGTTAGGAAAGAGGGTATTTCTACAATGCTAGTTTCCACAACTGTATTAATGTGCGGTAAAAATTTAACAAGCACTGTTAAATGCTGTTTTACCTGACATTTGGGGGTCAGGGAGTGAGGGAATATACATATAAAGGGCTATTTCAAAGCCCGCTTCAGTCTGGGAGAAGCAAGGCATCAGTTATAGCTGCATCAATTAAAATGCAGGAGAAATTAAGTAGGAGAGAGCCATTTAATTTTGGGTCCAGCCAGCATGCCAAAAGGATTGTATCTCTTCTTCTGCAAACATGCCATGGGATTTTTCATCCTCCCAGCAAGAGACCAGAGTTGCCCTCAGATGCTAAGCAAAAATCTACACCTCCAGCTGCCCAGTGCCTCCTGGGAGGGTGTGGGGACGGAGGCCGCGCTGCCTGGGGACAGAGTGCCACCTACCGCGGCACCGAGCCCCGTCCTTCCCGCCGGGGCTGTGCAGAGCCTGGCATCAGTTTGCTCCGAAACCACGGGCAAAACTCCCCGTGGCTTTGACGGATTTTGTTTCAAGCCCGAAGGACCGCATCAGCCCCTTCCCACTGGGCTAGTGCGAGCCGATGGGATCACAGCACGTCGCCGGCGGTGCAAGAGTGCGTTGCTCGGGACCTTGTAGTCCCAAATGCACAGAGCTGATGCTGGAGAAGACTTAACTGCACGAACTAACCTGGTGGTCTGTTTCTTGTAATAGTCTATGTGTTACCTCTTGCTCCTAGGTTAACCCGGCTCCGGATTGCACCAAGAAATCCACTCCTGGGCTGTGATCTCTCATTATAATTTCAGACTGTGTAAAACACTTCTGTATTATATCAATTTAATATCTGATATGGCCTCTGTCACGGTATTATATCATACCCTTACAGGATGATGGACTCCAGTCTAATATGGCTTTTCCTTCTCTAACTACCGCGATCCTCTATCCATTTTGCCATTCAGATGGAACAGAGCCTGCTCAGATAGAGAAGCAGAATATTATAGTCACATAGAATAAACGTAATGGCAGACAGAACATTTATTCTGTATTAAAAAAATAAGAGCTGGGAAAATAGACGTGGAAAGGCACAATGGTGGTGAGAGCAGATTGAACCAGACAGTTCCACTGGTTAAAGTACTATCCAACAAATGCAGCCTTTTTCTTTCATCATGAACAGTTTTCTCCCCAATCCTGACTTTCTCAATTTTGTTTCGCTCTAAATACCGTTGCATAGATGGGTTTGCAATGGACTTTTTGGTTAACTGCTGAAAATGAGCCAGGGAGTCTATGTTACCGGACGGCATTATCAGACTGTGCGCTTTCCCCAGAGGGGAAGGCACATGATTTAATCATTTTTCCTATGTAGGGCTCTCCTGATGCTCTGGCAAAAGCTGGTGGTGCCACACAGCACAGGTGCAAGGGAGGTTGCAAAGCACCCAGCTGGATGGAGATCAGCAGCAGGAGGAGCAGAGAGGTGGATCAGTTTCCCAGCAGTAATCACTTCCCCCAAGTCATTTAAAATGTTGGTGTTTAAAAAGAAAACTGCTTTTTTCTCCATTTCTTTTGCCATCCTTTTGTATATGATAGAGAAAGCTTCCTGTTTCTGTCAAAAGAGGAGGGAAAAAAGATAGATAATACACGTTGTTTAAAAATGGCATAGAGATTGTAAGCTGATTTTCCTGACAGGCCCTCCATGAATTATCTCATTATCGTAGGCTGCAAACTAAACCGCATTTTTCTTAGGACTGCCTTTTACAGGAAGAGCTTTGCTCCTAACAGTTTATCACACATTTGAGCTAAAATCTATCAATCTGCACTAAAAAAATCAGAGAGTTCTGAGAACCGGGGAAAGGTTTCAGCTAGTAAAGCTTTTTGTCTAATGAACTTTCCAGAAAAAATAAATAGGCTTTGCTTATCCTGCTCAGATTTTAGGGCCATGCAATTCAAAACTGAAATATATAAACCAGTCACACAGAAACAGGCTCATCCATAGCATTCTTACCCCCACACAGAAACCAGAACAAAGAAACAGAATGGCAAAAAATTACTAGCCCTCAGTGACTGAAGGTAACCTCAGTGACTGAAGGTGTTATTTTATGGGAGATCTACTGTACGAAATCAAAGAGGTTTAACTATTTGGCTCCCAATCACATACCCTTTGGAAATATCCAGACATGCCATATTTTCCCTATATTGAGCCAGAATGTGTAATCCAACTTCAAAAACTGTATATTACTAACTGTGTCTGTACACAGCATAATATACAACTATTGTTTTGCTTTAAATGAATGTACTAGCAACAAGGATGCAGACACGGATCTTTCAATTCAGATTATTTATTACCACTGAAATTGCAAACCCCTTCTTTACCATTTGTTTTTGTTTTATTTTGCTGATATGCATATTGCAGGTGTTGTGGATATGTAGCAGTTGCCTAACTATATTCTTTCTGAGTAGCACATTGTTATATATCTATATCTATCCTACAGTTCTTCTGTCATACCTAACTGCTGCTGAAATGAAAGCATGGAAGATGGTTACCATAGCATACAGCAGACAGAGAAGGACGGGTAGCACATTGTATTGTTCCTCGGATTCTTTTCAGCAAAGTGAGAGCAAGGTATTGATGTTGCATGATATGAACTGAATCTACGTCTCCTTGTGAGAGGACGGCTATGGTGGGAGTAAACAGGTAAGGAAAAAAAAAAGGAGTAAGTTTGTTGTTCCTGCAGCTGAAGCTGTCAAGGTCCTTAGGAAAAGGAGAATCTGAAAGAATCGACATCTGTCAGCTCTGCTCACTTTGGGACTGACTGACAGCAAGAAAAGAGCTATTATACTGAGATGGAAAACATTTGGGGCTTCTCCAGAACGTATGAAGAGATGCATTCTCTGTCGCAACAATTCAGCAGGAATTAACGTACTTCTATTACATCTTTCTGAGATTGCAAAATCCCTCCCTCACACTGCTGTTTAACTGTAATTATTGGTACTGTGGGACCACCTCAGGGTGTCGACAGCCGCAGCTCCCTTTCTGCTATGTGCAAAGAACAGCAAAAAAAAAAGCAGTCCTGCCCAATGAGACTGTTTGTACATAGTCAGAAATGTTTCTTAGAACCACGACACAAACATACTGTTGCATTTTTATCAGTATTTTGTATTCTGTAAAAATATTCTGAAGCTTGAGGGCTCAGTGCCCACAAATATGCTGGCACGCAGATTTCACATATCTTGTAAAGTCTACTACTGTGCTGGTGTGTGCATATGCAGTAGCTGATTTTTCAAATAAGCAAAAGCATGCACTTGCATATCTGAGCAGCAGGACTGAGCCAAAAGCATGGCAAAGAATTATTGGCTGCAAGAAGGTACTGATGCAGTCCAGCAGACCTATACACAGCACAATCATTCAAGAAAGAGAGAGAAAGCTGGCATGGGATTTTTATTTTAGTGTGATTGCACAGAAAGACTTATTTCTGCTCCTGTGGATGGATCATTTTCTGTAGCAGTGCACACTTCTAGAATGGCTCTAACTTTACAGTATCTGCTTCCAACAAACTTCTCTCCAGGCTAAACAGACACTTGCTACTCACATGACAGTGCATGGGGGAGTGATGCTGAGAAAG
Organism: Aquila chrysaetos chrysaetos; assembly: GCF_900496995.4. Classification (NCBI taxonomy): domain Eukaryota; kingdom Metazoa; phylum Chordata; class Aves; order Accipitriformes; family Accipitridae; genus Aquila; species Aquila chrysaetos. The sequence goes on along the minus strand of NC_044010.1, from coordinate 22,746,751 downwards.
GAAGACACACTGTGGCTAACATCTTTGCTTGTCTTGTAAGAGTAATCTGACTAATGTCAGAATGATTGCATCAATATTGTCAGAAATAGGTTCAAGAGCCCTCCAGGTACATTGCAAGCCTTGGCACATGCAACGACTAATGCAAAGTGGATGCCAACTGACCAGAGGTTCTGGGAAGTTATGAAGCAACACTAAGGACCTTGACTTAAGCTGATGAGCCCGAGTTTTCTTCTTCTGTGTTCTCAACGTTTCTTTCCCTATTTCAGACAGACTAGAGTATATAAGAGGCATTGTGGGATATGCTGTCAAGTGCCATTGGTTTCACGTATCGCACTCAGAAATAAAACCAAACTGAGTTTGTATAACGCTAGATGAGCTTGCTCACATCCTGGTCATATTTGAACTATGTATCCATTAAACTGAAGTATGCTGGATATTCATACAATAATGACAACTCTGGTTCCTTCACGACAGATATGTGCTATAAAGATCATTAGGAAATGCCACTAACACTTTGCCCAAACAGCAATTATAAATGAGGACACTTCTCTCCCATGATTTTTGCTGACTTTCCTTAATACAGATTCCTTTCCTTAAAAGAATGGAAGAAGGCTGATGTTGTGAGCTCTCTGGAATAGTGTTTGAGACATCTTTCTTCAAACTGTATTTGGCCTCCAGGCTTGTTTGTTCTTGAGTCATTGAGTCACTGAATTTCGTGTTCCTCTGCTTCACACTGTGTAGAGAGGAATAATACATTCTCTTACCTATTATTTCTCCTGTATACTTGGATTAGAAATAATTTGCATCAGGGACTAGCTCTTCTATCAAAGTAGGCATGTCATGGTTGCTCCTAGAGTACCATAACACTATTTATAAGGGATAATTGAAATAGATCTTCTGTGTCAGTGGAAAGATTCACTGTAAAGGCCCAAAAGTTCTTAACCAGTGTACAAACCCACTGATGTACTCTAGGTGATACCTTCAGGAAAAGAACAATCGTAAAATAGATATTCTGAGACTTTAGCCTCAGTACCCCACAGAAAGAAAAGCAAGACTTCTCCATCCATACATATCGCTAAATCTCTTCTTCCTTGCCTAGGGAGCTTGCTGTTAAGGCAGCTATATTTGAGTGCATTCCTCTGTTTATCCTTTTGTTGTCACTTACAATAGACAAAACTGACAAGCCTGACTGACATCTGTATGGATTTCATATACGCAGCAACAACGTGAATGAGAAAATGGGCTCCTGGGAGACTGCTAGGAGTCTTGTTCATTATCACTATCATGATTCATGCAGATGATGAGACTCCCAGCCATATCCTCCTCCTTGTGCTCCAGGCTGCGCTTTGCAGCACCTTGTCACCAAGCGGTTGTACAAGCAGTTTTCCTGTCACCCCCCCGAGTTTCTGCGGTATCGTTCTCCCTGCTTCCACACAGGACACCTGAGCAGAAGGTAAATGATGTGCTCCAGACATCAGCACAAATCCAAGCCAAGACACGATTCAGCCCCACTAACCCAGGCTGCCAGTGGCTGGGGAGAACTCAGCCAATCTCACAGCTGCTGTAGAGCTGTTGGCCTTGCAACACCTACTCAAAATGGCACTTTGGTGAAGCAGGAAGAGAAACTCTCGTACCAGACCAGTAAGTGCCAAACCTGCTCTGTCTCATCAATAAAAGGTCTCTGCTTTTTTTTTTTTCACACCACAGCAAGCTGTATCAGCATGCAGACCAACTGAAATTCAAGTAGAGAAGTGGGAGAGAGACCTGTGAAAATCTCCTTTCTCTTCCAGACTGTTTTTCCTGGACATCTACTGGGTTATGTTACACTGTTATCGCTGCAACTGTATTCATGAAAGGGGAAATAGCAATTTCATTGTTAACCTCAAAATTATTTCATGAGGATTCAGTGAATAGGTATGTTAATGGCAATTAAATAAACTGTAATGAAAAATGAGACACTGTTTTCATAACTTATGCCTTTACAAGAATTTGGATAACGATTGCAAAAGGTTAATACGCTTTATATGAATCTGCAGGTATCTGTCAAACACCAAAAGCAGTCTGGGGAAGCAACACTGCATGGCAGAGACATCTGCTGGAAACTTCTCACACTTGTCTCACGCCTCGTGGTTCAGCTCTCTGGGGCTACAAATCCTCGGAGCAGCCCCACGCTGCTCCTGCTGCCTCAGGCTGGGGAGCGGGTTTCTGGCTAATGAAGAATTCAGCTCACACCTGCCTGGCGATGGCCAGTCAGCCACTCAACGGGAGCCAGAAATCTTTAAGCTATACGCTGGAATTTAAAATGGAAACTTTTGCATCTAAATTGAAGGTTATACTTCTCTTCCAGCTGCCTGACATTGAACTGTCTGTCAGAGGAAGACTGGGCATTGGTGAAATCCTTCCCTTTCCCAACTGTATACAGCAGGAGAAGATCAATGTTTTAATTAGGGAAAGGAACTTTCAGTGAAGTTCTCTGTAATTTTGACGATGTAATTACACTAAGGCTAAGAACCTATTTTTACTCAAGTTAAAAACTGAAAATGAGGTGTGAGATTTTAGCGTGTAAATAAATTGCCTCCCTTCTCACAGAGACATTGACTACACTTTCCACCTAAGAAGTGGATCCAAATCCCTCTCCCTCTTCCTCCTTCACAGTGGGAAACACAGTTTGATTATAGCGTGTTGCTGGGATCATACTGTGTTTTGACTATACCCTGGCATCCTGCATTTCAGTTTTGGACACCAGCTTGAAAATGATTGAGACGGTACAGAAAGCACTCACTGAGTCCACCCTAGAAAAAGGAAGCCCCGTTTTGTACAACAGCAGCAAAGAGGATGCTTTGCAAATTCAATTCCCTTTTCTCCACGTGCGACGATGCAGCTGATGCAAAGCATCCTACAAATGAAAACGAGCTGTATTTGATTCCACGCACATTGAATACTTGAACTGTGTTTAGCACATCACAGGTCTACGGTTTGAGTGATACTCCCCAGTGTAGCAGGTTTTTTCCTGCAGACACCAGTTTGCATCTGATGGGAGACCGTTTTAAAAAACAGCCTCTGCTCTTACATTGTAAGAACAGCTCTCTCCCTCAAGCTACTTGCAGACAAAAACATGTTTACCTCCGCCTATCAAAGCACCGAGGGAAAACAACAGCCCCTTGAAGGAAATTAATCCCGAAACCCTTTTGAAATGTTATAAACAGCTTACTACCAGAGTGAATAGATGCACTAATAAGGCTAAACAAGCACTTGGCCTAGACCCTCGGAGGGACTTAGCTGCATGCCCAACTTCCACTCAAGTCAGCAGGCAGGCAAGTATTGAGGGCCCGGTGGGTGGTTGCCAAGGGCTGGTCGACGCTGCACAGCCAGCACAGCCCGGGTATCCAAACCAGCAAAGATACCAGAAGCTGTTCAGTCCTAGTAGCCCATGGCACCCCAGCACCTCGCCTACCCTCATTCAGCTACATCCAGTGAAGCTTTATCGCAGTGGGGAGCTTTTTAAAAGCAGTTCTATGGGTCTGAACTTGCAATGCCCACCCACAGGTGAGGATGTTCAGCACAGCGGTATGTGTCTTGCCTGCCATTATGGGGAAGTGTCTAAAGTATGTCGTTTCAGGAAAACGCAACCTGCCTTCCAGTGTCTGCCCCTAACCATGTCTACATATTCCCCATGAGTGGGTCCGTAGGGCAGGGGCTACCCATAGCTTTCCCCTCCCAGCCAAACAAGCCTCTCCCTCTATTGACCAATGAATATTTAATTATCCCATGCAAAATCAAGCAATTTTCTCCAGAAACACTGAATGTTCCCTTCTGCTCCTGAACAACCTGCTCCTGGGTGTAGCACCCCCTCAGATAAGAGAAAAAAAAATGAAAACAGGTCCCACGCCCTTGGACAAGAGCTCTGTGAGGGTAGACGGTAAAAGGGTAAAAGAGGGTAAAAGACGCTGATCCAGAAGGTGCTCTGGTAATGCCCAAAAAGCCAAGGGCAAGCTCACTAGCATTAGTTCTGCCAATTTTGTAGATGCAAGAGAAGTCAGGCATCTCTGTGCAGAGTCCAGGAGTATCCATGAGCAGGTCCTGATAGTTCATGAAGAAGGTGCGGGGAAAAAATTAGGCACTTCTGGACTTCCTCCAAGCATGGGTGCTGATTGCCTTCAAGGGACTACAGAGTACATAGCACGGATCCAGCCTTCAAACTACACAAAAGCTAAAAACAGCTACATGGAAGAAGGTGGCTTCTGACGGATTTTCTGGCATGATATACCTTTGCCACAGGGCAGAAAGCCTGCTGAGATGCTCTCCTTGACTTGACTCTCAGGCAGGTGGCCTGTGCTGTGTAATTCTGCAGGGAACAGCCAGGCCTCTGGGGAGTCAAGAGTCGGGTGGGGAGGCCTTGACTGATAACTGAATTCATTAGGCAGCTTTGTTTTGAAGAAATAGAATGGAAGCTCTATAGGAAAGGGCATTTGAATTCTGTCCTTCAGCAGGTACATTATCAAGTGATCCCAATGTCTGTTTCAGAGTTTTAACCTCCAGGATGAAAAGCAGAGCCTGGCCTATGCTTTAGGAAAGGATAAAACCTCTGAAATGAGGCTTTGTATCAGTATTTTAAGAAAACATCCCTACGTATCTGCATTCCGTAGTGTGACATTTCAGATGCTGCCTATGTATTAAGGCATCTGGTTGCTATCAAACATCAAAATTACAAGCAAACCCCAGTTTAATCGTATCCCCTGTTTTCACTAAATCTTTTTATTCTGCTCACCATCCACTGACAGTTGCATAAAATGCAAAGTGCCTGCGCTTGAGTTACACAAGTGAAGAAATACTGTAAACAATTACTACAAGTTCCCCTGCCCCGCCCTTAAGAATGACCACAATTACAATGGTGCCACTTCAAGAAACATGACTAAAGTATTGAACTCTGATGTATGGAAAAGAAATTAGATATGTAATTTGAAAACAGTCAGATCATGAGTCATTCAGAAGGCTGAATGGCTTAACCTCCTCTTCTTCCCTTACCAAAGAGTTTCCACCTTCTCACGCAGAGAATAAGCCACATCCCTATGTTAACAATAAATGGAGAATGCATCCACTTTTGACTATTAAGTAGTGCTGCTTTTTGCATAAAGCAGCAGCTTAGAAGCAGCAAGAACTCCTGGGAATTACTTTTGGGTTATGTGTCTTCCCATCACTTAGAAGAAAGAGAGGTGCTAGAGATGGTAACTGCAGTAGAACTTAGCCGAACTTTTCTTCCACTATGCTATTTCCACTAAGCTATTCATTTATGAGTATTGTCTGTTAAAAAACATCTAACTTAAACTGCATTAAGGAAACCCTAGGTTCTCACATTCGATTTCTGCCTGAAACTGAAACCTGATCTGCAAGAGCCTGAAAATCCATTACTCCTTATGAGAGCAGAGCTTAGCAGAGGGACAGCTGACAAGAAGCAAACCCACACCGTACTTCACGTTGCACTTTTTGGATTAATTACTACTTTCGCTCCTCCAGGATGCATTTGAGGGGCCGGTTTCATCTGCGTTCTCCTTACTTGGCTAAATGTCAGATGGGCAAGAAGGAAGCCTGCCCTCACCATTGACAGGAAGAGGTCAAAGCTGCCATGGCTGTCTCACTGTTGAACCACGACATCCCAAGAATGCTGTCGTGTTGCACAAATGGACCAGAGGACCGCGAGGAGAGGAGGTGACATGTTTTTAAAAGGGAAAGCGCAGCCTCAGCGCAGGAGGCCCTGGTGCTCTCTGCGGGGGTGGCACGACAGGGCAGACGAAAAGGCCAGTACTCCGCCGCAGCCGAACACCTCGGCTCAAAGCCCCGACGGCCTCGGTCTGCCGCCACGACCGGCACCGGGAGGACGGATCAGGCCCCTGAGCCGGGGGTTTCCTCGGCCCCTCGGCCCCGGTCAAGCCCGTCTCACCGCGGCGCCCGGCGCTTTCCCACGAAGCCGCGGCCGCAGCAGCCCCCCGCTCCGCGGCAGCCGGGCCCGTCGCCCTGCCGGCCGGCTCCGCCCCGGGGCCGACAGGGCAGCGGCCCGCCTCCCCGGGCGAACGGCTCCGAAGCACGAACGCCAGTGACCACAACAGGCACGGAGGAGCCACGGTGGCCGCTCTTTTTAAAGGCCGGACGGTTTTAACGGCTGCTGAGCTGGCGGCGCCACAGCCGCGGTCTCTGACGCCTCACGGCGGCAGCAGGCCGCCGGGCGGACGGGACGGGGCGCGCCGCGGCGCCTGCCCGCGCCCCGGGGGAGAGGGGCGCCGGGAGCGGGGCGTCGGCACCGCCCCAAGCGCCGAGCCGCAGCCGCAGCCGCAGCCGCGGCGCGCCCCGCACGGCGAGGGCGGCCGCGGCCGGCGGGTGTCCCGCCGCCGCCACCCGCCGAACTACCGCTCCCAGCAGGCGCCGCGGCCCGGCCCCGGCCCGGCTTGCGCACGCGGCGGGCAGGGACGAGGCGCGTCCCTCCCCGCCCCGGCTGTGCTGCCGAGCGGCTCCGCTCTCGGCCCACTGGCTGGCGTCCGCCGGAAATAGCCGCGCCCCCGCGCCCCCGGGAGTTGTAGTTTTCTGGCCCCCCCCGCAGCGGAGCAGCCCGACCAGGGCGGGCGGGACTCCCGTACCACCGGTCCCGGCGGGCCGCGCGGCGCGGGCCGGAAGGGGCCGCCGGCGTCAGCATCCGTCGGCCGGAAGGGGCCGCCGGCGTCAGCATCCGTCGGCGGGCGGCGGTGGCGGGCGGCGCTGGAGCCGGCGGGCAGCGATGGCCGGGCAGATGGCGGTGCTGGGTGAGCGCGGGCGGGGGCGCAGGGGCCCGCTCCGCCCCTCGGGCTGCCGAGGGGACGGCGCCCGGCGGGGCGGGCGGCGGTGGGGCCGGCGGAGCGCTGGGGAGCCCCCGCCTCGCCCGTGGCGGCCTGCGCCGGGCAGGGCCCGGGCGCGCCCCGTCACCCCGCCTCGGGCGGCGGGCCCTGCCGGGGCTGCGGCGGCCTTTCCGCCAGCGTTACCGCCCCGGAGTGGCCGCTCAGGGCGGCGCGGCTTCCTGCGGCGCGGCCGGCGTGTTCCTCCGTTCGGAAAGCCGAAGTGCTCGGTGGCGTGTTACGAAGAAGCGCCTGGGGAGGTTCGCGGCCCAAAGGAAACCTGTTCTTTCTCGGTAGTCTGTTTGCAGCGCAGCTGTGACCGCCCGTCGCTCCCGGGAGAAGGAGCTTAGCCGCTCTTGGAAGTTTAAGCTATTGAGATTTCTTCTTGAGTTTTTGTTTGTTTGCCGGTGCTTTTTTTTTTTTTTTTTCTTCTTTCTCTTCTCAGGCATTGCTCTATGTTAGCTTTTGGGGTTTCTTGCTTTTTTTCTGTTGGTTATACGTAGAATTTTAAAAGAACCCAGCCAACTGCTCTGCACTTGAACTAGTCTATCCCTTGACTTCAAGGCATAGAAAGGATTCAGAGGCGTGGGAAGATGTTCTTTGGGAGCTATGACTGAAATAAGAGAAGATAGCATGGTTTTGCATGTCCTTATTTTTAGGCTTCCAGTGAAGTTGGAGGAGATGTTTGAATCGGGAGTTTGTTGCTTCAGTGTGATTTTGTGCAGCCTTATTAACTAGATGGCCCTTAGGGGTCATTTGTAGGCAGTTACCCCCAAAATACTAATTTGCCTATATTTTTTAAGTACCTCGTAGAGAGAAAAAGCACTATTACAAGGTGGTGATATTTGCGGCTTTGCTGTACCTCTTGGGCTTTTTTTTTAACCTGTTTAGTATTTAACGCCTAATATGTTTTACTTTTCTACCCACTGTTTTTTGTTGAATTAAGAGACCTGAAATTGCTGGTGACCTTTAAAGAAATTGAAAACTAATTAGGTAGCTGAACAGACTTCAGAGCGTACAATAAAATTGCACAGGGTGTAATGTACAATACCGTGTAATTTGCACTGACTTCTAAGTTTGCAGCAGTAGATACTCTGACCCTATTTTTTTAAAATATGTGTTTCAGGTTCGGCTATTTTGGCTCTATTGTTAGCTGGCTATCTAGCACAGCAATATTTACCGATGCCTACACCGAAAGTAATTGGGATTGACCTTGGCACGACTTACTGCTCTGTTGGTGTCTTTCTTCCTGGAACAGGGGAGGTGAAGGTTATTGCAGATGAAAATGGGCACAACAGCATACCAAGTATAGTCTCTTTCACAGACAGAGAGGTGTATGTAGGATATGATGGCCTAGAACTGGCTGATTCAAATCCTCAGAACACCATATATGACGCAAAAAGATTCATTGGGAAAATCTTCACTTCAGAAGAACTGAAAAATGAAAGTAGCAGGTATCCCTTTAAGGTAAGTAGCCATCTTCTTCAGTTCTCTCCAAGCAGTAAGCTATAGGACATTTGAAACATGTAGTAGGTGACCAGCTTGGCTGACCATTAGCCATTCGGCTAAATCTGATATGCCTGGAAACCATAAGAGCTATCCAGAGAGGGGAGGAGGAAACGGTTGTGGAAGTCGCATGCCTGTGTGTGAGAGCTGATAGTGATTTTCCAGAGGACCCTCTCCTCTACTGTGAAATGTGTTTCTGGGTAACCTTCCAGCCCCTTAAAATATAAATTTCAGCTAGAAGTTCTAACTGTGCTTTGCTGAAACTTCACTTCTCCCCTGATATTCTTAAAAAAAAAAAAAAAAAGTGTAAAAGTAAGTCACATCATTTCTGTCCCAGTGCATTTTTTTTCCCGTAGCACTTTTCTAGCACTTACTTGACCAGCAGCAGATCTTGAAAGCTGCTTTTTTAAAAAAATATTGCATTAATTTAGCATGGTGCAGTATTTGCTGAAAAGAGACAAATTTTCAGGTACTGGAAACAGTCTTTGAATCCTTTACTTGTTAAGACAAGCTCTTTCAGTACCAACTTGCTGTTTGCTTCCTTTCAGAAAGAAGAACCTATGGGAAGCTTTATCAGTAGGGTAAACCTAATGATTAAAAGCAATACTTTTATCTTTGAATGTGGTGTTGAAGTTCATTACATAGTTGCTAGGTCTTAATTATTTTTTTTTAATGTTCTTACCTGGGCACAGTGAGTGTTAGCACTTTGGATATACTTGGACACCTTAAGTGGCATATTTTGCATAATACTCATAGTCAAGGAATAAAAGTGTTTTGGGAAGTGGCAAAAGCACGTTCGTGTTTTTCCAGAATGAACAGACTATATGCAAATAAAACATTTGGCTGGAGCAGGGTGGGAGAGGATAAGAAGAAGACTTCACACCTGTGGGTTGTGTTGCTTTTTCCTCCTAGATTTTCAACAACAATGGATCAGCTGAATTTTCTGTGACAACTAATGAAACCTTTCGCATCACTCCAGAGCATATTGGTTCCCAGCTGCTACTGAAATTGAAAAGAATGGCAGAAGACTATCTTGGCATGCCCGTTTCGAAGGCAGTCATCTCTGTGCCAGCAGAGTTTGATGAAAGGCAACGGAATTCTACCATTAAGGCAGCCAACCTTGCAGGTGATGTTTCTCTATTCCAGTGTTTTTCTAGGAAACCTTCAGGTCTGTTTCACTAACAGTAAAGTCTTTGGGGAGGATATGGAAACAGTGAATCAGTGGTAGAGAACCTTAGAATGGATTTATTTTTTTTTTACAGTCCATTAACAATTGTGAGGAACAGCAGAGAACTCTTGGGTACCGACAGGTGCAGCTAATGCAAACATAGATAGCTAGAAGAAATAAGTTTTACATGAGGGGAAAATAGTCTTTTTTTGTAATCTCCAAACAGAGAGACTATGCAGAGCATCCTTGGACAATAATTTAAACGGAAATAGAACATGTGAAATAAGTCTCCTTAGCAAGGTTTCTCTGGAAGAAATGTGTTTGGCCAAATCATGGTTCTTGACTTCACTCTGATGCTGAAGTAGTACACTTTAGGCCTAAATAAAGAAAAATGTTCATTGAGTATTACCGCTTAGGAAACCATTTCCTTTAGATATGACATTTTACTTAAGGTAAGTTTGGTTCAAAACAAAACAAACAAAAAAATCCCAACAACTAATGGTAAATGTCATTATGATGGGAGAAGTGCAGTTTTCTGGAGTGTACCTGACTGTTGGTTGGTATCTTTGCTCTTTGTAGGGCTAAATGTTTTGAGAGTAATCAATGAACCCACAGCTGCAGCTATGGCTTATGGACTCCACAAAGCTGACGTGTTTAATGTTCTGGTGGTGGATTTGGGTGGAGGAACTTTGGATGTGTCTCTGTTGAACAAGCAGGGAGGGATGTTCCTCACACGAGCCATGGCAGGTGAGAAAAATGCTTTACTTTCTCGAGGAGTGGGGGGAAAGGAAAAGTGCACCTAAAGTCACTATTAGAGGAGCTTTTGAAAACATACCAGCCGTGTCACAAAGTGTTCTCCAAATGTGTTCTCAGCCGTCTTTCATGCAAAATTAGGCTTGTGACTTGTTTCAACAATTAAGATAAATTCACAGGTTTTGGCTGACTCAAAGGAATAAGTTGTGGTTTCATTTTATCCATGGCTGTTAAATTTTGTGCCCATGAGTAAAGTGCTGGTGCATATTACAATTACTTTGAGTGGACTTTTGGGGGCCGGGGGTGTTGCAAATTTTTCTGTTACCTTTGTCCAAAGTGGAAGTACTTGCCAAATCATTGACCAGTGATTTTAGAGCATCCTTGCCTATGTTTGACTCCACCTCAGTTGGGCAGGGTTTGGGAATGCACATGCTGTTAACCCAGAAGTAAGTTTTGTGATATGTATGTGCTGGAGCGTTTCATCACTTGGCAAAGAGTTGTGGCAGCAACGTTTAGTAAAAATGTAGTGAATACGCAACTGCTTTTCAGATGACCTGGATTCAGACAGGTCTTGAGATGCAGTGCTAACTGTCTGCATTGCCTTCAATGAACAAGTTTTGGTATGAGCTGCTGTCCAGTAAGACTGGAACAGCAAGAAATATTTAGCAGCTTCATTCTGATTTATTTAGATGGAGGTCCACTAAGAGAATTCCCATTTTCAGTCAAAACAAAACAGTGGAAACTTTGAGAGTATTGTTCAACGTGGATGAAAATCTGCAGGCTGTTTTTTTAGCTCTGAATGGAAAGCGTGAACAATTGTTTGAAAGGTTCTGAAAACATGGTGCAAGAATAATCTTTCAGTAGAAATTTGTTATATATTATACTTTTTTCTCTCTTTCTCTCTCTGAAGGCTAATATAAGATATATCTGTTAACAGAGCTTCAAGTTCACTGCTTGCATTTTATCACTTTCTTCCACTTTTGGCAGGGTATCTACATATACTTCAGTAGCATGTAGTTTTTCATGTGGATGCATGAAGACACTGAATAACTTGAAACTGTTAAAACAGAAATCCCAATAAAGCTGTACTGTGGAAGTGCTAAGAGAAAAATCCATTCTGGGCAGAGAGAGAAATTTGAAACTGGGAATTTTAGCTGGAAAAGCAATTTGCTGTGAGAGATTGCACTTCAGTTACAGGGTTCCAGCTAGAAATTTATCGTTACGTGTTTTCTTCTATAGAGAATACCTCTGAATTAACGACCACTGCTTTTTTCTGCTGCAGTGTCGCAGAGCAGTTCCAAGGGAAAAACACTGAGGGGGAGTAGATTCTAAAATAGTTGCTAAATAAAAATCTGGAAATTACTATCCATCATGTGTTCTTCAGTGGACAATAGTTATGTCTATTTTTGCAGCTCTGTGAGCTCTTGAGCTATGCCTGTGGTTCCCTAGTATCATTGTTCTGGTGCCCGAGCACCATCTCCTAGTAACAGAGAAGATGCGTGCTGTGTTCTGAAGCTTTGAAGGTGACGTGTCTGACGCCTTCTATTCTGATGTTTCAGGTAACAACAAACTTGGAGGACAGGATTTTAATCAGAGGTTGATGCTGTATTTGTATGATCAGCTCCATCAAATGTATGGTTCTCTGCCAACAAGAAAAGAAGAAACACATCGTCTCAGACAGGCTGTGGAAGCAGTTAAATTAAATCTGACTGTTCATGAGGCAGCTACACTAAGGGTGTTGTTGACTATGCCAGAAAGGAAGCTTATAAAAGAACTTCCAGAAAGTGAGGTAAAAACAAACACTGTGCTAAAAGGCAAGCCTTCACAAAGAACAAAAGAGCTGAAAAATCTTGGAGACACTTCAAAAGTAGAGAACAACTTTGTCAAAGTTGTGTTTGAAACAGAAATCTCTAGGAAACTATTTGAGATGTTAAATGAGGACCTTTTTGAGAAGATTCTTGTGCCCATTGAACAAGTGTTGAAGGAAGGCCACCTACGCAAAGCAGAAGTGGATGAAATTGTGTTAGTTGGAGGCTCCACCCGGATTCCTCAAATACGGAAAGTTATTCGGGATTTCTTTGGAAAGGAACCTAACACCTCTGTAGATCCTGATCTAGCAGTTGTAATGGGCGTAGCTATCCAAGCAGGAATTGTTGGTGGGTCCTGGCCTCTTCAAGTCAGTGCTATAGAAATTCCTAATAAGCATTTACGGAAGACTAATTTTAACTGAAAAGAAACTCCTCCCCATTGCATTCCATCTCTGAAAATGTACTCAGATGGTGCATACTTATCTGACTGGCAGTGGACCCTAATCTTAGCCGTATTATATTAATTTTTTGTCTATTCCAGTTAGGTGTTACTGGACACCTAACTGTGTTAAAGCTAGATGTTACTTGAAAGGTACGAGTGATTTTTGAAGTTCTGAAATGTCCTGTATTTGCTTGTAGATTGAATATTGGATGAAAATGCTAGTGATGACACACCCACATTTTCTTGCTAAATTTTATTAGCAAACCCTGAAGAGGTGTATGTTTAAAATACAAAGGGAGCGTGACCAAAGGTTAGTGATAACATGGTATGGTACTGTAGGTATTCCCAGGTCCAGTATATTTACTTTGAAAGAATGTGAAGCAGCGTTAATGCACGTAGCACTAGCAGTGTTGAGCTTAAATTTATTTATTAAATTGAGTCATTTGAGCATTTAAGCACCTTTCTAAAAGGCATGTTGCAGCTTGAATGAGACTTACGCATTCACTTGATTCTTCGCTGTTCATAACAGCATAGTGGTGTTACTGAGGCAATATGGCAAACTGTCTCACGTTTCAGCTGAACCATATTAAGAAACTTGGCTCTTGCTAATGTAGAGTTACTTAGTGTGTCTCCAAGGGCTTTACTTCCTGATCTGGTTTTGATGGTTAATGTACAGGTGCTGCTGTCATACCACTGATGATCTCCACGGAGAACAAGGGCATATTGCCAACTATTTATATCTCCCCCCCCCTTATTTGAAAACTTCAGTAGTTTTATGTATCTTAAAGCTACACCTGGATATCTTCCCTTGAATTTGACCAACACCAATTTCATTGTTGTGCATCTACAAGTGTGTGACGTCTGTCCCCTGGAGTACCCCAAGCCATACTGTTCTCGGGGAGAAAGTGTGGGACAGAAGGGACTGCCCGGATGAAGTCGAGTTACTGTTGTCCTAGTAAATGAAAATTCACGCAACTATTTTGTACTTTTTAGTTCACATCTCTGGTTTAAGTTTTATCATATCCCAACTCTAAACTGAACATAGATCAGAGATTGTAGCTGTTCTTTTGGCAAGGAAGCAGTGTGTGTAACTTGGGATTTGAGGTAGCACTTCTTGGGACTTTATTTTAGGCAAATAGTTTGCTACCCAGCTATCTAGCAAATGCATGAGAAGAAAAAAATTAATGATCTGAAAAAAAAATAAAAATTGGTGTCAGTTCTGCTCTCTTTGGAGAGTTAAATCAATGCTTAAAGGCCAGTTGAGTTATATTGTCTGTGCAGGACTTTCTACAGTTGAAAACACTTCATTCAGCTAAGACTGGCTTCAACATCCATCAACCCAGTCTTAATCAGGTAAGCTCTAGTAACAGGTGGTTCTAAGCATTTTCTTGTATTCTCCAGAATAATTTTGATTGTATTAAGCTTGCCAAAGTAAAGTGTGGGGCTTAGATTTATTGTTTAACCTATGACTATATTAAAATAGGCCTATTATTCTCCTGGCAGTAGGCCTGATTTATGGCACTGCCATGAACCAGTTGTGCTGATTCAGTTGATTGTCTAAACATATCTTTGAAGTAATCCAATTAAAAACCTCTTAAATTGAATCATAGTTGCACACAACTATTCCATCAGCATTGCTTAACTTAGCAGTATTTTTGGAATCCTCTGTGAACACCTGTTTCATTTCACTGAGTTGAAAACCAAAGTGATTTTTTTTATTTGAGGATTTTTTTCCTTTGTACCTCTTTGAAAGTGACCCTGTCTAAGTCTGTATGGAACTTCCAGTAACTAAAACTCCTGCGTGAAAGAAGTGCCTCTTCAGTGAAATCATGGATGAATGCCAATATACAGTACAGTTCTCATACACGGTTGCTATTTGGGGCCTTTGCTTTGCAGATATATATATATATGTATTTAATTTAACATATATTCCAATGTCTTTGGAGTCATTGTGGCCTTTCCTTCTGCCCTGCTGTAAATTCATCTCAAAGTCTACTGGAGTTACAATAGGTCTTTAGTATTCATTTTTTTTAACGCACTCTGTAAAATGAGCAGACCTGTGTAAAAACAGAACCACATGACAGTGAAGTTAAACTGTTAAAAGCTTTTTGCAATTTTGGGACAAGTTAGGTAGGAGTAACTTTAAACTGTTAAACTCTCAATGCAAATAAATGAAGTACTACTTTTCTTTTGCATACTCCTTCACTCTGGAGGAGTTAAATCTCCTTCAGTATTAATCTGGGAATAGTAAGGGAGGGGTGAGTTGTTTACTTGTAAAAAAAAAAAAAATTACACAAAAGGGTATTTATTCAGATTTCTATACAGATTTTTTTGAGTAAAGTTACTGTACATTGGATATCTCACAATGCATCCTTATTTATTAAGTAACTTTTCTGAATTCTGTAATCGTTATTTATTTTGTATCTTTTGATTTTAATACTGTATTTTGGCACAAACCATTGAATTTTAGAGATGAGCCCACTATACTAAGTGGGTATTTCCAGGTATGCACGTGTACTGCTTACCAAAAGTCTCTCTTTAAACAAATTGGTATTTGAGGACTGAAATCTTTCTAAAAACAAGCCTTGAAATGTGAGTATGGTTTCCTGTGGTGTTTCGTGTGTAACAAATTTATATAGCTAAAGCTTGTTTTGTGAGTTGAAATTCTGAAGTATAAGATGCCTCACCAATTGTATCTTCCTGAATTGTTTCCAAGTGCCGATGATGAAATGCATTTTATAAATAACCTTTTAGAATGTTTTTAATAAAAGAAATTTCTGTCCCTTGGACATGTCTTATTTCAGTTTCTCAGGGAAATACTGTAACAACACTATTTGCCTCTCTTCCTTGAATTCCTTTGGAGTTTAGAGGATGAGGTTGTAATCCCTCAACTTGTCAAGGGGTTGCTATACCCCAGAGTGACAGATCTTTGGGAAGTGGCACAGAGGAGTGTTAGGAACTGGTGTGGGAGGGGGAAAAACCCTTTGTCCTCAAGCTGCAGTTTGGGATGGAAGAACGGAACTGAGAAGAAAAGTGCAGGTTGGTACAAGGAAAAGCAAGGAATGACTGGGAGGAAGGAGGAAGCACCAACAGGGAGGGAAACCCTGGTCAGAGGGGGTGATAGTGAACTTGCTCCTGTTGGGAGTGGGAGCAGTTCCCACCTCTCCTATGCTTATGCTCTTTGTGCCCTGCCTGCAGGATCACAGGATGTGGGGCAGGAACAGACCCTTCCTCGTGTTGGTCAACAGCTGCAGGGTGGATGTGGGGAATGGCTCCCAGCACATGCAGAGTGAAGGCTGGGGGCAGGTTCATGCAGAATATGAGCAAATGTGATGATGTTTGAAAAGTTGCAGGGAGGGAAGCTTGCCCCAGTAGGTTCCAAATTGTCCTTCAGTATTTCTAGCTGTGAGAGGATTTCTACGTGTATGTCCTCTTGGGATTCAGGCTGGGAAATGTAAGGTCTAGAGAGCCTGAAAGATGATGGTATTTCATAAATGAATCTTAGCCTGCAGTTTAAACCCAATTCAGAATTTTCATGGAGTGCTACACCCAGAAACAGCCAGAGAAAAATGCTACAGAGCATTGGCAAGCCTCTTGCTTCCCGGTGCAAAAGCTGTGCTGATAACCCTTAAGCCTAGTCCAACAGTCCCCGAACGGACAGCCATCAACTATGGCTGGCAAAAGGCAGAAAAGTGTATGTTCCTGTTGGGGAAAGGAGGGTTTCTGCTCAACTTCTTTGCAGTTTCTCCTGTGATGCTGCCAGGAAAGTGTAGAGCAAGGACTGGAAGCAGGCCTGAGGGAAGTGGCACCTGAGAAGGTGCTGCCTCGGGGATTTTTGAATGCTGTGGGGAAGAAAGTTGAAGCAGACTATAAGCAGGTTCTGTTCCATGCTTCTTCCTGTGAAAAGGAAAAAAAAAAAACCACGGTGCCCTTCTGAGCTGCATCCTCACTTTAGACTCCGCCCTGATACCCTGGCTGTCCCACCTTTCCTTTCCCTAACCCAAGCAACCTAGCTGAAAAAAGAGCCATACAGGAGCTCCTCAAAGGGATGAACTGTTGGGTCTCTCATACTGTCTCCAGCCAAGTGACAGTAACCTGTGGTGTCAGAAGGCCCTTTGAGAACAGCCCCAAGCTGGGTTTTTCCACACTTGCCTTTCCTCAGCCTGGCACCTTCTCAGGAGTCTCAGCAGTTAGTGGCCCATATGGGGCAGAGCCTTTTACAGGTGGGGGCTGCCTATGAGTAGCCCCATGGGATGAGGCTGGGACCTGATCCCCGAATGCCCTGGAGGCATGGGAGAATTGCTGTTTGGAGGAGAAAGCGCAGGAGAGGCGAAGTATGTGCTGAGCTGGCCTGCAAGGCTATGACACAGCTTTGCACTGTCAACGGAGTTAGCTGGTGACATTGCGTCTGGCGGGTTGTGCTGGGTACTGCAAAGTCTGAATTAGTATTGAACTTGAGGCAGGCAAGTGGTCCCTTTTTGTTTCTTAGAGTGAGCATCTTTCTTTGACATCAGGCATGTGGGGAGAGATGTTGCAGACCCTGGGTGATGTTCTTACTGCAAAATTGCCTTTTCCTGCTTACCCTAAGCCTGTTAGATGATTTGGTAAGTGATTGCTGCATGAAAACATAGCAGGAGCATATCATGCTGCTTCTGCCTCTGCTGCACCTCCTTTTTTCAAAGTATAGCTGTATGTGAGGACTACAGCTTGCTGAAAGAGAAGGAATGGCTATTTGGCTTTTGCTGACACTAGTCCACCATTTTCTTTTCTCTCAGACTTTGCAGTTACTCAGTCTGCAGCTTTTCCCAGCTGTGGTCTGAAGGTAGTCTGAAGCTGTAAGGCTATGTCAGTCCACCAGTAAGCATAGAAAACCCTCCTCGCCACAAACAAAAATAATGATTAAAAAAAAAAAAAGGTAAAAATTACCATACACTGCTGCCAGTCCTCAGATTATTTTCTCTGGACCTTGCAAAAGGGGTTGGTCTCTGAGGTACTGACATTTACCTCCCCTAGCCTTATGCCTGAAACTTATTAATCAGTTTAGGAATGGCACTCACTCACTTCAGACCTTTCCAGTTCCTCCTGCGATACTTGCAGGTAAGGGTGGGGTTGGAGAGGAGCATGAAGGTGGGTAAGGGATGGGGACAAGGTTGAGGGAAGCAGAGCCTCAGCAGAGTCTGGCTGTGGCACTTTTTGAATGTTTTGGGGAAGTTAAATGTTGGTATGAGAAGGTTCTACTCTGTTGGGAAGGTACTGTTGGCCTCACTTGGGGGAAAGAACAGGAAAATGGAGATGAAAAGCAGGAAGCTGTTCTCTCTCCTGAGAAACTTTGTCACACCCATCTTTCCAAGACTTTCAGAAGAAAATAGTTACTTGGGCAGGGTTGTTCCTAGTCTAAAATCATTACATAGTCCTAATAGTTTTGTGCGAGTGATGAGAGTATATTTAATTGTGTTTTGTAGCCAATTAAACTAGCTAGTACTGTGTCTTTAATGTAGGAAGAAGAGACTTTCTTTTTTACCTTCAGGAAAGAACAGAGAAATCATTCACCTTTGCTGTGGTAGAATCACATCTTTGAGAAACTCTTGTCAGAGCATCCATCACTTCCCACCACCTTTCTAAAACAGCAAGTACAGTTTGCTTGCTATCAGACAAGAAATTAAGACCCTACTTGATATTAATCAGGTGTCAATATTAAAGTAATACAACAGGGATGTAGCCTGAAACTTTATTCATGTACTTTGGGGTTTTTTTGTTGTTGTTGTTTTGGGTTTTGTTTTTCTTAAAGCAGTTGACAGGGATCTTCTCTTAGTTTTAAAATTAAGATTGTATTGATTGAGTTGTTACTGAATTTGAAGAGTTTCAGAAACTGTAATAAAAATGGAAATTAATATTTATGTGGCCTACAGAAGCATAGGCATGTTTAACTGACACTTTCAGTAAATGTACGTAACCTGTCCTGCTGCTGTAGTTAGTACTGAGGTTTCCATTAAAATCTACTAGCAAAGTGATAGCTGCACCTGACTCCCTTTTTTCAGGGATTCTTTCACAATGTGATAGTGTAGTCCTCAATTAGATACGTAAGAAGTGGTTTTCAGTTATTTGAAATAATTTTTCAGTTACTCAGAAATCGCAAGGTCAATACCTAAGTATACATGCAAATATGTGTGTCCTAAAAATCAGCACCAAGTGACATCTGCCTGTATGTCCACACAATAAGCAGTTTTCAGTTTTTATGAATTTGCAATCATAAATGTATTAACTAAATGGGCATGTCAGGGCCACTTAATTAAGTACTACTTTAAAATTAAAACCAGTATGTGAACAGCAAGATTTATTTTTCCATCAGTCTTTACTACTGCAACAGTTAAAATACACCATGAAAATTACTGCTTCATTATGTTGTTGCAGTGCCAATATGATCAAAATAAGTGGTTTGTATAAAATCAGAAAGTTATTTTAAGAAGCCTGATCAATATATACAGATTGTAGTTGTAGTAAACAGCACTGTTGTGAGGAGCTTTTGAGTAAGCTAGTCATTTTATAACATCAGGAATGCCACATATCCCTCGAGTGTTTACTGGAGTAAGGAATTCTCATATTCATTAAGAATTCATTCATTAGTTTTCTTTATCTTCTTATCCCAGCCTCTGCAACCATTTCAGAAAAGGCACCTTTTTGTTGTAACAAATTATGTGGTGTATCATATTCTAGAATCCTTCCTGCGTCCAGAACAAGCACTCTACAATGCAAAAGCAGAAAGATTACAGGAAAAGAAAGATGAGCTATTCAACTATATTTTCCAGGCCTAATACAGTTATGTCTGGATAATGGGAACTCTTACTTGGAAGAAATATCACTGAACAAGATAATTCATCGGTTTCTAAAACTAGGAACTCCTATGTTTTAAAAAGCCTTTTGAAAATGGCATTTTTGCTTAATCAGTAAAAATTCTATAGTATAGTCCATTTACTCTACAGAATTAAGTGGTCGTAATAGTAGCTTATACCTGCACCTTAGCATGAAAAATATTAAATTAATTCTGTAATTAGAAGGGGGAAACAGAACACAGTCTATTGATATTTAAATAATATTGATGCTGAAGTCTTTTGTGATACCTTGGATTGTACAGATACAAAGACACTAAGGTAAAAAGTGTTGGAGTGTAAAATTTAGTAAGTCTGAAAACTGATGCATTTAAAGGAAGCCATTTATTTTTAAAATGGCTTACCAAAACTTACTTACCTCTCTGAATCCATTACTGTATGTAACCTGTGGGCTATAGTTAATATTGTGCAGTTGTAAAATTCTCTTTTGATGGTGGACTGCACCAAGTTATCTGTTTCCATGTCAACAGAAGCTGTCGCCTATCATCTGGGACCAGGATTTTTGTCTTTCGGAGCAAAACACGGGCCAGACAGACCAGCTGTCTCTGCCCAACACTGTTAAAAATACATTTGAGAAGGCCAGGTCAGGCACATTGAGAAAGAGAAGAACAATATAAAGCTGCGATTACTGTGGAGCCTATCTGTTCTATCTTTCTTAGCAACACTTTATACTTCTCAAAAGACTACTGAAATCTGTTCATCTTGTTTTGGAAGTTTTGATTTCTTCTTGCTCAGCATACCAATAATAGTTAAGGTGTGACTCAAACACCTGTGGCTGAACTTTGTAGCGTAAACCTAGTCTTGCCTACAATTTCTATATTTGCATTATAATGAGGACTCTGAATAAGCCAGGTTGAATGCTAAACCACTTTTTAATGAAGTTCAGTGTAAAGGTTTGGATACTCCTGTATGTTAGCTGTGGTGTATGCCTTCTAGAAACTTCCTCCTAAAATGATCTGTCAAAAAAATTCAAGTTGATATTCAGTACACTCCATTTAAGACCTGCCCCTTTGCTGACGGAAGCTTCAGTATTTGAGTCCTAGAGCTTAGAGTCATTTTATTTCAGGTGTCACCCTCATTACATAACTATGGGTTGATGTTTTACACAGAAAAAATTAGTTGCTTTGCAAAGCACGTAAAGTAAAGGAATAAGCCCTCTGCAGTTTTGCCTTCTTTCCAGGTTTGCTGTTTTTGGTTTGGGGTTTTTTTCTTTTCTGTTTTGTTGGGGTTTTTAAAATTTAAATAAATGAGCACTTTTCTACCCAAATCTAAGTAGGCAGTGCATGAATTGCCCCTCCCCCCACACTCCTTTACAATTACTCATATACTTCAGCTGAAAATAGTCTACTTCCTTGGCTTCCCATACAGCACAGGCCATAAAACTTTATCTAGTTGTGAACAGTTTGCCACCTCAAAGAAACTCGTACGACCAGAATAATTCTACTTAGAATGACGAGAGAAGTATCATTTTTATACTGACACTTTCTGATGTAAATTCTCTGGAAGAAACACATAGTTTTACAGTACCAGAAAATAACTGCAATAGCACTTTCTTGTTTATGTACCTGAGATTTTCACCACCTTCTGAAATCTCATGAAGGAGCTTCTTTGGAGTGACTGCACAAAATCCTTTAAGTCACACAGTTCCAGTACCTCCCACAGTTCAAGATCAGAGTGTTTTCCAAGTGGATCCAAATTTGACTGCAGTGTCCCAGAAAACAAGACGGGGTCCTAAATAACAGCAGAATGTGAGTGCACAATTCCAACACAAACCTAAAACAGCCTGCCACAAACCCTGACATTAACATAGGGAACTGGGACAAATGATTTTGGAAATGAAGCTTTGCAAGGGAAATTGTAACGTTTTGAAGCTGGGGATGAAAAGACAAAAAATCACGTGGGGTCTCAGTGTGCTCAGTTCTTCATTAAGGTGAAATGTAAAGAGCAAAATATGTCTTATGCATTCTCTGTACTACCAGTTCTATGACTGACTAAAGACCTGCCCAGCACCTGGCAACTGCAACAACATATGAGTTATTCCTATTGTCAAGTTTGTGAAGCACTGGATACTACATCCATGAGCACTGTTAAGAAAGATTAGAAGGCTATGATTATGATTCAAATATTCTTAATTTCCTACAGGAAAGGTGACATATTCAGCAGTAAAAACCAAAAGCAATTATTGCATAAATGAGCATCACTAGCTTCTGTGCACTGAATACAGCAGGGAATGTCTGGAAAAAAGTACACATAGGCTAGTACATGCCAGGATGCGTACAGGTCACATCCAGCACTTATGACTGTAGAAACAAGCATTCAGTAGTTAAGTCTAAACACTTTTTTTGGATGTACACAAAAGCCTTTTTCTTAAAAAGGCAAATTTAAGAAGTCAGTACTTGACAAGATATGAACACCTGCACAGATTTATAAACAGAACTGATGTTTTTAGAGGCAGTGGACACCTTGACTAAGTCCAGTCACAGTGGTTAGGACCCAATAGGCAGACTGTAAAAGGCCAACAACATTCACTAGCAAGTTACATGCAAGCAGAACAGTGATAATTTTTAGGGAGCTAGGTGACCAAAAAGGACTGTTAAAATGGTTTGAGATCTTGTACATATTCTTCATTTAAACTTCATGTTACTTGCATTAGAACATCATTGAAGTAATTTTCAAATCTGTACTTTAATATGATTGTTAAAAACTTTTTCTATGAGATAGATTTGACTCATCTGAAAAAGTATCTGCACATTGAAAGCTTTGGTATCTTGCCACGCCCTTTTTTCTGTCCCAGACTTTCAACTTCATCCCGTTCCATTCTCCCAACCTACGCAATTCAACACTCCAGACTCCACCTACTCTCCACAAGTTTCAGTCTCCATTTTTCCACCCTTCCAGTTCTAGTTTCCTTGTCTGATCCCAGCTTCGGTTCAGTTCACTGAACTTTCCTGTACCTCTCTCAATTTAGTTGCCTTGATGTGGATCCAATATACTCCATTCACAGTAAATCAGACCTGCAACCGCAGTTGAGAAAATACTGCGTAATTTACAACTGTCAGATGTTGTGCAGATTCATAAGAGTATTGGTTGCTTAAAACAAGAAAAATGTTACAACTGAGCATGTAAGAATTGTGTTTTGAAGTCCTGCAGCATAATAAAATTTGGTTTAGGATTGTCATTTCTGACCCAAAAGTTATATCAAAAACTAAATTTATCATTCCCCTGAGCAAATATATTTCTCAAAGAAAAGCAGCCAAGGACTTGAAGGAATATATACATATTTTTTTTCTATTCAGCTCATTCTTGGAAAGACCCAAGCTATTTTGTTTAAATATTAGCCTTGTCTCCATGCACAGTCTATGGTAGAGACACACAGGTAATATTACCAGGGTTAACGCTCCAGAAAAGCTAGGAAAAAAAAAAAATAGACCTTCCTTTGGAAAGTGTCAGATAAATTTATTGTAAGTGATGTTAACATCACCCATGCACAAAAATGCTTTTATGAATGGCATTCAGGGAACATGCAAAAAGTCTTCAGGTGACCATTAAATTTGTGTTCTAGGTTTTACTTTATATTAGAGCATTTCAACATAAGTCAGTTTACCAGTGTCGTGGTTTAAGCCCAGTCAGCACCTTGGCACCATGCAGCCAATTGCTCATTCCCCCCATTCCCAGTGGGATGGGGAGAATTGGAAAAAAAAAAAGTAAAACTCATGGGTTGAGATAAGAACGATTTAATAACTAAAGTAAAATAAAATGTAATACTAACAACAACAATAATAATAATAGTAGTAACTAAAAGGAATATAATAAAATTAAAAACAAACAAACAAACAAGAAAAGACAAGTGATGTACAATGCAATTGCTCACTACCTGCTGACTGATGCCTGAGCAGTGATCTGCCCCTCCCAGCCAACTACCCCCAGTTTCTATACCGAGCATGATGCTCTATGGTATGGAATATCCCTTTGGGTAGTTCGGGTCAGCTGTCCTGGCCATGCTCCCTTCCAGCTTCTTGTGCACCTGCCTGCTGGCACAGCATGGGAATCTGAAAAATCCTTAACTTGGGATAAGCACTACTTAGCAACATCTAAAACATCAGTGTGTTATCAACGTTATTCTCACACTAAATCCAAAACACACTGTACCAGCTACTAAGAAGAAAATTAACTCTATCCCAGCTGAAACAGGACAACCAGCATGAACACAATCCTAATGATATGTGAACTAAACTTGAGTTTCCTGCCCTGTTCTGAAGTAAGCAGGGACAGCTTTATGTGACAGACCATAGCAGATTCATTTAAATACATATTACATGATTCACGTATACATCACTTTATTCCCTACAGTTTTCAGACATAATTACAGTTATTTTAAAGTATTTTTGCCTTCAGGTAGGACTTGGAAACACTTTATGTAGCTATACACATACAGATTCTGGAGAACACTGGGATGCATCAAAAGAAGTGTGAACAGCAGGTCGACGGAGGTGATTCTCCCCCTCTACTCTGCTGTCGTGAGACCCTACCTCGAGTCCTGTGTTCAGCTCTGGGCCCCCTCAACATAAGAAGGACATGGACCTGTTGGAGCAAGTCCAGGGGAGGGCCACGACAATGATCAGAGGGCTGGAGCCCCTCTATGAAGACAGGCTGAGAGAGTTGGGGTGGGTTGTTCAGCCTGGAGAAGAGAAGGCTCCAGGGAGACCTTGTAGCAGCCTTCCAGTACCTAAAGGCGGCCTACAAGAAAGCCAGTGAGGGACTTTTTACAAGGGCATGTAGTGATAGGACAAGGGGTAATGGCTTTAAACTGAAAGAGGGTGGATTTAGATTAGATATTAGGAAAAAAATATTTACTGTGAGGGTGGTGAGGCACTGCAACATGTTTCCTAAAGAAGTTGTGGATGCCCCACCCGTGGAAGTGTTCAAGGCCAGGTTGGATGGGGCTTTGAGCAAGCTGGTCTAGTGGAAGGTGTCCCTGCCCATGGCAGGGGGTTTGGAACTGGGTGATCTTTAAGGTCCCTTCCAACCCAAACCATTCTATGATTCTATGAGTTATCCTAGCTAAGACTGTTAAACTAAACCTGGCATAATAAAACCTGATGTCATACTTGTGGTCTCCCTGTTTTGAGGCTTCTTCCATGTAATTGCCAACATGCAGTTGTGACATTTTTCAGGATAGCATTATGCCGGCAGTACTGAAGATTACTGTCTAATGAAATAGCTAAGATTCTCAAAAATCCAATTCTAAAGCCTGATAGGCCATAACAGAGCCTGTTTTCAAAGATCACTGAAACTCTATTGGAGTTTTATACTTCGGTCTCTTGGCAGCCTGTGAACTTTGGGGTTATAATTTATCAAAAAAAAAAAAGTGTCTTGTGTTAGTAAAAAAAAAAAAGTTATCTCTAAAACACATCTCACCTGTGGAATAATGTTAAGATTTCCACGTAGGTCATGGAGTCCAATAGTTGATATATCAATTCCATCAACAATTATTTTGCCTTCAGATCTCTCTAGAACTCTAAACAAGCAATTTGTGAGTGTTGATTTACCAGCTCCTGTTCTTCCAACAATTCCAATCTGAAACAGAAAGTTTTCTGATAAAGGCTCTAACTTTCCATGCTACACATTCTATATGAAATATGATTAGTGAATTCAGTGTCAACTTTCAGTTCAAAACTTCGGTTTCTTTCACCAACATGCAATCCTATAGGTGGATAAAACTGAAACTCACTTTTGGAACACGTGACTCGCAATCACAGCTCTCCCTCAGAAGCTGTACAGCCTACGCCTGGTTCAGTGGGAATCCTTTCAATTCCCCTCCCTTTTGTCTAGCACTCCTCAGCTCAAACCAATGACTCTAAACTAGGTCTCACTTGGTGTTCCTTGACCCCAAACCCAAAGCTGATTAGCACTAATCTGGCAGCGTATTCCTCTACATAAGTATTCAGCACAGTGGACAAGAGGTTTAATTTCAAATTTGGATCTTCCTTAAAACCGCTAAATTCATAAAACATTATCTCAGTTTCTTAAAGGGATAAGAATTTCTACATAGTAGAAGAAAATACTTTTCCCTTTCTCATTGTCTTTTCTTTAATGTCTTATCCACTTAACATCTTCCCTGTTCAACATCATCTTGCTGTAGCTAGTATTGGAGTCTCCTCATATGAAATCCTTTTGAAGCAGAAAGTTAGGAAACAGAATTTTATACCTCCGATTGATTTCTTCTTACATACAGTACCTTCTCTTTACTCTGTGTCTGAAAAGAGACATCATTCAGGGCTAAACCAAGATCCTTCCTGTACTGAGCCTTGTAGTTTACAAACTCTATTATTCCTCTATCGGGCCACCCCGCTGGTGGTCTTTTTGACATTATCCATGGTTCCTGGAATTAACACCATTGGTATTTCAGTATATGACAGTAAAAATGTTACAAGTTTATAAAAACATTAGAAAAATTATATATATCTTTAAAAATCCCTGGAGCTTTAGGATAATTCCAATGCAATATAAGGGAAGGAGAACCTACTCATGAATGCTGGGCTGAAACATTCTACCTGGGTTTTTTCAGGGGTTTTGGTTTGTGTGGGGTTTTTTTTGTTCTTGTTTTTTGTTTTTCGTTTTTTTTTTTTTTTTAACAACATCTTATACACTCATTTTAAAAAGTAGACTCCATTTAACTAGGTAGTTGCTAATAGTCTGGTATCTGTTCCATCCACTGACAGGAATTGAATTTAATCTGATGCCTAATCTCCCAAATATTTAAAATGTATATTTTATGGGAAACATTTTAAGAAGTAGAGTAGGAGAGAACAGAAAGATGTGAAAAAAAGTTAAGAAACATGAACATGGGGGAAAGGGTAAAAGAGAATGAAGAGGTAGAAGAAAGTCTTGTTTCCGAGACAGACTAAGGCTCTTATGCCTCTCTACTTGACATGGGTACTACTTTCAGAAAAGCACAATAACCAAAGCAAATTGGCTTGAAACAAATGTCTCTCCAGAAATGAGGTGACTAACAGTTAGGGGTCTGACGGGCCTCTCTTCCCATCTTAAAATGCTCCTCTTGGTTGCACATAGCGTAAGAGAGTTCACTTGAGCTGTAGCTGCATTAGTCTTACTATAAAATCTATTGGTAAGAAGGATGCCAAGCAATTTACTGGTCAAAATAGGAATAAAACTGCTATGACTATAAATGTAATGAAGAAGCTACGTACTACTCTCAATGTTAAAAAAATGAGAAAGTATTTAATAACAAATTGTAACCTATTACCACTCACCAACATTAAAGTCAATTGAAGTTAATAATTTTCTATGCACCTAAATAAATATTCAAGAAGAATGCTCACCATTTCAAGAGGAATGCTCACCTCTTTATCCATTTTTGCATATTCATAAAGTCTTTCAACTGAAACTGCATTGGTCTCGATTTCACATGCTTTACGCACCCAAAAATTTAGACTCTGAATTATCTGGGGAAATAGTTGCATCACAGAATGTAAAAATTTGACTCTACTAGAATACAGCATGCTCATTTCAAAACTTACCCTGAATTTAATAATCACAGAAGCCAAAAAGTGTATAGAAAATGATGAAATGCCAAATGAACTATCACTTAGAAAATCACTGATCTTGGCGTTCCTCTGAGCACTTCTTGTCTGCTTTTAAGACTCACCAATGGCTATTGTAATTTTCACTAACATAACAGCTCCAGAAATCTGAAACTACTTCAGGATCACCAGTAATTATGTGATATGTTGAAAGGAAAAACATATACGGCTCATATTGTGGGTACATTATTGTACTATTCCCTAGGTAAAGTAAGCTAGCAATACAGAACAAAGAATTTGTAATGGAGATATGTATTTGGTCCACCATGTCTGGCAAATTTGACGCCTTCAAACACTGGGAATGCTTCTGCAGACAGAATTGGTACCACTTCCATGGTACCAATTCTGTGGTTAAATATTCCCACTTCTATAGGAAAAAAGTGAGCCAAAAGAATTCTTAGTCAACTGTTTTGAGATGCTGTATGCAACTAAATAAAGAATGGTGTCAATTTGACATTAGACAGAGGTGAAAAACTGTGCAGTACTTGTGACTGTCATCACCAAGTATAGGATGATATAAAGGAGATTCTTCAATCTCTGAATAATAGAAAATGGAACTCTTTTGAGTTGGGGGTGATGTGGATATGCCATGACAGGTAATTGTCTGTATATTTTTTTTTGTATTTCTATTCATTAGTATGTCAGCTGTGTTTCTGAAGCACTTACCACAGTGAGAATCTGGATACAGCTAGACTCCTAAGCATCACAAGATTAAAGAAACTTGGATGCTTAGTTTGTGTATACGTAATACTTAAGATTTATTTTAACTAGCAACTTATCAATACTATTTATCTTACTTCAAGACATATTTCAAATGTAGCTCTCACATATTACTTTTACAAGAACAATGCCAAAGTAAATGATTTCATTCAACTTCTACATAAGCATTCCTACATAACATTCAGTAAGTGAACAAGAAATCAGTTATGAAGTATAGTTGTACCTGTTCTTATTTGGTTTAACAAAATACTTAAAAATAAACCATACCTAGTTTCATTAACTTGATTTTTAAATATGTTTGAATAATTATTATTTCATCTAAATTCAGAAGTGGCAAATAATTAATGTGAAGCTTCCCAGAATTAATGGAATTCAAAGGAAAACTCTGTTCTGCCCATGGGATTTAGTTTCATCGATGCCATCATGTATATTCACCTACTCAACTTCATTTATGTATTCTTCTCTTTTCATATGCAATGTGGTAGCAGCAAAAAATTTATACCATTACTTACATTTAGAGCATAGGATATTGATAAACCCACTGTAGAGGAACTCACTGTATTTCCAGCTAGTACTACAAACAGTGCAGCAAAGAACACCATCAAACTTCCCAGAAATTCAAGCCTGACAGATAGCCACCTGTAGTAAATCAAGGCAAAGAAAAAAGTGAATTACCTCCAAATTTTTTATAGTATAGTGAATATATTGCTAATATAATGACTCTTTGAGATTGTTATATTAGCAATTTACCCACTTTACAAGAGAGATAAGCACTATCATTCCCATTTTACAGATGGACTGGGGAGGGAATATGACATATCTAGAACTGGTAGCACCACTAAAAACAAAATGCAGGTCTCAACTCCTGGCTAGTGCTCCCTTCACTCCTCATACTGCTTTCCTACTCTTCCTATCTGGAAAAGATTCAGGTATATGACTGAAAACCAGAACTGAAAATCTTCTCCTTGCTAATCTTTGCCTGTAATTGAACTGAATCACAAAGGAAGAAGAGGAAATGGACTTATTTCCTTAAACCCAAGATTCCACTCTCAAGACCTACTTCCACATGAACTACTGAACTATAAATTTGATTTGTTCATAAACTTGTAAGAGGAACTGTTAGTTGAAATGTAGCACAGTCCATGTTCATGGCCTATTGGTAAACTTTTTTTTTTTTTTTTTTAATATTCTCATCCCAGACAACATATGCATATTTTCTATAAACATGCTAGTTTCTGGTACATAAAGAAGAAATCATCCTAGTGCTTAGACATAATCTATGCATTCATTACGAAGAGTGGTGGATAAATTGCTCTTGTCCTTCTGTTTCTCAGTGGGTTTACTCCGACTAAAGGAGTGACTCAAGCTCAGCTCAGTCAAGTGTCTCAGCTCAGTCACAGATGCAGAACTGCTGTAAAGTACCTGTTGGAGATGACACTGTTGTAGAAGTAAACTAAGTTCTCATACACAACATCATTATTTTTTCTAATGAATCTCTCTTGGTGGCCAAATGCTCGAATTGTTGATTGCCCTGCAAGAGTTTCACTGAAGTGGGAGATCACAGGGGAATGTGATGCTCCTCCTAGCCGTCGAATTTGTCGAGAACTCGCTATGTAGTACCGCTAATCAAACAGTACAGACAAAACAGACATTTTAAGTTGCTACAGTTTTTTTTACATTGTTTAAAGTATTTGCCATATTTATTTCCAGTCAAGTAATCTGTTAAGTAATTCCTGTAAATTTTGAATATGAAAAAGTTGGAAATGTCTACACAGAAAAAAAAGTATTCACAAACAACATAGAAAAAAAAAATCTGTCTCTTGGGACACACCAACATTGTAACATTGACATAACTGCAATATATAAATTACTGGCAAGGTTAAAATAAGAGAACATTATTTCCAAATTCTATAGAAAATGTGCTATACCACAAGAGGTGTGTAACAATCAACTAAAACTTCTATGTAAACTTTCAAATTAGAATGTGCCGCTTCTTTCTCAAATGAAAGACAGCCTTTATTTCTTCAATGTAATGATGTCTATATTTAAATTCCTTAGTAGAGACTGACACTCTTTTCCTTCCTGTATATTTTTATTGTAAGAATCTTTTAAGGTCTTTAATCACAGACCATACTTTGAGCATCAAGAAACAGGAATGTAGCCATTAGTCTTTCTGAAACATTACTTTTTGGTTTCTCAGTAGCATAACTGACATTTGACAAAAAATAGCACAGGTAGCATAGGCATTGTTCTATTTTACATCTGCTGTTTCAGGGTTACCCTTCAACTTTCAACTTTCACTATAACATACACCCCATATTTTCAGGTAACTTCATCAAATTTCTTGGTGGGATCTATATCAAAAATGTATCTTCCTAAGAATAAGGAAAATACAAAGAGAAAAACGTAAGTCGTTAAAAGTTCCCAAGCATTACAGGATATATTCAAGAAGAGTTCTAATTTCCTTTTAAGAAGCCTGAAGATTTTTTCTGAAAGCAATTTCAAATGTTTTTTATATATACATATATATTTGGGGTTTGGGTTTTTTTTTTTCACAATAAGGAATAACTTAAGCCTGTACCCTTGACTGCTTTGGATATTTCACCCACATACATCTAGAAACCCTTATTAAAGCTTAATGCACTTACTTGAATAGTAAAATAAAAGTATCCCAGGGGAATAACTACCACTATGAATAGTGGTGAGGCAGATGTGATAACTAGAATGGTTCCAATAACATCTAGTGTACAATTTAGCCAAGTTCGTAAGTAATAATGGAAACGTAAGTCCACTATAAATAAGTCCTGTAATAATGCACAGAAGAATCAAGATTTTGTGAGTAAATTCCACTAAAAACTTCAAAAAAGCATCCTTTAAAAATGGAATCAAACTAAAGTATCTTCAATAAAAATTAGTAGGATCCCTCCTGATTATATCGTAACAAAATGTATCCATATATCATTATTGTTTTCTAAAAGTGAAATAGATATAATAGCTTTTAGACTACTCATAGTATGTCAGAGAACAGGCTCAGAGTGTGTGAAGTCAAGAAGAGACAGCTCTTGCTATTTTGCTACTCAAGACTATTTAGCTTATGTAAAGCATAGCAGACTGAAAAGAAGGCCAGGAATTCAGATCCTGACTCTTGTATACTCCTGCTATTAATTCTAGAAGTGTACTGAAA
Organism: Aquila chrysaetos chrysaetos; assembly: GCF_900496995.4. Classification (NCBI taxonomy): domain Eukaryota; kingdom Metazoa; phylum Chordata; class Aves; order Accipitriformes; family Accipitridae; genus Aquila; species Aquila chrysaetos. The sequence continues at coordinate 22,715,819 of NC_044010.1, read as the reverse complement.
TATTAATATTAATCTCTTACTGTACACGGCAAAGCTTTTTCAAACCCAGTTTATAATATATTGCTACCAAAGACTAGGGGCTTGAGTGAAACCTAAGTCAACTCGTCTTTTAGTGTATCACGCAACCACTCTTGGGTCTATTCTTGAGAACACAGCTATGAACAGTCACTGTATTTTCAGTAATTGGTAATGCATTGCAACAATCTGGTTATGATGAGAGTGGGAAGTATTAAAGTCACAGTAAATAACATTTGTTTGTGTATTAGAGGTTCCAATTAAAGCCAAAACACTACAAAAATAGAAAATAACATTCACTTTAAGTATATATACCTCTGAGAATGTGAATTTAATGTATTAATTGGTTTTGACAATAACATTTGATTCTGATATGTAATATACTATTGAAGAAAAATATAGGTTTTTTTTTTTTAAAAACAGATCAGATTTAGGTCTGGTAAACTTGTTGCACTGTAGGAATGGCCTTTGAGTAATGGCCTCCCAATGATCTTGGACAGGGTCTATACAACTTCTACTAATAACATGTTTTGGTGATTTTGTAAGAAAATAGCTTTAAACAGTTTTTTAAGTTTTTATGTACTGAAACAGCTTTCTATTGCTAGATATTGCATTCACTTACTTTGGTATCTTTAATTTTTCAGCAATACTAAATGGAGTTAAATCTGTAGTCACTTAAGCTTCATTTTCATAAAATGGAAAATACACATGAGTTTTCCCTTTACCTTTGTAAATCTATTGATGATCTGACCAACTGGATTAGTTTCAAAATGCTGAAGAGGAAGGTGCAACACGTTGTCTAACAGCTGATGATGCAATGCCTGAGAAGCAGACAGGGATCCCCTGGTGAGCACATAAGCACCGCAGCAAACGAGAAGACCTTGTGAATGGATACATTAAAAGACAGTATGAATGGTTGGGGAGGAAAAGGAAATGGAGCTTGTTTCTCTCACAGTTTTCTACCACAGTAAGCACAGTCCCACTTCATATCTTAGATTTACAAATGTACATATTTGTATTTTGTTGATACATCTTACTGCTTCATAAGTATGTTTTTCCTGCAATTAATTCTCTCATGCTAGCATGCCACTACACATCAACACAGGTTTCCTTCCTCACTGAGATGCCAACATAAATTCATTAGGTTACACTTGGATGTTCCAAGAATTCACAGAAGTATCATAAAATTAAACAGCATTTTCTTCGACATGTCTGTATACCTCTTCTCCTCTCCCCAGATTAAACTATTATACTGTGTTGCATGCAATTCTGTTTATGAAACAACCAGCATTATTTCTTTGCTAATACATATTCAGGCAGATCAAACTTGGCAAATGGTGAGAAAACAGTCATAAATGCTCATCCTTGCCTTGTATGAATCCCAGAAGCCCATAGATATGAAGTTTATAGATTTGTGATTGTTTCCATTCTGTGAAATCATTAACTTTTGCTGTTTCTGCAGTCCAGGTGCTAAGCCATAGATTTTGTCCAATGGCTAGTGCATTTTGTCCTAAATAAGCAGCTATAGTTAGCCACATCCATCGCCAGTCGAAGGCTTGGAGGTATTTCAAAACAACTGACATTTTCATCTAAATATATTCAAAAAATAGAACATATTAAAAAGAGTTACTCTTAAAATCATTATCATTGTGAAGGCAAATACATATTATATAATATGAATTGGATACATTAAATTCAGAATAAATCTAAAGAATTTCTTAACTAAATCTGGTAACTTAGGTATATAAAATCATACTGTAAAAAGGTTTCCTCTCCCGCTATACTCTGCTCTTTAATGATTCATATTCTAGGCAATCTTGCTTGTGACAGTTTCCAGTCTCAGACTTAAAAAATCTTACACATGTAGATTATACAAAACAAACATATAAAAACAAAACAAACAACCAACCAAACAAACAACAGTACAATTCCTGGGCAGTTTGTATGAAGCAAATCTTACTGTATTCATTAATGGAACTAGAAACTTTAGAACTGCCACACTGGGTTACTGGAGCCAAGGAAATTAGTGTTGGCAGGAGAAAGTTCTCATCCTTGGTGTAAATGAGGACTAATGGGACCAAACTTAGCTAGGCCACTTGAAAGGCAGAACTGGTAGGAGCAGAATAATGACAGATTCTTGGATTTCATTACAGGGTCTGCAGTGAAATGAGCTCTAGTTGGCACAAACTCTTCTATCTCTTCTGCAAATTCATTGTTTTCAAGTGCCTATTTCTACCACCTTGCTAGAAACTCATACCTTCTTCCCCTCTCCACCCTCCCCATTCTTATTTTAATTAAACTATAGCTTCCCAGGAAGTTTTGACCTTCTGCACACTCTGTTTCACTTGTTCTTTTCCCTCTCCTTAGCAGTGGTGTATTTTTTTGATGGAGACTGCAGAAAGTGAGCTTCTAACATAAAACAATGCTGCAGCAGTATTACCAGGCAAAATTTCTAGTCTCTGCTCCAGGACACAGATATTTAAACTTCCTAATGGTAAGACAGAATGTTTTTCTAACAGAGGTAAAAGCTTTTTTAATCTTCTTCTTTCTGAAATATGCAAACAGACTGGACCTAGATGTAATATGAAAATACAGCCAGTAGCAGATCATCAAAATAGAAAGTCTCAGACTACACACTTAAAATTTGGTCAAAACCTGTAAGATTTATTTTAAATTCAGTAATGAGATATCAGGTAACCTTAATAAGAAACAGAAAACTGCAACTGCAAAATAATACATTTTTATAAAAACAAATGTCAAAGCCTTTTCCATTAGTAATACTTACACCAGCAGTGGCAACTTTTTCTTTATTGTTATTGAGTATTTTCCATTGATCAAAGGAAGAACTGCAAACAAGAAACACTTTCAAATCTTCTTGTGAATCATCATACAAAGAATATATCCATTTATTCCTAAGCAAAAATGGATACTATAAAATCTTGTAAATTTTTCCTATGGAAACACGAACTGTCCTCAGCTGTTCTATTTTTGTTGTTAGAATAACGTTATGGTCAGAAGACAACACTAGGTATGGCCTTTTCATTTCTTGTATAATTATGTGTAGATAAAACTGAGCTTGCCCTACACAGGTGTCAGCTAGAGATGTAAGACCACCCTTTTCTGAGGCATATAAGTGTGGTGCAACTTGGTTCTCAGCCCCTGTCTGGGCCCAGGATTAGGGCTTACAATTTGACACATCCAATTCTACTACTTCTGGACCAGGGTGGTTAAGCTTAAGTGTCCTGCATTGTCTGAACTTGCTAGGTTGAGCGTCTTCTACTTCATCTTTGCACTATCTTCTACCACTGCAAATATACCACTACAGTGCTTTACAAATTAATCTAGGAGGTCATTCAACAATTTTAAAGCCCGGAAGTTTTCTTAAAGGTGGAAAAAGACGAATCAATGTTACAGGGGAAAAAAAAGCATAAAAAATTTGTTAATACACCAAGTCAAACTGTTGCCAGGGAATTGTGGGTGCATCCACATCAGTGACTTCAGTTGGTCTTCTGAAAGTCCCCTTCATTCCTGCTTTAATGTACTTTGGTTCACACAGTGAAGCAGCTCATACCGGACCTCTCAAACTCATGCAGCATATTAACTGGATTTATTTTGTATAGAGTGAAACCAGAAGATGAGCTCCAGATACATGCTATCCAGCCAACTGCTGATGGGCATTCAGGCTTAACCCAAGTTTACACAGTGAAGCATAGCAGCACAGCCTTCAGTACTTAGGGTTGTTCTAGCATTGCATCAGTTAAGCAATAGCTAATGGGTTTTTTTAAATACTTACTCTTTAAGTTTCAGCAGTTCTCTTTGTTGAAGACTCCTGCCCAGTTGGCCCTCTTCTGAAGAAGAATTCACTATAACAGAAAAAAAAAAAATAGAAAAATCTTTTCAGTATTGTACCATGAGTAGACAGGTACAGTACAAGAAGCTAGAAATAAAAAACAGGGACAAAATAATGAATGGGGATACTTTAAATAAAGAACTCCTTAAGTCGACCTAGTCTTGGGACAGCTGCTACACAAGACAGACACATTTATGATCAAATGCTAGAACTGTGACAGCAGGTCAATCTCCCTCATGAGCCTAGAGTCTCTTTAGAATTCCATTCTTGCTTAGTGAAAGTATTAGTATCCCTGCAAATATAAACGCTAATGTTATTCTCAAAGTATTCTTGCATCATGGCTGGAAAACCGAGCTTCCTGTTCTTTGTGTGTTAATGAAAGGAGTCAACACTTTTTTTCTTCCAGGAATGGATTTTTTTCTTCTTTTTTATATTTGATATTATTTTTGTCAACAGATCTGTTAAGACAAAGATATGTTTTCTACATCCATCTATCCCGCTGAATGTACCTCTGCTGTATAATTTTGTATCACAACACATTGCATGCTGTTTCTTCTCCTCATTACTTTGGTTCCCCTTCCCTCTCTTTATTACCCTTCATGAATAATACATATTTCCTTACATGGCTACCTCACACTTCCATCCCAACACAGCTAACTCAAGACTGCCCACTGCTGCCTTTTGCAAATTTGCTGTTCTGTCTTTCCACTCTTCCCTGTCAAAACCCAGCAAATATTTGAGAGTGCTGGCTCCAGTATAGGGCCTGAATTAATAAGCCCACCAGATTGTGCATTGTACTTACTACAGGCTCAATTTAAAGTTACTAAGCTAACTGGAAACCAGCATTATAAACATCTGCAGTTACTTATCTGTCATAGGACTCTTCTGTGTCATGTGGAGAGATTCCTTGTCTCAAAATTAAATAACTACAATTAATCTCCTCCTGAAGTACATGATGAAAACAGGTCAAACAGACTGCATTGTCAATGAACCTATTTCTTTCCCACAACTCTAAAGAGCACATATCGAACAACTCGGGTACAGAAGTAAGTTGAGTCCCAATCCATGTGAATGATTTGTAAGTGTGCTTTTTTAAGATACCTGCAGTACTTGTTTATACATGCTGTCTACTTGTTGGCTGGAAGTATTTCATAAGAGTATTAAAAGTTTCTTTTTTTTTTCTCCTGCAAATGGACCATATTCTCCTATTCCTTCTACTGTGCTCCATGATTACAGCAGTCTAAGGTGATGGAAATGCGAAGCATCCAATATAAAACAGGACATATTCATTGACACTGCAAGATTAATTTGAAATGTTTGTAAGTTATTTATTGGGTGATAAATCCTTAGCAGAATCAGAGATAATACAGTATGTAAAAATAGAAAACAACTGCATAAGGCAGCTTTATCATACATTCGTTAGCTGAAAGAATAAACCATTTGATCTCAAGACATTAAAGCCTGAATTTTTTTCAGTTTATAACCTATAGTTCTATACCAAAACGTAGACAGGAATGCTCTACATTTTCCAGCAATTATTCTATTCGTTTCTAGGAAGTGGAGGAGGAATATTTTGAGATGCTTGAATGAAAAGGAAAAAAAAACATTAAGCAACCACAGTACACAAATCTCACCTTCCATTAGGGTTGTCTCTTCACTTGTAAGCTCTGCACTGCAGACTTGAATAAGGTAAGCAAAATTAGCTCTTTTTGAAATGAGTTCTTGGTAGGTCCCCATTTGACTTATTCTGCCCTCTTCCATTACTATTACAAGATCAGTGTGAGGCAGGAGCATTAGGTTATGGGTCACCAATATACGAGTCTGAAACACAATGTTTTCCATTTTACCATATAAATACAAAGGATATATTAAAAGTAGAGATTATATTTTGATAGCTCGAATGATATAATGGATTTTTTTCTGGAATTTTGCTCATTTGTCTACTTTATTATTATTGTTAGTTATTGCCTACTTTACTACATTACTCTCTTAATTGCTGATTGTAATGTCAAACTTTATGCTTATAGCTACTTGCTATTACTTGTACTTACCTGTTTCTTAATGTGTATCTTCTGCTCAGGAATGGTTTAGATTAGGTTGAAAAGAGGTAGATACTACAGCTTTTAATATAATACATGAATTTTGTAGTAGTTTGATAGTCTCAATATTAAAATCTGCTTACAAGTCTACCATTACTAGAGTTCTTGCTTCTGCCAAACACTTACAAACCACGGAGCAAGTAAATTAAGAAAAGGGAGAAGGGAGAGTGGGAAAGTGAAAAACATTTACTTTATAGTAAGTAACATATTCATAATAGTAAGTATTTCATAGTAATACATGTGTTTTACAGGCATCAGCCAGTGGGAATAATCTGTACAAATTCATAACACTGAGGAGAGCTTTTTTACAAGCTATCTTACCTTCCCACATGAACAGTTTTAAAATGGGAAAGTCTATTCCTTCTGATTGCACTTTCCCTCGGAATTTCTTTGTTCCATAGGAAGCCTTTCTTTCTATAACCTATACTGGCTATAACCTATTTACTGCAGCGAGGCATCAAGAGCGACCACAAAGGGCTCCACCCTGCCTTCTATATGCAGATCACAGCACTCCTCAAAAACTGCCAGTAAAGAAGAAATGAGCAAATATTACATGAATCTTTCAGACTCCTAGGGCAGGCCATGTCTCAATCTTTTTTTTCGGTCTGTCCTGTCTACCCAATAGGCTTCAAATTGGCACAATCAGCTGTGCTTTTTATTTAGCTTCTTTATTCAGAATAATTTTCATCAACACGTTGGGTAAGAGATGAGCTTTTGCAGAATGACTGGGACTTCTACTGTGTCTGTTGTATTATACAAAGCAGTTCATCCACAAATTGAAAGGAAGCCGTCCTACTTCACCTTGCTTTCTGGCAGACCTGAAGGGCCAATTAGCTTCTCAAAAAGATGTTTCCCGACATGTACATCTACAGCAGACAGTGGGTCATCCAGAAGATACAAGTCAGCATTGCTGTACACAGCTCTAGCAAGACTCACTCTGCTTCTGCCCTCCACTTATATTGACACCCTAAGAAAAGAAAGCCAAAATATTCCACATTTAAATATGAAATACTAAAAAAGACCAGTGTATCACACTCAGTCTCATCATTATTTTTTCAGGTAATCAAAGTAAACTTTATACTAGATATGAAAATAGAAAGGTAACATTTGGATTTTCAAGTAAATAAAGTTTGGGCTCTGTTGATTAATTCCCACTCCAAAATGGGCAAATGCAAGGTACTTCGGAAAGTTAAAAAATAACTTTTATTTACTGTCATACAGGCATTTTTACAGTATAGAGGAAACCCCTGGAGAAAAGAACAGGGCTGACAAACTTCTGTATAGAAAAGAGCCATTTTAAAAATTAATAAGACTTCAGAGCTTAAATAAAAGTTAAGTTCATAGTAAATAAACTAAGTAGGGAGATGGGCTAGATGTACTTGGCTGACCACTGCTTAGTCATCAATGTAAAATATAAAAACATAAAAGCCATAACTTAAATTACTGCATAATTTCTGACACCTCAAATTCTCACCCTTTCTCCAATCTCTGTTTGGTCTCCATTTGGTAACTGTTCCAAATCTGGCAGTAAAGCACAAGACTCTAAAACAAGTTCGTAGTATGGCCTATTTAGATTTGCACCAAAGAGAATATTTTCCTGTAAACTGTCATTTTGAATCCAAGCCTGCTGAGAAACATACGCCACTGAACCCTAAAAAGAATTGGAAACAATTTTTTCACTTGGGCTTTCTGAACATCAAAAACAGCATTTAAAAATACATTTGAAATTCCAGCTTTACCTCAAAGTAACCAGTAATTACTCCCAAAACTTAGGCATTATTAAACTGTTAAAATTTTTACTAAGTCAGGTAATAAAAACAATCTGTTGTATATTCCTGTATGACGGCTTGCCTTCAATTATTATAAGAGCACATACTTTGAATAAAACTGACAGAGCTGGGACATACACTGAGCAGTCTTTCAGGGAAAGATCTCAGTGAGAAACAGGCATCCATTGTAAGATTTATATGCAGAAAAATGGTTCTGTATCAGGTATATATCAAAATACAGTTTGATTGTATTATTACATAATATGCTGTGGAGTGTGTCAGCCATTAGAAATTAAGATAACAGGATAGGAACGATAACTGGAAATGCTCTTAGATTTTTTTTTCTTACGTTAAGCTACATGTAAAATTAATAGATTTTCACAGGACAACAAGTTGATAGTACAGACACACTTGTTGGGTATATGTGTTCCTTATTAGATTCTACAGAGCTGTTTTTTTTCCCATTAGTTCTCAGATTCGGAACACCTCAACTTCATATTCTTCCCCCACCCCCCAACAGTGACAGGATACTGTACTAGATTTCCACAGGAGTGGATTCTTGTTCAACACTTATTTTCAAGGCTGAGACACTTCTTTAACATTGTCACATACACTTGCAACCAGATTAACCAATATCGTGTTTATCCAGTGATATTTATTGGCTCAAGCATTGTAGTCTGCCATCAGAAGTTAACTTCCTCCGTATCTATAACCTATAAAAAACTTCCCTAAACCCTATTCTGTGATGGGGACTTTCATTGCTCTGTGTAACTACAAGACAAGTTAAGCTACAGGGTTTCCTACCACTAGGAGAGCCAGCACCTTAATTCTATCTCTGCCTAAAGTTCAGCTTTTGCCTCTATTTCCATATCCTGTATTTTCTCTACCAATAAGGCATTGCAAGAAAGATGACCATCTTCTACAACAGTTTATAACCACTCCAAGTGCATCATGTTTGTACAGCTGTTTAAAACCAGCAACCATTAGATGTTTAGGCTCAATATATGACTTAGACATTCATGATTTTTGCACTGAATTATATAGATTATAAAAAAAAAAAAAAAAAGAAAACAGCTTTGCAATCACTTAGGTTGAAAAAAAAAAAAAAAGAGAAATTGTTACACTGTTAACAAAGTGTCACTGTGTTACTTTTAAGATTTAAGAAGCTGAAGCTACCCTTGCCAGTATTCCTACAACCATAAATAGTTGAGGAGGAAAAACTGCACTTTCAAAAGCAATTCTGCTTAATTTAGGTATCGAGGAGTGGACAGGGCAGGGGGACACGGACAGACAATCTTACTTTTCTCTGAACTGTTCCTTCAAGTTTCTCCATTTCTCCAAGAACAGCAGAAAGGAAAGATGACTTTCCAGATCCAACCTGTCCCACAACAGCAACTAAAGAGCCTTCAGGAATGCTGACACTCAAGCTGGAAATATTGAGGAAGACAAATTAGTTATCCTCTTTGTAAATACTCCATCATGTATAGGTTGTGGTCACTGTAAGAAAGAAATACTCTATTTTACCCTCAGAACGATGAGAAATTAGTACTTCAGTTTGCACATCTTTTGACTACGTACCGTTCAGAAACTTCCAGTAATGACTTTAAAGATAAATGTATTTGTCTGCAAGTTAAGAGGTTGTGCTTTCATCTGGTCACAATAAAATCAAATGGGAGACAGTCTAACCAATAAGTAGTCTTATCGTATTCTTCTCAGGCCTGTGGTTCATATTCCATCTTACTCTGAAAATCAACTGCTAGACTTCTCAGGTAGCATCTACTGTAGCCAATGCATGATCCCTCTTAAGGAAAAAAAATAGCTGTTTGGGTAAATAAAAGCTGCCCTTCCTAATTTTGACAGCAAAATATGCAGATAAGTACAATATGTACTCATAAACTTTAGCATATAAGGAGAGCCACTTTCTGTATCTGTACGCTATGCTACCTGGATCTAACTGTGTTCTGATTTGAAGGCCTTATGCTAAGATAACCATAGTCCCTTCAGAATGGAGCTTGGAGCACAAATGAGGTAGAGAAAGACTGTACCCAGGGACTATACCAGACTTTAATGAAGTCTGTATGTGATGCTGAAGGCAGCTCATACCTGGATACTATATTGCAGGCTATGGTGGCTGAGATGCGGATGCTCAATGCCAATGGGAAGTGATCCCCCCACCGCTGAGAAAAATAGGATATAGTGTGGTGAGATGGTTAGACTGGGTGGGTTGTAACCTCTTCAGCTGCCTTAGTAAAATTTAACGGCTGTATAGAGCTTATCAAATAGGTTCTACATTCCACTCCAGCACTTCATTACTCCATTTCCTTACTAACTCTCCAATGTGTTCATTGCGTATCAGTTTAAGCATAGCTGAATTTACACCTAAGAAATACCTTGTAAAGAAATGACAAAAACAGGGGTGGTTTCAGGCAAGAGAGACCACTGTCAGAAAACCAAACTTTTTGTTTGTTTGTTCTTTGCAAAGAAAGCCACAGCCCAATTTTAAGATCAGTATTCAATGCAAGGCTGCATAAACTACCCTAGCTTACTTTTCGGCAATATAAAATGCTACACTGACAAAAGGGCATCTTGCCAATTAATGCTCCACAAAACACAATTCAGGAAAAACTGATATTGCAGTTAAATCTCCCTTGTGTGATCTGAGGGGGGAGGTGGTAGGAAAGAACAAATGAAGAGAGAGTGAAGAGGGAGTGAAGAGGTAGTGAAGAGCACTGGCTTCCCATAGCACTTATACAGTGCTATGTTGGGGAACATGCACTTTTATGTGGTTCCTGTTGGAGCATCAGGGAGAACAGGTCAGATTTGACTTTCCATAGCATACTGATCACATGGGATACTCTGGAACAATAACTTATGTTCTTTTTGGTATGTAACATCACGAACTAGTCTGAATCAGAATACATTAAACCTGAACAAATTCTCTACAGACATCACATTCTGCCAAAGAAGCTCATAAAAATAGTTTGAAAATATCTTACTTCTTTAAGACTGGCAGGCCATTTTTTTCCCAGCAGAAAAAAGCACCAATAAACCCAACAGCATGATCTGTTGTAGTAAAGAAAAATGAGCAGAAAGTTGCTAATCCATCCCCTCAGTTGAGTTTCTTAATGATCATCCATATAAACTCATGACCAATTAAAAATCAGTAACTGCTGCTTACTTCCACTGTAGTTTGTATTGACATCCTCAGGGTTAAGATCCTCAGCACACAGAAAATCCTCTAAACGGCTCAGAGAAATTTTGTTCTGCAAGATGAGCACACATATATATATACATATATATATAAATAATGTTTATAACATGCCTGTGCTCCCTAAATTTTTAAATAATATTTTAAAAGTTCTAGATAATATGGAAAGACATATTCCTTGTCTTATTTGAAGATAGACAAAAAAGGTGTTCAGGTATATAAAATTTTTTTCTTGAAGTACCGAACAATCTAAAGTCACAAAAATGTGTATTTTTTTCCTGAGGATCTACTGCTTGGTAATTATAAAGTAACAGAGCATGCTTGACCTATCCAATGTTAGAATATATAGTTAATCCTTGAATGTCTGGTTCCTCTTACTCAATTAGTTTGTTTTCATAAACGTGCGGTGAAAACACTAGCTTTTTTTTTTTTTTTTAAAAGAAATCACACAGAATAACTCTCTTTTCTTATAATGAAGAAAGACAACGTTTTACTGTGAGTGCATCATGAGATGTCCATCACTGTGCTGCAACAAAGTAAGATGAACTTAACACTTGTGCTAATTTTTAAGCTATTAGAAGTAAACCTTAGGAAAAGAAAAGGTTTTGATCTTACAGTATGCTAACCATAAATGAAATCAAATCAGGATGAGCATCTGCTCACAGTGGTACCCTTCCTTACAAAAAGCTGAGTTGTGTACAAGCTGTGACAGAGTACATTCATGAGCAGCTCATATAATATACCCATAACAGAGTCTTAAAAGTTAGAAGTTCCCAACTCATATGGTAACCCTCCTGGTGTACCATTAGGACTGAAGATGGCTGATATGGTACCCTCAGCAGCTCTACTCCATTTTTTCTTTAATTCCTTCAGTGGTGACTTGACAAAAACAGTATTGTAGAGTCCACAGTGGGTCTCCCCTACTTGGTATCATGGACTCCAATATATAACAATGGCTGAGTGATTTAAACATGTGCTGCCTAAATTGTTCATACTTTATCTTTGGTGGACTATGAAGAAGATGAGAGAGTATGATCAGAAATTGAGTCTAGTCCACTGAAAGAACAAAGGCAAGAAACAGAAATCTCAGTCACAATTAGGGGTGCTACCCAATTTTCCTTCTACTTAAATGACTGAGACATCCTTTAAACAGCCTGCATGATTCTCATTCCATACAAATACTGTGAGGTTTCATCTTGATAAAATGTAACTTAAAATAATTAAATTACTTAATCACCCCTAGAAATAGATGAAACGTGACTGAGTATAAACATCAGCCTTTTAAAGCACTTGTTCATAATATGTTTACCTGGGCTACAGCAGAGATCACAGATAGTAAATCAAACAAAGGCAGTCGCAAAATGTTAAATAAAGCAATAGATGTAAAAACTTTAGTTGCTGTTAAAACATTCTCTTTGTCCAGATAAAAGAAGACTCCAAATGTAACCAATGAGACCTTATAAATAAAAAAAAAAAGAAAAAGATACATCCAGAAGCAAAATCACATTATAACTAAAATTTATACACAGATACTATTTTTGTTTGCATTTGAAAGGTGTAGGATCGCATTTCTGTTCATGTATAAACAGGGACTCTGTAATTGCATAGCCGCAATACCAAGTGCAGGAATACTATAATTTTAGTGAGCAAAAAACATGGCCACTGTGTCTGACCCAACCACATACACATGAAACTACATGAAATAACTTTCCCATCTCAGGAATTGATTTCTTCATTTTGAAAACACTCAAACATGATGTTTCAGGAAATTAACTTTTTTCTTTTTTTTCTTTCTTCTTGCTATTGCTATGAGATTGGACATCAAGTAGAATTATTTACTGCAGATATTTTTATTTTGACCACTTGGAATTTTTTTCAATAATCTAGTCAGTAGTCATCAGAGAATAAGCTGGGCTGTTATGCAACACATACTCAAGCCTTCAGAATTACCCAGAAAAGCCTAAATTTAACAACCTGTCCTATGGGGTCGCTTCTGCCTTTTGTTGAGTTTAGGAGTCCTAAACTAAACTAGTCGTAAAATAGAAGGACTCCTAAGAAAGTCCTAAATAGTAAGTTGATTATTTCACTGTGTTTAATTCAAACTTTGACATTTTCTCACTCACTGCTTCAAATATTTCAGTTATTATCAAGGTTATGGACTGAAGGATAGCCTTAATCCTCCCTTTCACTATTCCTAAGGAATTTTCCTCTTCACCTCTTACATATTGTGAGTTAAGCACTAGAAGATGTCAGTTTGTGCAACTGAAGTTTGTGCAACTGAAGTTAATGGTGGTCATTTATCCCTAATGAAGGTTCCAGTTTGAGCCATAGAATCATTTAGGTTGGAAAAGACCTTTAAGATCATCAAGTCCAACCATTAACCTAACACTGCCAAGGCCACTACTAAACAATGTCCGCAAGCGCCACATCTACATGTCTTTTAAATACCTCCAGGGATGGTGAATCAACCACTTACCCGGGCAGCCTGTTCCGATGCTTGACAACCCTTTCAGTGAAGGAATATTTCCTAACATCCAATCTAAACCTCCCCTGGTGCAACCTGAGGCTGTGTCCTCTCATCCTATCACTTGTAACATGGGAGAAGAGACCGAGCCCCACCTCGCTACAATCTCCTTTCAGGTACTTGTAGAGAGCGATAAGGTCTCCCCTCAGCCTCCTCTTCTCTAAACTAAACAGCTCCAGCTCCCTCAGCCGCTTCTCATAAGACTTGTTGTCTAGACCCTTCACCAGCTCCTCTTTGGATGAGCTCCAGCACCTCAAGGTCTTTCTTGTAGTGAGGGGCCCAAAACTGAACACAGTACTCGAGGTGTGGCTTCACCAGTGCTGAGTACAGGGGAATGATCACCTCCCTGTTCCTGCTGGCCACACTATTTCTGATACAAGCCAGGATGCTATTGGCCTTCTTGGCCACCTGGGCACACTGTTGCCTCATATTCACAGCCAGGTGTCAGCCAGCACCCCCAGGTCCTTTTCCTCCAGGCAGCTTTCCAGCCACTCTTCCCCAAGCCCATAGCATTGCATGGGGTTGTTGTGACCCAAGTGCAGGACCCAGCAATTGGCCTTGTTGAACCTCATACGATTGGCCTTGTCCCATTGATCCAGCCTGTCCAGATCCCTCTGTAGAGCCTTCCTTCACTCAAACAGATCAACACTCCCACCCAGCTTGGTGTTGTCTGCAAACTTACTGAGGTGCACTCAATCCCCTTGTCCAGATCATTGATAAAGATATTAAGCAGTACTGGACCCAATACTGAGCCCTGGGGAACACCACTTGTGACCGGCTGCCAACTGTATTTAACTCCATTCACCACCACACTTTGTGCTCGGCCATCCAGCCAAGTTTTACCCAGCTAAGGGTACACCTGTCCAAGCCATGAGCAACCAGTTTCTCCAGGAAAATGCTGTGGGAAATGGTGTCAAAGGCTTTACTAAAGTCCAGGTAAACAACATCCACAGCCTTTCCCTCATCCACTAAGCGTGTCATCTTGTCATAGAAGGAGATCAGGTTAGTCAAGCAGGACCTGCCTTTCACACACCCACGCTGGTTGGGCCTGACCACCTGGTTGTCCTGTACGTGCCACATGATGGCACTCAAGATGATCTGCTCCATAACCTTCCTTGGCACTGAGGTGAGACTGATGGGCCTGTAGTTCCCCGGATCCTCCTTCTGGCCCTTCTTGTAGATGGGCATCACATTTGCTAACCTCCAGTCAACTGTGACCTCCCCAGTTAGCCAGGACTGCTGATAAATGACAGAAAGTGGCTTGGTGAGCACTTCCACCAGCTCCCTCAGTACCCTTGGGTGGATCCCATCCGGCCCTATAGACTTGTGTGTGTCTGAGTGGTGTAGCAGGTCGTGAACCATTTCCCCTTAGATTATGGAGGCTTCATTCTGCTCCGTGTGCCTGTCTTCTGCTCAGAGGGCTGGGTACCCCAAGACCAACTGGTCTTACAATTAAAGACTGAGGTAAAGAACGCATTAAGTACCTCAGCTTTTTCCTCAGCCTTTGTCACTATGCTTCCCCCTGCATCCAATAAAGGATGGAGATTCTCCTTAGCCCTCCTTTTGTTGCTAATGTATTTATAGAAATATTTTTTATTGTCTTTTACGGCAGTAGCCAGTTTAAGTTCTAGTTGGGCTTTGGCCCCTCTAATTTTCTCCCTGCATAACCTTACAACACCTGGTAGTCGTCCTGAGTTGCCTGCCTCTTCTTCCAAAATTCATAAACTCTCTTTTTTTCCCCCTGAGTTTCAGCCAAAGCTCTCTGTTCAGCCAGGTTCTTCCCCACTGGCTCATCTTTCAGCACATGGAGACAGCCTGCTCCTGCACCTTTAAGACTCCCTTCTTGAAGAATGTCCAGCCTTCCTGGACTCCTTTGCCCTTCAGGACTGCCTCCCAAGGGACTCTGTCAACCAGTCTCCTGAACAGGCCAAAGTCCAACGTAGCAGTTCTGCTGACCCCCCTCCTTACTTCTCTGAGAATCAAAAACAATAGTTTCATGATCGCTATGCCCAAGACAGCCTCCAACCATCACATGACCCCCAAGTCCTTCTCTGTTCGCAAACAACAGATCCAGCGAGGTGCCTTCCCTAGCTGGCTCACTCACCAACTGTGTCAGGAAGTTGTCTTCCACACACTCCAGGAACGTCCTAGACTGTTTCCATTGTATTGTATTTCCAGCAGACATCTGGTAAGTTGAAGTCCCCCCACGAGAACAAGGGCTAGAGATTGTAAAACTTTTCCCAGCTGCTTATAGAATATTTCATCTGTCTGTCCTGGTTGGGTGGTCTATAACAAACTCCCACCATGATATCTGCCCTGTTGGCCTTTCCCCTGATTCTTACCCATAAACACTTGACCCTTTCATCACCATCACCAAGCTCTAGACAGTCAAAACACTCCCTAACATAAAGGGCTATCCCACCTCCTCTCCTTCCTTGCTTATCCCTTCTGAAGAGTTTATAGCTATCCATTGCAGCACTCCAGTTGTGCGAGTTATCCCCCCATGTTTCCATGATAGCAACTATATCATAGTTTTCCTGCTGCACAATGGCTTCCAACTCCTCCTGTTTGTTGCCCATGTTGTGTGCATTGGTGTAGATGTACTTCAGTTGGGCCACCTTTTTTGGGGGAGAAGCCCTAATTCCTCTGTGACTGTTCTCAGGTGCTTCCGTTGTCTCTAACACATCAATAACCCTTGCATCTTTGCTGCCACGTGCATCTCCATCCCCCACCTCCACTGAGATGGCAGACCAAAGGACCTCACTAGCACACTGTACCTCAAACATTGGCATGCTGCCCCCAGGATTATCTCTAGTGAGCCTGGTTTTATCCGTTATCCCCTTCAAATCTAGTTTAACATTCTTTCAATGAGCTCTGCTAACTCCTGTGCAAAGATCCTTTTCCTGCTTTGAGACAGGTATACTCCATCTGTTGCCAGCAGGTCTGGTATCATGTAGACTGACCCATGATCAAAAAATCGAAAATTCTGCTGGTGACACCAGGCTTGGAGCCAGGTATTGATCTGCTGGCTTTTCCCGTTTCTTCCCTCATCATTCCCTGCAACTGGAAGGATAGAGAACACTATTTGTGCTCCTGATCCCTTAACCAGTTGTCCCAAGGCCTTGAAGTCTCCATTTACTTTCCAATGGAGTTTAACAGAGGGATTTAAAGATCCAAAGACCTGAATGCATTTCTGATAGAATTCCACTGAAATAATGCTAGGATGAATTTGGTTCACATTTTTTTGTTTTTTCTTTTTCATGTATTCAGAGGTTTAGTGTTTGAGAAGGGATAGCTAAAAATTACAGATCAAAAATGCATTCCCTTAAAACTTGAAAAAGGAGGAGTATAAAGAAGGTAGTTGATTTCTGTGCAATAGAAACAGTATGATTAAAACAGTGAAATGAGATTCAGGAGCTTTGGATTTGGTTTCTGACTTTCTAATAGAGGTCTTTAAAATCTTGCTCAATTCATAATCTTTCTGTTCATATACATACTATTAGAACCTGAGAATGCAAATATATTGAATTGATAAATCTAATGTTTTGAGATACTGTGAGGCAACATTTGTGAGCCATTCAGCTACTAAAGCAACAGGGAACATGAGAAACAGTCCTGCATGAATTGATATTTTTATAAAACAAACCATAAAAGGAACACACGTCAATGTTAGCATGGAGTAAGTCGTCAGATACCCAGATGACTTCAAAACATCCACTTCACGTTCTCTAATGCTCATGATCTTCCTTTGATATGCAGGTTCCCATGCATAAAGTTTGAGGATCTAGAAAATCAAACAAACATATTTTAATAAAACAAAAAAGCAGTGACTATGCTTCAGAAAATAAGCTTAAGCTCCAAATTTAATTTTCAAATATCCAGCAATGCCAAACTACAAAAATTTGAATGTTTTACAAATGAAAGCAAGAATTGAGATAACTCTAAATTAAGTTGTTCTTCCGGAAGATATACTCTAGTCACTCTTAATTCTTCAGATTTCAATTTGTCCCTTATGTATCATAAATGATGAGCTGGTTTATTTCAAAACAGGATAAATAACAAAAATGAGACAACTTTTAAAAGTGCTTTTCTTCTATGCTAAAATTTCACTCTGTTAAAGGTTTTCAGACATCTATTAATGTATTTTACGTTCTCATTAAAAATATGGTAGTAAAATTAATGCATCATGAATAGTATGTTTTTCAAATCAAATTAAACCAGTAAATATTTTCCAAAAACAATTTAAGCACATTATGTTAAAACATTTTCTCTTTAAACTTTTATCATTATCAGCTGAAATATTACTCATAAAACCTTAGTTTTTTAAATAACTTACTTTCTAACTTTACAACCTAACAAAAAAGCCAAAACCCTTGTTAGTTGTGGCATTACCTTTATTCCCTGTAACATTTCACTTAGTAGCTTGACTCGTTCATCCAAATACCTCATTTGGCTTTTCTGGTTAAAGACAGCAGTGTTTTCGTTTTTGAATGAGAAAAAATTTTGGAAAGCAAAATATGTAGTGTACTGCAGGCAATAAGTATATTTTATGCTATTTTTACCTTGCTGAAAAACATAATAGCACCACAGTTATACCTTTTTCAGATATATATGTAGTAAAAAAAAAAAAAAAAAAAAAAATTAGATAGGACAAAGGATTAAATACATTAACATAACAGTTTTCCCCTAAAATATCTTAAGAGTGCATTTCAATTTTTGTCCTTTTTATTTGTCTTCACATGGAATTAAAATTTTAACAGGCTTCCAGTCCCCAGGGTGCTCAGGAATGTTAATATGGTTTCAATCTTCAAAATCACTAAGCAGGTAAATACAGACTCAATAACAATATACTCACATACATGTATATATATGTAACACCATATGGATATAAAACACTGTATACATATATATGTACATGTACAGGAGTTAGGAAGGAAGTTTCCTCTGTTACTGATTAATACGTTGTTATTGAAAAAAACAATGGAAGAAACACAGAAATTCTTCTCACTCCTACACTATACTCAGGCTCTTCTGCATCTCACATTTCTAAAATACTGATTAATGGCCTTTTTAATGTTTTGAGTCTTATTCATATAGAACAAAGGTTTGCATCTTGTTAGACAGAATTATTTTATTGTCTTTTGTATTTCTTCTCTCTCTCTCATATCATGGTAGGGATCTAAGTGTATATGTATCTGCTGCACCTCACCTGCAAAAGAGGTGAGATGGTTTTGGGGTTTTTTTTCAATGTATCTAAACTGTCACAGCCTTACAAAAGAATTAAGGGACACCCAGAGTCTTCACTGCATGTTGCACCATCAAAGCCTGAATAAGACAGAGACAAAAAATTGCCTTGATAGCAATGCAAAACTTAGGGTTGCAGGATTTTTTTTTTTCAGTGGACCTCACAGAAATTGTCATAGTAACAGGCAATATAGTGCCAAGAGAACTGTAGTATCAGAGAAGTGGAAAAGAAGTCAGAACACACGCCGTACCTCTATGGGAATTCCCATAGTCTCAGGAGAATGTGCTAAATTTGAGTGAGCAGCTTAGCCTGAATAATAAAAGTGGAAGAGGGCCATAATCCTACAAAATCCTTTATTTAATAGAATTATCTCATGTAATGTGCAAAAACATAGCTGTTTCCTAAATTGAGTCATGCAGTAATTTTTACTGATACAAAAGTATTGTTTCACTATAATGAAAATTTAGGTATCCAACCTAAATACTAGTTTAGCTATCAAACATACAGCTTTCTCACTGCAGTGATGCTTCCCCCTTCAATGAAAAACAGCTGTGCCTTGGCATCGTTTATTTAGTTTGGGTTTAATTTAGATGTACCAACAGTATTCTTACACATGCATAATTTACTCCCCCCCCCCCCCCCACTTCCTGTATTATGGCAACTTAACCTCTCCTTACTATGCTTATTTAAATATCTCGCCTTCAGTCTTTTAACTTTGGCTGCAATGAGTGCATTTATAGGTATAACCAAAAGAAGCAGTGCAACACCTGCCAGTACTGAGGGGCCAACTTCTTTCCAGAGAAAGACGACAGCCATGATGATCTGAAAAGGTGCTGACCACAACAGGTTGATGTTTACAGTTAGCTCCATGAGTTGTTGAGCATCTGCTGATATCAGGTTAACAATTTCCCCAGTTGTATAGTTTTGTCAGGAGGAATTTGCTAAAGTTAAGGCCTGTAACCAGAAAATACAGAGGTCACAAAAATCAACAATTTTGATAGGTTTAGCTGCCCAGGAGAAGCTAAAAGGACAAAAATTAGAGCAAAGCTGAACTCAGTGAAACAGACTTGCAACTCTTCATAGTAAATAAACAGGACAACATGGTGCAAAGAGGCCTCAGAAAGCCTCAGCTTTGGCCTAGCTTAGAACCTCCCACTGCAGGAACCATCAACAGCAGGCTTCACAGCAAGCACATGTATAATCTCAGTGTGGCAGGCAGATACCACAAGTCCCAGGTGTCTCGGGACTGACACCCAGATGAACACATACACTCTCTCTCTCTCTCTCTCTCTGTGTGTGTGTGTTAGTGCCTCACATTTTTCCACTGTGTCACCTGCAACTCTGCATGTAACAAGGTAGTGCTGCAGCAACTCACTCCACCATCCATCCCACGTGCAAAGCACAACCTGACCCAGCATTCACTAATCAACTCTATTCAGAGAGAGGAAGAAGCTGTATTTCTACACTGTAGCTGTGAAAACTTGCCTGAAGACATGCCCACCCCAATTGGAGCCTCTATTCCCCTGTTCATGATCTGATGTACTGACACACCTTGATGTGCGACTTGAGAATCAATTCCTTTATTTAACTTATTTGCAACTTACAAGTAAAATTTTGTGTACTGGTTCAGAAAATACCTGAGAAGTCTATATCAAAAGATCGGTTTGACTGTCTCGAGAAAAGAGACTGTATTTTAAATTAACAAAGACAGTAATCTATTTATTTTTTGGCTTCCTTCACTTAAGCTTAATAGTTAAATACTGCAGTAAAAATACCCATGTGCCATGTTCATAACAAAGTAAACTAAAGGTGCAGCACTGAGAAACCAGCTTCATCTCATGTGCTACATACTAACAATATTGTAAACATTTTTGGTTTGCAGGTCAGACAGCTACTATTACTTCTACATTATTAGCGCCTGCATTTATTGTAGCTAATAATGCTGCCACCTCAGCATATCTTATTAAAGGTAGAATAAGTTATAGATAGATTTCCACAGCAGTTAGCCATCTTTTAAACACCTGAAAAACAGCAAACCTACTGGGTATTCAACTCGACAGAAAATCAGTTTCACTCAAATCAGGGGGGGAAATTTCAACCTCCAAAGGAGACAATGTGGCAAACTTCAGCTTCTCATATTCACTACTACTATATAGTAAAAACACTGATCGTGTATACCCTTACTTTTTCCCGGACATCCGACCTAAAAAGTTCTCCCAGTTTATTCAGTAAATTTAGGAAATTAACCCATAATCAAAATAGGAAGAGTTCAGTTTCTACATATATCTCCAGTATTATGGCAGTACAGGTGGCTGACAAAAGTATGTAATTTCAGGATTAGAGTCTTATAATAGAAATACTGCTGAAATTCCAAATTATTATAAATAATTATCAAAATATAAAGTCAATCTGTTAGCCTGTCACCAGTGTATAACATCTTGGGTTCTGATCATACTGGTAAACATATTGTCTTTTAACACTGTGTGTTTATTTTAGTTTTTGTTTTGAAAGAAAAGTAGAAGAATACATGACTACCTTTTTGTATATCAGGCCAACAACTGCAGTCTTGATTTTGACTGCAGTAAGCATGTTGTTATGCTGGTGTAACTGATGGAGAAGAGTTTGTGAGAGAACTACAAAAAACAGGGCAATAGCATAGCTATATCCACTCCCATATGAACTAGGATGATTTTCACTGACCATTATCATTGCTCTGAAAATGAAGGAAAATAAATTTTAAATTCTGTGCATTAAGGCAACAACAGACAATAAAAAGTTCAATAAACTGACATACTGGCAACTTGTTTAACTAAGTCCATTTTGGATCCAGATATGGTGGAATGTCACAAAGAAATATGATGTTAAAAAAAAGGCAGGTCTTATCTGTGTTTCCCAATTTGTTAGCTTAGAAACAATTCTCAAATACTATTCTAGACATGAATGTGCTATTTATTGCTGACTTCACTGACAATGGAGTAGAAATAAAGAATGGCATAAAAGAAAAAAAAAATTAACTAGATATTTGTGCTTAGAAAGGTTGCAACTACCAACCACGAAAGTGAGAGAGAAAAAAAATCTAGAGGAAAATTCTTATTTTTCTGTTAGTAAAAGGTTATCTTAAATAACCAGCAACTGTGATGTCTTCAAATAGATTATAGTTTGGAGGTTAACAATAATTCTGTTCATTAACTCTTTTCTTTATAAACACACAGGTATTTGATAAATTCTTAACACCTCTATGGTAAGCACAATTTCTAAAAACCTCTTCCATCAACCTCATGGTAGCAACAACATGATAACAACAGCGTCATTGCAGTTTTCCATTAAATGCTGAAGCTGTAGATATTATTATATAGTTAAGTGGGTTTTTTAAAAATAGAGATGGAAAAATATTGACAAAAAAGTAGAGAAATTAAATATCTTGGTACTCCATTTTTCTTAACATTTGATTTTATATTTAAGTATATGAAATACTTAAATACAATATTGAGGAATTGAACTTCTACTGGTTTTGTCTCAGTCCTTTGGCTAAGAAATTCCTGATCTCTTTGAGCTTTTCCTCATTAGATCATTTTCAGATAATCACTGGGGCGGAGGGAGCATGAATAAAATCTTTACATGTCTAAGCCGTTGCTTAGTTTGGTTTTGATATTGGTAACCCTTTAGCTTTATTATTACTGTCACTCTCTGAATATGAAGTGAAACACATTAAAAACTTACTTCATTATTTGTGGACTCATGAAAGCCAGAATGTCAGCTGTAACTTTCAGAAATGCAACTTTAATCAATAAAAATTTAAATGTTTGCCATAACGGCAAAATCAAAGATGGTTTATGGAAACTCGTTTTCTTAAAGAGCACTCTTTTGATGCAAGAAGCCTGCAAGATTACAAAAATATGTACAGAATTAAGAGAAAAAAATTATTTTTGAACTTCACCTACATTTACAAATATAAAATATGTAATATTAGTGTCCATCTAAAGCCATCACTGTATTTACAATCTGAAAAAGCCCATTTCCTACAGTCAGAAGAAAAGTTGTGGGGTAAGGAATGAATTCTGGTTTTATTTAGCCTGGCTAGTATTATTTCAGGAAAGGATAAATATCATTTCTAGGGTTGCCCCATTCATCTCCAAATATAATTAGAAAATAATTTAGTCCTCAAATGATTATCACAGGTCAAAAAAAACTGTATCAGAAAAACAGAGGTAAGCTTCAACATAAATGCATTATCATTTACAGCAGGCTTACAGCAACTTTATGTTTAAGGTTGAATAACCCTTCTATTCTTTCCTAGTATTTTCAGTTGTCAAGTAACTACTTTCTTTCAGTTTGAATTTAGGTCAAACAATTGCAAATATTCTTATAAGGCTCAAAAAAAAAAAAAAAAAAAGAGTTAGCCTTTCTTAATTATCACAGTGATAAAGGACAGGATATTTTTTACACATTACTTGAATAATAAAAACAGTATCTGAATTAAAAACTATCCTTATTGAAAAATACTTTTGAATGCTTTGGTAGAAAGTGTTTTGGTGTGTATACCATCAGTGGAAGAAAGGGCAAATCTACAAATAGATAAGAAAAATGCTGAAGAGATGCAGTAACGTCAGACTCTGCAGGAGCCCTCTTCTCAGTACGTCATTAAAAAACAAAAGCTACACTCTTACTGGACTTATAGATTAGGTCCTCTCTCCTGTGAACTTCCTAACATTACAGAGCTCCTAGTGCACTTGAACTACAACAACAAAATAATAACTGTGACTGAAACTGTCAAGGATTTACATGAAAATCACACAGTGTAACTCAAGCAAAAACCCCCAAATATCTGTAAAATTCAATATTGTTAAAATTAAAGAAAGCTGAAGCCTGTTTTATGCATTCTGTAAGCCACAGTGTCTACTGATAAGCAAGCTAGTAAGACTTCTCTACCCACCTGAAATACAACTGCAAAGATAAGACACGGCAAAACAGACAAGTTCAGAGAGACATTAGTTGGACAGTTTTGACAAAGATGGTAATTAATCACCAAAGCAAAAGTCATGGTAGATTCTGTATCAGTCAGGGTAGATTCTGTATCACTTGAAGTGTTAAAATGTAACTAGGTATCTTTCTAAGAAGTAAGTTTGAACTTAATTTAGAAAAATCCTGTAGCCACACTAGAGATAATTTATCACAACACTGAGTGGCCTTTGTGATCTACAAAACGTAGGCTGTTCAATAAACAACAAGATTTTAGAAATCTTCTCCAGCTTCTAGACTCCTTAAATTTAGAAAAGCATAGTGCCTTTTGTCAGAATTATAGCTACCATTAATCCTGTAGTAGACTTTTGGATTTCTTTTCTCCATTGTTTTTCAAAGTTAGGACACTAACTTTGGTGGTGAATCACTTTCATTCAGTTCAAACAGGTCATCCCTTTCCAATGGCTTCTTATAGCCTATAGATATTAGTCTGAAAGAAAGCAATGAATTTAGACAGCAAAAAATACAGCAGACAAAACAAACAGAACTACTAACTCAAAAAGCTAACAATATACTTTAGTGTATATAATAATCAAAATAATATATGTAATCCTATAAAGGCTACAGACTAAATAGTGGAACATACTTACAATCACCTTAAATACACTGAAATTCACCCGAAGTATGAAGAGCCAAGCAGATTGTCACATCTGAACAGCAAATTCTGAGGAACCTTTGTAAGTCAGAATCTGTCTAAGCTTCTGATCCCATATTTCTTTACAGAAAAATACACTATTTCATAAACAAATGTGTGTAGCATCATTACCCACTTACTACTGTGATCTGGAATGAAATACCTTTTCTATCACAGATCATTCCTGTGCCAGTCAGTGCCAGCACTGGACTTGGGACTAATGTGTGTGCTGTTGAGCTTATCACAGGACAGAAAATAAGACTCAGAAACACTCTTCTGGAGGCTGTAAAATTCCGGTGGGGGTGGACCTCACTATCTCCAAGGGCCACCCAGATATCTACTGAAGCTATAACATTAATAAAAGTGAATTTGCCTTATGCCTGATAAATTAAGGCAAAAATAACACAGCTTCTCACTAAGAGCGCCAGCTTTTGAAGCAGATGAGGAAAGCAGACCAAGTGGTACTTGAGTGGGAATTGTTGTTTAAGAGTTCTGCATAACTCATCTAAATGCTAAAACTCACTGCTGCCGGAGGATAAATAGATCTACCAAATGCACTCTGCACCGTAATCTCCAGAATGCATGAATTCTAAAGAAACATAATATAGCATTACAGGTTTATTATGTAACAACTAATTTGAGACTTCCTTATTTAGATTGCAAGCACTTAAGGTGAGTATATATTAGCCATAATTTATTGTGTTTGCTTGTGATTGGAAAGAGGAAACATACCTAATGTTCACAATATTAGTTTAATAGCATCCAGTTATTTCATAGCTAAATAAGCTCTCACTGAGCAGAACTGAAATCCTTTTTTTTTTTCCCTCCCCCCTCTCTTCTTTTGTTAAACATTGTGGAATTGGTTAAAAAATAAAAAGGATAGCCTAGCTTGAACATTTGGGTGAACACTGTGACACAATGAACACATAAATGTCATATAGAAGCACTGCAGTCAGTACACTACATAACTTTCTAGAAAAAATGAAAATTTATATTTATGGTGTAGAATGCAAGGATTGGTAAAAACCAAAGCTACTTTGATACTGATGGTGAACTCCTAACTTCAACAAGGCCAGAGTTCAACTGAATACTCTGAATCCTTGAAATAATCTGATTGTTTTGTCTCAGCTTATTAATAGCAAATACTACTTTCAGTTTTTCCTTAAAATTAATAATATTGAATAAAGCTAGAAGCAGTTATAATACTCTTAAAATGGTTTTTTTCTCACTTTTAGATTTTTGAAGTGTGTATGTCTGACTCAAATGATTTTTAAAGAAGAAAAAAGAAAAATGTTATAAATGAGTAATGGTCACAAGACATAACACATGAAATTGTTTGAAATAACATCCAAAATATGAAGTGACCAGAAGCTGCATGACTTGATATAGTTGAGCTTTCAGTTCCTATTTTTGTGTGGAAAATTTCTGAAGAAGTAGAGGGACTTTATCAGTGTTTATGAACAGGTGATCTGCACTAATAACATCCAGCCTGCCATAAAAAAGGGAGGAAAATGAGCATGAAATTGGCGACTTGGAAAATATCTTAAATGTACTACTGCATATTTGTTCCTGGAGATCTAGCAATTTGTTGTATCACTACATGGAGTATAAAGGAAACCTTATTTTTAATTTTGGTCTATTGCCAAACTTTACACAGACAGATAATAAATAAAAAAGGATAGCCTAATTTGGCCTTTTATATCCCATTGTCTAAAAATATTGTCTATTGTAACAAGAACATTGTGCTTAGTTATGAAAATATTGATGTTTTAAATAATGCCATTAGATAACGTATAAAATGGCTGTTACTATGTATAAACAATACTCCACAAAATATTTGAATATGATCTCTAAAAGTTATAAACTTTGATTTTTGTACAAAAAGCTAACAGCAAGCTCAGGCTTAGGCTTAGGCTCAAGCCAGAATGATGGTGTGGAATATAAGTGTGTGCTCTATAATTCTGTGAGCATCAATGAACATCAACAACCAGTTTATTAAATTCTCACCTGCTAAACCAGGAATATGTTAATTAACTGAAGAAAAAAACATTCTC
This sequence comes from Aquila chrysaetos chrysaetos, assembly GCF_900496995.4. Taxonomy (NCBI): domain Eukaryota; kingdom Metazoa; phylum Chordata; class Aves; order Accipitriformes; family Accipitridae; genus Aquila; species Aquila chrysaetos. The sequence goes on along the minus strand of NC_044010.1, from coordinate 22,689,402 downwards.
TTCAGGGCTACGTTTCTGTTTAAAAAAGAAAAAAGGATCAATGTTACTTGAAAGACTGAAGAAGTTGGTTTTGGTTTTTTTTTTTTTTTTTCTTTTACTAAACATGTAGTTTTTAGGAGCTATTTAATTCTGATCTATAAGATCTATACTTACACTTCTTTGTTACCTTGTCCCACCAATATGCTCTAACACAAGGTGTGAAGAATGAAAGAGATCTACAGTCTCATGACTTACTAGAATAACTTAACTTGCTGTAACAAGATATTAACCACCACCTTAGCTTGATTTTACACTGTTTACACATACCCTAGAGTATGATCACACCAACAGTAAAGCATAGGAGTTGGACTTTATGATCTTTATGGGTCCCTTTCAACTTGAGATATTCTATGATTCTAAGTCCAATACAAGCAAACCTTCCTTAAATCTTTGACAGTTAAAATCCCACAGATTTTTTTTCCTCCATTTGAAAACCTAGCTATTGGAAGTTACCAACTGCTAATACCTAAAGAACAGCAAACTCCTTTCAGACCCTAAGACATGAAGTACTACTAACACGTACTGTACACGTAAATGAGGAGAAGAATACGAGGCTTGTGCACTGCTGCCAATTTTGTAAGTCATTGGAGATAAGTGTAATAGAAGCAAACAAATATGAACTCTCCCATACTTCTTGAGGAATGTGTATCCGTACCCAAGAATGACTTCAGCACACCTAGGGAGTAAATTCTGTCCCTAGGTAATCACCATCTTAAAATAATTTCTAACTAAAGATGCAGTTACAGTTCTTTTCGGTAGGTGGTGTAAAAAAACCACCTATCAAAAATGTATGCTGCCGGTGCTCTGAAATCCTGTATATTTTCCACAATTTTCCTTGTACTTTCAGCGAAAAGCCAAATGATTAAATGATAATCCAAGAAACAAATACGCAACAAATACGTGTGCCCTCCTCCAACAAACACATCCGCTTGTGCATCTACTCACCCTTCACTATCAGACATAAATGTTTGCCTTGGGCCAGTACGATTTACGCCCATACAGCACTGTTTGAACTATTGCCTTTTACTATTGAAGAACACAGTAGAAGTCTTGGTCACAAACATTCCCTGCTTAAATCCTGCTCCTATTCCTATCTGTGGCAAAGCTCCCATTCCCTTAAGAAGAGAATGATAAGAAATATTGAACAAAACCCTGCCCTAAAGATTATTCCCCCCTCATAAATTCAAAGGATGCACCCCAGGACATATCAGTTGTCTTTTTTCTTTTTCTTTTTTTTTTTTTTTTTTTTTTTTTTCTCCTCCCTCCACACACACCCAGCACGGATCCTACATGAAATCCGATCAGGTTTAAAGCAACCACCCGCGGAGCCCCCGCGGCTGCTCCGGGAGGGAGCCGGCGGCTGCCGGGGGGGCCCCGAGCGGTGGGCACCGTTCGGGCCCCCCCCGGCAGCCGCCGGCTCCCTCCCGGCGCAGCAGGCAGGCCCTGGCGGGGAGGTACCCCGCCCTCAGCCTCGGCAATAACCCCTTCCCCCCCGCTCGGCCGTCCGCTGCGCTGTGTCACCTTCTTGCCGGTGGGACTCGGGCGCTCGTAGAAGCCGCCCCGCTGCCCGCGGGAGGCGGCCATGGCTCCTTCCCGAGGCGGGCGCGCCGAAGGGCCTCTCCGAGCTGCCGGCGGAGACCGTTAACGGCCGCCCCGCGCGCGAGGGAAGAGGCGTCGGAGGCGGGACGCGGCCGCCGGAGGAGCAGGTGCGGGCGGGGGGGGCGGCGCCTCAGCCTCCCCCGCAGCTTGGATCCCGTGAGGCCCCTCCGGTTCCCCAGCCCCGCCGGGCCCCAGAGGAGGCCCCCGGTAGCTCTGCCGCCCCGGCCCGGCCCCAGAGCTTGTGGTGAAATGCACTTTGTGCCCTAAAACGCGACCTGCAGCCGCCGAGGGCACGGTCTGCCTCCGATTCTTGTCTGGTTGCTGTCATTTAATGACAGGCAGGACGGACGTGTGTTGTGCTAGTGGGCAGCACTCAAGTAAAATTCGGAGGGCAGGCAAGGGAACGGTGTGTGGTGGGGCGTGTGCATCCTATCTTGTGACTAAACGTATAAAAAACTTTTTTTTTTTTTTTTTAACTGGCTCATAGCTGGATCTGTGCTACCAGAAGTTTATTAGTGCATCAGAAAATGACCAATGACAACAGTACTTTTGTCTTAGAGTTGGGCCCACAGAGCAGGCTGTTCGTGACAGGAGCTGTGTCTCCCACTTAAATCAGAGCACTGCAGTGCTGTTGCTGCTGAGCAGATAGATCCAACTTAAAACGCTTTAGGATAAAACTTAGAAAGCACATGCTCGCTGTTGACAGAACTACACCTGGGACTGGCAGCTGGAAGTCCCGCATGTCTTGAACCAGGCTGCTGCAGCACCGGGAACTCCGGCAGGTTGCATACCAGATAAGCAAGTTTTGATCTTTGTTACTTCTCAATACTTTCTAGTTTTGCTTTTTGGAGGCTTCATACAGCTTGTTCACTAGTATTTAAATGTAAAGGTAGGTAGGAAGGAAGCTATAATAGCAATTTCCACTGCTGTGTTTTTTTCTGAGCATAAAAGTTTTTCCAAAAGTTAACAGAAATCAGTATCTTGATTTTACTCTATAGTTAATATGGCACCTCCCCTTTGACCCTTGTTGACCTGGCACATTGCCACCTTAAATGAGAATGCATCACTGACTGCAGCAATACTAATTTCTCCAGAGTTTGTGAGATTGTAATGGAGATAACTATGCACTGCATTCCATATAATAAAACGCAGAGAAACAAATCTAAATGCAAGACCTATGTGACAGCAGGGAACACAAGGTCTTGTGGCCAGCCAGTAGAATGGGAAGTGAAAGACCAGGACAAAATAACAATAATTTAGAATCAGAACTAACAGAGAAAACATTCATTTCATATTCATAAAGAATTTTTAAAAGTGACTCAAACAGATAAGGGGTTGAAGTAATATTTGGTCAAGGCCAAACTCAAGTGGTTTTTGTTTCCAGTATTTTATTTCCTAAACATGGTGACAATGTAATTAAAACATCAATGAGGCCCTGACTAAAGGGATGTCTTAAGTTAACAGGTGTACAAAAGAAATTTAGTTATGGCTAAAGTAATTTTAGCACATTCCCACATGCCTAGCTTTTCTTCTTTTAACACATTGATGAGTTTTAGGTAAGCAGATATTGAGAGGTGTTAAAATCCTTACCTCCCTCAGGAAAAAAAAGACTGGGAAGAAAGAGGGTAAGAAAAATTACTTCTTTAGAAGAACTGTATGGATATTTTATCAGCCATATGCAATATGATCTTCCTTGACATTCCTTTTGTAGAGTATAATTGCATAGAACAGATTATTTTATCTATCCACTGGGGAAGTCTGATAAGGACACATTAGGATAGACCTGACTAAGCTTCTCTTTCTGCAGGCTAACTCTGATTTGGGCATCCGTTTCCTCTTTTGTCTGATGAACTTCACTTCTAACTTAACCTAACGTTAACATATTCTTCCTCTACTTGATTATATTTAAATTTCTTTAACATAGGGAACAGGTTTAAAGAAATCCAGTGTATTTTACTTGTTAACTTTTGCCATTATTGTGGCAACTATTGTGATCAGTGACTTACTGGTATAATGTCAGCAGTATCTTCCAACAGAAGTTAGATTACATCTACATAGCTTAGTCCTAAAGTTACTGGTGGGGGGAAAAAAAATAATCAAAACAATAAAGTGGCAAGTGTTTGCATGGAAGAGGGAAAAAGGGAAAGGGATTGGGCAGACGTAGCAAGTTTCTTAAAACATAAGGCATAAATCTTGTTTAAGACACAAACCTTTGTTACGTAAGTTCTTTCTAGAGAAGGTTGAATTTGGTTGCTAATGACATTTCAAGGGTGCCATACTGTGGTGTCTCTTAGGCTAAAGAAGTAATCCCTTTGGGAAGTTAAAAACAGTGTCTTGAGAAAGTGATTTTATTAGCTATGATTTATCTTATCAGACAGAAGAGAAATTGTTGCAAGCTAAACATTCTTCCATTTCTGAAACTTATTTGGGCTTGTAAAACACATCAACTTCAAATCAGTAAACTTGGATATTCTTTCAATACCAGTGTAAGGATGAAAAGTACTCCTTTCAAGCAACCCAACATTATAACCAAGAAAACTGAGTTTAACAAAAACAAAATCCTTTTTTACTGTCAGGTTAAATTTGAAGCCTATTACTAGTCTGAACAGACGACTTAACTTTAAGCAATATTAAACAGCTGAAGATTAAGGGTTTTGCTTTCTCATATAATAGGATCTTAAAAGTGTTTCACCTGTACTTGTATAAGACAGTACCACTGTATCTGTCTATAGGTTGTTGGTGGCAGTTGTGAAAGATAGAAAATAGGTCATTTGACTACTTTGATTCATCACGATATGAGAGGGTTTATTCTTCCTCTGCTACACAAGGGAAAAACTTTTCTTCTTAAGAGGTAGTACTAACTCCACTGACTCATGCTTTTGTGCTATTAATTAGATGAGATACTCATTATGTTATTGATTTGTCATTGATTTGTTATTAGTTAGAATTAATCATATTTAATTTTAATATTTTAGCAAAATCATATGTATGTTGCATTTTATACATTTAACCACCAACCAGTGCCTGCTGTGAAATCCCCTGTATAGCCCAGTACCAAGGCCGGAGAAATTGGCTAAAATCATCTAGTAGGAACATTTAGAACTTAGATAACAAGATAAAGAAATTAAAATCTGATTATAAAAGAGTTTGATTTGACTAAAAAGTAGAAAATTGTGAAGCATAAGTATGGGAGTGTTAAGTTTGAAATGTAGCCTTAGGAACTTAGGAGCTTAGAAAATGTATAATGTGTAACCATAAGAATTTAAGTATTGTTCAAAATCATTTAACCACAGAAGTTTTGACAAAGATTGGTAGTCTTGTAGTGTTTGTTTTAAAAACTAAGGAAACCGTTATGGACACCAGTTTGCTGCTTGGAGACACCTGAGAGGTCAAGAAGCGGACAAGTGAGGAAGACTATGAAAGACCACCAGAGGACTCCTGAGGACCACCAGAGACCTTCACTGTGCCTGCATAAAGGACATTTACATATGCTAATGATTTCCCAGAAGTTTAATGAATATGTATAACTTTTCTTGGAAATCTAATGAATATGTATCAATAAGTCTTAATATAAGGTGTATTGTTTTGGTGACAGGTGTGCGTGGTTTGTGAGAGGACTCGCCCGCGCACCCGGCCGTCAATAAAGAAGTGTCTGCTTATCTACGCTAAATTGGTGTTGATAAGTTCTTCATTCCGAGCTTTTCAGTAACAATTAAATTTTTCATCCATTTGTTACAATGAACATTTAGATTCTCAAATAAATGAATAAAACACTAGAGTAACTTTATAGATATAAGGATGCATATATATGCATGTAGTTCTAGTCAGTACATAACCGCAGCCATAAAGTAGATACATTCATTTGAGTATTGATATATATGTAAGTCTTGTAGTTAGTGCAAATGCCCATGTTTTACTTCAAATTTACTACTGGAAAAAACCAGTTTCAATAACCATACAAGGTGATCCTAACTGAAAGTAACAACAGCTAAATCAGAAAAGAGGAAAAGTTATAGGTGTTGATACTTCAGTGACAAGCACGTCTCTGAAGTGACACTTCGGATTTCTAGCCTGCTCACTTCAATGGCTCCAAAAAATTCTTACACCATACACAAAAATACATCCCATAAGTGATGAAAGTGATGCATATGCTTCACGAGTGGCTGAAATTATGTATTTTCATAAAGTTTCTATATTAGTGAAATAATAGCCTTCCATGATTCTTGGGGAGGGGGGAGAAACCAACTAGGTTTTTACCTTTATTAGGAAAGCTTTATCTTAAGTGTTTCCTATACCTTAAATAGTACTTTCCTCTTTAAATAGGTTGAGATTAAATGAAGTATCAGTATACTTTATGCACAACACATTTCAAAAATAATATGAATCTTGAACATATTTTTTAATAAGTGCAAAGATAAAAGATTTAATCTCTCTCAAATAAAAATAACAAATATAATTTTAAAAAAAGATGAAACCAGTTAACAGTATTAATGCGTCTTTTTCTTGGCTTTGTGCTTCTTGTATTTTTGGTCATGCTTTCTTTGTTTCTTTTTGTCATCCTCAATACTAGTGTCACCGTCACAACTTTGCTGTTCTCTCTTTCTTTTAGAGGTGCTTTTATCCACCTGGTGCACTTCACAGTCACTTGAATGTGGCAGGGCCAATTCAAAAGAACTCTGTGCAGATTTAAAATTTGCAGCTTGATTCTGATAGAGAGAAAAGGATAAATTTGAAGGCAGTGGTGGAGTCATCTGATAGTAAGGAAATTGTTGACCCATTAGACTCTGTACTGTGTACTGCTGTGCTAAAAAATGGTTCGTCTAGAGAAATAGAAACTTGAGTTGTTAACACTGTAAGGAGAAAGTTCTGAGGAGTTTAATTTTGCATGCATTACAGCTTCTACAATGAAACTACTGATAAATTATAACATAACACAGAACATTTGAGAGTAAAGCTCATATTTTATTATATCAACTAATATAGTTGGAAAAAGTAGACATTCATGGCAAAGTTAGAACAGAGACGTAATCTGATTTAAGATTAAACTGCCAGTTATTCTTTGTGTAAGGTAATCAACATGGCATTCCTTTCATTTTTACATCTATGTATGTTACAAACATTTGTAACTGCAATGCCTATTGTAAATGTAAAGACATGCACATCTGCAATTTTTTTTAACCTGGTTTAACTAATTTTAAAGTTAATGTGGAACAAAGCATTCCAACAAGGTATAGTGAATCCCTAGATCAAAGCACTTGGAACAACACAGTAAGTGCCCAGCTTCTTGCTACAGTCCCTGAAGTATCCCAAGAGTCCCTCTCATACAAAATGCACAGCCCAAACACAGAAATAGAACTACAAAGGTCAGAAAAGAGTAGCTTTCTACTGACTGGCAGTAACCAGAAAAATTAGGGGGAGCATGTCCGAGTCCGTTATATGTGCAGACAGACTCCAAGTGGGTAACCTGCCTGGCTCACCCAAATAAAGGAGAGGTAGATATGTGAAGTTGTACATGTGACGAGGTCGCTTCCTGCTGAAGCTGCAACAAACTGTCATTGGAGACATACTGCAATACCATCCCCTCTAGCAAACAGAAAATGGGGTGAAGTTGGTCGTGTGTGCTGGTCTGCTGAGTTTGGTCTCTCGGTGTTTACATACTGCATTGTTACTGAGGCGTGGGTTCATCAGCAAGCATAGCGGGGGAGATGATAGTACATTCCCAAGCCTTCCAACCACAATGGAGGGGATGGGAAAGTTTCTGCAAGCAACAGCTCTTCTGAGGGCACAGCCTGATACGAGGGGAGGCAGGCTGCCACCGCATCTGTGCAACAGGGAACAGACCCCCTCCATTCTCCTGCTCAGATTGCAGCTAGCAAGAGTCATCTATCCAGACTTCGCCCCTTCTACAGTTACAAAGGGCTGGCCATTCCCCAGTCAGACTGGGTGGCAGCAGTACTGTCCACAGTTGGTACCTCCCATTAAGTGCTGGGTTTCTTCACTCCTACCAATCCATACCGATCAGATTCAGAAGCTCCATGATGTGTTTGGTGAGTAGGGCTTGGCCCACACGTTGCCATCTGAAGAGACCAATTCCCTTGCCTTGTGGAATGGCTCAGACAAAAGAGATTAGGACAAAAATGGCCCCGTGCACCAGAGTCTGTTAGAGGGGAAGTGGAAAATGGGTTCTCACTGTCTAGTGCTGTGAAAGTAAATCATGAATGTGAGAACTGCAGGGGCACGTGAAGGTTCAGGCCAGAAACCCTCAAACTGTTGTTGCCCAAACTTGGGCAGTGGTGATATGTTGGGCAAGTTTTAGGCTTGGTCTTAGGACATTTCAAGCTTTTGCTGGGCATTTCTGAATTGAGTAGAAGAGCTAAGAGGTTCCAACTGAATTAACTGTATATGGAGAAGCTATTGCTTGCATGTTTGTAATTTTACTGGGTTAGCTTGTGTCACCAAGGGGATTTGATCTGGAGCACAGTACAGGAAAGAGCTCTCTCTGTAGATTGACATTTTTAGCCTCCCTAAGCTATATACCTTTAAGACACTTCTGCAGTAAGAAAATTGTTTGGTTTGGTAGATCCCCTGTTATTATAGTACCCTAAAGTGCTAATATGAACAGACCTAATACAGTCAAAGTTAGCGGCCTAAACCACATTTTAAGACATTAAATAAGCACTGTTTGCAGAAAAGCAGAACACATCCAACTTCATAAAAAAGCTCCCAAATTTTTAACTTTTAACGCAAACTCACCATCTTTTGAAAGCCTGAGTATTCATGAGGTAAACTATTGTTCATTGGAAAAGGAGTAACAGGAAATGGAGGATTTCCATAAGGCTCTTGATACCTAGAAAAAACAAGCAAACATACAGATTCTAGACATCCACCATATACCGCTTACCAGAGTGCTGAGACTTAACTCTTGGGCTATAATGAGTATATCCAAGAGGAGAATTGAGATACTAACAACTGCTTCCATGAAAAAAAACCCTGATAAAACAAGGAAAATACACCCAAAGGCTCAATTAATGAGTAATCTTCACGTGTACTTAAGTGCAGATGCAGAAGAGTTCTGGATTTCACCACAGGAGTTTAGCTTCCACAGAGAGTTCTGTCACATTTGTAACTAAAAATGTTGAAATATTGAAAAACAGTGAATCTGGGGTGTTCAGACTTCCATTATAACAGGTTTATAACCTGTGCATTCATATGTGAATGACAGCTGCTTGTACATATAGACACAAAAAATACAGATATAAACTCAGTGGGGTTTAGAACGATTATCTCCATTGTCAGATTTTTTTCCCCTAAGAACTGCAAACATTGTTACTACAAACACCATATTTCAGTATTTTCTCATGGTCCTTTATCTTGCAGAAACAAATAAAGAATGGAAAATTCAGGCTAACTGAACCTCTGGCAAGCTAAACAACCAAACATTAAAATTAACTACAGCCCACTGGAAGTCATCAGTAAGGATGCAATTAAAGCATGCAACAGCTGTTTTAACAAAAAGCCTGAAGATTGCTCTACCACATGAACTGATTTTCTTAATAAGATTTTTAAAAAATTACAATCATACGGTTCATTCACAGGTAGTTTTTGTTACCTATACGAAGGTGAATATAAGTCAGTATGGTTCTCAAAACCATGCGTAGGGCTGTTTAGTTCTGGTGAGCGAGAACTCCCTGTAAATAAGACAAGAACATAATGACTATTCAGTTATGACTATTCAATTAACAAGTCAAAAACACAGAAAGTGTTCTGTGTCATCTGTAGTGTGCTATTATATCTAAGGTAGTATATAAAGATAAGCTGCTATTTTATGGCAGATAATCTATAGCATCACTTTACTGCTTGAAAATGTTCATTTATCATTTATTCACTTACAGAAGCATAAATCAAGGCTACTGAAGTAATCAAGAACACAATAATTCCCATTCAGTTACAGACGCAGGAGATGCTTCTGGTTTTAGGAACCTCAGCCATTCTACTTAAACCCAGCAACTGCTCTGTACAGCCTTTGAAGTAAGGAGTGGCACAGTGCATAGTGGGAACACGAGTCCTTAATATTTGGGTTGCAAATGCTGCCTGTATTAGCTTTCTAGGTGGTTTATTTTCATAAACATAAAACTAAGAATGTGACTGATTTGACTATATTCTTTGAACTACAATCCCTTCCATTTAAAATGACAGCTCTGGTAACTCTCTGGCTTTAGTATAAAAACTATCAAACAGCTTGATAGTTGCTGCACTTACTGAATCAACTTTTCCTGCCAGACTGCAAGTTAAAGTCACACCATGATTCCTAACTGTAATCTGGCATAAAAACCTATGTTACTATGTTTTCCATACAGTGTGGTCTGAGCTGGCTTGCAGGTTATGCTGTTCTGAACCAACCTATTGTATTTTCTTAGTAAACAAAAAATAGAAAGACTGAATCCTTCCCTACGTAAAAGCCACAAGTTTTTGTTTCTTAAAAAAAAAGGACAGTAATTTACTCCAACTATAAATTGTCATCTTTGTAAAAGACTGTAGGAGTCAAAAATAGTCATTAAAAAAAAATATTTACAAAGACTTAATCATTGAGACTACTAAACGTACCAAGCCGACACTGCACTTTAATTGGCCTTCCATACAAACGTATTCCATTCAGCAAAGCTATTGCATAAGGCACTGATTCTTTGTGCTTAAAGCAGACAAATCCAAAAGACTTAGTTTTTCCTTCTTTGTCCTTACACATTGTCACATCAGTTAATGGTCCAGCCTGAAAGAAATTTGTATTATTTTATCAGAGAAATTAACAGTGACATTTCATTCTGAGTACTTCATGACATATATTCTGCCATTATCAGAAACAGTGTAAATTTCTTAGTATAAGAATCTCTACTTCATTTTGAAAATGTCTCTCCACATTCCCCAAGCTGAAATTCTGAGCCTTCTACAAACAAAAATCAGCTCCATGAAACATTAAAATAGAACCAAGCATCAGTCCATGGGTGATGTCTAGTCTTTAACAATCAGATTTTTTAAATTATATTTAAAATATGATGATAGGTGCTGCAAGGGGGAAGACTAATCTGCTGACTCCATAGCAAGAGTTATGTTATATCTGTACAGCTGCTAGTACAATTATTACAGAGGTTTTTTTGCACAGCTAACATAACTAAGCAAACTGATAACATCAGCTGTGTAAAAAGTGACCTACTCCATTAATATGCTTCTATTTTACTGACGCTTAAATTCCTAAAACAGGCAGCATCAACACTGTCAGAAAGCAAACCTGAATAGAGAGTAGTGCTTCTGGAACCACCACAAAACAGAGTTTTCTGTACTGCCTAACCCTCATCACAACTGCATGGCAAGGAATCAAGAGACCCTATCATCTCATCAGAGATAATGTACTGTTTCTGCTCAATACATACCCCCATCCCCCCCCAAAAAAACCCAAACCCCACCAACAAAACAAAACCCCGAACTACACCCTTTGGCTGAAGTATCTTCATTGAAAAGTTCCATCTCTGCCTACACATACCATTTTAATCCTTGCATAGTACTTCCAGAAACAAATTAATGCAGCGATATTCCCATAAATACTGGTTCCATTTTCAAAGAAACTGTCCAAACTACGCATCTATATGGCTGATTTAGGAGAGTGAAAAGAAGTGGCCAACAGCAGTCTCATGCCACAGCTCAGGAGTGTTAAGGATGCAACAACTTAACTTTAGGAGGATATAATAACCAGATGATCAATGAAGTGAATGTAACTTACAAAAAAATCCATCACTAAAAAAAATTACTGAATGTCTAAATTACTGTAGTAGATGGGAGTATTCATTGTTCTGAATCAAAAAATAGCACTCATCGGTAGAACTGGCTTCCACTACTACTACTGATGCAATATGTACTTTTCAGCAAAAGTTGCTCCGAAGTCATCTATAGCTTCAGGCAAACATAAGTTAATTCATAACAGCCCTACAGCAATTAAACTGCATAAACAGTTAAACATTCAAAATAAACACACAGCATATGCTTAGATGAAGAAAATAAGCCATAGAAAGTAATCTACTTTGTTATTCTGCATTTTCAACGATTACTGTCAAACAACAAATCTGCAATTTGTCTACTATAAGTGATGAGGTGGAGCCATCTCCCTTATTATACCCTCCATGTTGTCAGACTGAGGATATTAAGGATTGTCATCTGTGATAATAATATCTGATTGCTTTATGCTTTTGCCAGCTGTGTATAAACTAATCCTCAATTAAATAAGTGTTTTTGCTGAAAAATGAAACTCCCCTACTCCCAACCCTGGTGAAAGTAGGGGGGTGTCATATAGACAAACACAAAGGATCAAAAATAACGTACCATTTTTTATTATTGGTGCAGAAGGTGATCAGGCAGTAAAGCAACAGATACTACCTAGGTTGTCCTGTGCAGGGAATCTTCACAATGCTGATCTTGTCTTTCCAAATATCTTGAAGTTTGGTGGGGGTTTGGGGGGTTTGGGTTTTGGGGTTTTTTTTTGTTCTTTTTGGTTTGGTTTTGTTTTTTTGGAGGGGGGGGGGTGTTTGTTTTTAAAGAAGGGATTTCAGTAAGATTCTGAACATGTTTATTTTTGCTTGACTTGGCTCCTTAAAGCATTTTTGTTGTTCTGCACTACACTGCAGTTTTTAAAAAAATTACATCTGTCCAGTCTTCTGATTATTATTTGCCTAACAAGGAGGATCTGGTTCTTCAAGAACTAGAAGCAACAAACTCAAGTCCTTTGCAGATCAGTCTTTTAAATATGTAGTCTTCCTGTTCATAAATAAAAATATGAATAGTTTAGAAGTAATAATAGATACTTGCTTGTAATTTGATAGGGGAAAAGCTACAGGTCAGGAGCGCATCTTTAGGACTATGCCATGGCAGGAATATTGAACTGTATACTTTCCAAGAAAGGACAATACTGCAATGAGAAGCATATGCAGCAGAAGACAGAGAAACTTGAGTGAGAACAAGATGAAGAGAAGGAAAAAGGTAAGTAGGTGTTATTGGGATGACCTAAAGACCCAGATAAAAGTCAGCAGTTGGATGACTGCTGCAGATTATGCAGGGGAGTCATGCAAAACTACATTCTGAGAGCATACACTTATTTTTATCACTTTTGTACCAGAATTTGTATGGTATTATTCCTGTCCCCGGTAAGATAAGTTTAGGTTTTCTTAACCTAACATTTACAGTTAAACAGCAGACTACTGTTTAGTATTGACAACAGGTAGGAATACTGCATAGAAAATAAGGAAAAAAGGAAAAAAAAAAAAGAAGAAACAACTGTTTCTTAGCTAATTTTAGGGAAAAGTTAAAAACTGAAAGTTAGGAAGAGATGGGAACCACTAAAAACCCAAAGGGCTAGAATATACCAAAGAGGCTTTCCAATGCAAATGGGGTAGCATGCTGAGGTCTTCCCTAGTTAACAAGACAAGTATCAGATTACTCAGTAGAATAAAACTGGTAAGTAGAAATAGTTCTGATTAGCAAATGAAATAGCAAGAGAACAGGTGATTCTGCCCACCTCTTTTTCTGCAAACTCACCAGAAGGAAGCAAGGTTCATTCTTAGACTGGGGGAAATGAGTGGATTGGTAGAAGCAAGTTTATCACCATGCTGTTAGCTAAACTGTCCAGTCAGAGTCTGGGACCTTTTAGCTTGACAGAGGCTGACTGGATCACGCCAGGAGGAAAAAAAAAAAAAACCCAAAACACAAAACAAAGACACCATAAACAAATTCAGGAAAAGCCCATAATCAGCAGCTATTATCAATCCACCTTGAAATTTGATGCTTGCATTAGTGATAAAATGCTCCCTCCTCCTCTCCGTATTTTCCCCCCTCTTGTCCTTACTCCTTTCAGGTTAACAAGCCCAGCTTAGCCAGAGACGTTGCCCGTGTGAGACCTAAACTGAAGCCAAGTCAGTGTCCTAATACTTTCTGCCTTTGCCATTTTCTTTCTTCCTTGGCATGCCTTATTTCCAAAGAAAGAGAATTAAGCCCAGCTTTGACACGGGTCCAGCTACTTAGTATTTTCCCACCACCTCCCTGAAAATCCCACCGATGGAGCTTTTAATATATTCTCAAGCATTAAAACGTAAAACGTTTTGATATAAAGGCCATTTATAGGTGGAAGTCCAGAGCCCCCCCTGCAGATCATTCCTATTGCCTCTCGCACTCTGCTAATAGTTTCAGCCTCGCTCCACACATTTTCGGGTTTTACACTAATTTTTCTTAATCAAATCATTGATCAAAAATGGATTGCTCAGAATATATTAAAAAGAGTGTAAAAAAGATTTTTTCTCGGGCATTTTGAAAACCATCTTTAAGTTACTTAACTTCCTCACTAACTTGGGGCCCATCTGCAGCCCCGAAACTTGCACACCCGGGAGGAGACAAAACCGAGGAAGGGAGGGGAGACGGGCGGGACGGGCACCGCTCCCGGCCGCAGCGCGCCCAGGGTCACGGAGCCGCAGCGGCGGCCGCGAACGGGCGAGATAGAAAGCGGGCTCCTGTCCCCGCGGACCGCCGGGCGCGGAGGCCTGCGGACGGCAGGCGCCGGGCGCCGCACCCCGCGGTGCGGTGCGCTGCCGGCAGGTCCCGGCCCCGTCCGCGCCCGCCCGGCGAGCTTCCCTCTCTCCGGCCGCTCACAGCGCTTCGCTCCTGCGGCGGAGGCTGCGGCGGAGGCTGCCGCGGCCGCTCCCCGGCGCGGAGCTCCGGCGCAGCGAGCCGCAGCCCGGGGCCGGGCCTCGCCTCGCCTCGCCTCGCCTCGCCTCGACCCGACCCGACCCGACCCGGCCCGGCCCGGCCCCGGGAACAGCCCGGCTGCCGCGCCCGGCTGGCGCCCGCCGAGGGCTCCGCCCCGCGGCCCCGTCCCGCCCCGGGGGGCCCGCCCTCCACCTGCAGGAAGAGCTCGTAGAGGATCTCCTCCCGCACGCGGCTCTCCAGGTTCCCCACGAACAGCGTCCGCTCCGCCTCCTCGGACCGCCCCGGCGAGGACATGGCGCCGCCGCCGCCGGTCCCACTGAGGGAGGGGATGGGGGACGCGCCCTCGCTGCCGCAAAGCGCCGCGCGACTGGGCGCGTTGCTGGGGCGCGAGCTCGGTGTCCTAGCAACGCGGGAACGCGGGCGGGCTGCCGGAGGGCTTTGTGCGAGGGGAGGAGCGTCGCGTAGAGACGGGGGCGTCGTGCGGGTCCGCTGGGACGGGACGGGACGCGGTCGGTCCGGGACGCGGTCGGTCGGTCCGGGTCCGGGTCCGGGTCCGGCCGGAGGCCTTCCCATAGCTGCGGCAGGGCTACGTTTTATGTAACGGCGTGTTTGAGAGACGCTACGTGTGCAGTCAGTTGGTGCCAGACGCGGCAGGCCCTCGCTCGTGCCGTTACTCTGCGGGGAACTTCACCGTTGTGAGACGTTCCCTTCGTTTTTTCTTGCTCGGGTTTTCCCCGCTGACCGGAGGAAAAGATTGTTATCGCCAGACCTACCGGTGGAAGCGTGTATTGTACAGAAACATGGCCTCGGGGAGAAGTACGTGTGCCCCTGGAGTATTTCCTTCTCGTCTGTGTGAAACTGCAGGCGGGCAGTGAGGAACTGGCAGAAAACCCCATAACCGTACGAAAACAGAGCCGAAAAGCTCTGTTCTCCGCTTGCCGCCTTGTGGGCCAGGTGGGTACTGCAGCTGCTGGAGGAGGGCCGGGTGACAAATACTTCAGAAGCCTTTAAAACCCTCAAGTGTTTTAGTCATCAGTAGGATAAAGCGTTGTGATAGTTACTAATAAAATACACATGTAAAGTGTTGGATGTTGTTCCTTTCTCAGGATTTAAAAAGAACTGGAATATGACTGCTATTTACACGTTCCTTTTCCGGGTTAAGTAAAGGTGGCCCGTCCACTTAGGTAAAGACCGGTGATTAGTCTCTTTCAGCAGGATAGATGACGCACCATGACTCCAAGCCCCTTGTCATCCCTACATACTACCAATGCCCTATCCTGTCTCGCTCACCCTTCCGCCCTTCAGCACTCCTGGAGGTCCAGCTCCCACCTCAGATAGATAGAAAGAAAGAATCAGTTTATTTACGATTCATTAGTTCATACAATTGCAATTCATTAATTCATTAAGATCTTGAAATAGTCCGTGCTTGACTAGCAAATATATGTACAATATCTATTGACATAAATAGCACCCGATTTGATAGACTATGAGTGACCTTTTCCTGTCAGGAACTGGACAGTCCTAGTTCGGCTAACAGTTCGTAGGTGCCTTGATACCACTTGCCACATGCTCCTGTAGGAAATCCAATAAATTTAATAGTAGTGGCATTCATCAGTTCTTCAACTTGATCTTTAAGATGTTGGTGTTTGTTTTCTCTGCTGCTGCATCTGCCAAAGATGTTGATTTACTCTCGTACCTAACTGTGATGACTACTACAACCACCTGACCTCCTTTAACGAATACCAGGTCTGGATGTATAATTAATTTTATTCATCTTTCAGCAGCGGCTCCTGGAATACTACCCAATCTTTCTTTTTGGCTTCATCCACCAACAATTCACATAGTTGGTTATGTCTCTTAATCCTAGCGTCTTGCACCGCGGGGCAGTATCCAATAATATGCGAGCAGGTCTCATTCTCTGCCTGACAATACCAACAAAATTTAATCTGAGTGCCTTGTCTGCCCCTTGCCAAAAATTCTCTTGTGGGGTAGACGTTAGCTCTTAGCTGTAATGCCATGATGAACTTTCTGTGGGGAATGCCTCTGTAATACTCAACCCAGCTGTTACTGATTTTATCCTTCTCAAAGTTGGAAATTCCACGGCCCTGGGATAACAGCTTGGTCCAATTCACAAATTCCTGGTTTTGCCAGTTACAGGGCCTCAGAAAGATTATTTTTGGAGCAGATATCGCCTATTCCGAGACTGGTTGCTCACTGCCTACTTCCTCCAAAACCACCATGACCACTTTAGGGTACCAAATTGTTGGAATTTTATCCTATCTCCTACTGCTGCCATCCATAATCTTTCAAATCGTTTGTCAATACCCTCTTGTCGAATGACTGTTCTTATTGTCTCATCCAAAGACTGCGGAATTCTGTGTAGTCTTTGAGCCTGTACACTAGGGATCAACCCCGAGAGTCTGGTAACACCCAGGCCTCCACCCCGAGTGCTGGAATATAGGATGGTGTCACAGGTACATGCTGGTAGAGGTAACCATTCCTTGATGGCAGCTCGAATTGCCAAATCCAGGGTTTCCAGGTACATAGCTTTTATGTCAGCCTGGTCTGCTAAGTAAATCCATCACGGAATAGTATATCCTTCCAAGGTGTCAGCTTTCTGAAATGGCTTCAGTGAAGCCTTCCCAATCTGTTGCAACCACTCCTTCACTTTTTCCAGTAGCTCTGGTTTTGATACTCCAGTCCATGGGTCAATACATAGGCCCAGGTACTTCTCAGAGGTACCAGATTCAGTCATATTGAGGGGAGTGCTGTTAATTGTCCATGAAGGACAGTCATTGATCATATATGAATCTTTCATAGGCTTAATGTAAAAGCCGTGGCACTTGTCCCCGTGTGTCAAGGCCAGTTAGATCGCAAAAGACCTCCAAATTTTCAATATTTTTCTGCATTCCTTCCCATGATCCGCTCAGCAGTACCAAGTCATCTGCAAAAGCCATAGCTGTTATATTTTTCAAGCAGCGTTGGAACCCACATCCTTCCTCCTCTAACTTACACAGCAGGGGGTCCACAGGTTAAGTTAAATAAAATTGGAGACATTGGATTACCCTGTTTTACACCAATCCAAATCCCAATGGGATCCGACTGTTTATTCTTCAGGTCAATATGGGTGTATTTAAAGCTGAAGTTATACCTGTGTTATAACCCGCTGTTGCATGGCTGCTGCAAGCAGGTTTCAAGCATATACACACATTTAACATTCAGTATGTATTTTTCAAGTGTTATTTTACAAAGGAGCACATTTTCAGAAGTCATCCTGATGACAGCAATGTGAAAAATAGTATTAAATAAAATTTTTTTTCCCAAGCAGAGATGGTGTGCTTTGCCTCAATGCCCATTATTTTCTAATGGAGTCTTAGTTACTGACTTGTCAAGTCTATTTAGAAAGGGATTATCAATTTACAGGAATTACAAGCCTCAGTGTAGAATACATAATAAGTCTCAAATTTCTTCAAGCCAGTCAGGGTTTTTGCCTTTGTAATCTTTAGGCAGCTTTTTTTTCATAGTTAAACATACCACATTGCAAAAGCCACTCTGATTTCGTCTTGCCTGAAAGGAAGGAGCGCCCTTAACTAGCGGTTAGAGAGGAATTTTTCTGGAGAAGTGGCTTGATTCATAAGAGAAATGAGAATTATGGCAATTGTTATGAGAATGGGATTTCCCAAGATTACAAAATCCTTGTGGGCAGAGAGAAGATTAGAAGGGGAAATACATTTACATGTGACCACAGTTCAGGATATCAAGTCTCGAGTAAGAATTCGATCTTAATCTTGAAAACCGTGCTGTAATGTTTTTAGCTGTTATTTTATCAAAACCTTTGGGGGTAAACTGAGTTGTAAAAGTGCCATTCTGTTTCCTGTAAATTGTTGTAATCTTGTACTGTAATAAAATGAAGTTTTTATATATTTTTTTCAAACTGAATACTTGTCCAGTCTTGAGGGAGTTTTAATAGCTGGCAGACTGTGGGCTCCCCCAAAAGCATCGGGGTTCATTCAGGAGGTACAACTCCTATGGTCCTGACCACTGTGGGACACAGTCCGAGCGCTGAAGAGGCAGTGCCAGCATCCTCCACTGGTTTGCGTAAAGCACTTTCGGAGCAGGTAACTCTGAATTTCAGTGTGAGAAGTGTATCCTTGTGAGAAAAGCAGTTGACATAACAATATGCAGCAAAGCAGGATGGGCAGTAGATGAACTTTAAGGGTCTTACATCTGTTTGTGACCGTGTACCTGAAAATCAGGGTATCCTTGAAGGATTTACCTGATAGTGGGATGTCAGTAGAAACTACAGTGTAAATAGTAACAGATTTATGAATTTCTAAGTGGCATAAGTGCCACTTGGTGAACAAAGTCCCCTTGACATATGACAAAGAGGTGAGTCCAACAGAGGTGAGTTCAACATCCCGATCAATAAATACCACAAAACTTTCTGGGCATTGATATAGTAAAGGAGTCCTTTCCTGAGACTGATTTCAGAGGGCTTTAAAACTCTTTCATGGGTCATTATACCAACATGGGTAGCACTGTACTTTACTTACATGTGAGCTGGGCTTACTGGTTTTCAGTTCAAGAGTGAACTTAAAATTTCCTTTCTTTTCCCCATTCATGTGTAAAAGAACACATGTATTTATTCACAGCTAGTGGCATTAGGTATATGTAAGGGCACATACGTAAGATTTTCTTCTAAGATCAGGTGATTGGCTCTTAGATAAGCATGGCAGATATTTTACTGGTGCTACTACCAATTTGTTTTCAGTGGTGTTGAGCTCTCCGTGCTTTAACTTGTATTTGAATGCATACTGCACACTGAGTGCATGCTGAGGCTGCCTAACTGGTGGTTGCTTGAGTATACTAAGTTTTTATTATAATAACAATCTATATTACAAAGTAGAGAGGGGAAAGAGCCAAACTGACACTGAACCATTACTTGATCTAAGTAATATGTAATGTCAGTAGGGCTGTGCCTTTATAATAATAGTTGGACAAAGTGTCAAGGATTTGAGATGAAGACAGAATGCAAAGGAACAACAAGAGCTGCCTTAGTGAACTTTATTGAGAACAGGGTGACAAATTTGACAAATGGAAGCAAAAAAGTAATAAAAGGTCACTGGTTAAGCTGAGTCGATTTTCATATGAGTGGACATACTGCATCTTCTTCTCCTTGTGGCTGCATTCAAAGGGGAAAAGACCTTGAAGACTTTGAGATTTCCTGAAGGCTATCTGCTGCAGGGGCTTGTGTAGCATAGATTTGTTGAGCTGCTTAGAATCATAAAGCCAGCTGAAGAGACTCATCACTTAAAAGTATATAATGAAACACACACCCCCACCCCCTTAACTGTTGTGGATGGAAAATAAGGAGACCTAGACCTTATGTTTAGAAGCACTGCGAAGGATACACTATGCAAAAAAACCATTTCTGGGATGCATCTCTGATATTTGAGTGGTTATGGTTTGTTTTTCTTTCTCCTGCAGTGGAAATAATTGAGGGCTATATATAGGCAAACTGAGCATCCAGACGTCTCACTTGAATAATGCAGAGTTTATCTACCTCCTCACCTCACAGTGAACTCCAAGAAACTGAAGCTTGTCCTCTTGTATTTAGCGGGTGAATTGGTTTGTAAATAAATGAGCTTCACAAAAATAAATGTTTCTTCACCTGTTTTGTAGTTGGGGACACAGACGGAATGAGGTTAAGTTACACACCCAAAACACCCAGCAAGTCAGTGTCTGGGTGAGATTTGTGGGGCTCTAAGCTCCATCTGTCTCCCATATAAACACTTTCACAGACCTCCTCTGGATTTAGGTTAGAGAAGGACTCCTTGGAAAAAGCTCAGAAAATAATTTTATGCAAAAATAATCCATGGAGGTACAGTTCTAAGAATTATTTTCAAGTTCTTCCAGAAAAATCCTTCTGTCACCAGAATGACTTTTTGTTCCAAGTTTCTTTTGCCCACCTCGGTGTGTTTAATTGCAGTTGACTGACACACTTAAAGAGACGCGGTGGGTCTCTAATGCGATGTACCTCCAGTTACTCTGCTTCCTAAATTCCACGCGTGCAACAGTGTTGCCAGTAATATATAACATCGATTGCTTACATGTAAATGTGCTGATAGCCAAAGAGAGAGGGAAATAGATTAAAAACCAGTCCCAACCCTTAAGACCAGAAACCACCCTACTTACTGAAGTCATTCAATAGGAGGAGTCATGAATTGCAGAAGCTTGAATACAGCTTTGCTTTCTGCTTCCTACTCTATATGTCACTTACTTCATTAGTGACATTCAGTTAGGTTAGAAATCTAGCATACTGTAAGGAGACACTGGATTTGCCACTTGTCTGTGGATATTTCGTATTGCTTTTCTCCATTTCCACATGCTGAAATTGTGTTTCTTCATCTGTTTGATATACTGGGTGAAATCAGGTAAGAACCATTAGCTTATTCTTTGCAATGTAGTCTCTTGGCTTTTATTCAAGCATTAAAAAATGAATATTCCTTCATTTAAATTGGACAAAAGATTAAATCTTATAAATTATGCCTAATGGAGCAGATGATTAGTAAAGAGAATTCGATCACCTTGAAATTGAGACGTAGGTTTTCATTTTAAAGTAAATAGAACAAAGCCTGATACTTTATCTCTGGCTGTACTTTGCACACTCAGGTATGTGCACTTTGTACGAAGTAAAGAGGTAATTGTGAAATAGTTTTAACATATTAACGTAAGTTTATTGTTTATTGCTGATTTGATAGGCTGACAGGTTTTCAAGTTACATGTTGTGCTTTAAATTTAGTTACAAAAAAGTCAGTATGCACTTAAGATTTTTCCCTTTTCAACCACAGAAGAGACTTACAATGCTTACAAATGTACACAGAAAAATTAAAATTGTATATTAACTGAGTTAAACTGCATATGTAACACCCCAACGCCTATCAGTATGTTCTGATTGTACAGAAAAGTGTATGTGAGCACTCCCACAAGAGTGCAGAAAGGGCAGCTGGGTATTCCCTCCAGTAATCAGTCAGAAATGGGAGTTTGAAAAACCTCTGCTTAATGACTCCTCGCTAAACAATTCAAAGTATTACCTCTATAAATCTTTTTATGGTACTTATCTAATTCCACAGTAAAGACATAGTAATTTCTTTTTTTGTCTATCTACTTTTCAAAGAATAACTGCTGTCATTTCACAGCCATAAGTAAATGAGTTGTTTCCCTTTGATGTTTGCCAGCTAGTAAATAGGTTTCGTCAGTTAAAATAATTTCCTTGTGACAGATTCTCACTTCCATGGACCAGACTGTGTCTCTGTTTTATGTCACTGTCATTCTACTGGCTTTAGAAGAATTAATTGTTATTTCTACCAATCAAATGATGAGAAATCAAAACATTTACATGGATATGGAGGAACAATTCAACAATATCTTAGCATGAATCTTTTATATATTAGATATGTAGAAGTGAATTATAAGGATCAGTCATTAAACTTGGATTTAAGAACAGTATTAGGCAAAAATGAAAGAGTTTCATGTTGTAGCTTTGAATCTGAATAGCTGTAGTAATCAAGTGGCTGTTTTTTATTTCAGCTTTGTATATGGCATTTGTGTAATGGAATTTGTATTCTAGTTTTATCATCGTATATCATTATATGAAAACTAGAGATTAAATGTGACACAGTCTATTAACATCTCAGTATCATGACACATGTATGACATTTTACCAGGTTCTTGAATGTTATTTTCATTAAATTCAAAGCAACTGCAGCTGAACAGCTCTCAGTTTCAGATCAACTTCTTGGATAAGTCTGAGCAATGAAATGAGTCGTCTTCCTGTATCGCTAGTTAGTTAATAACCTGTCCGGTAATCTCAGTAAAAGTTACATAAATTATTCAGTGTCTAAATGAGGAGAAGGTGATATTTATTTTGAAATACAAGTAATTCTAACTTTTCCCACATGTAGTAATTGTACTATTGTCATAAGATGATGATAGGCACGAAACTTTTGTCTGGTTGATTTGAGACAGGAAGTTTCAGGCTATTTCTGACACTCTGTAACTTCAACCCTGCTCCAGTTTGCAAATATCCATTATTTTTTGTGATGTGTAGTGCAGAGTTGACCGATCTAGTCACTGTAGATACATGGTTTGGCCTAGAGGTGATTGATCTAGTTCCCTAAGTGAATTAGTGTCTTTAGTGTCTTTACCGCATCTTTACTGCACCTTAAGTGCTGTAATTCACATTGTTTAGCTTTGTTTAGATCTGCACTACAGTATCAAATGTATTTTTCAGAGACCTTGCAATGCCCCCACACTTGCCCTTCACAGCTTTATAAACTGGTGAGGCCTTGCTGTCCATTTCAGATATGCAAATGTGGTGGATTTGGTTCTGCCTGCTAGCTGCTTGCTGGGAAAAGGAGAAGAGCTAGGACTGCCTCACCTCTAACTCAAAAATTCTGAGAAATTCAGGTTACTTTTTTTATTATTTTTTAAGGAACTGAGTAGGCACTATTTCTCTTCCTACTTTTGCTTTCTAGAAGTTGACTTGTTTTACAAAGTTGTTAATGACAGAAAAATTGAGAAAGGTGCCCTCAAATATCAGACAAAAGCCTTGTGTAAAGCAGCGTAGCCGACTAGAAGTCAA
Source organism: Aquila chrysaetos chrysaetos (assembly GCF_900496995.4). Classification (NCBI taxonomy): domain Eukaryota; kingdom Metazoa; phylum Chordata; class Aves; order Accipitriformes; family Accipitridae; genus Aquila; species Aquila chrysaetos. The sequence goes on along the minus strand of NC_044010.1, from coordinate 22,666,382 downwards.
GAGATGGGCCCAAATTTCTTTGGCCATAAACCAGCTAACACCATAGTGAAGGTGAAGAGGCCACACAGAAGAATTGTGATAGGTGTTGGTGTTGTGCCCAGTATCCTGAAGTGGCTTATCCACACAATGTGACCCCAGCAGCCAAAGGATACTTCTTAAAGCATTAACTTTGGATGTTGATAAGCACACAGGGGAAAAGTTAAGTCTTTTCAGGCTCTTTTGAAAATATCCATCCTCTTGTTGATCCTGACTGATCTACAGCTTAACCTTGTATAGCAGAACTGTCAGAGTACAGAAATGCTAAATACTACAGTTTTTCTTGTGCCATTATGTACACTGACCTTACAGATTCTTATTTTTTCAAACTCAGAATGGGATCTTTTGTTTCTTCTTTCTTTGCTTCTTGGTAATGGTGTCCTTATGGTTATCCAAAACTAGAGAAGGGTTCTGGGTCATCCTGTACTGTCAGGCAACTGTTTCTTATTGCTAGATCAAACAATAAGGCCTAAGGATTGGCAACTTTGACACCCTGGCCAAAAGAGGAAGAAACAACCACATTGGTCTTCCTGTTTATACAACGCACACTAGTTGTGAAAAAATTCTGAGAACCTAAATGTGATGGTTATGCAAAGGATCTTATCAACACTGACTGCTACTTTGTACTTGTTATGGAGAAAATATATTGTTCAGGAACAACTAGGTTAATTAACAACAAGGTTAATTTTGTATTTGAAGGGTTCAGAGGAGCACAGTGATATCTGCAGAGTCATTAGTTAAACTGTTTCCTTGTTGTTCAGTGCACATTCTGGCACCTCATTGCAAAGGTCTGGAGCGAAGGAAATGGAAGTTCTTCACTTTTAGTGGAAAAATGCGGAAAGAAAAGTGAAGAGGTGGTATATCAGGTGGTCTAACTCATCAAATGACTGTCTAACATTTTTACCTTTTTCAGATGAGGAGGACAAATGTCCTGAATTTACAGATCTTAATATAGGCAATGCTTTGTCTGGAACAGAACTCCAAGTCCAGCTACTACTATACACAAAGGAAAATCCAAATTGTTCTGAGCGACTCATCGAACACAATGTTACTGCATCTCAGTACCTTAATACCTCCAAGAAAATTGTCTTTGTTATTCATGGCTTCAGACCAACAGGATCTCCACCAGCATGGCTAGGTGACATAAAAGAGCTTTTACTGTCTTCAGACAATATTAATCTCATTATAGTTGATTGGAATCGTGGTGCTACAACTGTGAATTACATAACTGCTGTTGAGAACTGCAGAAAAGTTGCAGAAATACTGAAGAACTATGTTGACCAGATGCTGGTAAGGCACAGAATTGCATCTGTTCTGAATAAGTTTCAATAGTATAGTTTGAGTGGGAGGGGGATGTATTTAAAATACGTCTAAGAAAAAGCCCAGTGAACAATATCAAATGACATTTCTTTACTAAAGTATTTACTAACTTTGCATGCAGTTATTACTGCGTATCTTTAACTTCACCTGAGTTTTTATTTCCCTTTCACTGAAGTATGCCTGAGAGCGCATCTGATTTCTTTAGCCAGCTGGAAGTTTTAGGTCTTCTGGAAAGAATGAATGCACCAGTGGGGAGGTGAAGTGAGAGGTGTTCAAATAGTATGAAGCATTACAATTTTACAAAAGCATTGCACTACTTTTTACTATTAAACTACCATAATGAAAGATTTTAAATGAAAAAGAAATCACTGACAGAGATATAAATATTTGTTTCAAAATTATATAAACTTCTTGATTCTAGAGGGAACCGCTGAAACAATTGTTGATGCCGGTGGTCTCAACTGGGCATTAGATTTATTGCTTAATCAAATGAACAAAATGTGTTATCATCTCATTTATGCCATTGTTAGATTTATCACTTGATTTTTCTTCTGTTCTCAAGACTTCTTTTCCCAACCATTCTCAGATATTTTGAATGCTGTGCAGTAAGAAAATATTCATATGGAATTTGAGTAAAAACCACAGCATTCTGAGAAAGGCTGAGGTGAAAGAAGAGAAAGCCTATCTGAGTCTGTCCTGTGGGACTAGATATAGTAATAACAATTTGTAATTATGACAGTAAATTTATTGTTATGGAATAGAAAAATAAAACAGGATTGGAAGAACAGTCTCCAATCCAAAGTATGTTAAAAAGGTGTATTTTGCAAATCTCTTGATGCAGATTTTTGGTTAATTGCTGGTTACAGATCTGCCTGGCAAGCAATGACAGCAGGGCATGCTTGGGCTGGTCTTGTGCGAGCCATCAAAGTGATGGTGGTGGCTTACGTTGTGTCCCACAGCTATTGGTTTCATACTTGCAAGCAGTCCTGAGACCTTTGTTAATTCATTTTGAGACACATTAATATGCCAGATCCCACATATCGTCCCATCACTTTGCAGAGATTCCAATAGGTCTGCTGATACCAGAGTTCTTTAGAAGGCTGGTTTTTTTTTTTTAAATACTGCCTGCTTTCTAGAACAGGCATCTTAAGGCTTTCCTGCAGGTGTGCATTTGGCACCATTATTCAGCAGTTCTGTGGCATAAGTCCTTGTTAGTGGTATTGTGTTTTTATTTTATTTTAGTGGAAGGATAAGGCAGGGAGAGAATTTTTTTTTTTTTTCCTAGTTCATAGTTTTGGTTCATCTTTCTTGTATCTGGTAAACATCTTCCTCTTCCCTCCCCTGCTCCCCTTCTAACTAGTGTGACATTTTGGAAGAAATGTGACTCAAGCTTCTTTTTTACATTTTTCTAGTTGAAGAAATTCATAATTATTACACTGTTTAACTAGTATGGAATGGCAAACTGAAAAGAACTTTGTAATTTCCATTTGTTTTTAAAGTTAGAGATATAAGTTAGAGTGTAGACAAAAAGTGAAAGTGAAATCAGTCTACTGATGTCTGTTCAGTTAACCGTGTGTGTGGTTGTGACTTTGGGTTTTTTTTTTTCTGATAGGTGGATGGAGCTTCTCTTGACTCTATGTATATGATTGGAGTTAGTCTTGGGGCTCATATAGCTGGTTTTGTTGGCCAGAAGTATAATGGCAAACTTGGCAGAATTACGGGTAAGGCTTTTAATCCCGATACACATATTCTAATGTACCTTGTATTGTCATAGCTGTGAATCACATAGATGCTAGCACTGAAATATTGACAAATAAGAACTGATTATTTAGTAACATACACAAGGAAAAATGTATCCCTGATAGAAGTTCAGAAAATTGTGAAAATCTGCCTTCAGGACAAATTATAGCTGAAATTTCCAACCTGTTTACCTCTAGTCCCTTAAATGAAAATTGAGTGCTACATCCAAATGCCACTTAAGTTAAATGATGTGCTACCTGAGTTTCTGTCTAGTTGACGGAGCAAGTCAGGTCCCCCTGGGAAGGGAAGTTCAAAAGCTTTTGGTCAGGCCACTGGAATCAGGCACAGGGATTTCAGTTTAAGGTATCTGAACATGGTGTAGGCTTTAGTACATTGAGCTATCTTGTACAGGGAGCTTAGATCAGGTGTGCAACCTGTGTATGGATACTGCAAATTTTACCTCATACTTGTTTCATCGTTAGCATTGCCGTCTGTGGGAGTGGTGCATGCAGTGAACACTGGAGTACCCTCATGTGGGTAGACCTTTCAGGACTGCAGGAAGTTTAGGATTAACTTTTAGATGCTGGTTCCTAGGGCAGAATCCAAATGCTGATTTGAGAGCACAGGCTCCAGATACTTCTTGTGGTGAAAGAGCAAAACTCACTGCACCTAGTGTGTTGAGAAGGAAGCTAAGCTAACTGTCAGAAAGGGTGCTAAGGGGAGAAGAGACTGTTGGATGCTGATAGTGTTTAGGATGTAAGAGAGCAGCTGTTTTCAGGCTGAAAGGAGGCAGTTACCTCTCCTTGAGATTCATAGCTCCAAACCCTCTCTGCAGAGAACTTAAGTAATTTTTTTCCCAAAATGTAAGAGGAGCCACTAGCCAGCCTTAAGAGAGTGAGTTAGAGACTCCTCCCCTTTTCATACAGTAATCTGGAAGTCTGGGCATTTTCTATGAGTGTGATTGATAGGCTCCAGCTATATTCTTTTGGTTAAGAATACTCATTTCCTAGGGTTTGTTGGCATCACTGGTTGGGGACAGTCTTGATTGCAATGCTAGGCTAGCAGGTTTGTGTTCTCTCCGTACAATAACTGGGAGCTAGTAGATCCATGTAATTTCTGAACTCAGATGCTCACAGTTAAATGGAATTATATGAAATGTTTCAACCACCTTCTTATAATTACAAATATGGATGAATAAAGGCAAAGACTGAGTAGTCCAAACACACAATGCTCATAATCTCTTATGTAACTGCTTTGGTACTTTTTCTTTCAAAGAAGTTGAGCCAGTGGCCCAAACTGATATTGGAAAAATGAGATTTAAGAAAAAAAGAAAAAGATATTTTCTTCTTCACTGTTTGGAGGTTTTGGAAATATAAAACTAATTAGTGGACTAAACCAACGACCTTTGTCACCTGGGGTACTATGAATGTGAATTCCTGGCATTCCATGATTCTCTGTGGTAGTTTGGGTCATGGTTATCTTGATCTTGAGAGAGAACCTTCCTAGACTAGTTCTTAAAGCACATCTGCCAGTTAAATCATAATACAAATTTGGATAATCTAAGGTCATACACTGTCCCTGTCTATCAGTCAGTGAGAATGTAATTAGGAGCCATTTAAGTGTAGGAATATGTTTTGCATTGACAGTTGTATTTTCTGTCTTTGCTGCTTTTTCTTTTCCCCTCTTTGTGCTTTTGTTGTCAAGAAAATAGGAGGAAAGCAAACCTCAGCTAACAATGTCACTTCCCTGTGAAGGACAGAAATTACCATCTTAAAAATTATCAGGCTTCAGGGCTGTACAACAATAATTCCCTATCCCTAAAATGAGAATATGCAGCGTTTATACTTCAAACACTTTGCCACCCAAATCCCCTCCTCCTTGATATAAAGTGGTTTTTGTGGATCTCGGTTGGAATCTCTTTTGTATTAGTTGAGTTTTGATTTGAGTACAAGATTTCCAAACCTCATTCAGGTGAATATGTGGTAAAAAACTAGTATTTCACTTAGTTGTATGTAACAATTGTTTTTATATAAGTTAATTTCAACACCAACTGATAAAATGATTGAGGCATGTTTGAAATTGTTTCCATCCAAGATATCTTCATCTTGTTTTTCTGGTGGTGAGAGTAGTTATATTGTGCATTTCTTTTTTTTTTTTTTAAGTACATAATAGGTATGGTATTTTCTGGGGAAAAGGACAAAATTAATTCTCCTAATTTGATCCTGTTCCCTAATGCTGTTGGCTTATAATTCATCTGGAGAACTGGGAGGTGAACACAACTAATTAGGGAGAGAGAGAAATTCGAAGATTTGGGTTGATCAGTCTTGTGTTAGGAACCCTTGCTTTGCTTAGCAAGTTGAAGAATGGAAACTTGAGAAGAATAGTGCTGGTTTTTATTTTTATTATTATCACAGGAAAATGAAGAGTCATTGATGAATAATGCTCAAATGTCAGTCTTGTATATATCTGTAGAAACAGACCCCAGGATTTGTAATGCTGGTGTTATTTTCATTTAGGTCTGGATCCAGCGGGCCCTTCGTTCACTCGAGAGCCACCAGAGGGGAGACTGGATCGTACTGATGCACAATTTGTTGATGTAATCCATTCAGACACTGATGGTAAAGACACAGCCTTAACTTTCCTATTTCAACTTGAGGAAAGGCAGGAAAGCAAAAGAGAAGGGATAGGCTATTTCAGTAACATCCAAACAGTACTGCAGAAGTATATTTTGTGTTATCAGGTAGATTCCTGTGCTGTTGATTTCTAACAATGTCTATACTTTTTAAATCATACTGTATGTTATTATGCCTATTCATCAAGAAATTGAAACTCAACTTTGCTAATGACTTAAGCAATGATGGGCTGTTTTGTTCAGTTCTAACATGAGTAGCTATGTTACTGAGTAAGTGAAGTTTCATGACTGAACCTGAAAATATTGAAATAACTTTTATGTCCAACAGCTAACTGAAGGCATATGTAGATAACTATAATCCTGAGCCCATTTAATATCATGCAAAAATAGTGATTACACCACTGTCATTTATGTCTTGTTTGTTATAGTGTATTCCTTCTGAATACGAAAAAAACAAGTCTGCACATTGAATAAAGAATGCCTATTGCATTAATTTATGATACTGCTATTTCCAAAATAGTTTAGCATTAACATTCTTTTGCTGTGCTAGTGTGTATGAACATAGAGGTTGTAAGCACTTGATTATCACTGAATTAGACCCTTCTGAGACAGCCATTCTCATCTGTATCACAATAGTACACTACAGATCCACTGCTTAAAATTCCAAAACATGTTACTGTAAGGTTAAAATGAAGTATATTATAAAGTCTGCTTCATCCATGATATAATCTGGTTTAATTTTTTTCTCAAAACCTTGAGTAAACCTTTCAAACCTACCACACGTGTTCCATTATTTGTGTAGTTTCCCATCAGTTTCTTTAATAATATTAAAAGATAAGCATTTTACTATACAAAGTTATACGTGAAGCTGTAAAATACCAATTTTTGTAATGTTCCAATTATGTAAATAAAGATAATGTGTGGTAAAAAGGAAGGTAGGTCAGATTGAGCTAAATCTTACCCAGGGTCTTTTATAGGACAGATACAGATTTTTCTACCTTGATATACTACTTATATTAGTGCAGCTCAGAATCCAATGTCACATGCAAAAAATGGAAAATCTTACTCTAATGAAAATTACATTGAGAAAGAATTTTGATTGCTGGAGACAACATGAATTTCCTAAATTTCTTTGTGCAAATAATGTCTCTGCTACAATACTGAATAGTTGCTTCTGTTCCTTCCTTTTTCTTTTGTGGCAGTAGGAATCTTACACAAATTTGTATAAATTTGTGTACAGCATTTTACATGTGTATAATTTTCTTAAAAAGAAAAAAAGCCATGGATTTTAACTCATAACATGACTTCCCTTTACAGAATAGAAGAACAGTATAATTGCAAAAATTTTCTTTAAGACCTCCATGTTATTTTGTAATGAATGTAATGATAAATAATTGACTGCATAATTCTGTTTATGGTTCTTTGATTCATGATGTTTTTACTTTAGCACTAGGTTTCAAGAAGCCTTTAGGAACCATTGATTTCTATCCAAATGGAGGAATGGATCAGCCTGGTTGTCCACAAACTGTATTCAGTGGTAAATAAAAATGTGTTCAATTAATGAGAAAAGAGATTGAGATAAAATAAAAAAAAGTTAAACTGAATTCAATGGACACTGCACAGATTCAGTAATATGGGAGCTGAGGGCATTGTATTCTTTCTTGTCCATCCCCACTCAGTAAATAAGAAATAACAAAGACATTTGCCATCTTTTTTTTTAAATAAAGATCTTCCTATATGCATACATATTCCACCATATTATTATAATTGGAATGATGGAATTATATTTTTAAGTTATACATACAATCTGCATATAGTGATCATTATTCTTCTGTGTTTATATATGGCTAGGCATGGGGAAAGGTGTTTGTGTCCACGTGGTTTGGACAGGATCACTTGCATATGACATGGAAGGCAAGGCTTTCAAGTCTTCACTGTGTCTTAGGTTACTCCTGGTTGGCAATGATGAACTACATTTTGGACAGGTCTTTCAGGCTCTAGGATGAAAACAATTTTACAACATGATCTTTTGCTGCAGAATTTTGCTTATTTCAACCTCTGTAAATCTTAGGCAAGGTTGCTGCCCATTTTTTTTGTTTACTCTTTTTGGATATGTTTATGTCTATCTATGTTTCTATTACTAGTCTGCACAGTGCTGCTATGAATTAGAGGTGGTGCAAAAGCATAGAGCTTCCATGTGTGTGCCTGTGAGTATGGGAGAATCCCTTAAGACTCAGGATCATCTTCATCTGTACAATTCTCACAGTTTGTTTTGCTAGGAAAGGAAGGAATTTATTACCCAGAAAAACTCGAGAGAAGAAACTCTAAAGTATTCCTCACAGCAATTTTTCTGCCAAAACGTTCTGCACTGGATGCAACAAGCCAAATTTTAACTCAGACTCATGCTTTATAACAAAAAATTCTGTAAATTTGATAGGACTTAGTAGACTATTTCTTACATATAAAACCCTGTAGACTTTTCTCTGTACCTATAATATTCAAAACAATCTTCAATTGCTTCTTTTTGTTTAGCAATGGTTAGTTGACCATTTTTCACACTTAGTGGTCAACTAACCAGAGAATAAAAGCATGGCTAGCTAAGAATGGCTCAGGTAAATGGGATTACTTTGATAACACCTTTTCTTTCATCAAGAAAAATGATTATATGTTCTTTGTATATTTTGTTTTTTTCTTTCCTGAAGGTCTTCAGTATTTTAAGTGTGACCATCAAAGATCTGTCTTCCTCTTCTTATCATCTTTGAAAAGAAGGTGCAACATAATAACATACCCTTGCAACTCTTACTTGGATTACAAAAGAGGAAAATGTGTTGATTGTGAAGCTTTCCAGCCAATGTCCTGTCCAGTACTGGGTAAGCGTTACGGTATCTGCTCTGGGCTGGGTGAGATTTTCTGGGAAATCCAGACTAACTCTTTCTATGGCTACTCCAGAGATCTGTAGTATCATGTTAAGGGATCTGTAGAGATTGATCACGTGCAGAGCTGCATACTGTTTAAAGTATTTTTAAGTTTATGGCTTTGTTTGCTTTATTGTTATCTGTTAGACACAGGTGCTGAATGTTCCTACTCTTTGATCATTATGCTTTCCAGTCTGAAACAGATTCTCAGTATATTTCCTTTCTACAGAGAAACTGCTTCTACTTAGTTCATCACTTTAGGCTTCCACAGTGTGTTATCATCCCTGGAGTACCTGTGGTTTTTGTTTAAGAGGAATAATGTTTATAGCAACTTCATGGTTTCTCTGGCTCTTCTTTTGGAATCAAGATTTTATCTGGAGGGGGTTTTAGTTGTTTGGGGTTTTATTGCTTTTAGAGAGGATCTGGGGGCAGTTTGAAAAGAGCTACAATAGTGTGAGCATTTCCGAGTTGACAGGGTTTTCTTAAGAATGAAATTTTAAGAATATTTAATTAGAAGTTAACTTTCAATTTGTACCTTGTCTTTTTTATATCCTTATATTAGGATGTACACCCTATATTAGTTAGATCAGGTTTGAAGAAAAAGCATAGATAGACAGATCTGTATGCTATTTTATAACAAAACGCAACAATAATGGGACCTTATAGTAGGGCAGAAAGACTCCAGGACTTCCCCAGAATGGTTACTAGCCATACCTGATGCACTTACACAGAATGCCCAAGCTAGAGGTGGAGAAATATTTGACGAGTCAGCTGCCACCTATTTTTTTAAATTTTTTTTTAATAACCATAAAGCCTATGAGGAAATGGCAGGCAGCTGAATCTGGGAACTGAGAGAATAAGCAGAATCCTTCTAGTGCAAGCTTTCCTGCTTACTGCTTTGCAGTGGCAGCTCTGCAGCCTGGAACTAGTCTCCTTGTCCAGTCTTGCTAAAGAAATCAAGAGGGAAAGAATAGGATCAGCCATTTTAGGAACAAGGACTGTTATCAAGCCCCAGAGACAGTAAGCATAGAATTATATAAACCAAAAGTTCTTTCTACATTACATCCATAAGCTAGGAGGTTTACAGAGTATCTAACATTTTATTAAGTAATATCCACAGTTATAGACTAGAAGGTTTAAAAATATTTACTTTAATGATTCAAAAAAGAATGGAATAAATTTTACCTAATGTGAAGCTGTTCTGTAACTGTTCTCTGCAAATATGTGGGCTACTTTTGTGGGTTAGTTTTTATTACCTCTGCAGTAGTTTATAAGCGCTAATTTTTGGAGCAGTACTCTAGACTAAATAGATTCCGACTATTACATTATGACAATTTTAGTGATACTAATATAGTAGAAGAATGAAATACTTGCATACCTCATTCTATTATACTCAGGGGATTTCTGCATTTTCCAAGTCAATTAACTTTCTCAGAGAATATTTAAGAAAATTAAAGCCAAATCTGTCACTTTGAGTGAGTTTCTTTTCTGTAGTTTTTATGTGTATCATGATTTTGCTAAATGTCTGAAATAAAATATTTAAACTTTGGATTTCAGGTTATTATGCTGATAGATGGAAAACACTGTTAATCCCAAAAAGTTCACCAACGAAAGCTTATTTTGATACTTCAGACCAAGACCCATTCTGCAGTGAGTGACTGAATACATGCATAACAAACTCTTTATGTTAGCTGATCTGGAGCGAAAACATGTTAAAAGTAGAAAGTTATTGTTAGCTGCTGTGTAAAATAGTGTAATAAACCATAAACTAAGTGGAGGAAGAAGAAGAAAGATTGTGGCAGAAAAGTAAGCAATACATGAACTGAAAAAGAAATGTGACTTTAAAAGTAATGGGATGGACTGCCAAGATGACAAGGAAGCCAGAAAATGAGAATCTAGTGACAGGGAAAAAACTGGACAGAGAGAACCTGCTTAGATGGGACCATTGCTGCCATTTTCAGAGAGCAAAAATGAGAAACGAGACTGCCCTGGGTGGGGGACAGAGAAAGAGACACCTCTGTGTTCCACCCCAGGAGGAGAGCACCCCACAGTCAACTAAAGCTACTCCAGCTTTTAGAAGTCCATGTCTCTCTAGGAGTAAAACAGTAGAGGGAAAACTTAGCTGACTGTTTCAGGCTTATAGTCTATGGGAATGAATTCTCATGACATGGCATAGGCCGTATCTACCTATCCATGCAGAGGTCCAGTTTAGATTCTCCTCCAATTTGTTTTTATTAACAGACTTTACCACCATAAGCAAATGTTAGTGCACTCTTCTAGTTGGTTATGTTTAAGGTTCTTTGATTTGGGGTATGGGGATAGGCTTACAGGGAATTCAAGTGAAATCAAGTTTTCCAATTAGCTTTTTCCATCATCTTGGCAAGTTTTGTGACCAGGGACTGAATATCTCTTTTTATAGTGGCAATCATGCTTACTTACATCACTGTTTCTTCCAAAGGGCCAAGCAGAGGCTAACAAAGATGTAATGGATTTTACATAACATAACTCCTATTCCCAGTTGTCTTTCAGCTCAATGCAAATCTGCTACCTCTGTTCTCCCCTGCTCCTGTCTGCTTGGACTTTGCTCTTCCATGCTCTCTCTCAAGGCTGCACAGGCTGCTAGCTCTTGTCTCCTCATTCATTCTTCCAGCAGAAAAATATGGCTTTGCTTTCACTCTCACACACATTAAAATCTGGGCATTCATCAAAAATCCAGCCAGGCAGAATCCTGAAAGAGTACATTGCAGAAGGAAAAGATGATGTATAGTATTCTGGGACAGGGGTGGTAGAAGAGAGAAAAGGGGGAGAAATATTACCAAACATAGGAGGAGACACATGGAGAGGAATAAGAAACATTGTAATGACAGCATAAATTTAAGGGAAAATATGCAAAGTCAAGAAGAAAAATGAGTCTACTAAACCAGTCTGAAAAAGAGGGTATTTATTAACTAAAGCCTTATTTTAATTCTTAGGTATTTAAAACCAAGAGGAAATAGAAATAAATGAGAGGTCTTAAAACTAAGTGACACTGTAAACCTGAGCAGGACAAGTTTTTCATACAAGGTTGTCACGTCCCAGTTTCTCAGGATGATGACTCAGGTTTGCTGATTCCCAGGTGAGGATTAAGGTGAAATAACACCAGGGATCCTTTAACTCACAAAACTCGATTTTTATTTGCTCACAACAAGAATTGGCATGCTCACCACCAAAATAAGTATGCTCACAACAAAAATTGGCATGAAACTACGTCAGTAAACTGTGTAACGTGCTAACCATGCATCACGAAACATACACTACAGGCCTTGCTTATTTGGGAATCAGTTCAGGGCAGACAATAAGGCAAGCCCTCCCGTTGGGTCACGAGGTTCAAAGCGCACCCCCTTGCTTTCCAGACTCCTTCTCAGAGACGAACCCAGGGGCAGCTGGATCCGCTCCTAGTCCCAGACTTGGTCAATGGTTTATGTCTAAAGGGATGAGGTGTAGGGATTACAGAAAAGGGAGAGGAGAGAGGAGAGAGGAGAAGAGAGAAGAGAAGAGAAGAGAAGAGAAGAGAAGAGAAGAGAAGAGAAGAGAAGAGAAGAGAGATTTCACCGGTCCTGGGTGTCCGGTTCCGGTGGGCTTGCACACCTGGGGCTTCAGTTTGTGTCCTTTTATCATCCTTGCCCCTCCTTCGGCCGGGAATTAGGCTAATTAGGTGTCATGAGCAGTTTGTGAGCCTTTGGGCTTGGGGGTCGCTTGGGGAGTAACTTCCCCTTCCCTGCACGGTGAGCTGCCCTGCTCAGCACATCAGAACAGGGAGCTGTGCACCCTCCTGCGCACCCTCCCCTTCCTGGTGCTGATGGGCGCTGATGGTCTTCTCTTCACCTGGGGTTCCTAGCTAGGCAGAGTTCCTTGTTATGCAGAGTTAGTCCTTAAGCAGAACTTGCCCCACCACAATGTTTGAGACATTAACTCTTTCAGTGTCTCACAGAGGTGAGGCTTGGTCTTTTAGGAGAGAATGTTAAAAAGCAACATGCCAAAAATAAAAAAGATTGATTTGGCTTCCTTACTTTGGGAGTAGTTAAACTGTGTTTCCTCTGGGTAGCCATAGCATGGTTACAATATTGGTGATGGTGACGGAAGTGCGGTAAAAGGCCAGGTCAAGGTTTCTGAGGGGGCAGCGGAGCAGGTCATCTCCATGCTAGTGCACGGAGGTTGCCAGTCCCAGGTATCCAGCTGGTTTTCCTGAGGCCGTGGGTCCCCAGGGGAGGGGGAGAAGGGGCTGGAGCATGGGAAAGCAGTCAGATCCCTCTCCTCTTCCTCAGACTTCCCCATGCAGTTTTTCTAGTATCCTGTCCTGGTTTCGGCTGGAATAAAGTTAATTTTGTTCTTGGTAGCTGGTATAGTGCTGTGTTTTGGATTTAGGATAAGAATGTTGATAACACACTGATGGTTTAGGTGTTGCTAAGCAGTGTTTATACTAATTCAAGGACTTTTCAGCTTTTCATACTGCCCTGCCAGTGGAGGCTGGGAGTGCACAAGAAACTGGGATGGGACACAGCCAGGACTGCTGACCCAAATGAGCCAAAGGGGTATTCCATACCATACTATGTCATGCCCAGTATATAAACTGGGGGGAGCTGCCCTGCGGGCACCATGGCTCAGGGTTTGGCTGGGCATCAGTTCAGCGGGTGGTGAGCAATTGTACTGTGCATCACTTGCTTTGTATATTCTATTATTATTATTATTATTATTATTATTATTATTATTATTATTATTATTATTCCCTTCCTTTTCTGTCCTATTAAACTGTCTTTATCTCAGCCCACAACTTTCACTTTTTTTCCCCAATTCTCTCCCCCATCCCACTGAGGGAGGGGAGTGACTGACCAGCTGCTTAATTACTGGCTGAGGTTAAACCACAACATATCCACAAAGAGCTTTTGGCAGGTTGACTTCTCTGAGGGAAGGGTGCCTGGAGGACCTGTACTGCTGCACCAGCTCAGGCTGGGCAAGCAAGGCATGGGAATAATGTCTCTTTTCAGCTCTTACCACCTGATTAATCTGGTCACCTAGCTAACTGCCCACTTTGCCTATACATAGAGCTTGTGCCAATGTTGTTCTTCCTCTCTCCCTGCCAATGTACCTCAGCTGTTTTCTGGACATGTCACTTCTGTGGGTAATGTGATAGTGTTGCTACACTAATAGCTCAAATATCCCCTCTTTGCAGAGCTTGCCAAAACCTGGAGGTGCTAGTTAGGGCTTGATTTTGCTTTTGTTCCTTAGGTAGGTCAAACTCTTCATGCTAATTCTGATGGTAGCTTTCTGATGCAAATCCTTTTCATGTAAGAACTGGAGGAAATGATACACTAATTACACAGAACTCCAAATAACCATTTGGTAGAAGCTAGTTTTTGTCAATAGCCTTGTTCTTCTGCTTTGAGCTGGTAACTTAAAAGTAAAGAGTCACTACTCCTATCATCAACCAGTGAAAACTTTTAACAAGGTGATAATAACAACAGTATCCTGTTGAGGTTATTCTTTGAATCTTATTATTTCCTATTTCTTTTTGCAGTGTATAACTACTTACTGGATATTATTACCTGGAATAAAAGCATTAGGAGAGGTTTCATTAAAGTTAAAATAACAGACTATGCTGGAAACACAGTAGAATCAGAGATGAATAGGTATGTTGTACTTTGTGTCTAAATCTTTTTTATCACTTTATAGGACTAATTTTATGAGTTTCCTAAACCTTTTAACTCATTAACTTGTAAGTCGAAAAAGTGTCGTGAGGTTGTTAAGGCTTGGCCACAGCTCCTCTTCCTGGTTATGGCTCAGCATCAGAGGCAATGCTCTTCACACCAAAATGATCCTCTCTGCATTTATGAACTAGCCCAGGTCCCAGCATGGTACTGGTTTGAATCCAGATCTAGATGTCCTTGTTCTGAATGTTCAAAGTCGATACATCTTACAAGATTTCTGACCTTAATGATAATGCTTAGCAATAATGAATATTACTCAGCTAACAAAACCCTGACTAGAAATAATATTTTTCTTTAGTGAAGCTTCAACATTTCAGCAATATAAAAGAGTGAAAATACTAACTGGATTTTACCAAGACCTTGACAAAATATCAAAAATTTCCTTGACCTTTTCTACGAAGACTTTAATAGGCCCAAAACACAAGCTTAGGATTCTCCAGATGAGGCTGAAATCACTTAATAATCCAGAAAGGTAAGTGTTTGTCATGTATCAAAGTTGTGTATCAACTGAACTGCTCAGGATGTTTCCTCAGAAATATGTATTTCCCTCTATTGGCTTTTTTTAATCACATATTCCTAAATGCATGAATATCCTTCTCATCCTACCTAGGACCAAATTTATCATGTGGAAGAGCTGCTCTGCACATTAACATTTAGTGCACAGCACCCTTGTACATGTAGATGTCACGCATGCTGCTTGTTATAGCAGGCTGCTGCTGCTCTCTGGTCACAATGGGTTTTCAAGGACCACTTATGTAGACCAGCCTGACTTACACCTGCATGGTTAAATTCCCTTCTAGAAGATAAATTTTATTAAGCACTTTTCTGATTTTAATCATGTGTCCGTATACAGCTTTTCACACTCAGATATGAAATGGAGCACTTCAGCTACTTGTGTGACTGGAATAGGTTTTTGGTCTTGTTGCTGAAGGTAAAGACCTTCCAAGACCAAAACACAGCCTATGCTTGCCTACACTTAAAATGAAATCATCTGCATTTTTTTATAATTAAGTGTCATTACTAAGCTTTTATTAATTAGTTCTGGTTTTAAATACTTCAGCAGTATTGCCATATGTTCATTTTTTTAGATCTCCACTCCAGACTTACCTGTACAATAGCACTAGCAATTAAATTTTACATTTGCATCTTGTGGAAATAACATATTACATGGAGTAGGTAAGAAATATCCAGGAATAGCAAGAGTACTTTAGAGTTGTTACGCTTATTTGCTTCACATGAATGGCAGATTCAACAAAGTCAGAATTTAAAACAAAACCTGATAATGGTTATCAAATAAGTAATGAGTGGGAATAATATTACAATACGAGTAAGTCTTAAGTCAGTATGTTTCGTTAACTTGAGAAATAACAATTAAGACTTTCTGATTTGGTGTATGACAATAGTGTAGTAGGAATTGGGTATGATACTTTGTAAAAATTGTGAAACCTTGTTAATCTACTATTTCATATTTACTAGGAAAGAGGAGGAGATGAGTGAGAGAGACTTAGGAAGAAACAGAACACTCAGTAATCAAAATAGTACCCCAGAACATATATGCAATAGACTTTATTAACTTGTTGAAGGCCGTAAGTCTCAAGCTCTCAGGTGAACTGGCATGATTTTATTTAAAAGCATTTGGTGCTGAGAGATAGTCAAAGCTCTAAATTATATTGAAATTTTTTTTCCCAACCCAATGGTGATAAATCAGAAGATACATTTCATGCAAGAACACCAGCATTCAGGACTTTTTCAGATAATGATCTAGCAAATAAGGAAGATTTTCAGTGAACAGCCCTTATTAGTTTTGAGTTTTCATTCCTGTTACTCTGACTCTTGTTAATTTTAAAGTAAGATGCACTTGATTTGCTTTAACATAGGATCCACTAAAGTCCTTCATACAGAGCCTCATCAGATGGCATCATATAGGCACATTAGATACTTTTAGATAGCAATGGAAAATAGTGTATTGAATCAGCATATGAAGGTAATTTAAATGCAGATGTTACAACACTACTGGTTGGTATAATTACATAATTGCTCATTGTAATTATAACTACCTATATTTACTTTATTTAGTTACATATAATTACAACAATTACTTGAATACAGGATAATCAACTAGAAACTACATTAAAATATTTAAATTATTGATATAACAAAGTATTGGGTACAAACCAGGGGACAGGTGCAGAGATAAAAGACAATAGGAGTCTCAGCCTCCCCAGGTCTTGGTTAATAGCAGACATTGGCAGTTTGGTCAATGTCACTGACAATTGTCTGCTGCGCTGGTCCATTATTCACACAGACGGTGTGTGAATGTAGGAGTGCTAAAAGGTACATATAATTGTCAGACTCTTCTTCTGGTCTCTGAGATAAATAATTTCTGCTCACCCATAAAACCAGAAAGCTTTCCTAAGTTGTGTGTGACTGGGTGTCGGTTCTCCCAAAAAGCTTTTGAACCTGTCAGTCAATTCAAACTCAATTGCTGGGGAAGGTGAATGTCTCAAAGATACTTAGCCCAGCCACCTTTGTTATTTTAACAAAAACAAGAACAAGAGTAACAAAAAAGAAGACCTTATTACTGAACAAGAGAGTGTGGCATGCCCTTGCTTTTTAGTAGACAGCAGAGGAGCCACACAGGGTGTGGGATTATGAAAGCCTCACCTAACAGAAAAATTATTTGTGTTTTGCTCCTTGTTGCTGAACTGGAGAACCTGCTCCTCACTTAGGGTTACTTTCCCGTAAGACATTCCTGGTACTCAATAATCACAAGGTTAGATGGATTGCACTTCAAATGAGATACAATATGTTGGAAACCATGTGTTTTTATTTCTAGTACTCATCATTATGGTTTGTCTAAGTATTGTGTCCCCTATGGTTAGATAGAGCCCTTCCCAGGTGACAACTGCTGTTGGACAACTGGCTATACTAACATGTTGTGCTGCCACGTTACAAATGCTGTTGCAAATGTGCTAAAATACAGCATCGTATTGTTACATGACATACTGAAAGTCAGCTCAGGAAATGGGTACATATAATAATCTTACATTGTTCTGGTTGGAATTTGTCCTGTGAATTCTTTCACAGTCTTTTATAAGGACTTTTAAGTCTTTTAAGCTGGCAATTTCTGTGCTTTTATGTCTTTTTTTTCTCCCTCTACAAAAATAATACAATGGTAAACCATTACATTCAAAGCAAAACAAATTGTGGATGAAGGACTGGATGAAATTCCATGCTTTGCGTTATACAGAGTACCAGAATTTGTCTTGATCTTCTTAGCCATAAAATCTACTGCCTTAGCTTTGTGGGGACCTCAAAAGCCCTCAGATTCTTATATAGAAATCCAACAGTCCTTTCACATACATACAGGTGGAGCCTTGACTGGTTGGAAATCTCACACTTATGGGCAACAACAGAAGTGCCTGGTGGGATGTTCTTTCTCAGACTTTGTCCTTTAGCTGTTTCACTGTACACTACATCGCAGTCCGAGGTGGATTGTTTTGTATAGCCACATCTGTGAGTTCAGAGCAGTATAGAAGATAATTTTAAATAAAATAAGTATCATAGCTTGTATGGCCTTAGAGGTGCCATCAGAGGGTATGCTAGTCATTTGCCTGTTCAAACCAGCTCTCACCGTCTATCTATCGCAGTGCATGAAGAGCAGAGCTATGACCTGCCTCTGCCCTAAAAAGCAGAGCATCTATGTTGACCTCAAAAAGTAAGATTTTGTGCGTGTGTGACTCGGTTTGTGACCTCTGTATGTGTTCATGTAGTATTATGCAGTTCTGAGTTTTCTAGGTGTTTAGATGAGAAATTAATCTCTTGCATGAAACTTTCTTACACATGCTGTCATTGCAACTGAAAGAGTTAGAAGATATTATGGTGTGGTTTTCTACTTTCCTCTGCGGAATGAAGGGAGAGAAACTTTCATACCTAGGGAACTCAAAATAAACTATTCAGGCCCAGTGTTAACAGGAATCGGATTGTTCTTGGACCATTGTTCTAAAGAATTAATTTAAATGCAGATTAATAGCTTTAATGGATGAAATATTGCTTCTTCATATTTCAGATAAATGCGATACATTTCTTACTCATGCCACTTTGCACCATTGAGCTGATGTCCTGGTTGTTTTTCACAGTCTGGCATAACTACTCTAGTGATCCATAAAATAGGGCGTAAACTTTGACAAGAAGGCATTTCTTCTTGTCCTGAGTACTGTCTCTGAGAGGTAGTAAATACTGGAGGTTTAATAATTTGAATACTTAAATATTTTTCTATTAATGTTAACTTCTGTTGTGCACATTTTTTTCTTTTTCTACTTTTGTAGGCTGCAGCTGTGCAGATATGATTTTGTACTGATGGAGAACACTGAACTGACCTTCAAACCTATCCCTTGCCCAGAGAGGGGTACACAAAGAGAGAGCTTCTAACTTAATTTCTCTTACAGCAGTGACATTTTGATTCTCCCTCAGGATAAAGACTGCAATGAGAAAGGAAATGAGATAAACTAGATTTATTTTCAAGAGTCTACCTGGTAATATGCATTACTTGCTCTGAGTGCCTTAGGGTGAAATTAATTGAAAAGTTCAGATATCTATGTATGTGGGAAATTTGAATAAAGTAAATGTATCATGGTGGAGAACATACAATGGTCTATTCATTATTATTTGTTAGCAGTGAAGCAACTACTGAATTAAATATTAATTATCTGCATAATCCTGGCACGTTATTTGTGAAGTCATACATATGTTTATCTATTATTTGTAATGGCTTTTACATGGAAACATAATTATCTGTCTACTAAGTTAATTTAATACACTATACATGTGATCTACAGATCTAATACACAACAGTTGTTGTGCTGTGTTCATTGGATAAATGAATTCACATTTTCTCATTTTATAATGTCTCAGTCTGAGAACTAGAACAACAAGATTTGTGAGCACATGTGTAAATTTGCTATTTAAATCAATTATTTTATGGTCATCGTAGATGAATATTATGGTAACCATTCAGACTTTTTTGTATTAAAGCTATGGTAGGAACAGGGCAGCCATGTTTCAGATATGAAGTAACTCTAAAGTCTATTCTGAAGAGAATAACTTAAAGATGAAATAAATGCATTTTCATACTGTTTCTCTTTGGGCTTCTTGGAATTAGAGCTGCTGCTCAGGTTGAGATTGATGACAGCTTTTCACCTATTGGAATGTGAACAGGAATAAGCCCTACATAAAGATTTCCTCCTCCAGTTCCGAAAATGGTTTTCCAATGTCAGATTGCCTTTCCTGATGATACTGATTGAAGAACAGATGTGTATTTTTCTTCTTTAAGGTTGTTTTATGTATTTAACCCTGGTTGCTCATGTAAATGTGTCCTATGCACGTTATCTTTTTCCTTTCTTTCCTATGCCCCCACTCTCTGCTCTTGACTTGGTTGAATGTATTAACCAGTTTCATCTGAATGTCAATGGAGTGGGATGTCCAAAACCTATGAATTGTAAATTTTATTGGAAGTCAACAGCTGGGTTAGAAGGAAGATGGAAGATAGTGTCCTGAGGAAGGGAAAGCAAGTTATAACATTGCAAGCGGCAGCTCCAGCATGCTGGTCAGTACATGCAGAGCTCTGAACCAGCCATTGCACATGCTTTTACTTGTCTAGACGCACCAAAAAAATACAGAACTGTGGACTGACTTGCTTAGGAACTGACTTTTAAAAAAAAATATTTATTCTATAGAAATGGCAATTACATTACCATATGTTTTCTCAGGTGGTGTGTTACTCAGCTTCATCATTTTATTGTATCTTTCTTTGTTCCTTTCCTCTGAGGGACTCATTAGAAGATACACAGAAAAACTTTTTTGTCTGCTTATATGCATATATATGGAGGGGTAGGGTTTTTTGTATTTCTTGTCTTTTTTTTTTTTTAAACTGCTGTTATTCTGCTTGTTTTCATTCTGCAGGTTTTTGTCCAGCTTTGCTCTCATCAACCCTAGTTTCCCCTTTACAGGTCTCTAAGACTCCTTTCTTTCATCACCTTGCCTCCAAATACCTGTTTCTTTTATCACTTTAAGAAAGCATAGAGTCCTGAGAGTAAATTTCAAATGTCTTGAACTAGAATCTTTCAATGGGTGACATAGATGTTCAGGCATAGAAATGTGTCAGATGGCCTCTTAAGTTTCCTTTTAATGTTGCTTTCTACAACTTCTCTGAAGTTTTATATTTTTATATGTTTTTAAAAATTTTTTATGTTTTTTTTTTGTTTTATATTCTCGCTTTTTTTTTTTCATTGATTTTATGTCCTGCTGAGAAGAACTGAAGTACAGAGGTATGAATATGATTTTTGACTATAAACTTTTATTTTGCTTGAGGTATTCAATTGCAAGTTAATATCTGGAAAAAAGTAATGAAATTGTATTAGCTCTAAATTGGCAATATAAAGTGTAGATATACTGCTCTTTCCAGTAATGGAACTGAGTGCTTGCTTATTACCACAGCTATTATTGATGTAGTTGTCAAATGAGTGTTTTTTTCCCCTATTTTGTGGATTGTTTACCCATACAAGTTTGATGTTCAATAGCTTACTCTATTTAAAGACAGAAACACATAAAAGTCTACCTTTTCAGCATTTGCTGGAGTTGGCATTTTCACTATGAACTATAACCTTTGCCATTTACTTACTCCCAAAATTAGGATAGAACTCTGGTAATGCAGCTCTTGGAATAGAGAACTTGCATTAATACATGCTTTTAAGCAGTAGTCGTAACTCATATACAACTGACTACTAGCCTCCTGCATCCTTTGTCTATCATGTAAACATACTGGCAAAATGGTAGCTACACAAACAGTTGTGATACATTGAGTTGTGGGGCAGAGCATAAGACACGAGCAAGAAAAAATGTGCAGAATTAGGACTCAGATACCTTCCTAGAACTTTTCTGTTACAAAAGCATGGAATAAATGTGAGGTAAGGTGCTGTTGAAAAGGTACAAGGAGGCATACAGACATGAGTAACAGTGTTGCACAGTGGTGTGGTATAAAGATAATAATAATATTTTCACACATTTTAAACATACCTATAAAAATGGTAGGACAGGAATAGTGATTTGTTGCCTTGATTTGGGTAAACTTTGGGTAAAAAGGAAAGGAGCAGCGGGGTTGATAAGGAGGTTGCAGTAAACAACATGACACAGAAAGAACATTTTTTTTTTCTAATTTCCCATTTTAGCTGGTAATTTCCATTTCATAAGAGGGACTTTTCCAGTCAGTGTATTTCCAGTGCATAATTGCACTTCTCAAGTAGTTAAGCACTTGGACTGTAGCCCTGTGTCTCCCAACACCAACAAAAATGTGCTGTAATTGTTCAGAAATGCAGTGCTCTTTATGGCTCACTGCCACATGTTACTTCGTACTAATTCTGTCAGCTCCCTCAAGCTCAGCAGATGCCACAGTCAGGCAGAAAATGAAAATCTTCCAGGGAGTTCCCTTTTCTGAAGCAAGTGGTGATGGTAGTTCAGTGGAGCACACGTCTGCATCAGAGCTGAAGAGAGGTTGGACTCATTGCAGTACTATTTTGCATTCTCTGTCAGAGTACAGAATACCCACTAACATTTTTCATTTTACGACACAAAGGTGTACGTATGTTTTCATTGCAAAAATTCAGAATGAGCTGAAAACCCCAAATCAATTTCTACTGAGAAAATCTAAAATGGAGAAATAGGTCATTTCAGACTACTTTGACTTGGAATAAAATATTTGCTTTATACAACTACCCTAAAATGTTCCGATTTTCTCCTGGTTCAGTATTTGGCAATAAGCACTGGCCTTCTGGGTGGCCTGGTGATGCTATTGTGCTTTGGTTTTCTCACCTGTAAAATGGAAAATTGTCCAGTCAAGAAACACTTCCCAATTTATAATGATAAATTTTGTTAACTTTATTTTAGAAGTTTGCTTGTATCTAGTGTGTTTAACCATAAGGAACAATATACACGTGAAGAAAGATATATCCCATGAGTAAATATAGGCTCTGTAATTAACTAGTATATTGTAGTAATACCAAAGGGATCTCGTTAGTATATACTTATAGTAATGAACTCTAAGTTATTTCTATCAAATGCAAGAAGCTTGAGAGATTTAATGCAGTATTTATATTCAGTGTTTAGTCACAGGGAGATGAAATTGTTAAGTGACAGGTTTATAAAACTAATATTTTTCTAATGTTTTTCCTGTGTTTGTGTTAGACCTGATTAGTATTTGATAAATTCATCTTTTCTTTTAACTATACTCTTTCAAATGACATGACAGTGAGGATATGTCAAGAAACCCATTAAGCACTAATAGTCACTGGAGTAAGCAGTAGCTTGCTTAGATGAAAGAATGTATAATACAGGAGATGTTCACTACATCACTCTCTTAATTCACAATAGGTTGAAATGGTCTAGATTAAATATATGTAGAACAAGATCATTTGCTAGTTTAATTTGGGAAGGATTTATTGATTTCAGTGATGCTATATACAGTTAAGGCTGTGGTTTATGATCTCTGCCTTAGATAAGGATTGATTTCACATTGGGATTATTTATTCGTATAAGGTAAAGTTCAGATATATGTTGGTAGAATTAACAGCTAAGTTTATATGCAGCTAAGCGGAAAGCAGTTTTGTAAAGAGATGCTGAAAGGAGATCAGGTATCTTTTTATGAAGAAGAAAGCTCTGTAAAAACATATGCTCTATTTATGCGAATTTTGTAACGAGAGTTACAAGTTACTTCTAAAGGAGCATTGCAGTGTCATTAATAATCAGATAAGACATTAATGTCTGGATGGCAAGTGATGGACCAGTGCAGTGCAGCTGATATGAGGAAGGAAGGATTCAGACATGGGGACCTAAAGAGATACTAAATCAGGATTTAGTCTAAGTCCAGAGTCATCTTCTGCATTTGACAGCTGCCACTGACAGCACTCAGTGGGCACCTCAACTTATTTTTTCAGTTTGCAGTTTCCACGATTTCTTCTGATCATATCCAGATGCGTGCATCAGTCTTAGTGCTGAACAGTTTGACACTGCCTCCTAGCTAATCAATATCCCAAGTCTAAGCATGCTTACACCCCCCGCTTCAGCCTGATGGGCGTGCCTGGTGCACATCTAATGCTTTGAACTGAACTCCACACAAAAAGTTGAGACAGCATCTGCCTTCTGTTAAAAAAGCATAAGGAAAATGTTATGCTATTGCTCCCTAGCAGACACAGTTTATGGTTAAGAGACCCTGTTTGGAGTACAGTATGATCATCCATGGCATAAGGGAGATTTCGGTCTTCATCTATGGATTCCCAAGAGACTGCTGGTGTCCTCATGCTCTAAGCCATCCTGGGCTGGGCCACCTCCTCTTGAAGGTGTGCTGGTGTGCAGAATGGGACCAAGATTGACTGGGATAGAGAAAGCACAGGTGAGCCCAGCAAGGGGAGTACTCAAAGGGAGAGGGACTCTTGGGTGACAGGCCTTACTTCAGGGGCTGTTAATACATTTTTTACATTAAATGGTCAAGGTGTAAAATGGGCTAACTCTTAAAAGTCTGTGTTCAGTTGTTCTCAATTCCAACTGAACTGTCTGTCCTTTCTCACAAGTTGGAGAAGCAGCCTGTATGCCTACTGCCACAGAGCTCTGGATTTACTGCAGCTGCCAAAGAGGCTCTGCACTGTGGCATCAAAATCCAGTTTTAGTTTCAGCCCTTGCGTCCTTCTGTGTACTGTAGGAGTGTAGGAGAGAAACACCGATTAAGAGCTTTATGACCTAAAAAAGTAACGTGGTAGCTTTTAGATAAGCTCAGCTCTTAGGTCCCTGGCCTGCTATGGCTTCAGTGCAGCTGGAGACAGTGATTGTGGCCATCAAGTAGCATGGCCTGGGAGGAGAGGATTGGTAGCCTTAACCGTGGATGTGAGACTTGATTACTCACCATGTGCTCTAGCTCTAGCTCTAGCACGTCCTCAGACAAGTGCTGTTCTGGTCCCACTGACTGACTCCCCAGTACTGATCAGACTGTATTAGGTGTGCTCCTGGAAAGCGTCTTTCAATTTAATTTTGTTTGAAAGCAACCCACTCTGCATGCTCTGAGACTGCTCTGCAATGCAAACTAGGATGTGGGAAGTCAGGATGGTCCTGATTCAAACTAAAAGGCTTATGCAGATACTGCCAAAATGCTGTGGATAAAGGTACCCGTACAATGGGTGTACCCCCAAAATGGGAAGATGACACTTGTTTAAGAAATGGAAGTGTGACACCTGTGGCAGTTAATATTTCTACCATACCTCAAAATACTAGACATCCACTTGCTTCCTGTTTGAGTAATGGAGAGGTGATGATTTTTATCATGTTTATCAACTGCATGCAGTTTACACATTAATTGCATAGTGTATTTAACCTTCTCATATTTATGTTTCTTATAGTGTTCTGAATATGAGTGTAAGGAAAAGGGATAATGGTCCTATTAATACAATGTACAGAGAAACAAAGGATAAAGTACAAATGGAGATGAGAAAAATGTGTTAAGATTTTAGAGGAAATGAAAAAGTTGTCAGAAGAGGGCAGTCTTTTCATATAAACTATAAACCAACAACAATACAGAAAACATCTTAAATTATTCCTTTCACTATAGTTGAGCATGCCAGTGTGGGGTTGACCTTGTTAAGGAAACTGCAACATGCACAAAACTTGATCACAACAAGAATGCTTCTCTTTTTTGCTACCTTCAAAGGACAGAGGCCTGGCTTTGCAGTAATAGTTTTTTCCTTTTATGTTCAGACAAGAGAGTTAGAAATAATTTTAAGATGAGTCAACAAAGGGAAATGTGGTCATCCTTTTTTTTTTTTCTTTTGCAGTTAAAGGCAAATGAACTTTGAATACTTTGGGTATTAAGGGCAAAATCCACTTGCTTAAATATTATTGCAGAGAGGTAAGCCAATATTTAGATTAAGAACTAACAAAACACTAATAAATTAAATGAATGCTTTATTAATGTATTCTTAATCATACCAATCTGTGTCAGTATTTATTCAAATACAATATGTAGTCATTAAGACTGTTTTAAATAGTGAATTGCATAAGCAATTGGCAGACTACCCTGGTTTTATACAGAACTTGTTGCAGTCAGTAGATTCCAGCTACAACTAGCCTGTAACTATTCCAGTGAATGTATCACTGCAGTGATAGAAGAGAAACCCTAAAATTTGAATGAACATCATTTGTGAACTGAGACAAGAGATTATGAAGATATGTTTGTTTTAATTTCTGATTCCTGAGTGGAAGGAGTAGCCTTGTGGCCGTGTCTTTTTGTGAGTAATTTAGGCTGGGTAGGTCAGGGCAATGGAGCTGGAACTCCCACTGTCTAGGTAAGGCTTTATGAAGATCACCACCAGTGTAAGTAGGCATACTTCATAAAAATTTAAAACAAATGTGACAGTTAAAAGGCATTATATATCAGTATCTATTGGAACTTTTCCATATTAAGACCTTTCCACAAATCTCAAATTAAAATGTCCAGCATCTCAGCAAAGCTTATTAACGCAGCCATTGTTGCCAAGTGACTTCAAGACCAGGGGCATCTCATGGCCAGCAGCTCAGAGCAGGAGCAGAGGGAGCTCTTATCTCATCTACCTGTAGATACTCAATCTAGTCTCTGTGGAAAGGGTAAAATGTAAAAGATACAGGCCAAATAGGAAGACTATAGTCAACTCTGTAGCTATGCCTTAAATCAGAAGGGTTCCTTGAACATACAGGGATTCACACCAGTAAAAAGTAACCCAAGTGTTTTTGGACCCCCTCTTCCAAACAGTGTATGCAGAATATATATCTGTTGTATTCTAAGAATGGGAACCCCACCTGCTAGCTATGCAAGACAATGCAATTTGAACACATTCTGTCTGTTCAAAATCAGAAAGGAAAGGAAAAGCAAGGCAACTGGAGGATTAGGACTCCTGACTTTCCAGAGATTTAATATGCTTATGTATATTTAGGATGGGAACTTTGCCCATTTTGAAGTGCTTCTAACTCAGGTTGTTATTTCCTTTTAGTTGATATGTGAATGAATCCCTGCAAGATGTAAGATAACACAGCCACTTCTTTCAAAAATCTTTAGTGAATTAGATTCAGTAACATTTTAACAAAATGGTCTGAAACGAGGAGAATTAGGCTGCAGTGATTTTTTTTTTTTTTTTTTTTTAAGAAGTGACAAGCAATAGCCCCTGTACATAGTGGTATTAGTTTTTTCCTGTGTTCAAGAGGAATCTATTGCACTTACCACAGTAATAATCTCTTAAAATATATTTTTAATTTGAACAAACTAGGAGTCTTGGCTTGATGGTTGATGTTAAAACTTTTTTTCTACCTCAGAATCCTTCCTTTGTCAATTAGGAGGAAAGTTTCATGAATCAAAGTAGATTCTTGTGGCCTTCTGATAGGCGAGAGGGAGTGGCAAGTGATTTCTAAGCATGAGTTAAAAAAACCCTAGGTAGCAGAACTGAAGAAATGTATGATATCAAAGCAAGGCTACTTTGGCATTCTCAGTGTTTCAAAACAAAGGCAGGCATTGGCCAAGCCAATGCGAGGTACCCCAAACCTCTCACTTTTAAAAATATAAATCAGAAATATCTCCAGTGAAGGAAATTATAACCCCAGAATTATGTTGCTGGAAAGGCAGTGGGAATGAAAGAGGTGAAATCAGAAGAATCATCAACCTTATATCTGAATAGTTATTGATGTAATTCTGTAACTCCAAATCTATTTTAATATGTGTCAAATGTCAAAAAAGTCCCCAAATTTCCTTAAAGTTTGGAAATCTATCTTGAGTGGAAATTTGGGTCTAGGCGCTTGGCTGAGTGAGGACACAACTTCAGTTAATGAAGTTTTTAGACCTTGATTCAGTAAAGCACTTAAACTCCAGGAGATTTCAGTGATTGGTTAAGATGAGAATTAAGTAAGCACTCAAACAGAAGCCTACCTAATTGCAGTCTCAAACAATTAAGTGGTTTTTGCTTGAAGATCAAAGATTTTCTTAGTGCTCAAATCTGTCATAAAATATTTAGTTTGTGCATGGTATGCATATTATGCCTTTGTTCCAATTAAGAAACAAATACACAGCATAAGGAAGGAGCAAAGGGTGTCTAAAGGCTCTACCAATCTTTTCCCTCCCATCCACCTACTCCATGCTCATGGATGCTTTTAGTCTGTGGTTTCCACCCTTCAGGCAAGTCTAAGGGGAAGGCAGAGTTAATCACAGCATGGCATACTGCTCAACATGAGGTGCATGCATTGTCGTGTATTGGATGCCAAGACACACCCCCTATTCCTGTAAAATATAGCAAGATGTCTTCACTGTGGATGCAGAGCAGATGGGGCTTTAGCTTTTCAGTTCTTATTCAAAACAATTCTTTCACTTTAATGCATTTGATTTCCAGCTGATTTTCCTTAAAGGAACAGAGGGCTGTATGAAAGGTGTCAGGAGCTGTGCTTAGGGTTTAAAGGTGTTGTGGTATATATAATGCATATTATCGTATTTTAGGATAGCTAAATTTTGGATATTTCCCAATGTTTTGACTAGCAAAACACATTGGATCCTGGTAGGTCCACATTATTGAAGAGAGACATATAAACTGGAAATTTTCCAACAACAGTATGACTCTGCCTGTCTGTTAAGATCGGTCTCCTTCTGAGCCTGGCTGGATTGGAAGTAGTAGACCTGTATACTTGTCTATGTATATGCATGCAATAAAATCTTCACCCCTCATATAGGTTATTGTTAACTTGTCAATAGGATTCCTAGGCCACCCTTGATTATCAATAGCTGGATCTAATTTTAAAAAGTGGGGGTTTTTTCCTATCTCATTTTTGCATTCATTTTTTTCTGAACTAAAAGAGAAGAAAGACTTCTGGTTAGCAAAATTGCCAGATTTGCTTTGAAATCTTTGTCCCTATTGTGTAAAGAATACTTAAAAAAAAATTCTTAAACCCGACCAGTTTTTAAGTAAATATAATAAACATATAATATAATATATAATGGTATAGTGTATAGCTCTATCAAGTGAAGGACTTGTGCTGATTTATATTGTATCTGGTCCATTTGCCCTAACTTCTGCAATCAAAAAAGAATGTGTGTGTGTGTGTGTGTATATATATATATATGTATGTATATATATAAAAATGTCTCTGAATCAAACTTTTTTTCCCCATGCTATTATTATCTTTCTGGTTGTTCTTTGAAGTACCTACATCTATATTTTTTAAAATATGATAAACTGAGGCAAGAAAAGGAATATAATTGGATGAAACGAGGCCAAGAGTTTCACCAACTGTTCAGCAGCCCACACAAAAAGATTGTGGGTTGTTGGCGTTTGTTTTGAGTGGGGAGTCTCGGAGCGGTTGGAGGGGCAGGGAATATGCAGATAAGCATCTTTATTGAAAAAAAGAAAAAAACCACAGGCTTTATCCAATATGTGGAAAGAGGTGTCAAGACTTGAACAGAAGCTGACCTCAGGTGCTTCCCTGAGGACTGATAGACAATGCAGTGCGATGCAGACAAAGTGCAATCAGTCACCGGGAGAACTGACAGATCCTTGCTGGTAACTCTTCAGACTTCTACCTTTCCTGCAAATGCAATTGCTATCTAATCTACCTCAGTGTATTTTGATTGGTATCAAAGACCTACTGTTTAAATGGCTCCAGGTAAACCACGTCACCTGTATTGGATAGGTTAGGAAGCTTGTATATTTGAGGACATTGTAACTACCAGAAGGACAGTGGTGACAAGTCTCAAAGAATGGACACAGAAAATAATGCGAATCTTCAACCTGATCAGCAGTGTAAAGTGAGAGAAATAAAGAAAAATGTAGGAAGTCTTTCAGGAGAGACCGTCAAAATAATAACAAAAACAAGCTCTGGAACGTGCTCAGGGAAAAGGAGGGATATTTTAGGGTGCAGTGTTATCTGGGAAATGAACTTTGACTTGCTAAGAAGGGACCTGTCCACCGGGGTAACTTTGTTCATAGACATAGTTGCATCCTGGGCTGAGCCAGATGGGGTTCGTTCTAGTTCAGATGAGTGGGTTTTAAAGTCAGAGCTGGATCCTCAACTGTCTGTCAGCTGAACTGCTGCCTCCAGTAAGTGCTGCTCCCTACCCTGATACACTCTTTACTGGGAGCCATGCCACCCAAACTTGGCTCAGTGGGCAGCTCCTCCTTCCCCTGCCCACTCAAGCACAGAACAAGAAGTCCCCATCCCTGGAACTGCCTGCGAGTCTGGCAGCTCACCCGTTCCTGCATCTCCCTCCAGCAGCAATTTTTCCTCCCAACAAAAACAACCCACAGGACCACAAATGTTAGTTTAGTGCTTGGTTCTTAAAGGTGATGCTCAGTGATAGAATAAGCTTTTGGACTTAAAAAATAGAGGCATCCATCTCACAAAAACAATCCCAATGAACAATAATATTATTGACATTCTTCAAAGTGAAAAAGCTGAAAAGAGAAAAAATGAAACATTACAATATCTACTCCTGAATGGCTTTCAGGTCGCAATTGAAGGGCTGAAGCAGTGTGATAGCTAGTGCCGATACTCCTCACTCCATGCCTTCTCTGCACATTATGCAGAAAGCTCCAAGTTTGTTAGGTTGCAAAAAGTCGTGTACTTTTTTTTGTTTACTAGGTCTTGAAGTATTCAGGGGAGTCAGTGGAAAGATTCCTGCTGATTACAATGGGCTTGGATCAGCCTCCTCCCCCCCCCCCCCCCCCCCAAAAAAAGAAGAAAAGATTATATAATCGTCAAATCTAAAGCCAATGAAGGGGGAAAAAAAATCTATAAACACTTATCTACATCAGGTACAATATTAATGAAACTTTGAAAATGCAATCCATTTTAAAAAATAAATATAACTAGAGCTCTTTCAGTAGTTTTATCTCATTATCTACAGGGCCATAAACATTGCACTTGGTTTCTGTCTCATGCAAGACTTTGAAGATGAGATAGTGCTTTGTGGCATACAAATCACTAGAAAAAAGATCCAAGATTGAATAAAATAAGCTTGAAATGATTCTCTAGATGGAGATGCAGCTTTTGCCTACAGCATTAATATATTACAGTTTGGCATCTCTAAAATATAGCTGTGAAGAATGCTGTGAACCTGCTAATTAATAAGACTCTTTTCCTCAGACATTTCATTAACCTAAACTTTTTAGTTTTCTGTAGGTTGAATGCATGCATGCCTGTTTTTAACCTTTGTACAATGACTCCTAATGTTATAATTAATTTATTCCCACTAGCAAGAGGAGAATATTGGGTTATAGAAGTAATTCAAAATGAGTCATGCATAATTTATACTGATCAATATTCTCGAGTATAATATTTTATTTTCTCTGATGACTTTTCATTTTATAGAAATAACGTATTGTCAAAAATGCAGAACTCGATAACATTTCATTTATTATTTAGCTTTAAACAATACACAAGGAAATATTTAGAAGGGTCCAGAGGAGACGTGAACATAAAGAATTAAAAACACCTTACTTGCCCAGGCAAGATCTCCAATTACCCAGACTACGTCCAGCATCTTCTAAGAGCACCCTGTATGGATGCCTTTTTATTTATGTAGCACAAAAACTGAGTCTGGGGTTTTCTGCAGAGAGCTCACTTCTGAATCCTTCTGTTGCACATCTCCTGTAAGGTGAGAATAATCGTCTGAGAATACTATCCAAGAGCTGGAAAAAGTCACTTCATGTGCGTAGTGGGGATGGATTAACGACTGCACACAGTTCCTTTTGACCCTGACACTCCATTACTGCTAAAGGCCAGCTTCACTCCCCACTTTCCCCACCTATTTAATCAGAAGAGGAGTGTGTTTGACAATTCACAGTGAGGACTGTTGCGCCTTGTGGGGAATTGAAAGGGAGTAAGGGGGGGAATTTTCCCTTCTTAGAAGACTGGGCTGGTCAAGTTTATTTGTTGTGTTTTGCTTTGATTTGATTTTTCTCCAACTGTAGCCATGGTAGAGGATGAATCACAAGGGTTTGGTTATCTGATAAACCAGGCTGGAAATGGGTTGGCAAGAAGAGGGTGAAGGGCATCAAAATACCTCTTCTCTGTGAGGCTGCAGGGTAACAAGTAACAGTCATCAGCTCTCCTTTCATTTTTAGCCAAGGAGGGACAGAAGGACTGCCCCCATGTCAGTGGGCTGATGAGCACCCTCCCAAATAGGTTGGGGCAATCACAGGAGGAATGATTTACCGCTGAGAAATGATCCCAGATTTAGTGAAGCTGTAGCCTAATTAAACTATATCCCATGCATCTTGTCCTTCTTCCCTTTTACCTTATTCTCTTCCTTCTTGGTGTTATTGCTGATGCCACCACTTTGCAGAGCTCCAGGAGGGGAATTCACTAGTTTGCTAGCTCCCTGCATTCACAGGCACCCAAAGGTTGCATGTCAGGTTGCAACGCTGATGCTAGATGAAAGGGAGGAAGTACTGTTCTGTAAATAACTCACCTATGAAAAGCCATCAATTAACTCACACGTTTTTCATTAATGGTTAAGGTTTTGTTTCCTGTGACAGATGCAGTACTAAATATAACTAGCTGGGTACTTCTTCAGCACAGGTATCAGTTGATGTGAATTTTACTACTGATTTAATTCCTTGTGAAATTGGATTTAAGTCCTCATGAGAATAAAGCCTTTATTTAACTGGCAAAGGAGACAAGAACACTCCATGTTTGGGAAAAGAAAAGATACTTCTACAGCAGTAACTGTTTCTGGTTTGGTAATTAGGAACTTGATATATTACTAAAAAGAAACATGAAGGAGGTGGATTGATACTGGTTAGAAAAAGAGTGTAGTAACTGTTATTGATAAAGGCTGTTGCTCTCCATGTTTTGCATGCCTATGATCAGGTGAGGCACAGAAAGAAAACTCTCAGTAAATCTTCATAGGCAAAATAAACCCTATTTTTCTTGTTAATGTAGCAGGTTAATGTTAAAGTATTTGGGTTCAATCTTGGCAGTAAGCAGACCTAAACTTACTTTAAACAATTGATTGTAGGTGTTCTTACTCTATTTTTTTTTTTTTTTCTGTAATGTCTTCTGTGAAGCAATTTCTCATGTAGTGGTTATATATAAAGTTCATCAGAGCTGGAAAATTTTATAACAAAATGTATGTTGTTATCCTTTACCCCCCTCTGCCCAGTTTGGTAATAAATAGTTTTTCAGGTATTCAGTTATGCATAGACTGTTTTGAATTCATAGTATTTTTCGGTGTGCAGATGGCTTTGGTTTTCCTGCTTTAGTATTCATTTTGTTATTCCCCTTGTGATTGTTCTGGCTTAATTGGTGTTTATTATGTAGCACTCTCCTAATTATATGCTTGCATATTGCAAAGTTTAGGGGTTTGAATGTCTATTATATGCCTATTCTGCAGCTCTTCATAGATTTTTTTCAATATGCTCTGACACCGCAGTCATTCCAGAGAGTATCATTAAAACTATCCTTAATGGCTTTTCACTTGTTAAGGGTGGCACTTCAAGTTTGTTTTCTTTGTCATTCTTATTCCATGCTTTTTTGCCTAGCATTTTGGTAAAGCGAAATGAAAATTGCAGAATGGCAAGAAGAGTAAGCAAGCCAATAATTATCTACTTTGTATTCTTATGTTGTGAAGTATGCCATCCTGAGTGTTTGAAAGATTTATGGATGTGTTCTTATTCAGAAGCATGTAGGGTTACAGAATTTTTTCTCAAGAAATGGTCTTGTGCCTGCCTTGATCTGCTCAATTCAGATCTCGTCGCACTTTTTTTTTCTTTGAGAAATTAAAAATGAAAGAAGCTGAAACTCCTAAGTGATGTTCCAGCTATTGTTTCACTACATGTCTGAATTGAATCAGGAAACAGACTAGCTTGAAAATAATAGCAACAAAAGCAGAAAAGAGCTTTTTGCAGACCCAGCTTAATTCCCAGATGTAGTTCATAGCATGCCCTCAAAAACAGTCATTCTAGCTCAGTTGAGCCCCTGGGGCCTGTGGCTCCAGTTACTTGTCCCAAAGCTAGCTAGTCTCAAGGTCATGCTACCACAGCTGTTGAATGCCCTGTAAGCCTCCTGGGAGTTGGGAAATCTCTGCTGTGGTTGGAGCAGTTTGCAGCCTTACCAGTTGAGTCAGGCTTCCTGCAGATCGGTCTCTTCAGCACTTAAGCTTTCTGGCCCGACTGCTTTTCTTAAATTGAGAAGCTGATCTGAAACATCCTGTCTCCACTTCTTTTTTTCCCCTTCCCTCATTGTGATTTATTGCTTTCTAATTTCTGCCAGCACGCTGTTAAAGGGGTGAACTAATCAACAGGAAAATCTGCCTGGTAAAAATAAGCTAAAAGATGTCTCTGAAACATTTTTAACCCAGCCAGTTACAGAAATATATCTCATTGCAATGACTTCCAACCAGTTGTATGGGATAACTCAGGGAAGGTTAAATGAAGCAGGACTACGAAAACTGTCTGGTTTTACTGCAAGAAAGAAACGTGTTTTACAAGCACACCTTTAGTCCTTATTTTAGGTTTTCTTCAATATCATTACAGCTAGATGGTAAATAGTAGGAGTTTCGTGAATCAATACAAAGATGTCTGGGTGTGCGCCTGTTGCAGTGTTTTCATTACAGCAGACACAGGAGGCATATTTCCAAAGAATATAATAAATCTTGTCTTTGGAGGTGTCTATCCTGAATATTTTCACTTTTTTTTTTTCCATCTGAAGATAACATTCAATTGTTCATGTTGGTTTTAGAAAGAATGAGTAACAGAATATTTCAGTCATCATGACATGTCAGTAGGAATTATTGCTACTCAGATGTCATGTAATAATAGGAAAAGAACATAAAAAGAACAAACCCAGGAAGAAAACAAGATTTTAATTTCAATCTACCATGATATTTTAGCATTTTCTGGAGTGAATTAGAAAATTTACCAACAGCAAATTCCAACTGGAAAAAAAAAAAAGCTATAGGAATTCTTGAAGCCAATATAATTATACATAAATATCTGTTTACTCTAAACACTTTTTCAGCAAGAAAACTGTTACAACACAGCTACATGTATAAGTAAGCAAGAGCGTTTAGCAATGATCTCAGAATTTTCCAGTTCAATATACTTTATTGTGCAGGCATCTATGATCAGTTGGGTTATCTGTTAAAGTAATCTGGTTATCTGGTCTCATGACATTTTTCCAAACCTAGGGCATTGCAGCTAGTAGCGATGACTGTAGATCTACTTCTCCCTGAATTTCACTCTTTCCAATTGGATTTCTTATTAGGTGCATTACTTGTTAAATAAATAGCCTCCATTCCTGTGTCCGTGCTTTCCATATGTGAAAGTTTTCAGTATCAAGGTACTCTACCCTTCAGCAAGTTTCTAGTAAAATGAGTAGGAATTTTGTCTGATTGCAAAGCACTGGGAAGGACCTTATCTGAATGCCACATAACAGCTCTTCTTATCTTTCAGACTTCCCAGATTGAATTGCTCTGCAAGAGTTTTCTTTTTTAAGTTAAAAATGAGCAAGTAACTTAAATTTTCAATTATCTGTAATACATCGGAGGAGTTTTAATTTCTGAAAGGGGAAGAAAGCAGCAAACTTTTTTTTTTTTTTCAAGTAGGCATTCCTTTTATCTTATTAGAGCCATACAGAGTGTTAAAACAAAAGGATCAGAAAATATAAAACAAATTCCAAGAGACTGATCATTATAATCAGTTTTTTTGAAGTTGAAGTGCTAAAATTTTCGATGCAAGCAATGACTAGCTCTGATTACATCCACTTGTGTTACGAATTCATAAGCAGTACAGGTTTATGAAAAGTTTAACTAAAGAAGTTCACATCAGAAGTAATGTGGTTCATTTGTTAAATTTATATGCTTTTGTTTTATCTAGTAGAAATACAGACTTAAAAAATAAAATATTTTAACCTACAGACAAGGAGAATAGATGATAAAGAATGCAGTAGAGCTGAAGAAGAGTTCAGAATTTGGGAGTGTAGGAAAAATATGGTCTATGTACATACACTATAAATATGCATGCATATGTGTCTGTGGAGAACACCATTCAATAGAAAATGCTGCAGAAAAAGGTGGCAATGTTTCATTTGTGTAATCTTCTTGTATTATTTTCTTCTGTAGAGGAAAAAATTCTCCTATGTTCTGGAATGAAGTAGTATGTGTTTGGAAGGAGGAAGGAATTTGGGCTCATTTACAGAAGGCCAGAAAAAAAAAAAAAAAAGCAGAATTTTGGGAACATATTCTGATTCTCCCTACCACTGGTGCCAAGTTTCCTTTCATACTGATGGGTTAAGGCAGTAGGGCCATGGAAACCATAAGTAACTAAGGGTTTGTAGTATTTTCTTCAGGCTGGTCCCCAGGACAATTTTGTGGCAAATCCTGCAGAACAAATCTCTGCTGACTCTGTTCCTTCCTTGTGGTGACACCTGTTGGCAGCCAAAAAGTGATGTGATTTAGAGGTGCTGAGACACCTGTTGTTGCAAGAGCTGTTGTATTATGGTATCAGAATGGCTGCAGGGAAAAGAGGCAAGGACATTAAAGGTGTTTGCTAATGAGCGTATACTATGTAATGTGTATAGCTAAATGTAATAAGCTGTAAGCTGTTTGCCTCCTCTTGTGAATTAATGTACCTGCTCACTGATTTGATGGAGTCAAATCCTAGGCCAGGTGTCCCTTCAAGGGGAAAGGTGCTGTATTTTCTGTCTCCCTTGCAATGGGACTATTGTGGTTTGTAGCATTAGTGCCAGGGTGCCTACATGCTGTCTCTCATTATCTTCATATGGTCTGTCATGCACTACTGTAGAAGCTACATGTATTTGGTAAGAGCATGAAATCATCCTGGTTTGCATCCTACTTGCATATAACAGTTTTCATGTCAAGTGTAACTTTATTTCATCAAGCTAATAATATACCTAGAAATATCAGGTGTATAAATGATATACCTATATATCAGCAAAAGAGTTTGCAGAGGTGCAGTTACCAACAAAACAAAAATTTATGTTGCATATGAGTGAGTGGCAGGCTTCTATTGTCAGCCCATGTTAAAGCATAGGCCTCCATTAACCTATGTAGGCCTATAGCAAGGCTTTGGTAGTCATTTATCTGGTTTCAGCAGTGGTTATATGCGGAGTATCACCCTGTTTGCCAGCACTGGGAAAAGATCTTTCACCCTCCTAGTCCTGTATCCCTGTGTCCAACAGTTGCTCTAGCTAGCTGAGTGAGGAGACTAGAACAAAACCATGTTCAAGAGGTACCCTATTGATCTATATCATTGCTGGATTTTTTTGCCTTGGGAGCCACATCAGATGCCAAAATTTCCTGAAAAGATTTTTCTGCTCTAGGCTAGGATGCTAAGGAACAGAAACTCCTGAAAGCAGTTCAGGAGTTAATTAGTAATTTAATTAATACTACATTATCTCCTAGTCTTTTTAAGGAACGGGGAGATCTCGGTATTGGTCCCCCAAGGAAGGAGGCAAGGGCACCCTACATTGGTTTTTTTGTTTTGGTTTGGTTTTTGGTTTGTGTTTTTTTTTTTTGATATAACATTATCGATGTTTCTATCTAGGGCTATTCATAACCAGGGGAGAAAAAAAATGCTAGTGGTAAAAAGCAATGCCCAGTATTTAGGGCAGTGGCCCAGGAATCCAGAAATGAAGATTCAAACTGATGGCCGCGGTCAAAGTGTTCCCCTTCCTCTGCCTGAGCTCTCCATCTGTAAAATGAAAAATAATGGTATTCCTCTGCCTCCCAGAAATGTTACAAATGCACTAAGGCTTGTGAAGCACTTGCTATTTAGCGATGGGGAATGCAAAAGTACAGAAGATGGAGTTCCTTGTGAAAAAAGCTTTTTTCTATTAAGGGATTCTCCACAGCATTTATTTTGCCCCTAACAATCAGTTTTAGCTGACAGTGTTTTAGTAGTAGAGCTTTCAGACATGTCTGCTTTTTTTAAAAAAAAGTTTGTCTTTTTTTAATTACAAGTGCCATCAACATTTCTAAGTTAGACCAAGCTGTGCTAGACCCGATGTCAAATTAAGACCTTTACCCTATGAGATTCGTCTGCATTCTCTGCCTTTCACAGTGATCGAGCTTATAATGTGTCTGGACATACTGCTAACATACATGACTTACCCTGAAACAAACTTACCCCCCAAAACACTTGACCATCTGTAATCACTACAGCATGGAATTAACTTCTTGTTGCATTGTACTTAGCAACTAATGGGAATAGTAACTTGGGGTTAGTTCTCCTTGCTGCTGGTGTAACCGCTTTGCTTGCAGTTTTTACTGGGAGGAGGTTAATCAGCCCTGGTAACGGGGAAATCGGGCCTGTGGCCGTTCCCACCTGGGAGGAGGGAGTGGCTGGACTCAAACCAGGCCTGCTGAGCTGGCAGAAGCGCTCTGCAATTCCTCACCGCCTCTGCTAATCGAGTGCTCTGTACGGGAGGGTGGTGGTGTTAAGCTGTCACGGACAACACAGAACCAAAGCTTTAAAAGCCTAATAAAATACTCTACATCAGCTGGTTTCACTTGGGTGAAAAACCGTTGTCCAGGCCCCGAGAGCCTCGGGGGCTGCCGTCAGCCCTGCGCCTGCCTGTCCCTGGGCCTCGCTGGGCCGGCCACCAGCCTCAGCCCGACCCCAACCCCGTCCCCTCCTGGGGGCTGCCTTCCCAGCCGGGCCGGGGCCTGCAGCGGTGCCCGGGGATGGCTGGGCTGTGGCCGACCCCGTCGCCTTCACCGGCCGTCCGGCCTCGCTGGGGGCGGAGGGAGGTGGCTGGCTGGGGAGGGAGGGCACCTCTGCCCCTGTGTTGCCTGGCACAGTTTTATCCACCGTGTTTTATACCGTTCCCGTGAGTTGTAACATCACAGGCTCCTTGCAAATAATGTTCCCGAGGGTTTGACAATTTCAGGAGGATATATTCAGCCTGCTGCCTGGGTAGCAGTGCCTTGATTTTTATTTTTTCAATATATTCCCATGTCGGGGGGAGATGGCAGCTAGCAGGTGATGAACAGCTCCCTCGGCCGGCGCACCCACAGCTGGGAGGAGAGATGTGTAGTTCCTGCCCCGAGGCATCAGTGCGGCAGTGCCGGGAACAGCACATCGCAAGGTGTGAACAGCCTGGCTCCAAGCTCTGGCAGAGACTTCGCAGCCGAGAGCGAGGCCACCTCACCTACTTGCCGTGATAGCACTTTATGGCACGTTCACTTTCCAAATCCTATTGTGAAGAAATATTCTCTACGCGGGGTATGAATCGGAAGCAAGAACGTTTCTGCGCCTCCATGCGATTACAGAGCTGCTTCTGTAAACAGGGGTAGCAGAAATAATGCCTGATGCTTGCAAGATTTGATGGGTGCTCTGATGGCCTCTCACACAAAATCTTTGTGATGGGACGTTCTCCATCAGGAATACTGAATGAGTAAAGTTGTCAGGATCCAGTCTGGTGTACCACGTGGATTTAAAAGCTGAATTGTACAACCAAATAATGGCTTAAGGCAGGAGGAATTGAGAGGATTGTTTTGGGCCATGGAGCCTGGTTTATTTTTGTCTCATGGTTTAAGATTGTTTGGTAAATTATTTCACACACATGAGACTCTGTACTGCAATGGGCGCCCAGCTCATTGTTTATACGATTAAATAAATAGATCAGAGATCCAAATATGCTGAAATGCTTCTCCAAACAATATGCAGTCCAATACTTCCTATGGAATTAAATTAATGTAAGCCTGTCACTTTAAATATATGGAAATATCCCGACTTTAATGATACAATTGCAAGACTTTCCTACAGCCACAAAGCACGCAACTAATCTGGAGTGAGTCTTTGAAGTGCAAATTGTACATTTCCCACCAAACACTTGAAGTAAAAGATGGGAAACATCAATTCACACTACTGACAAAAAAAGACTCCAGTTCGTCACAAGAAGAAAGGTTTTAAATTTGCAATTTTCATCTACAAGATAAGGTGTTAATGAATTTTATATTTTATCCAGATGGGTATGTAAATTTCTTCTGAACTTTGTTACAGAGCATCTATTGTGCAACTACTGAAAAGAGTGGAGACTGTAGTCTGTTGAGGGGGAAAACATCTGATTTACCTTGTTGTGGTTTTTTTTTTTCTAATTTTTTTCATGGATTCTGACATGGGAGCCTTGTCCAACTCTGTGACTGAAATCAGTGGAAATACATCTTTCTTTTTTTTTTTTTTTAAATAAGTTTCAGATCAGGCCAGTGTTGGAAGAGGCAGAAAAATCTCTTATTTTAGTCAGAGTAGACAATGTCCAACGCTTACAAATTTGGGGGTTTTTAGATAATAAACCGTATTCAATAAATTAAAAGGCATTTCTTGTGGGAGAGGTGGAGGGTTGCATATAAATGACCTTGATCCTGTGATCCACCAATGGCAGACAGTGAGTGTTCATCTAGTTTCTCTGTAGAAGCAAAGAAAGACCTGTAGAGCAAGAGTTAATTTCCTAAAGAGAGATCTATTTTAACAACAACAAAACCCAAACTGTTGACCTATGATGTACAAAAGATTTTGTTGTAAGGTCTGACTTCTGTGTAAGTTGAAATATTGCCTTACATCAAGAGTAGCTGAGTAATTTGCAATAACCTCATAGGAATCTTAAACTATCCACAGTTAGAGGATTCCACTTATGTTTAAGTGGAATATCCTGTATTTCAGTTTGTGCTGCCTATTATCTCTTGTCATGTTACTGGATACCCCCGAGAAAACTCTGGCTCTGTCTTCTTTACATCCATAATGCCTATGTAATTATGATGACAGTGTTTTAAGTATTTGTAGCTTCCGATTAGAGTAAGGTGACCAACTGATTTTGTTCTGGATTTATTCCATTTTATTCCATTTCCTTCTTCAACTCTGTCTCTTAGGTTATGACTTTTGTTTTAGTGTATGAAGTTGTATTACAGATACAGGAATTATGCAACATGAAGTTGAAGCCTTTGTTGAAATGTGGGGAGCAATCAGCTTTACAGCACTAATTCCTACAGCTAAGTCCTAAACACTATTTCATATCTGAAATATGCACACTTTAAGTCATAGGTGGCTGCATACATCTGGCTCTTCATAGTAATGCAATGCCTTAAACATTTTAAAAAATTTGCTCTGGAAGTGCTCCTCAAACATGAATTCTTTCTCCAATTAGTAGGAGGTTTTCAACTACAGACCCTTTTCTAAGTGCAGAACTGAGTCCAGCCTAGATCTATCTCATCTATGGAATAAATCACTGGGATGAATTTCATGCTTGGCTACAGCAGTGTAAATGTAAAGTAGATTCATTGAAGTCAACTGGGTAACTGCAGATTTATGCAGCCATTAGTGAGAAGTGATTTGCTGGAAGTGTTTGCTTTTTCACTCCCTCATTGCTTCAGTTTCTGTACCAGTAAAATATGTAATAGTTATTATTTGGCCTTAGTAGCATTCCAACAATTAAATTGCAAAGAGGTAAAACTTGACCAAATCAGGCATAAACAGTTATTTTAAGTGCATCCTTCTTATAGCTACTAGAAAACCTGGGTTTCCTGGGATGTAGGTTATGGTGTGTGGTGGGTTGACCCTGGCTGGATGCCAGGTGCCCACCAAAGCTGCTTTATCACTCCCCCTCCTCAGCTGCACAGGGGAGAGAAAATATAACGAAAGACTCGTGGGTCGAGATAAGGACAGGGAGAGATCACTCACTAATTTCCATTGCAGGCAAAACAGACTCAGCTTGGGGAAAATTAATACAATTTATTGTCAATCAGATCAGAGTAGGGTAATGAGAAATAAAACCAAATCTTAAAACACCTTCTCCCCCCACCCCTCCCTTCTTCCCACGCATAACTCCACTCCCAAATTCTCTACCTCCTCTCCTCCCAGTGGTGGAGGGGGACAGGGAATGGGGGTTGGGGTCAGTTCATCACATGTTGTCTCTGCTGCTCCTTCCTCCTCAGGGGGAGGAGGACTCCTCACTCTTCCCCTGCTCCAGCATGGGGTCCCTCCTATGGCAGACAGTCCTTCATGAACTTCTCCAACGTGAGTCCTTCCCATGGGCCGCAGTTCTTCAAGAACTGCTCCAGCGTGGGTCCCTTCCATGGGCTGCAGTCCTTCAGGAACAGACTGCTACAGCGTGGGTCCCCTGTGGTGTCACAAGTCCTGCCAGCAAACTTGCTCCAGCATGGGCTCCTCTTTCTCCATGTGTCCATAGGTCCTGCCAGGAGCCTGCTCCAGCATAGGCTTCCAGCCTCCTTTGGGTGCATCCACCTGCTCCAGCATAGGATCCTCCACAGGCTGCAGGTGGGTGTCTGCCCCACCGTGGACCTCCATGGGCTGCAGGGGGACAGCCTGCCTCACCATGGTCTTCATCATGGGCTGCAGGGGAATCTCTGCTCCGGCGCCTGGAGCACCTTCCTTCTTCACTGACTGTGGTGTCTGCAGAGTGGTTTCTCTCACATATTTTCACTCTTCTTTTTTGGCTGCTGTTGCACAGCAGTTTTTTCCCCATTCTTAAATCCGTTATCCCAGAGGTGCTACCACCGTCGCTGATGGGCTTGGCCTTGGCCAGTGGTGGGTCCGTCTTGGAGCCGGCTGGCATTGGCTCTGTCGGACATAGGGGAAGCTTCTAGCAGCTTCTCACAGAAGCCGCCCCTGTAGCCCCCCAGCTACCAAAACCTTGCCATGCAAACCCAATACATGGTGTCAGGCTGCTTCTCTGTCCAACCATTCCTTTGAAATTTAACTCTTCTGTTAACAAAGATACTAGGGTCTTAGTAGCTTCTGCATTTTGTGACAGTAGGTGTTGCAGAAGAGACAGATACTATCAGCTCACCCCGAGGGAAAGAAAGGCTGTGGGGTGAACTTAATCCTTACTAAACAGAAGAGAAGCCACGAGGGAGAAAGATGTTACTGATGCCCCACTCACAGGAAGACTTCCAGAATTCAGATGTAGTTACTACACATCACAGAGCTCAAATATGAAACATTATTATACAACACTTGGTTTCATGAGCTTTGTTCTTCCTGTAAATCAGCAGATTGGTAAATAGTAGCTTCTCTGTGTTAATGTTATCTTCTTTGTGTAGCTGGGGGAAAACGAGCATAGCAGAGAGGCGGTAGACCACTGCATTGCAAAAGGACTGTTTGGGTAATCCATTCTCGCAAAATTATTCTCCCTGTTCTAATAATATGCACTAAAAGTAGGTTTCCTTGCTGCCAGCAGCACCAAGTTTGGGGGTCTGTTGCAGGATGGGGTAGTTGGGGAATAATCCTAAGAAACTTCAGCCTTCACCTCTTTTTCAGCCCCATGTTTATGGCAGGGGCCATTAACAACAAGAGTCCATTGGAAGAAAGGGCAATGGAAAAATATTTGTCAGGCCCACTTGAAATAAGTCAGATATCAACTTTGTCATAAGCATCTCAAGAATGGCCTTGTCCGTTAGTATTTATCACTGTAATAGTTATCAAGCCTGGTAATGCTATACTTTTTCTGTGACAACTGCTATCTCTTATTACAGCAAATACAATGGATCAGACCCTCGGCATTAACTCAGCAGATTGATAGCGTACTTCAGTTTATTGCAATCTTACTCGTCTGCAATGTATATCTGCCCTTGTGGCTACCTTCCCTTCTCTGGAAAAAC
This sequence comes from Aquila chrysaetos chrysaetos, assembly GCF_900496995.4. Taxonomy (NCBI): domain Eukaryota; kingdom Metazoa; phylum Chordata; class Aves; order Accipitriformes; family Accipitridae; genus Aquila; species Aquila chrysaetos. Next base: position 22,623,314 of record NC_044010.1, on the reverse strand, counting down.
ACTGTCAATCTAGCAATTTATTGCCTGATGCCCTTCTTAAAATGTCATCCAACATTGAATTTTAATAGATACAGTTGGTAATAATCAATGACCTTTTAGCAGGTATTGTGCCGATAAGTAGTTGCAGACTATCTTGCCTGAAATATCTGCAATGATCCTATTCTTTCTCCAAATATCAGAATAATTCCTCCAGGAATTCAATGAAAACTTCACAGGCTAGTAAACAGGGCAAATAACCTCTCTTGCCTTTTGATTGTGGTGTCTGGAAAGAAGGTTTTTGCAAACAGAGCAAATGTGTAGACTAAATTGTATAATTTTGTATTATGAGAGACCATATACAGAGTCATCACATCTAATATAGGTTGTGGCTGCACTGAGATTTTTAAAGTGAAATCTCCCTTACCCCAGCCACCTTGCAGTGGGTTTGTCCGGCTATACTGAGCGGAGCAACAGGTTTGCCTGGCTGAGCACCTCCCCTGAGGTCCCAGGTGAGTTAATATAGCTAAAGCTTAAGTCTGCTCTGCTATGGTTAGATTGTTACAAATACCCAAATTAACTAGATTAAAGTTACACATGGTGCGATTACTGTTTGGATTGTGTTTTGGGTGGACACTGGAAGAAGGATTCAGCTATGGGTGTCTGTACTAGAAATACCAGTTTATGTAAGTGGAATTAATTTTGTAAATTTAGCAGTGCGTAGCTGCCTTTCTCAGGGAAACAATTCCATTAGTTTAAAAACTGTTTATGAAAAAGGTGACACTAGGATCAGCTTATATCATAAGCTGCCAGCTGCAAAAAGCTAAGCTTCATTAAAAGCTCGGTGTTCTGTGTAGCACATTTGACTGATTTGAATGGTGTACTATGAGACAACTTAAGACAGGAGGGAATTGCTCTCCATATGATGTCCTTCAATCCTGTCCCTAAGCAAAGACCTTGACTGAGCCTGGGGAACAGGTTGCTGGGCAGGCAAGAAAGGATACAGGAAAGGAGAAAATACATAGAATAACTTAGCAGGTGGTGTGGGTCAACCCCAGCCAGGAGCTAAGCACCCACATTGCCTCTCACTCATTCTCCCCTTCCCTGTGATGGCATAGGGGAGAGAATGGGAGGAGGAAAAAGTGAGAAAATGTCATGGGTCAACATAAAGACAGTTTAGTAGGTGAAGGAAGGGGTGGGTGGGGTGGGATGGAGGGGACAAACAAACAAAGAGTGATGAAAAAGCAATCATGAACCACCTCCTGCTAGCAGACTGATGCCGAGACAATCTCTGAGCAACGGCCACCTTGAAAGCCAACTCTCCCTGCCCCCTCCTCCTCCCTGCCCCAGCCCCTTCTTTCTGTACCCCATGATGTTATGGGGCATGGAATATCCCTTTGGCCAATTTGGGTCAGCTGTCCCAACTGTGTCCGCCCTCCCAACTTCTTGCCCATCCCCAGCTTACCTGCCATGGGAAACCAAAAGGGTCGACTCTGTGGAAGCTGTGCTCAGCAATAGCCAAAATATTGGTGTGTTATCAACACTGTTTTAGTCACAAATCCAAACCACAGCACCATACAGGCTGCTGTGCAGAAAGTTAACTCTGTCCCAGGCAGACCCAGTACAGCAAGAAAGCATGGTCAGGGTAAAAGAAAAGATGGGTATCTATGGTCAGTTTTTGATGTTCAGTGATATTTGTCCCTAACTGAGTCCTGTATAAACAAAAGAGAAGTTCACTGCCCAGTTCTTGATGTTTTCTAACTCAAAAGTATGAAGCAGCCAGAATTTTAACTGTCAAATGATCAAGTGAAGATGACTTATTGAAAAGCTTCTGCAAGATGCTTTCGGAAAGAGTTTCAATACTTCTCGGAATATTTTTAGGTTTTATCTGTGGTGATTGTTCTTCATGTTCAATATAAAGTAAAATATTAGCTACAGATGCAAACTGTTGAGAAATATGGCTTATCCTGCATATGAGGATAAAGATTTTCTGTTTTAAAGGAAACAGATGGATTTATAACAGTGTGCAAGTCTATAAAAAGATGCCTCAAATCCTTTTTACATAGGACATGTAGGTTATCTATTTAGGACTGTGCAACAAATTCTTCAGTGGGAAAGATGGTCAGTATCTTTTTTACTGTTTAGTTACAAAATGTGTTTATAGTGCTACATCTACTTATGACAGTCTAGCGCAAATGATTGTGTGATAATTAATGGCTTGCCAAAAAGCTTTTCTTTTTTTTAAACAAAAATTTATTCAAAGGGAATTTTAAGCAGGTACTTTCAATGCTCAATTGAAAGTATGTCTTGGCAGACACTATTTATCTGCCCCACTATTTGAAATATAATGGACAAAGTTTGATACACTGCAGAGAGACAATTGAAAAGGAAGTGCAAAACACTAAATGGAAGTATCAAAATGTACTGAACTCAGCAAAATGTATTGAAATACATCATATTACCGGTAACGTGACAGTGGAGGGAGGGTTTCCTAAACCAGCGGTAATATATTTGTAGCCAATGGAATACTAATTTTCCATTGGAGACATAATCATGCACTTCAGGAGAGCAAAATAAATCCAAATGAGACTATCTTTTCTAACCATAAACAATTCTGAATAAGGGGGTGTGTGTATCTAAATGTACTCCAAACGTTAAGCCTTTGCAGTTATTTTTAATGAAGTTGAATCTTAGTGTAGAGTTGAAGTTGATTTATTTATTTATTTATTTTGTGATGAAATAACAATGAAGTTTAAGGATTCTATCAAGTTACATCTGATATGCATGGTACCCGTGACCTGACAGTATTGGTTTGGTCCTGCAGCCCACTGAGTGAATAGACTTCTCTTAGTTTAATTACAGTGAAGAATAAAAACAATTAGCAGGATCAATTCTGTCTACCTCTTTGCTTACATCGATATAAACTTCTGGACTTCTGCCTTTTGGGTGAATATCATTCCTACTATGACTGACAACAGGAGGATGTCCTTCATTTTCTCCATTTTTATTCGGATCAATTGCTCTTTGTTAAGTGGCAGATTAGCTACCAGGAATTCTATGTTCCATGTCAGTTTCTGCTATTATTGGGGGTTTTTTTGTTTGTTTGGCTGGGTTTGTTTTTTTTTTTTTTCTTTAACTTTTGCTGTAACTCAGCAGCTCTGTATTTCACTTTCCTGCTTAAAAACGCTTATATGTCAGGACTGTTTTAACATTGAAATCCTTAACGTGCATAAAGCATTGTGTTACATCGGTAAAATCATGGAAGTTATTTTACGTTAGTATAATAATGAAAGTAATGGCATCATAGAAATAGAAGCCTCATTATTCATTGGGATTCAGAATCAGATTAATTGGCATATCAGTTAGGCTTTTTGAGTTGAAAAATCTGACCTGAATACTTTTCCTATATTCAACCATATCCACACTTCAGAGCTCAGTTTCCTGATTTGACATGTGGCTTCCTCATTGTTTGGCAAAATGTAAGAGAATTAAGGGGAGGTGTGGATGGTGGGATGGTTCCTGAGTGTTTGGAAAGAGCTCAGGCAGTCTATATTTGACCCTCATGTTTATGAAACTGAAATGTCACAGTCAGAGGAACTGAAACCGAATATGAAAGTACTAGAGAAGCTGCTTAACAAACATCTCTCCTTGGTCCTGTCCTGCTTTAATAGCAGAGACATCAAGGTGAAGGAGGAACTATTGCTATGAGTGTAAAACTTAAATTGCACAGCTCCTTAAGAAAAGGAGCAAAATCTTTAACATACCATCATGTGTTTTCTGTAAAGAATAGTAACAGTTTTCCTTTTCCCAGCATGTAGTAAGAAGATAGATGTAAATAATAGAAATAATGGTTACTTCCTCCACTGCTGGCTTGATTATTATTATTTTTTTGAATTAATAGATTAATGTGCATAAGCGGTATGGACACTGCCATACCCACTGTAGTGACTGGTACTTGCTGAACTGCAATTAGTTTGTACCACCTCATTCAGCTGCATTTTCAACCAATGCTTTTACCTTCTGTTTCTCTTACTAGCTGTAGTTTTCAGGAGATGTTTTCCTTGTATGGCCTTCACTCTACTTTTTCAAAACTTGGCTAGTGACATGCTGAAGAGGACTCTGAGTTCTTGCTGCTAAAGCCTGTATCCCTTTAAAATTTTTGTAAAATATAAGCAGTGAGAGTTAGAGAGCATGCTTGAGTCAACCTGAGTTAATATTGCTTCACAAGAGGCAGAAGTTGGTAAAATAGAGGTTTGTCTCTGTAAAATCCTTTTTCCCTACACTACCATTCTAGTATTGTTATGAGCCTTGCATTAAAATGATAACATATTTGAAATTGAAAGATTAGTTCCTTACCAGTCATAATCTCAGTACAGCATCTTTAATAATAAACCATTCCTAATCACTAGAATATATTCTCATTCTGTCATTAGTAGCTCTCCTTTTGTAGGGCTGTTCCTAGGGTAATGTTGAATGAACAGTGTTTTGAATACAGCCTTTGGGAAGGCTTCTGTGTCTTATATATGTTTGTGCTAGAAAAACAAGTGCACCTGTCTCGTACTTCTGCTTTGTATTATTTTCGTACTTTCATTTGTATTGGAAGTAGTCGTGTTCATCCATACACATCTACCATTGCTGCAATTTACACAAAAAAATAAGAATTCAGACATGTTTTTGGACACAAATAGCAAAACTACTGCAGGAGCTTCTGTGCAGCTGAGAGTGTTGCATGAGCCTGTCTAATCTAATTTCAGAGTTCCAGCCGCTCTGAGGTCAAGGAGGATGGTGAGTGAGATGAAAACAACAACAGCAGTAGCAGAAAGTAGGAAACCATTAACTAATTGGAAGAGAGAGGTGTCCATCCTTTGGTCAGAGAGAAACCCTGATTAAAATATGTCAAGGGTACAGCTGAGGAGTTGTTGCGAAAAGGAGAGTAAGATGCCTTCTCAAACACTGTGATGTGAAAGAGAAGGTTAGAAAAATTGCCTGAGGCAGTACAGAATTATTTTTGACACAAGGGGAGGCAATATTGTAGGCTTATACAATATAGCTGAACAGTAGCTATAGATAGTGATATTAGTATAGGTATAGGCCAATGCTAGAAGATGAAAAGAAGCTGTGAGAGTAGCTTACATAGTGGATTAAACAACTGGGGAAATAGTATTTGTATTTTCCCTGCTCAGACTGGAAAACTGTGGCTGTTTTCACAAGGTTTCCATAAAGATTCCTCCGGCTTTAATCTTTTGTAAGTATATACTCAGAATAAGGAAAAGTAAAGTCTAAAGATCCTATGATTCTTCTCTTTGCTTGTCCAGAGCCTTTTCTTCATGAAAAGTGAATGGAATAAACTCAAACCTCTCAAAAATACATTGAATGGATTGTGAGGTACTAAATGGTTCAAACCTAAGTGGCTGTTGGGTAGGGCTGAGGACATGAGCAGCAAAGAAGAGCAGAGGATGAACATTCATTTTCTGGTTCATTCTCCCATTTTTTCACAAAGAGTTATGTTCTGCCCTTTCCCCAAACTAAAATGTGAACTCCCAATTCTGCTTCCTTCAAGGATAAAACAGCCAGATGCAAGATAAAGGAGGTCAGCAAAGCAAGGGGAAATTCAGGAAGATACCGACTATGATGCATATAAAGCATGTGTCCTCCACACTGGAATTTTTAAAAAAGCCATTTAAGATTTCATAAGGTACAGATATTGCCAAGCATGTGATCCCATGGTACTTTTCGTGGTGCACGTGTTCTCACTTTTCCTTTTGGAAGCTTCCCTGTCCAGTGTAATTTAAACTGCTCAAATTACAAAGTATGATAACAGTCCCTGAAAGGCTACTATGCCAGGCAAGGACTGCTGGAGAGCAGTTTGTTCCAGACTAAAAGTTTCTGGATGCATCATCAGTACCTGGGGACTCCCCAGTTAGTTGTTTAGATTTGTGGCTGTCCAGCTCATCTGTCCTTATATAGAGACAGAGCATAGGTGCTATGGGCCAAAATCTAGTTCAGGACACCCTTGTTCAGGTAGCCCATCCGGTGGTCTAGTCTCACCTGTCCTGACAGTGGGCTAGTTCAAGGCGAGAAAAGCACACTGCCTTTCTTTTTAACATCAAGGCAGGGGTCAAGACACTATAGCACAGAAGTCAAAGTCCTTAAAATGATATTTACATATGTTTTAAGGTCCTTTGATGCACAGCAGAAGGAAACTTTCAGAAAAAGTGTTTCTATATATGTGCTTCACTACTTTTAACATAAACTCACAAGAATATATAAAAGAGGAGTTTAAGGAAAAAAACCCAAACAAAAATACTACCATCTCATTAAATCCCACTAGATGAATCCATTCCCTGGAACTTGTATCTATTTAAAACTTTATTACCAACGCATGGAATTTTCTCTTTCATACTAGCTGTATGTCCTATAAAACACATGTAATCAGGAACAGGAACAAAATGATAGGAAATAAATAAAATAGTGATCACTTGTTCTTAGGGATCTTTCTCCCAAGCTATGGAATGGAAGGTACATTGTCTGGTCAAATCTAAGGAGAACTAATGAACTGGTGTCCTCCACATTCTAAGCTCCCTAACCAGTATATTCACACTTGGTAGTAGAAATTCCCTTTGGAATTTGGAGAAGTTATATTCATAAAACTTTCTGGGAAGTTGCATGAAAGGAACAATGTTGGATCATCATTTCCAAATCAGAAAGCGTGATTCGGTAACTTTCTGACCAGTTACGTGTCAATGTGTTGTTTTCAATGATGCACTTCTATTGGTAAAAAGGTAGTTAACAAATATGAAAATCATAGAATTTATTGCTGTCGTGCTTTGATTCAGAAGGAGGCATGCTTTTAAGTTATGAGCAGTTTGTGGGTAATAAGCTATATTTAATATAGAGGATCAAGTAAATACTTTCAAAGCTGCACAAAATCCTACCTAATTAAGTGAGATGTAACTTCTCTACAGCCAGGTTCTTCCCATCAAGGTCATTACAAAGTGTTATGGGATGTGATGTTATTTTCCACTTCATGACGACTGGTTCCATTGGGTTTATCTGTCATACACAAAACATTCATCCTTCTGGAGTATATATTCATCTATTTCTATTGTACCTTCTTCAAAGCTTTCTATTGATTTATGCTTTTCATCTGTCATTTACAAATAACTGTTCCACCCTTGTTATTTATTTGAATCTATTCCCTAGACTCCTGTAGCTATTGTTTTTTTTTTTTCTACTTTTGTGTGCTATTTTCCAGAATTAATCCTTTTTGCAGCTTTTCTTTTTTTCAATATGTATAATAAGAAAACCTGGAGCAATCGCTCATCTTTCTAATAAAGGACATAACCAATAACTGTGGTGCTATATTTCCAACTCTCCATCTTTCAGAAAGATATTAATGATTTTTGAGTACATCTATTCTAGAACAGTAGCAGAAGGAATTGAAGTTTCTTTGAATATACTAGCTCATTCACTTTGTTGCCTTGACATAAAAATGGTTTATAAAAATAATTGAAAATCTAGTTTTACTTTTGGGGTGATTTCCATCCACCTCCCCCGCCCCCCCCATTATATTCCCTTCGTCCTCTTAATTGTCCTTTAAAATGCCTATTTCTACTTCTTTTTAATTCTGCAAGCAGGCTGGTGGCCTGCAGTATCTGTAATAGAGTATCACACTTAAAATCTGTGCATAATGTGCCAGCAAAGACAATTGCAGGTCTGTAAGGGTTCAAGTGAGTTGCGGGTGTTTTGATGGTTTAAAAGCCAACAGAAATACCTCAGAAATGCCTCATAAATTGGTTCTTTATTAAGTTAGATAAGCTGGGAACAATAATTATAATTTTTATTTTCCAATAAAGCTCAAGCAGTGCTGAAGTACAGAGCACTATACTCATCTGTGCTCTGAAATGCAATTGGAAGTTTGTTCTCTTCATACACAGCAAACAAAAAAATTATTATTGGGTTTTTTTTGGCAATCTATGGAACATACAAACATTATTCTTTCCTGTGCTTGAAAGGAGGTAGCTAGCATATGGGTACATGATTTGCCCTGCACCAAAGGAAGAAAGTAAACTTCCCCAGCCTAACACTAAAACCAAACAACCCTCCATCTCCTAGAAACGTGGTTTCACATATCTGGAAGTGTAAGCATTGCATCTAATAACAGTCTGAAATAATAATAATAAAAAAGTCTATTTCAACTCTCCTTACTGAGTCTTCTAATTGTCTTTACGTTATGTGTGTGAATCTGGTCCTAGCAACATTGCTGAGGTTTCAAAAACATCCCTTTGAAAATAAAGAGGAGTGAAAAAACAGGTATTTTTTTGTTGTTGTTTGTAATAAACATTATGTGCCAGAATCCCAATCACTATTTTTGGGGTGATTTATTTTTCCTAATCCATTTTCAACTGGATTACCACATAACCAGGGAATAATTGCCTTCATTGAGCACTGCTTACTGGAAAGCATCAGAAATAGCACAGATTCCTTCTTTTCTCTTGATGCATCTTCATATTTTCAGTTCTACTGTGGTGGCTACAATCACCCAATCGCTCCCCTGCCTCTGCTGTAAGGGTGTAATATTTGCCCAAACAACCCTTTTATTAGGAGTGATCATCAGTCTTTTCAGTTATGATTTTCCCCACCTGTCCGTCTGTTCCCTGCAATGTGTTTTTCCAGCACGACGTGACCTCCACGGCTGGGGGAAGCCCTGAGGTCCTCTCTGTTGCAGCGCAGCGGCCACTTGCATTTGCTCCAGCCCTGTGCTCTATTGCTCAACCTGCAACAGCCATGCTGGTGACAGCCATGCCCTGAAGAAGGCATGGGAGAGGTGTTCCTTTAAAAGGAACCTAAAGCTTGCTTTCTTTGCTGCTCAAAGTTGTTTTTCCTCTGAGGCAGTAGAGGAAGTGTTTGAGGTTTGGGGTTTTTTGTTTGTTTGTTCATTTTAAAGAAAAAGTATCCAAATATTCATTTAGTCACTGTAGTTTTAGGGTCAGATTACTGGCTGATACAAAAACAGCACTGGCCTTCAATTATTTTTTTTAAAGGAATTTTTCTACTAAAGAGCTGAAAAGATGAGCAAAGGCTTTCAATTCAATTGGCAGAATGCTCATTGTTTTCAAGGAATGGGAAACAAGAAGTAGAGCTTATTTATGAATGCTACTGGTCAAAAGAGATAAAACTAAACCTTTGTTATTAGTAAATTCTAAAAGAAATCTTGTGTACTGACTCATTGTTTGAAGTCATGAACCAAGTGTTCAGAAGCAACAAAAGACAGGTAGATGCTGTGATATCCCCCTGGAAATAAGATTCCCTCAAGCATCAAAATGCTTTTAATGCTCATCGGCGGGGGGGTGATGTGGAGAGTGCTTTTTCATGGGGGAAAAAAAAAGATCCACAGTCTCAACTTCACATTTAACAGCCTTGCTTTTGGTATGAAAGGCATTTGACAAGTGAACCCATTACGATAATCAGGAGTGCTACTCTAACAACTGCTGTCAGGCAAAGAGCTTCTGTTCTCTCTCTCTCTCTCCTTTCTTCCTACTCCTTTACTTAACGGCTAAATTCAGTTAACAGACTCAAGCTGTAAATAAATAACTCTTAAACTGGAACTTTGGGGCCTGGCTTTCAACTTCTACCCTTTCCTGTCCCTTCTGAAATAAAATTAAAGAAAGTTTTCTTTTAGATTCTGATTTTGCATTACAAGAATTAGGTACATGAATAAAAAAGACATTACTGCTAAACATAAATTTACTGCTTTAAATGCCAGGATACAGTAGGGTGGAAAATGCCCATCCAATGCAACTGCAGCTCTATCACCATAGTTTAATCTTACATAGTAATGGAATAACCTATAATGTGTTGCATGTGTATTTGTTAGGCTTACACAAGACAAGAAGTATACTGCTACAACTATTTTGGCAAGAAAACATGCTCTTACCAAAATAGTTGGGCTGCTCTAATAAGTATGTACAGATTCACTTATGTATTTGTCCATTTACAGATTATGGGGTTATTCGACATGTGGTTTTTGGTTAAGCATGGATTCCAAAATTGGTAGCTGTGAGAGTAATTAAGATCATTATCTTACTATTGAACATTTTCAAACAATGTAATTGAGACCAAAATTTGATTTCTTTACTCCCTGCAGTTTTATTTGTGGTTTTGCTTTCCATTTAGAAGTGACGCCAAGGTCACAGAATATTTCAATATCCTACAGTCGATGGCTGCTAAATGTCATTCCCTTGAATACAATTACAACTTTAAAAAAAAGTGCATTGTCCATTTGCTCTAAATGCATCTCTGATGGATGCTTCTGTATCTTTGTGATAGGTTTCCCTCCCCCCCCCATAACTCAATTGGATGAAGTCTTACATTGTTGTAATAATCAATGGTGATATAAAATCAATTAGAAATTGGTCTGGCATTATAAAACTGAGATTCTGGGTCAGATTCTAGGTACAAAGTAATCAAAGTGCTTAACCTTCTACACTATAAGGGTTTAGGGGTTAATCTTCACTTAAAAGCATGATTATATTTGTAATTAGGCAGTACTGTTATTGGTAGTATAACTGCTTTTGACACAATTCAAATCAAATAATCATTCAAAGTCTTAATTGTTAAACTGAGTAATTGGAAAAAGGAAAATGACCTCTTAGTTCATCCTGGTAATCCAATATTTATTTTGTACTGATGTGACTCATATCACAATGATGGGTTTGCTCTTATTTGTCCCATCAGTTTTCTGTCAGATGTGTCAGATGCCGTTCAAAATGGGTGCTGGCTTTGGGCAAGTAGAATGTAAATCTGGCTTTTAAGTTGATGCTAACTGGGGGGAAAGAAAGAGGTTAGTAGACATTCTTCTAAAAAGAAAATGTGAATCACAGCAGTGATGGTAATGATTTTCATATATTTCTTTATAGGTTTAGTTAGAGATACTGTTACATATATGGCCTATTCTCCATCCACCTCTCATTCTGTTGACACATTTCTATCTCATGCCTACTAAAATTTGTTTAATAAAATTCTGATCCTGCTGAAATCACTGCCAAAATACCAATTCATTTCGATGTGCCAAATGTTCATACACGAAGTTCAGGCTTTATGAAATTTATACAGATAGATATGCATTAGCTTATTGAGAGGAAAAACAGTTGCTTTAGCTGCTCTTCCTATTTTGACCACAGGAGATGATTTCCTGCTCTTTTTGATGCCAAAATCTTAAAAAAAACCAAAAACAAAACCAAAAAACAAACAACAACCAAAAACCCCCAAACCAAACCAACCCAACCCCCTCACCCCCCAACCTGTCCAGAAAGATACACTTTACAGCAGAGCTAGGATGACTCTTACAAGAATGTTCTTGAATATGTGTTTAAAAAGACTACATAGCACACAATTGGTACATAAAGGTGACCTCTTTGCTCTGAACAGTCAGGTGTTGACACCTATCACATTTAGATCCTTATCCTCTGAGAAGACCTGAGCAATAAATGCTACTGATCCTGAGTGGCTGAGCCACAATGATAGAAACTGTCTAGACTTTATTTCCCTTTCTCCCTGTTTCATGTATTTCCAGCTCTATTTTGCTTCAGCACAAATGGATGAAAAAAAAAAGTAGCATGCAAGCCATCTACTTAACACTGTTTAGGTGATATGATTAGAAAGGTAGATTTTCTGTATAGTCAATGGAGAGAAGTTTTTCCTGGGCAGGAATTCAGATTACATCAGTTAGAAGGTATGAATACCCACTTGGATGTTTACATTTTAATTAGATACTTTGTACTCCTTTACTGAAACACCCAGAAAAGGAAATTCATTGTGCCTTACAGTAACTAATATTTTTGAGTCTGGATTACTACTGGGAACTTACCATAAAGCTGGTATTGGTTGGAGCATATTTTTGGGAGGAAAGCTGATAAGTTTGTATGCATGGAGAAATAACTGCATTACTTTGGTATCTTCCTCTCAGGCTTTTTCTTTTCTTGTTTTATTCGCATTCAAATCTTTTGCATCTGCTTATCTCTTTCCAAAACCAGTTCAAAGCCAAGATCTGATTTTGAGTTTTATTCTTGGCTCTCCCACCAATCTGTTTAACCATGTATTAAGTGTCTATCACAGCAGTGTCTTTCTTACCCTGTACACATATTAGGAATCATTAGCTCTGTCACTAGAGGATAAGCACCCACATGGAAAAGCTCTGTAATGTACACAAGGTGCGGTCTATTGACGTTACATCATATGTCTTGTTATATTACCAAAACAATTAAGTTATCTGAGTATCAACACTGCATGTAGACATCACATCATTTTTAAATCAAAGCACTTAGAAGCAAAGAAATGAATAATTAAGAACACATAAAACTTATGCTGCCCACACAGTAAGTACATTATTCTTATCTAGACTTTTACCTTACTAGACTATAAGCTCTTCAGTGAAGGAAGATTTTTGCTGTTGCTGTTCCATACATGTCTACTGTCTAACATAAGAGGACCCTGTCTGCTCTATAGCAAAAGTGGAAGAAACCAAGGAAGATCCCTTGTCTTAAAAATAATATGCAGTTCATCCAGTAATTTTAATTCTGATCTAAATGGATCATTAGTCAGTGCCTAATAATTTCTGAGTATAACTGCTTGGCCATTGTTTAACTTTGATTTTTTACTACCTGAGCAAAAATATTCTGCTGTGGAAACTGCACTGAGACCATAGAAATGATGCCATGTTAGAGCAATCTTACCTGCACTGCCAAATGTTAACCATAAGGATGTTTTTGATTGTCTTGTAAAATGAGCATACCAAACTGGTCACTACCCTAAATGAGCCTCCTGACTGGGAATTAGTGGTTAGCACAGGGAAGCAAAGAAACTCTTCTCTGCCGCAGCAGGATTTGTCATACGTTGCTTTGTGCAGTTGGTCACATTCAGTTCATGACTTCTGCCCCTAGCATTTTAGCTTGCTTCTTCCATGCTTCATCTCTCAGACCATCTGTATAGCAAGGTGACTTCTGGGTCTGAAGCCATAGCAGCCTGGATTTTGACACAATCATATCCATAGTCACGTACCAGTACTGGATATGCTCCAAGGCACTTTCACTAAAGAGGCCTGTGTCTTCACTGCACAATCTGTGATGAGCCTAATTGGCACACCTGCTTTCAGGCTGTTGTTGGGAAAACTTGCGTGATGCAATTTTAAGAGTGGTACTACTCTGAAAACCTTTTTCTAAGCTTATGTTACTGTCTACATCTCAAATCCTGAGATTTCAAAGTCTATCTTTCCTCTGGTTCTGCTCCATTTTGCAAAATGTTGTAAATGCCTGGCATTATGTTTTGTCATATGTGTATAAATGTGTGTGTGTGTATATATATATACATGTAAAAAATTTCTTAGCTATAAGAAGCTCAGTAGAAAAAGAAGACATTTCAGAATATACTTTAAACAGTAAAAATTGTGGGAAGACTGTGAGGAATTGCATATATAATAAAAAGTAATAAAAATTGCATATATAAGAAAAAGAATTAAATATATGATATATAAAATTGCATATATATAAATCAGCCTAGCCTTTTTCTCATAATCCCTTTAAGATTAGGCAGGAAGTGCCTGAGCTATCACAGTTTAGTAGTTATTTAGAAATTTGAGGGGTTTTTTTCATAGGTTTTCTATCCGTTCAGCCTCCCATACTCCCTCCCATTTCCACAGCTGTAATTTGTATTCTTATGTCATACATGTATTTAGGAAAGGCCTGCACATAAATAGCTCGTATAAATGTTGATGGACCGAAGAGTCATGCAGTATTGTTTTTAAGATTCACCTTACCTACCTCTTGTCTGTCTTGATTATTGATGAACTTTTCCCAAGCCTGCCTTTATTTTTTTCCAACAACCAGCAAGAAGTGAGTTCTGTTTGTTTACTCTTTATATGAATTGTTAGTGATGAAAATTTCCTTTTTCACTGTAATATATCACTGTTTTTTTTCCCAAAATAACTTAGCTCCACTCCTGTAGCAATGCTTGTTCTACAATGCTGAAACAAAGCTTGTTTGTTGCCCTGGAATGATTATTTAATACTTCATGAACTCTGGAGATAATAAGAAGTATTTAATTTCTGGAAAACTTTGATTGCTCAGATTTACAAAAGGTAAACTCTCTCCCTTCTGCTTGAAAGACCCTGAAATGTGAATTTGTATCCCACTGGCTTAACACATCTCTGTGTAGATAAAAGGTCTAGTTCTATTCTCATGCTCCTTATTGACTGTTCCTCACAAAACCATGCTTCTTTGTTTGGGGGTATTACATTCACAATAGCAACCTTCTGAATTTGGAGGACCTCAAATCATATTTCAGTGCTTGGGTGGGGTCTATAAAAGCTTCCAGATTGATGGCTAAGCTATTGCTTGTAGTGCCACTGAGGCACTACACTTACACCCAGGGAGCAAGGAGGAGGGAAAGAAATTATCTGAGGAGGAAGATGATCCCACTCAGATCTGGAGTCATGCAGGGATCTGGCTCTATGTACGTAAATGCGATCATTTCTTAACCTCTCCGTCCCAATGTCCTCAGCTGCAGAATAGGATTAATACTTACCAGCCAGTGGTAGTGGGTCACTAATCAGTCAGAATACGTGCAATAAAATATAATTTATGTGTAATGGTAGGATATTAGCGATTCTTCATGCAATCATGACCCGATGCCTATTTTCAGCTGGCAATGGCTGGCAGAAGCCACTTGGCAAATTCCCAGGAGGGATAACATGCAACCTCCAAAGAGTGATGGCAATTTACTGTTGGAACAGTCTGCCCGGGAGCATGGTCGATTTTCCATCTTTCAAAGTATTTACGTCCGGAAGGCGTGGGGTTTTTTGTCTAACAGGTATGTTAGCCGGACGCCCCCCGCCGAGGGCCGCCCCGCACCCCCCTGCCCCCGCCTGCCACCGCCCCTGGGGCCGGGCCGGGCCGGGAGCCGCTGTCCGCGGTGCTGAAGCGCTCCCGCTCGCCGGAGCGCGGCAACTTTCCGACCCCTCCCGGCCGTGCGCCCGCTCGGGCCCATTTCCCGGGAGCGCGGCCTGTAATTAAACTAACTCCTCCCTTCAGCTGCGATAATTGCATCGCCAGAAGCCCGTAGGAACGGGTGCCTTCCTCTCGCTCTCCACCCCCACCCCCTTATTTTATTTTTTTTTCCTTTCCTTTCCTTTAAGTAAGCTTGCTTCCCCTGGGCTGTGCAAATTACCCACCGTGCACCCCGGGAGCTTGAATTCCAGCGGCATCTGCCCGCCGCCCTTCCCCGAAAAACTTCGGGCACGCCTCTCGCATCCCCTGGGATCGCGATTCGGGATTCCCGCCGCCCAGGTAAGAGCCGGGGGGCTGGGGTAGAGAGGGGAAAAAGAAAAAAAGAGGAATTCTGCGGTTTACTCCCTCCGGAGGGCTGTGGCGCACCCCGGGGGGGCGGGCGGGCGAGACGGGGGCTGGGCGGGGCGACCGCCCCGCCCAGCCCCCGTCTCGCCCGCCCGCCCCCCCGGGGTGCGCGGCGGAGCGGCCGCCTCCTTCCCGGTCCTCCTCTCCGCGGTGCTTTCCCGGGGACGGCGGTGCTGGCTCCCCCGCACCGCCCCTCCGGCGTCGGGTAGTCCCTCGGTAGGCGCTTACCCTCCAGGTAACTTCCCGAAGTTTTGGCGGGGCTGGAGCAGTGGCTGGGGGTGGGGGGTGGGGGACCCCAGGGGTAAAATCCGTCCCGGGGCAGTGGGGATGACACCTGGTGCAAAACTGTGCTTTGGTTGCAGTTAGCCTTGTTCTGGGCACCCCTCAAAATCTTTGTGCCAAAGCTAAGGGAGGAATCAGTGAAGTGCTGGCTCGAAGAAAGGGCATAGGAGTTTTGCTCATTTATCCTCTTTTACATAAGGTTTAATGCATAAAAATGCCAAAGTCTTTTATTTCACATTATGGATTACACTATACAAAGCAGTTTAGCTCATAAAAGGTATTAGAGTGTAGTATGTAAATTGGAAATTGCAGACTTCCTTTATTAATTTGGAACTGGCATAATATATTCAATTTTGTGGATGTTGATAGCAAGAAAAAGTTAGGCAATAAAAATAGTTGTAATTAGCTTTGGGAGAAGTAATACAAATGCAAATGAGTTTGATGGCACTTCAGTATAAGCATGTTTCACCAAAGAAAGCCCAACCTTATAAATTTAAGCTCTCTGCAACCAACACAGCAGGAGGCCTTTCTTTTGCAGTTTTCATAACTTTGGATAAGAGGAAGTATGTCCGTTGCATACATATGTATATAGGTAAAGAATTTATGGTCGAGAAGGAACATTAATACTCAAGATGGGTACTTATGTAGGCCTTTAGGATTGCAGAAATAGTCTCTAATTATATTGTAAAAAAAATCTTGGGTCAAGAATAGCCAGAGTACCAGCTGTAAATCACAGGAAATAACTATCCTGCTAGCCAAAGATATGGCTCGTTATTTAAAGTTGTTGATGCTGGGTCACTTGTTTGAGATTTTACCTGCGATATATGTACTTCATGAATTAAAATACTTGTGGAAAATTAACCCTGTTTTGTTCCTACTGTTATGGGAAATTAATAATGGAAATTAATTGTGGAGTTACATGTTATGTATTACATTTCAGGTACGTCTTTGCAGCTGGTACATGTTACACTGGTTATGTGGCATTTTTATACAGCTGGAGATAGCAAGTGCATAAGTGGTTGCTTTTGGTCATTACACAAAGTGGAAGCCGGAAGTACAGAGACAAATTTTTTAGAAAGGATCAATTCACTTGTCTAGTGCCTCATGCTGGGCAATGAGGAGTAGGTATATTCTATTGCAGTTCAAATCTGATGCAAGTAGGTGTTTACCTGCATTTGCCCATCCAAAACTCCATCAACAATGTGAGTTGAGAAATTAGAATGATTAATATAGACACAGTATTTTCATAAGGATACTGATATAACTAACAGTTGCAATGTACGTTCAGTTGTCAGTCTTACTTGGAAGCATTAATAACCCATGTGCAATTGAAGTCTCTTATTATTAAAGAAAACTCAAACCAACAGATTTATAGGTTTCTTTCTAGCTAATATGTAGAAATTGGGTGTAAATGTGTGTTTTTCCTCCTGTAAATGACCTTTGCCTGTATGCAGAGGACCTACATGTTGCTCAAGCCCCTGAGAGATTACTTATGGTGTGCTGCTTCTTTTGAGTAGTTACAAATTTCAGTTGCACATTTTTCTCCGACTTCAGAATGAATGAAAAATGACTCTGCTGATGTCAGTAGAGCACTTGAAATCAACACAGAGAAAAATGTTTATACTGAGGATTCCTTTATTCCAAAATTCCTAAATTAAGCAGGTTATAAACAAGCATCAGTATAAATATGAAAAAAACCCCACCACTCCTATATCCAGTCCTATGGAGATGATAGGAAAAGAAATAACTTGATGGATGAAAGCCATTTCTTAATATATTTTTACTGAACTACAGTAGGATTAGATTTACTTTTCCAATGTAATTTTTTGTGCAGGTTCAAGTACTAGGTGGGCATTATTACCTTCCTTTGTCCTTCATTGACTACTTCTTGTTTGTGCTAAAATTAAGTTTCCCAACTGTGAGAGGTCATCAGGCTTTTTCACAAGTAGCCATTGAAATTGTCCAACACGCCTACAAACCTGGAAGCTGAGTCATCTGTTTAAAGAATGTTTTGAACTGGTGTTTTTCTTTGTCAGTTATCCAAACAGTGAAGCGGTTTATCTGACATCAATTCCCTTGGAATATGTGGGTTTTTCTGTGGAATAACTGATCTTAATGAATGTGGGGAATTGGCATCAGATTAAACCTTTATCCATGGTTCAGGTCATTGAAAAAACTTAGGAGTACCTTCAGCTCAAGGGCTTTGCCTTTAAACATTGAAGGTGGAGAACCCTTTACAGGGTCAGCTAGAAATTATAAGAAAAAACAAATGACCGCTTATGAAGTCTCTACTGATGAAATGTTTTGTGAGAAGGAGAAAGCAGTCTGCTCATTTGGGGCGGGGGGGGGGGGGGGGAATCCTGGAGCCTGAATACCTGTTTATCTGAGTATCACAGTCACAATATTTAATTAGGGTCTGATATCCTACTAATGCATATTTATATATGCTCATAGCTTACTATGAGCAAGAGAAAAGTCTTTGCAGCAAACAAACAGAATAATAGTAGCCTTTACGAAAGAGAGAAACAAGCGATGTGGCTACAACTGGAGCTGAGGCAGAAGTCACCCATACTAGACAACATGGAAAAGCATAACTTGACATCAGGGGTTAAACTTAGGTGAAAGTGGAAAAATAATGGTAGTCTTTGTCCAAAAAAACCTCACTCAAGGTGTCAAAATGAGATATTGCTCTTATTACACTGTACTGATGCTCGTGCATTGATTTTTCTTTTATCTGCTGGCCTGCTTCTCAATCAGGAGAATTTCTTCATCAGCTCTACTTGGCACCTCACAACTTCATGGGGCTTGACTGGGAGTTGTGGCTGGGCCTCTGGAAGGTAGCAGGCTCTTGGCTATGGGGAAAACATAATATTACATTCACAGTAGACTATGTTGATTTTCACAATGTAATGGTTTCACCTTTTCTTATCTGTTTTAAAACATGCCATGGAAAGTAGCTTTGCTTTCTTCGTTAGGACACCTTCTAAAGCCCAAGGCCTCCAAGAATGGTAAAGTTTTTCTTTTAGACATAAGATAAATGCCTCATAGCAATAAATCCCAACCAATGGCTGCAGAAGCATTTCCTTCCCTGTTCATCCCATAAAAAAGAAGCTTCTGTCGCAGAAATACACTAGCTAGTGCCTGGAATCAGTGATATAAAATATGGGATGAACGATGGATTTAAGGTGACACGTTCTCAGGAAAGCTTGGTCAGAATATAGATCTTTTCAACTCACAGACAGCAAGCCTCTGCCCTCAAAATTAGGTGTTTCTAGCCCAAAGTTAGGTGTTTCTAGCCCTGGTGGATCAGGTCTTTTAAATCACTAGATACAACATTATTATGCATAGGAAAGTTACTTAAAGAATTCCTTGAAGATTTTACAATTTACTAGCTATTGTGCTTTTTATCCTATAGAAGCCCAGACAGCTAAACTGTGGAGAGATCCTTTAAAAGAGGACATTGTATTGCGCAAAAGTGTAATTCCAATAAATATCAAAAACTGTTAGACTAGTCTCAGAACACTTTTTGGTAAGTTATGCACTCTCTAAATATATGACGTTGTGATTACTGGTATGGTTGGAATGTTAACTATCTCATTTCCCTGGGGTTTATGGCTACTTGGATTTTACAAACTCAGCGTAACAGGAAAAAACCTAACCAACTGTTCCTATCTCTGTTGGTACTCCTGCTCAAAAAAACTAGGTGAATTTTTGACCTTTCCCATTCTTCAGAGTTATTCTGCCCTGAAATTTTTCTTCAAGTCCGTCAAGATTATTTTAGGCTAGGCAGGGGGGATTTACAAGAATAACTATGCCAATATTCCTTAACAGTGGTAATAATGCAAAAATATGTAGTATATAAACAACACTGTAATTTAGTAAGTTATTAAGTCGTAATCAGATCTCTTAACTGTACTACATGATGCCTCACTGGAATGTATTCAATAGATCAACTTCCAGCTAATTCAGTTTTTCTAAACAGTCCTGTACAATATTATTATCTACATTTGTAACTGTACAAAAACAGAAAAGCAAAAGCCAGTAGGGACTAAACTTGCTCTCAGGCACATTTGGAAATCCTATGCATATCAAATAGCACAACTGAGACTTATTTATTCATATGTTGGTGGTTAGAAAAGGTGGCAGTGGTGAACCTACTCAGATTTTACTGTTCTGCTTGGAATGCACCTGAGCTAATCCACAAATCAGACTGCCATCTCCAACCCGTAGTTGCTCTCCATTAAGACTTGCAAGTCTGTTGACTGCTGCAAGAGACTGAATAATTGATTTCTGCAGCCGTGCTCCCATGTTGGGGAAGCTGAAACGTGGTTCTGCTTCTGCATTCCCAGGAGTGCACGGAGCTGCACGGGTTCCCGAGCAAGTTCTAGCAGCAATTTACCGTTCCTGCTTGTGCGTGACACATCCAGGTATTTCAGAGTGATTTCCAGTCATTAAATATACCTTATGACACTCATGCAGATAGTTATTATGCCCACTCTTCTGATGGGAGTAGGGATTTTTTTCTCTTATTTGTTCTTGTTGAGTCAGAGCAAAGGGTGCACCCTGAAAATCCCCCTGCTAAATTCCACCTCTGAAAAGATGAAGTTAGGGTTAGAGCTTGTTAGCTGAGCCATAGTAACAGCCTTCATCCTCCCAGGCAATAGGCTAAAATGTGTCAGCATTAGCATGCTCGCACTGAAACGTCTTTACGTTTCTTTTGTCGCCTTGGGGGGCTTGGAAGTCCCACTTCCAGTCTCACCAGACCAAAAGGCACTGCTGGAGTGTCTCTATGCTACCTTTGCTTCCTCTCTCCACTAAAAAAAGTGAAGAGATGCTTTAGCCAGAATGTTTAAGGACCCAGGGGAAACAAATATAAGTTACATCAACCTCTGTGCACTTCTGATTTGTATTGGAGACAAAACAGACCACAGTAGCATGTCCAGGATGTGAGAGGTGGGCAGGTGATACACACTGTCTTTTAGTCCTTCCTTTTACAGAAATTTAATTATCTTATCTAGTGTAGTAACCCCCTTTCTCCTTCAAAGTGTAACAAAAGAAAACACATCTTAAACCTCACCACTTTCTAATGTAAATGTAGAGTAGGGAAAAGAAATCGGAATAATAGATGCTTCAGAAAGGCGCTTGTGTTTAAGCAGTGCATTTTGTCCCTATTCCTTTTTCTCTGCTCTTTGTTTGTTGTGGACCCTCATCTTAGAAATGAGTATTTTTCACAGGTTTTCTCGTTCTAACCTTTCAGTATTTTCTCCATGTGTGTCTGAGATCAAAACTGTTATCATCTGAATTTAATTTAGTACACCTTTCTCTGTGTGATGGGCTGCTATTTCAGAGGGTACAATGCCACTATTAATCATCATAAAGAAAATGCATGAAAACAGTCCAAAATACGTGTCAAGCACTTCAGTGTGATGGATGCACAATAGATGGTACCATTATTATCACTCAGCAACTTGAAAACTTTTGGTCCTCACATTTTCTCCCTTTCAAACATCATTAACTTGTTCATGGGATCCAATACTTTGTGAAAAATATATTACTCTTCTGCTCACTTTTTCCTCATCCTTCATGCTGTATTGACAGAGCCAGTTACCTGAAATTTCTTAATGCATTGTAAGTTTACTTCTTAGTGTATGAGATAGCAAAGAAAACCAAAACAAATGGTTTTATGGAACAAAAGTCAATGATATTGATTTTGATCTGTTAATGCAAAAGCAGATTGTATGAATGACTGTAATTAGGAAACTTACATTTATTGGTCACAGTTTTATTTACTCCTTGGTTTTGTTCACTTTTGTGAATCAGAAAGACTTAAAATATCATAGTGTCAACTGAATGTGGATAATATTCTTCTTTTAGGTTTGTTACAAAAGTGACGCACTGTCTGCGTTCAGCAAAGCTTACAATGCTTGGGATAAAATGGATCCAATTTTGTATGGTGGGGGACATGTTACAGCTGATGAGAAATATTCATATAGCTGCAAAAACTAGATATGCTCAGGTGTAAACTTACGGCATTTCAAGTACCTCCTGGTAAATGGTGTTACCTGATTATGGATGCTGTTGTCTGGTAACAGGTAATGATAGCTCTATTCCTATTTTAGTAGGGGGGAGCAGGGTTGGATGAAATCCGGTGCAGAATGGGGATGGGTTATGTGACTTTGGAGTCGTTCCTTCATGTGCCAGGCAATACAAACCATCTCAGATGCTGCTGATCTTTTTGTAAATGGCCTGGTATATTTAGCCCTAGGGTAAGTTGCATGAAGTTGCATGTATGTGGAAGGTGCAGTAAGAGGGAGGTTTGCCTTATGCACTGGTAGCAGAGCGACACTTGCTTTCTGCCCCTCTGGAAAGCCAGGCACCAGAGTCTTGCTGGGAGGCCTATGAGCTGCCAATTGCCTGTGCCTGAAGCACTTGAAAGACTCAGTGTTTACTGCTACAGCCATGATAACCACAGCTCCTTCCTGTTTGTGCAACCCAGTCTGCACGTGAGCAGCAACTTCTATCCCTGGTATACAAATCTAGTGAGATAGATAGACCACTGCAGACCGCAGATTTTACCTGTGTGAGATCATTCACATGATGTATTCTAACCATAACCTGCAGGAGACTGTATGTAGGGATGCGTTTTGAATGTGGAAATTGAGGATTATAAATAAATAGGGTTGCAGGCAAGAATTCTGCAAGTTTGGTATAGCTGGCTATTTCAAACTTATCTGAAGCCTGTTGATATTGTGTAATGTGTTACATGCATATGTTAGAAAGGGTTTTTTTTGGTTTGGGAAAAAAATAAAGGGAACTATGTCAGATGTTCACATTTCACCATGCTGCATTTCATTTTCTTGCAAGAAAGAGAACACCTGATTTAAGAGGTTTCTTTTTGTTTCTTTATGAGATATCTGATGTTTTGTATCTTTTTTCTAAAGCACTGGTTTAAGGATAAATACCTTGCCTAGGAATCTTGTCGTCTGAGACTGAATTTTCCTGCTGTTTTGTGAAAGGATTGAAACTGTGAAGGGCAGCAACACCAGAAGACACAAAAAATTGATTTTTATTTGGTCATTTGTGAAGTAAAACAGTGTTTTTGAGTGGTGGGTTGCAACAGAACTGCTTTCAACCACTTGTTACAGTCTCCACAACTACCTTCTGCTCTCTGTGGTGATACAGCCAATTCCTGTACCAGATACTATCATCTGAACAACTGTAAAGTAAAGTCTTGAAAGCTAAAGTCATCCAATAATTAAACTTTCTATTGCAAAGGAATTTTTTACATTTTGGAAAAAAACCCTTTTCAGTCTAGATGAAATTGCCATGAAGGTTCATAGTGTTTCATAAAAGTGAAATTGGTAAGTTTCAATACACAAAAGAACAGAAGAAACTATCTTTCTAGAGGCTATGGTATGCCTGTAGGTAATTTTTATTTCTCTTAGCACTACACGTGTTGTTTTCTTTATAGCATCAATCTGATGTTAAAAAAATTCAATTTAAAAAATATTACAACTCTTGCATTTTTCACTTTAAATTTTAATCAGAGTATGGAAGAATCAATAGTTAGTTAAATTTTGAAAGGTTCTGAAAGCAAACCTGATTATAAGTTAGTGAATTAATGATTTAGTACATTACTGAATAATCAATAATTGCTAGCTGATGTTCTGAATCACTCTTACTAAATATGTTTTGGAAAGTTTGTAATTATACCACAAAAGTTTCTGGCAGGCATGCTGAATCATAGACTCATTTAGGTTGGAGAAGACCTTCAATATCATCGAGTCCAACCATCATCCATGCCCACCAAACCATGTTCTGGTGTACCCCGTCTACGCGCTTTTTGAATACCTCCAGGGATGGTGACTCAACCACTTCCCTGGGCAGCCTATTCCAATGTCTGACAACCCTCTCAGTAAAGAAATTTTTCCTAATATCCAACCTAAATCTCCCTTCCTGCAACTTGAGGCCATTTCTTCTCATCCTATCTCCAGAGACCTGACAGAAGAGACCAGCACCTACCTCACTACAACCCCCCTTCAGGCAGTTGTAGAGAGTGATAAGGTCTCCCCTCAGCCTCCTTTTCTCCAGGCTAAACAACCCCCGTTCCCTCAGCTGCTCCTCATAAGACTTGTGCTCCAGGCCCCTCACCAACTTAGTTGCCCTTCTCTGAACACGCTCCAGCAACTCAATGTCTTTCCTGTAGTGAGGGGCCCAAAACTGAACACAGTACTCGAGGTGTGGCCTCACCAGTGCCAAGTACAGGGGAACAACCACCTCCCTGCTCCTGCTGGCCACACTATTTCTGATACAGGCCAGGATGCCGTTGGCCTTCTTGGCCACCTGGGCACACTGCTGGCTCATATTGAGCTGGCTGTCAACCAGCACACCCAGGTCTTTCTCTGCCGGGCAGCTTTCCAGCCACTCTTCCCCAAGCCTGTAGTGCTGCATGGGGTTGCTGTGACCAAAGTGCAGGACCCCAGCACTTGGCCTTGTTGAACTTCATACGATTGGCCTCAGCCCATCGATCCAGCCTGTCCAGATCTCTCTGTAGAGCCTCCCTATCCTCAAGCAGATCGACCCTGCCTCCCAACTTGGTGTTGTCTGCAAACTTGCTGAGGGTGCACTCAATCCCTTCATCCAAATCATTGATAAAGATATTAAACAGAACAGGGCCCAACACCGAGCCCTGGGGAACACCACTTGTGACCAGCTGCTAACTGGATTTCTCCCCATTCACCACTACCCTCTGGGCTCATCCATCCAGCCAGTTTTTCACCCAGCGAAGAGTACACTTGTCCAAGGCATCTTGAACTGAAGAAGTCATCATGACATACAGAGGCACATGTTCTGATATCATAAGAAGCTGCATTCCAGCAATTGGTGAGAGAATGTGCTCCAGGGGGGAGGAAGAGGTGTCCATAGGAGCACGATTATGCACCTCAGCCTATTTTATACTTCACCTGGGTGCAAGCTCTCTGACCTCCTCTGGTAGCCAGTGGAGGACACAGGGTCTATTCTGCAGCAGATCTCAGCTGGAGTCTAATTTTGGTGCTCCCCAGTGCCCTCCCAGGGTGTCCTCTTTCTCTTCACCAGCAATGGAGGAGGCATAGGAAGTCTTGCCTCCTAAATTAGGAGCCTAGTGTTGGTGGGAATGTTCGCTCCAGCCTTCCCAGCCCCTTCAAAACTAAGTATTCCCTTGTCTTCATAAAGCTGTTGTAGTGTTAGGAAGGTGGAGAAAGCTCTGGCATGCTGTTTTGGTTTAAACCCAGCCAGTAACAAAGCACCACCAAGCCACTCACTCGCTCCTCCCCGCCAGCCCCAGTGGGATGAGGAGGAGAAAATATAAAGAAATATTTGTGGGTCGAGACAAGGACAGGGAGGGATCACTCACCACTTATGGTCATGGGCAAAAGACAGGCTCGACTTGCAGAAGAGACTAAATCAATTTAATTTACTACCAATCAAATCAAAACAAGGATATCAGGAAGTAAAACCAAACCTCAGAACGCCTTCCCCCCAGCCCTCCCTCCTTCCCGCCTCAAGCCCACTCCCGGCTCTCTCTGCCTCCTCCCCCCGGCGGCGCAGGGGAACAGGGGATGGGGGTTGGGGTCAGCTCCCCACACCTTGTCCCTGCCGCTCCTTCCTTCCTCCTCAGGGGAGGAGGACTCCTCACCCGTCCCCTGCTCCACCGTCATGTCCCTCCCGCGGGAGACAGTCCTTCACCAACTTCTCCAGCGTGGGTCCTTTCCGCGGGCAGCAGTTCCTCACTAACTTCCCTGGCGTGGGTCCTTTCCGCGGGCCGATCTTCAGTCACACACTGCTCCAGCGCGGGCTTTCCCATGGAGCCGCGGCCATCTTGGGGGGCCTCCGCTCCCCCGCTCCCCTCCATGGGCTGGGGGGGGACAGCCTGCCGTCCCACCACGGGCTGCAGGGGCATCCCCTCCTCCGGCGCACCTCCTCCCCTCCTTCCTCACTGACCTCGGTACCTGCAGAGGGGTTCCTCTCGCGTTCCAATCCCCCACTCACTGCAGGTTCCCCTTCTTGAATCTGTTCTCCAGAGGCGCGACCACCGTCACTGGTGGGCTCGGCCTGGGCCAGAGGCGGGTCCGGCTTGGAGCCGGGGAAGCTTCTGGCAGCTTCTCACGGGAGACGCCCCTGCGGCCCCTCCCCCGCTACCAAAAACCCCGCCACACAAACCCAAAACACATGCCCTGCTGTCTCATGTACTCCAAGCCCACGTTCTCAGAAAGGGAGGAAGGTTACTTTCCCTCTCATGCCGTAGCACAGTACAGAAGGTATGCCTGCAAGGTAGGTGGTTTGTGAACCCTTTTTGATATCTAACTTGAGCCACAGCTGTCTCCAAACTGAGCGGTATATCAGGTCATCTGTTCTGTTTTCCTCTACTTGGGCTCTTGGAGGTCTTAGGTGGGAGTTTGTGACTTCTCACCTTCTATGCACAAAGGCAACGGCTACCAGCTAGAAGTGAGGACCAGGAGTGCTCTAGCCTACTGATAGCAGCACTGAAAACCTCTGGTGTGGTATGGGTATTATTACGCGGCTCTTGTATTGCTTCTGAGTTTAAATAGGAAAAATCTTATCATTACTGTTCACTACACTGCATAAACAGTCCTGATACTGCAGGGACGTCCTGATTGGATAGTATCTGGTTCCACAGATGGCCCTCCGAGGGATCTTGTATTTATAATGTCTTTGGTAATGCACTAACAGAAACGAGGGTAAAAAATACAGTCTTTGTAACAGGCAAAGTAAGACATCATCAGTGATAAATTAAATTATTTTAAATGCATCAGACCAGGTTCTGATTTCAGTTATGTGGATATAAACAAGCCCGCTGGTACCATAGGTTTTTGTGCGTGTGAGGAAGATCAGAATCTGGCTTCAGGCACATAGATTCTCATTCAGTAAAATGCATCCGGTTTAGATGTTGCAATCTGTATTAGCAAAAGTTTTAGTCTGTCCTTGGCATTTCCTTAGGCATCAGTGATTCCCAATTATTATAACCTTCAAAATACTTTAAAGGGTGTTTTGTGTTTTTGGTGTTTTGTTGGATGTGGTTTTTTTTCCTTTTATTTTTGCTTGGCTATATAACTCCAAACATTTCACATACCTGCTACAACTCTTTTATCAGATTTCCGTTTCAGAGAGATCCAGCTGATGGGACACATGACCTATTAACTGTTTAACGACCACCACTGAGAAAATAGTTAATGGTGGGGGTTTTTTTTGTTCTTCCGTCTATCTCAAATCTATTTTATGAAAGCTGTTTAATGTGATAGATTCAACAACATGTTGAGTACTACATAAGCTATTTTTTGGGTGCGTGTGTGTATATATTTGCTATTACTGTCTTCCTTTTCTTAGGCACAGTTACAAATTTCAAAGGTACACGTTTTCTTGAAGGAGAGGGAAGAGTGGGATTACTTTCTAAACCAAAGCACAAGAAATTCTAGTAGGGCAAAATAAAGGTTTCAACATCAAGCACATATGCGAACTTTCAATTTTCAGACTGTGGTCTGAGCTAGGAATTACTGTCCTACATGGTGGAGGAATTTGCCTCACTTTATCTGACATAACATCTTTCTGAAGATGACTGTTCAAAGAATGTATTTATAGCCATATAAGGTATAGGCTGTAGCGTCAGCCACAGAGTGGTAGCAACAAGATGAAATGATTATGTCAATATTTTTTTTATAAATAAATGGGTATCTTTTAAGACAGGAGTGAAAGGTATATACAGGGAGGCTGTATGTATTAACAATGACCTGAGAAGCCATTTATCCCCTTCCACTATCTATACCAGGTATTTCATTGGTGCTGTATGGAGAGGAAAACTGTACTTTATATTTAAAGTTAAGCGACTAAATTCTACTTCATCTGCAACAGTAATTTTCACCTTTCACCAGAAAGCTGGCATATTTTTGCTTGTCATTTACCAAGTCTATGCTTGCATGGACTAAGTATTGTTTTAAAAATATGCAACTTTATAAAGAAATTTATAAATTAATTATGTTTAAAAGGGTACTTAAGTCTACATAGTTGATCTACTCAGTGATTCGGACAAGACAAAAGCATGTAAAATAATCCAAGCAGTAACAGAAGGAAAGCAAAATAGATATAAGTTACTGCCACCCCCAAATCAAATTCTGCAAAGCCTTTGGATTTTAATGGATCATGCCACTGACATAGCAACAAATCTCTGGTAATGCAACTGAAAGCCTCCTAGCTTTTCATGCCAACACTACTTCAGCAAAAGTCTCCTCTAAAACAAACTTCAAACTTTGTTACAGTCCTTTATATGACAGATTTATCCATGTTAGCTGATTTCCTGCCAACTGACTGCACCTGGTTCACTCTAAATTAGTTACAGTTAATTGTCAACAAATGGGAAGAAGGTCCCCTCGCTATTTTCTCTTGGCTGTGAAGTTGGCAAGTGTAGTTCTTGTAGCTATTTTTTTCAGGTACAGTATTGTTATATGCATAAGTTTAGAAGGAAAAAAAAAGAGTAAAATAAATAGTGGTGATAAGTGGGGTTTTTTTTTTGGTGCAGAAAATATTGTGTGAGCACAGCTGCATTGATGCTAAGGTGGTTGTTAATTTAGTGAGCCCTGCCTGGGGACACCAAAAAGGGTGTGGGGTTTGCATTGTTTTTCTCTCCACTAGTGGAGGGAGAATGGTTGATTTAGAAGAAGGAGTAGCAAGAAGGAAGCCCTATAGGTAAGTTTTAATATCCCTGTTAGTCTGGTATTTTTTCTCTTCTGATACTTTTCCTCTTCTAGCAGGTTGGGGGGGGGAGGGGAATAAAAATAGATTTTCCCTGGAGAGTTAGAGTGATTAATGAGGGTTTTGTCCCTGGGAGGATGTGATTTATATATCTCTTGGCATTCCTTCAGTAAGTCTTGCAACAACAGAAATTTAAGTATGCTTTTAAAATCTAGGTTTATTTTTTTGGAAACGTAATTTCTTGTCACCTCTTCCACAAGATAGCTAAAGAAAAAAAGAAGAGAAAAAAAGGAAGACTTTCTCTTTCCCTGTATCTCTCCTGACCTGTTGGACATGCTGTTCCAATAAATTCAGCATACTTATGACTCAATTCTGTCCTTGGTCATTTTATTCCTGTATTAGAGGGGCTGAAGCAACACTGGTGTAAACCCACATGATATAAAGGTTGTTACAGACTTGCCAGTTAAGCTTTTTTACAGTAGTGTAGCCTCTCTTACAACAACTGTTCTTTAATTAAGAGATGTGTTTGCTTGAGATAAACCTGTTTCCTTGTACCTATTGTGTGGAAAGTGAGGCTCAGGATTCAGAGGAGATTTATGTTTTGGGTTCTGAGTCAGTTTTCTGCTTCTATAATGACAGCCTCCTGTTGAATTTTCCTTGACAAATGGGAGCTCTAGTTTGAACTTTCAGTTACATATGTGGCAGTGGCTTTTCTTTGCTTCTTTTGCTTTACAGATTGCCTCGCGGAAGACAAGAAATACGAAAGGAATGGTATCTATAGGGCTTAGATTCCCTCCCTCTCTTTGCAGTCCTGTGTTGTGAAGTGTGCAGCTTTATCCCATCCCCTGCAGCCCCTCCTGCCTTGCTTTTTGTCTTTCTTCCATGGATGGTTGCTGCAGTGTGAAGAAAATGTATCTTGGATCCAAAATCAAAATTCACAATTTCTGCTGCTTCTGTTCTCATATTGAATACTATGGCTGTTGACCTCTAGGTTTCCTCCTAGTAAGACGGCTGTCGTCTTCCTCTGTTCACTAGTTATGAACGTTCAAGTGCAAACACCTTCTTAAAAGTTAGATGTTTCCTTGTTGGGTTCAGATAAGGCATCTTAATGCTTTCTTAGTTGTCATATTTATATTACAACTAGCAGGGCTGTAGGTACAAATGCCAGATTTTTATGGAATTCTAGCTTTCTGTAGACACAGTGAAAGCAAAAATTATCTTGGAGATTTTAATTAATAGTAGTAAATTAGGTAAATAACTAATTGAATACCATCTGTTTGCTTACACTGAGAATCAAAAATGTGTTTGTTAGTTTGGGGAAAGAATATTCATGAAACAGAGTACCTCTCTTCCAAGATTCTGTTTTAACAAAACTATTTCTTTGACCTTGCAGTGGTAAAAAAAAAAAATATATATATATATAGAGAGAGAGAGAGAGGGCATTTATTCATATTCATTGTTCTGCACTTTTGCTTTGGGACTACCATTTTCAGTTGTTTGCTTCTCCTTTCCTCTTGGGGTTAAACAGCCCGAAAAAGGCAAGGCAAAACAAACAGAGTGTTGTAGCATCCCTTCCTCTCTTCCCTCCATATGCCTGCGTGAGAGGGGACAGGGAGGAACTGCTGAGTGCTGGCTGGGGAGGGCACTGTTTTGCTGAAATAACAGCTGTTCTAGTGGAGCCTAAAACAAACTCCTAATGGGAAAATCAAGGTGTTTGCAACACTGAGTGTTTTTCCTGTGCAGAAGGGCTAGTTTCTGTAACCAGTTTTGAAGCAAAAACTAGTTTTCATTCTGAAGAGCTGCATGAAGTACATAGGAGATAGTTGGTGATCCAGATCAGTAGATGGAGCACTGAATAAATGAAAAAGTGGAAGTCTGAGTGTTGCAGCAAACAGGAAAAATTAACCCCCCAACCAAACAAGCAAGAAAACTCTTGTAGTTTCCATTGCCTTCCTTTTCCCCATATGTTGGGGGTAGGTGAGGAGGGGAGAAACTCAAGTGTAGTATTCTTCTATGTGACAGCCTGTGTAGGTTTACTTAGATTTTTACTGCATAAATAATAGTGGGGTTTTTAAACTGCATAAAGCAGAGATTTTTTTTTTTATCAGAGATTATAGATCAGAATTGAGGACTGAGGATTATTGAGTACAATTTCAGTTGAACCTTTTGTTATGGATGGCTTCTGCATCCATGGGTTTGTAAAATACTTCTGCTGATTTTTTTAAAATGAAACTTACTATAATATTATATTATATTAAAAGTATGCTTAATCAGCCAATATGTAAACATTACCTTCTCTTACCATTTTTCCTGGTTTTTTAAAGTTGTTTTTTTTTTTTTTTAAATTCCTACAACACTCTTCACAAGAATTTTATAGCAGTTCATAATGGAAAAACACAAGAAGTTTTTACAAAACCATCTTTTTAAAAACTGCTTCAGGAATTGTTGCAAGATTTTCCACATGCTGGATAAATTACCTAACTGTTCATATACCAATTTCTGTGATATTTGCCTGTGCTTTAGGCTAGAAATTACATCCTAATTTTTCTTCAGCCAGGGTCCAGCCAGGCCTGTGTAGTTAGTATGGTTCTGACAAATCAGTATTTGCTTAAACAGATCTTCTGAAGAAGCAGACCTGAGTCAGAGTGCTAAAAAAGGGGGTGGGGTGGGAATAATAAATAGGTAAACGTTGCATATGTTGGTGATGTAGAAACTATCACGACTGGAAGATGTAGTTGGTCGAGGAAAGCCCACAATGAAACGCAAGTGCTAGCACAACTCAATGTTGTAAAAAACCAAACTTCTTAAAAATTCAAGCTAAATGCTGGCTGAGGAAATTTGCTTCAGAAGAGTTTCTGTACTATACAGCAAAACTTTTAAGTGACTCAGTGAAGTGGTGCTTGTTCAGGACTCCTGAACCTGTTTTTTTTTTTGCAAAGTCCCAGACCTCTGTATGAAAGGTAAACTCAAGCATTTTCAAAGCAACTTACTTCCATTTTGTAGTAGCCAGTGAGGTAACAGTCTTAAGCAAACACAGTCAGGGAGGTTCTGAATGAAAAAGCATTTTTACCAGTGAGTATTTATTAGAGTGATAGATGTGTACTGAGGAAATTTGTGGGGATTTTGTTTTGTTTTCCTCCACCCAAGGTACATTTCCCAAGAGTTATAACTAAAACATTCAATCATATTTCTTTGTATAGCATCCAATAATGCAATGGCTGGAAGACAAGGAAGCGGCGGAGTAACTGGGTGGACGCACTGGATATTAGCGATAATTCTGACACTGTGGAGTCACCAGATCAGTGGACAAGGACAAGGTAAGTGAAGATCTTTTAGTACAATTTTTCATTTGCTCAATATTGCGTAGCATTGATTGGAGAAATGAGGGTGTCTGATGAAGTGCTGAACTTGTGTGAACTGCTGACAAGAATATCAAAATCAGAAATACTTCAGTTAAAGTCAAATGCTGTTTGGAAAATGATGTCTTGGTGCCTTCTGGGATTATCCAGATGCTTGAATCTGTGTTCTTGTGCTCTGTGATTGGAGTGTGTCTTGAAATAAATCTCCCATTGTTATCTGTTGTTGTCTCTCTTGGTGTGGAGAAGTAGTTGTTTAAGAGATTATAGACATGGACACTTTGTATTACTTAGCTGTGATACCTGCAATGAACATGCAATACTCAGGTTTTTGTTGCAGTGCTATAAATATTTTCCACCTTGTATTCCCGTCTCACTGATGGTGGTGCATAAAAACAGCTGCAAGAACACAGACAGGCAAGAAAAAAAAGAAGTCTAGCTTCTTGGTTTTTAATTTTGAAAAATAAAGCATTATAGCCTGTTTCTGATCTGAAGACTGTATCTAAGGGCTGGTAACAAAAGAGGTAATAACAGGCTATTGTATTTTTTTAACATATGTTTAGTACAAGAGAGGCTTGCATGTTGTGTTAAATTGGGGGAGGGGGAAATCTGTAAGTGATAATTTTGAGGCATTGAAATTAAAGGGAAGTGGATAGGCATTCCTTTTTGAGGTATGGCAGGCCAACTTTAGGAAGTACATGTTACAGGTGAGCTGAGATTTCCACGTCCTCACTCAAGTGGGGAAAATGTGCTTTTTCCAACTACAGGTTAACTGCTCTATATTGCTCTAGTCAATGACTACAAGCGTGATGCTGGCTAATGTATGTAGCCTGTGCTAGGTCTATTCCACTACGCAGTTTGGGCAGCAGTAGTATTTCTTGGCTGTTGGAATGATAACAGTGTTTATTCTTGCCTGGCACAGTTGTAGGCATAGAAATTGGATGTAAACCGTGTGCTGCAATTGTGCAGGAAACTTCTGCAGAACTTAACGTTGCCTCTGTAGATTCCAAAAGCCAACCTCACAGCCCATAGAGCAATTTTGTAGGGTAAGGGTCATGAACATTTTGCAGCTAATCACCAGACATGCAGAGGAGCTTTTCTGGGTTATAAACTATCTTTGTACAAAGAGGTGAGTTGGTTTTCTAAAATTTTTATTTGTTTTTAAAAACCTTCCATTTTAACATTATAGTCTTTGACTTGGAAAAACAGATATAATTGAAGACTAACTTTTTGTGGTATTGTGCTAAAATGTAACAGGTATGGTAAATTTTTGTTTTATGAAATACTGGTGAATGGTATTGGAAAGAATGGGATACTGGAAAGAAACACAGAAACAGTAACTTGAAAGAGTTTGTTTGCAGAGTGGACAACGTGAGGGTGCTTGTGCTGTGAAATATGCTTTCCATGGTTCTAAACCTACTTTGAGTTTCTGGCTGATGAGGGGTATTGAAGATTGCAGTCTTCACCTGTGAGCTGATCTTAGGGTCATGTAGTTCTAGATGTTTCTGTTTTCTAATAATTAACAAAATATAACTGAGAAAAATGAAACCTTAATAGTGTGACAAAATATTCTGTTCTCTTTGAATGTAAAGTGTCTTCCTAAAATTGGCAATAACTCTTACTGGAAAAGGAATGTGAACTTTTTTGCTTTAATTTTAAATAATTTTGCTAGGTTGCTATGTAGCTTGTGATTATTAAGAAATACATTTAAGCAGGCCCGGTGTAATAAAGCTGGCTGTGTTTCAGTCTTGGTAGAAGCTAAGTGTAGACTTTTGAGCGTACATACTTACTGCAACTGCTGATGACTGCTTAAACCTTCATTTGAGAAATGTGAAATTTTTAATCCTCTGGCAATGAAGTAGTAAATTATAAGCAAGAAACAAATATTTTCTTGGTATAATTACATACACAGGGTATTTGGAAAATGTGAAATCTCTAAGTTGCCAGATATATACCTAATTTTGCTGTGGATTTCTACTGATATTTTCTTTTAAAGCAAAAAGCAAAGCCCTTTGGGCTTGACTTGCAGGAACCTGAGAAATGTAAAGGAGAACCTGAGTAATGTGAGTAAAGTTGTAAAGTTTGAGTATTCAAAGCCTATCAGGACAATAAAATGAAGAAATAATTATTCTGTCTCTGGGCATTGAACCAAAAGGTTTTAAAAGCCATATGGCTGCATTTAAAGAAGACAGCTTCTGAGTCACGTAACTTCAGTGTGAGTGGGTTGCTATGGAATTTAGAAAGAAACTAACATTTGTTCCACTTCCATTTCCAATCTGAATAGTAAACTCAAATTTAAAACCCATTGTTTTTCAACAGCTATTCCTATCTGTCTCTCTTTACACATTAACCCAAGCCTTTCTCTGTCTTTTAAGGTCTGTGGAGCTGCATCTTGCTTTATTTACATGTTGCTTACCATTAGTTACTTCAGTCTACCTAGTGTAAGTGTCAAGTGGAGACTGGAGTGTGGAAGACACTGTGTCTCATTTTATTCTGAGCTCTTGCACATGAGTCAAATGTGTAATCTTTAGAGTTTTGCACCCATTCTGCTTTTCTCACTTACCTGAATATTACAGGTTCACTACTCTGTCTCCAGAACAACCCTGGCCTATAACTTTAGAAAAATATTTTATATCTCTAACATTAAGCCATGAGTAATCTGAAGAATGTTTTGAAACAGTTACACTTCTCTTTTTTTTTTTTTTTCTTGTGAACTCAGAGAAATTATTTAGTTGTAAGTTTTAAGCTACTTGAACACTGAACAGGCAGTTACTGTTCTGTGATATTCTCAGTGTTAATATTGATATTTAATTTTAAGATGGAAGATGAAGGAGTCCTGGAATCTAATTAAATTTTCAGACTTACAAAAGAAGTGAATGTTTCATAATACATGGAATTTCAATGCTGTACAGAGTAAGCAGGTGCTCTCTTTGAAGCTCTGGAGATGCTGGATGAAATGGTGTCTGCTCTCAGAAGAACACAGCAGTAATGCTGGTGTTCTTGGAAGCATGCTTCCTGCAGAAGAAGATCCTTTCACATCTATTTTTTCGGAGTTGTCACTGTGTAGTGTTGACAGGTTGCTTTCTTTAATGATCAAGCATATAGGCTGTGCAATGTGCTACAGCCAAGAGGCTTCAGAGCTCAAACTGAACATGCTAGAAAGCAGTGGGTGCTGCTGGCTGGCTGAGCTCTGAACCCCTACCTGCAGGAACTTTTTTCCCCCAACACAGGCCTATTTGGAGAAAATAATCGTAAATTTTGGATTGAAACTATGCTGTAGGGGATATTTTTGTTTTCCTTTTTGTTTGGCAACTTTAGCCAATGATAAAGTAGGTTATGCTCAGCCAGCTTTACAGCTAACTTGGAATATACAGAGGTATATATCAATATACCTTCAGAAACAGTAAAAGAGAGTTTTTGCTGGATTTCAGAGAGTCACAAGGTTGATGCTTATAGCTGAAAACAAGCATTCAAATTACCTCACTTCCACCTTTTTTTTTTTTTTTTTTTTTTTTGTCTGCGTTGCTGAGGAAAAACAAATGTGCCCCAAAATGTGCTCCAGAACCAATGAACAGCAATGTCTTTTCTCAGTCCTGAAATCCTGAGATTACTGTGGCTTGTTATGGGTGAGAAGGAAGGCAGATTGAGGATACCTGGCATTTCTTCACAAACCTTACCTTAGTAACTCATTTTGACTATGGATAGGATGCTGAAATATTGTGACAATTCTAACTACTTAGAAATTGAAAGTCTGAGCTTTGGTGTCTCTTTCTAACAAGTGCATGTTGCTGTGGGCTAAAGCAGCTGTGTGTGTAAGTAGCTTCTTGGTCAGCTGCTTGCTTGTCTGACAAGGTAAGAAATATTTTATAAGTATGGAGTGTGTATGTGTATACATATACAGTTGTATAACACTAAATTTATAAATGAGTGGTGATTTTGGTTTAAAAAACCAAAACGCCAGAGAAGCCAAATGTCTATATAGAAAGGAAGAGTCTCAGAACTGGTTCCAATTTCACACCTTGGCTAATCCTGATGCTGTACACTCGTGCTGCGGTGCTATGGCTTGCCTCCAGTACAGCCAAATCTGCCAAGTGCACGTGTGTGACCTGGCTCCTGACTCCCAATGTGAAGATAAGCAGCTCCGTGGTGACATGGAGTAGGACCCAGGTGGCATTGCTGTCCCAGGACCACAGTAGGAATGCTGCCCAGACCAGCCTTTTGCGCAGGGAGCTCAGCTAGCTAACAGGTCACCCAGCCTCTACAAAGCCTGTGGCATAACCTACCAATGCGTGATGGTTTTGCATGCTCAGAGGAAGAAATTTGAGAACTGTTCTGTGTGCCTGATGGAAGATGACTTGCAGGCTTTTGTTTTAATGTTAACTTTGACTATGTGAAAATCAGTCCTCTTACACCAATCTTTCAAACTGGCCTTTAAAAAAAAATGTGCAAAGCCACAGGTAATCTATAAATGCTTTTAAAAGTGTATAATGTACATTTAATGCAGGTCTGCAGAAAAGGTCATGGATGTCTTGGTGGACAGAGCAGCAAATGTGAGTCAGCAGCGTGCCCTGGAGGTAAAGAAAATGAACCACATGCTGTGTGGCATTAGTAGGAGTATAGCAGGCAGGCTGAGGGTAATGGCTATGCTCCAATATTTGACACTCGCAGGGCTGCATCTGGGATGGTGCATTGAGTTTTGGGCCCCTCAGGATAAAAGACAGGTTGGCAAAGTGTGGTGAGTGCAGCTGAGGGCCACTGAGATCACTGCAAGCTAGAAAACAGATGTGCAGGAAGACAAGTGAGACTTTCCTCAGAGATGCACAAGAGCCATGGCCGTGAGGTGCAGCAAGGAAAATCACAATCAGAAACAAGGAGAGGATCATTCACTCTGTTGTCAAGCACTGATCTGGGTTACTCAGAGAGGTTCAGGAATCATCATCCTTGGAGATATTCAGGATTTGATCAGGTTGCGCAGAGCCTTGTCCTGTCTAAATTGGAAGCTGGTCCAGCTTTGAGCAGGAGGTTGGATCTGTATGCCTTCAGAGGTCCCTTCCAACCTGATCTTTTTCCATAATTAGGCAAAAAAGTTTATCTACAGAATAATTGCTGTTTTAAAAATAAGATAAATGATATGCTTCCCAATAAGCCAGCAATACGATGCAGCTCCCAGCAACTACAAAGTCACTGATTTCGGTAAAACCTTAGCCCAGTAACTGTCTGGAAGAAGTTACTTTTTCATCTCTGTTTAAGAAGCAACATATCAAACAAGTTTTTTGTGTTTTACAGGAAGGTCATCAGATTAGTGAATTAGAACATCAGCTGCTGGGCACATTAACACTTAACGTTGCTCACCATCTTCCCTCAAAAGGATTGTCACACCTCCATTGTTTCTAGCAGACCTTTGATATTCCTTATTTCCTCAGACTACTACACCAGTGTGTGTGTGTGTGTCCCATGTGAAATCTTGATCAGAATTTGCTGAGATGAAAAGTTCATTGCAATTTCTGCTATCAGCAGGACTGGAGTAGCAGTAGATTGTGTCTGGCACACACAAGAAGAGCAGCTATCTCTGGAGCTGCTCTGCTGATCCTTCCATGGTAGCACAGTGAGAAGGCAATGACATACTGTGGTTGGGCAAGGGTGGGGGAGGAGCTCTGTTGTAATTTTGCTTGAATCTCTGGATAGCCTTACTTCCCCTCGTTAGAAGCAGCAAATAGAACATAAACACCTTCAGATATTGTGGGGGCGGGGAGGGGGGAAGGCAAAAAAAGACTGAATAGGCTTGCAGACTTCCTGCACCAGGTCAAGCTTAATTGGGGTTCCTAGTTTGAGTGTCACTGTACACTGGTGCTCTGAAATATAAAACTTCTGCTTTTCGCTGGCAATGTAGGTGGGGAAAGCTGCAATTGTCCTTAAAAACTATACATGCACGTGCAGACATATTAGAATGTCTTCTATGCCTACGTAATATGTATTTTAGAAATTTATTGCATTTTGGAGAATACATGTACCTAGGGTAGGTTTCACGTTATTAATCAGGTATTAATAGGACTATCACAAGAAGAGAAAATTTGTGGGGCAAATCAGTGCCCACAAAAGCCACAACAAAGTGGGAGTCTTAACACTGTGTTCTATGTTACTTATGCTGGAAAAAATTATTTTCTGAAAAGCAAATATTTGGAATAGGAGAACTGGGGAGAGAGGTATTGCCTGCAGGAACTCCTGTACCCATTTCTGAATCACTCTGTAGTCCCAGCTTGCACCCCAAACTCTAC
The DNA here is from genome assembly GCF_900496995.4 of Aquila chrysaetos chrysaetos. Classification (NCBI taxonomy): domain Eukaryota; kingdom Metazoa; phylum Chordata; class Aves; order Accipitriformes; family Accipitridae; genus Aquila; species Aquila chrysaetos. The sequence goes on along the minus strand of NC_044010.1, from coordinate 22,585,274 downwards.
TTTACTTCCTTTAAATGAAAAGTTTTACAGTATATTAATCACCTACAATTCATATCTCCTTTTAGGTAAGTAGGTACTAATGAAATACATATGTACTTTTAATGTCTCTCCAAAGATTATCAGAATTTGTTGTAGAATGTATTAAATTGTTTTAAGGTAAACAGTTCATATCCTTTAAATGAAACTGAAGCTCATTCCAGCAAAATAAAACTAATCTGTACTGCTCTCCTGTGAAGCATCCTATTGCAGAGAACTGGTGAGCACTCACTTGGGATTTTGTGTCAAGTCTCTGATAGACTTGCTCTTTGATCCAAATTCAGATTAAACCCAGATGACAAGTTTTAGCAATCTCTGCTTGTGCACTACCACCTGTTATATATTCAGGTGACTTAGTAAGAATAATTGGGGGTAGGACAACCAAAGCCCTCCAGGCATCTTGCATTATGTTGCAGTTGTTTCTTCTTCCACTCCTTCCTTGCTGTGGAGTTCTGGTAGATGTTTGAGTTAAGTTGTGATGAAGGAACTAAGTGATGATGGGGTTAGACCTGTGTTCTGTACCCTCATTGTGGGTGTGTAAAGGCATTTAGAGACATTTGAGTGATTTCTGTAGAAACAAAAAGCCCAAAGCATTTGTTCTTGAGACCAAGATGTACCGTGCTGGAAAGAATAGGAGGCATGTGTGTGAATGATACACTTAACCTCCTGTTCTCACTTCTGCCTGTGCAAATTTCATGTTACTTTTTAGAGGTGGAAGGGAAAGGTGGTTTTTATGTATCTATGTATAAAATAAAAAGCTCTTGAACTGCAGAGAAATCTTATTTCTGGTTCAGCAGTCTGTATTGGAGAGGTGGGGGAAACTTAACTTTAATAAAAGGAGTTTCAGCCTTAATACAAAGTGACTGCTGCATGTCTCATAATAAAGTTCTCAAAATACATTTGAAAACACACTATCAGCATGTACCTTTACCCTGTCAAAGTACCAGTATTTTTTTAAAGCAGTTGAACATGATTTAGTACTTAACCTTTATCTCTTGTACATTATGCAGCTTTGCTAATGGATAACAACACTATATTTTGAAGAGAAGATTTGTTTTGTTTGTTTTCAATGGAATGGTTAGTCTTAGCCACTTTAAAATTGGCAAGTAGCCTTTAAAAAAAAAAAGGCTGTTAACCAGTATTATGTTATATTTTTGAAAAGAGGTCTGGTTGCCTTCATTTGTCAAGGCAACACCCTTTGCAGAAACTCTTGATGGAAGAAGAAACCAATAGAGTGTTTCTTTAAGGTGTTCTCTCCTTGTATTACTGCCACAGGTATTGCCTAATTGAAAAGCCCAATGTTTGCTGCCTGCTTCAATTTAGTCACAGTATTTAAAAAAAAAAAAAAAAAGGCAACTGCACATAACATTTTACAATTCAACTGAACTCCTACATGAGCTGTGGAATTTATATTTGAACAGAAAGCATGCTTTGCTTTAATTATATATCCATTTGTCATAAATCCTCTTTGCAGGCAAAGGCACTGTGCGAAGTTAATGCAATCTAAAAATATTGTTGTTTTCTTAATCTTCGTCAACTTCTACAAAAAAGTATAAGATACTAAGCGTGTAGATATTCTTTGTGGCCAATAATCAGAAAATATGTTGTGCCTATTTCAGAGAGATTTGAGATGTCGAACAATACACAATTCAACATAACACATATCATCATTAAAGATTGCATGTAATTTTCGGAAATTGTACAACAATGTAAGAATACTTTTAGCATTAAATACAGGAGGAGATAACTTGAGCAGACTACCTGTTGTTAATGAGGAAGTAGAAAGTCTGTGGTAATAGTTTATGAAACTAACAGCTGCTAAGTAAGTAGATGAAGACAAAAGGATTCTCATTACTGAAGTGACAAAAACATCACAATTTTGGTAAGAGGTAATAAAAGGGCTTGGAAATTCTGATGACAACTGTGTGAACTATCTAAAAGTAAATTTAGGTTTTTCTTATAAGTAATTTGCAAAAGTCTGCCTAAGGTTATTTGCATGACTGTTTTATGACCCGAAAATTATCTGTCTTTTCTGTGGACTGCATTTGCTGTAGCTGTTTTCCCCAGGATTGCTAGTCTGCATCTTTGGGGAGTGAAAAACCTACTTTCCCTTAAAGGTTTTTACAGGAAACAAGAAATTAATTGTTCCATATTGGGCAGCAATATGTAGGAAATTAGACCTGATGTAGGAGGTGAGACCTTTTATTCTTCAGGTATTGTGTTCATGTTCCATACACAAAGAGCACAGGTATTCTGTTGGTGTTCAGTTCTCCTAGCTTAGCAAACCAAAAATTAATGAGAGAGGTATAGGAGAGCAGGTACAGGTGCGGTTTTACCCTTTTAGTAGAACTTGTGTTGGAAAGTAGATGTTATATTTTTGTTATATGAAAAATTAAGAGAAACCAAGACAATTGCATTGTTAAACTCTTGAATTAATGATCTGATACAATTCAAGATCTAGGAAGCTTTTTAATGTGAAGGATACTAAAAGGTTGGTTATGGGCCGTAAGCAGCTATATAGGAAGAATGCTTCTGATAGCAGGTATGTGGTTTGTGTGGGGTGGGTGGTTGGTTTTATGTAGAAGGTTCAGTGTTTGCAGTCGGCAACAGGTTTAATCCTCAAGAACTGATTTCCAGGAAGCTTTAGTTTTGAGTAATGAGAACTTTCTAATGAATGTATGCATAATTGAGAACCTCAGATGTCATCTCCTGGCAACAAGCTTTGATGCTGCAGGTTACTGTTGGTGCTGCTGTGGCACCTGCTGCTCTAGGTGGGCCAGAGCTCACTCCCTGTCATGTAGGAATCAAAAATGATCCTAGCAACAAACTCAAAACCAATTTTTGTATTCCTTTACAAAAGGTAAATGTACTTATTAGAAAATAGGATATGAATAAAACCATGACTCGATACAATTAAAAGTTTCACTTGATATCATTTAAAGTAAATCTTTCACTTTTGAAAATATGGTGTTCTTGATGTTTTAACAGAACGTATGAGGTTTCAAAAATGTTCTTGGCAGTCACTGTGTTAGTAAGCTTCATAAAAAATAATGAAAATTGGCAGTAAAGAGAATGATACAATGCATGTAGTATAAAACACTTAATCCTGGAACCTGTACAAGTACTAAGTGTCCTAATGTATATTTATTGAGATACAGCTTGGAGTTTTATTTATGTTGCATTTTAAATTAAAACATTTCAGGATTCAGTTGTCTTTGTCCTTTTTGTACATAACTTATTTTAAAAAGTTACCATATCCATAAACTCTCTGGTCTTGGTGAGTGGAAATGAACATCTAAAAGGATATTCTGGCAAGAAGCTTATAGTTCAAACAAGCTTGTTTAATATGTTGGGTAACTGAAATAGATTTGTTTTTAAGCAAGATTTCTTTTACTTTTCAGCTGCTGTTTAGGGTTCACTTCTAATGTTAATTAAAAAAAAAAAACCCCAAACCCCAAACAAAACCAACAGCAAAGTCATTTTAGCTTCTTGAAAAACAGAACTCCTGCGAAAGCTTTATTTGAGTGAAAATACCAAGCCTCATGTGGGTTTCAGCATTAATACCTGCTTTGCTGCAAGTTCAGCATTTGCCCATCTCCACACAGTCAGTTCCTATGCGTGACACTTGGGAAATATGTATTCATTTTTCCTTCTGCCACTTGCCGTTCTGTGTTTAGATCCTCACTCCTCCAGGAGGAATACAGCCCAACAAAAGTTTTTGAATGGCAAACCTTGACTGAAAAAGCCAACAAAAGTATCTCAAGAGTTGTCTTGACTATTGGTAACCAGAACACCAAATCTCAGCTTCCAAAAGAAAAAAATCTGGGGCAAACTGTCTGTCAAAACATATCTGCATAAGTAATGGTCAATAACTAATGAATTGTCTGAAGATACAGAAGGGGCAGGGAGAGGGAGGAGAACTGTGAAGTGACATCCTTGGGATGAAGAGTGAAACGATGTTAAAAGATCATCTTTAGCCTTTCTAGCTCTGCTTTGAATAAAATTGAGAGGAACTGAAGACTACTTAACTGCAGGCATGTAGTAATATAAAGGCAGTGTCCTATGCAGTATTTTGCATGTAAATCGGTTAATTGAAATTTGCGCTGAGTCTCACTTAAACCATTTCAGTGCTCACTTTGGAGGTGAATTATTTCTTGAAGGTCTTGAATCTTTCTGTATCTCAACACCAGTTATGGAATCCATCCAGTGATGGCCATCTAAAAGATTTTTTTTTTTAAAGAAAATTGTATTGTTTGGTTATACTTATTAGGTGACATTTTATTAAAGTGAGGAGCTTCTCATTAACACTCTGTTCAGGGAAAGTGGTCTTCAAAGAATTATCTCGAATGTATTAGATGAAAGTGTTCAATGATTTGCAATTTCACTACAGTCTTTCATTCACAGTTTAAAAATTGCCAGCAAATGCACAATTAATTACATGACAATTTAACTTTGACAGATCATTTCTGGATCAGATAAAATATGTCGCAGCTTTCTCATCTTGTTAAATGATGTTTCAGTGCTTTGTGACTATGCTTCATAGTTGTAGGGTCATATCATTAAAAATACATGGGTAAGAGTGTTGTTTCCATTATTCTAATATGTAGTAGAAAATGCAGATTATTTCTTGTCTGTTTAGATCTATTACTGTGAAAGTGAATGTTTCCAATTTTCTCAGTCTGCATTAAAGGTAGGGAATAAATAGCATCTACTAGATTTTTATTTTTTTTTTATTGTTAAAGTTCAGGCAAATAGTTGAAAGATGTCTTTCAACTATATAAGTTAAAAAGAAAAGCTTATTGAGAAGAATTTAATTTTTATTTTGCTGCTAAGAAATACTGTATTGTATAGTTAAAGCCGAAAGCATGCTATCCTCTTTATGTTCCATCTGCAGTCTGTTTCTTTCAAGAAGTCTGGCATTGATCATTACCAGTAATAAATCCTATGAATTTTCTTTATTTTAGAAAAGTAGCCTAGAGGAAATTTTATCGTGTATATTGTAATACTGCAGATACATATGCATATGTATGTGCCAAGCACTTTCCTCTTACTGCCTGATGGTTTGATTTGCTACATTTTATTATTTATTAGTTTGAAATGAATGAATAATCCCATTTATATGAGATGTCTGTTCCTGAAGTGCATGTTGGAAATTTGTCTTCAATAGCAACAGACTCATAACTCTGTTATAAAACTTTTAGAGGTTTTGTTTTTTGCTTTGGAGTTGTGTGAAGTTCC